>NC_135954.1:22904315-24104315 GCF_053455715.1 Rhinoraja longicauda
TAAGTCAAATGAATGGGAGCGATCAGCTAAAAGGGAAAAAAAGTACGTGGTTAATCGAATCAATAAATCAATTTTTAGGTTAAAATCAAACTTTAAAGATTATTATTATTTTTTTTAAACAGATCTTTACAGTCAATAGACAATAGACAATAGACAATGTTCCCAATGTTGGGGGAGTCCAGAACAAGGGGCCACAGTTTAAGAATAAGGGGTAGGCTATTTAGAACGGAGATGAGGAAGAACTTTTTCAGTCAGAGAGTGGTGAAGGTGTGGAATTCTCTGCCTCAGAAGGCAGTGGAGGCCAGTTCGTTGGATGCTTTCAAGAGAGAGCTGGATAGAGCTCTTAAGGATAGCGGAGTGAGGGGGTATGGGGAGAAGGCAGGAACGGGGTACTGATTGAGAGTGATCAGCCATGATCGCATTGAATGGCGGTGCTGGCTCGAAGGGCTGAATGGCCTACTCCTGCACCTATTGTCTATTGTCTATTGTCTATCCCAGTATAAAACTGCACTGAAAGCCATGCTGGAACAGAGAGCTTTTTCACTGTACCTCGGTACACATAACAATAAACCAAATTGTAACTGAAGAGCTTGCTCCAGGGGCAGGAAAGGAAGGTGTGGAAGTGACTTGAGAAGAAGACAGTGAAGGGCAGTGATCGCATACTTCTGCTGCTCATATCCATAATGGTGGTGCAGGCCACATTTGGGAGTTACTGTTGGAGTAATCCAGGTTAGTGAATGCAGTGCAATTTGTAGATGGTACGCAATACAGACATGGTGGACGAAAGATGGAGAAATTGACTGTGTAGGTAGTAGATGGGGTACTCATCAAGTCGCCTGGATGTTGTCATGTTTCTTGGCAAGAGGGGAGTATGCCATAAACTTATTGTGGTTTGTAAATGGAAGAAAGGCATTATGGTGTTAGAAATTGAGTTATTCACTGATGAATACCTAGTCTGTAACTTGCTCTTAATGCTACAGTATTTATGTAGCTTGTCCAGTTGTTTTTCTGGTCATTACTGATATCAGGATGCTGATAGTGCAAGACAACATGATGGTAATGCCATTAAATATGAAGGGTCAGGGCCGGATTAAACTAGTGCAAGCCCCATAGCATATGTTATAAAGGGGCCTTAAATACGGGACAAGGTGATGTCACCGCCCGCGCCCCACGTGACCTCACCCAGCCAGCAGCCACGAACTCCCACTCCACTCATGACGGCCGCCCAGGCCGGGAGGCGGGTTGCAACCTCCGCTCTCCGAACACACTCTGACCCGCTCCCCGAACACACTTGGCCCCGCTCCCCGAACTCCGTTAACAAGCTCCGTTAGCCTACACTGTCCAGGCCTACAGCGGTCGGGGCCTACAGTGGCCCGTGGGCCTAATACGGGACTCTCAGAGAGTGTGTGATGGAGGGGTTTAGTTTAGAGATATAGCTTGAAAACAGGCCCTTCGGCCCACCATCCGTACCGACCAGCGATCCCCGCACACACTATGGACAATTTTACACATACACCAAGCCAATTAACCTACAAACCTGTACGTCTTTGGAGTGTGTGAGGAAACCGAAGATCTCGGAGAAAACCCAGGCGGTCACGGGGAGATCGTACAAACTCCGTAGACAGCACCCGTGGTTGGGATGGAACCGGGTCTCCGGTGCTGCAAGGCAGCAACTCTACAGCTGCGCCACTGTGGGGAGAATGACGGAGGATTGCGAGAAGAGGGCCAGAGGAGTGGGAGTCGAATGTGCCAGAGAAGTAGAGACAGGGAGGGACGGAGGAATGTGAAAAGGTAGGGCCGGAGGAGAGAATAGAGGCGGGGCTGGAGGTATAGGGGTGAGGGGGGCGGGGTAGGGGTAGGGAGTGTTAGAGCAATGGATGCTGAGAGGCATGCAAGGTGTAGGTAGAGGAGGTGGTAGAAGAGTGGAGGAGGAGACAGGGCCGGGGGATTGGTGAGAAAGAGGGCCTGAGCTTTTGGGATGGGTGAGTGGGAGTCGCAGGATTTTGGGAGTATGGGCCAGAAGAGGAGAGAGGGAGAGAGGGGAAGAGGGGGAGAGGAGGAGAGATGGACGAGTAGGGGCTAAGAAAAGGCCGAAAGTGTGAGTGGAAAGTGCCTCTAGAAATGCCGGAAGGGGGGGGGGGGCTTGGAGGGAGGTGTGGGGGAAAGGGGTTCGGAGGAAACAGAGAGAGCATAATGGAGATGCGCAGGGGGGAGAGAGGGATGGAGAAGAGGAGGGAGAGTGGGACAGAGGACTGGGAATAAAGGGAGGAAGGTAGATTGGCAGAAGAGAGGACTGGAACAGTAGCTATTTGTAGGAATGAAAATCTGGTATCCCAGTGGAATGGGGAGAAGGAGAGAGCCAGAGGAGTGGGGAGAGAGAAAAGATCGCAGGAGTGAAGAGAGAGAGAGAGAAGGTCCTAGCAAGAAGAGGGCGGGGCGGAGGGGTAGGGAAAGAACAGGCGGGAGGTATGCGGAAGAGTGAGAAGCGGAGGATTCTGGGGAGCAAGTGCCAGAGGAGTGGGGAGAAAGCGCTGGCGGAGTAGGGAGAAGGAGGGCCGGAGGAGTGGGATAGATGGGGAGGGGGGGGTGATGAGGTGGTGAAAGTGGCCCAGGGACTTGAGAGCAAAGAGCCGATGAACGAGGAGTGAGAGGGCCGGGATATGTGGGGAGACAAGGCCAATATTCAAGCAGAGAGGTCTGGAGGAGTGAGGTGTTTGTGTGAGGCCGGAGGTGTGTGGAGTAAGAGGACCGGGGACTGGGCGGTTGGGTGGTGACTCACCAGCTGCCCATTGGTCCACGCAGCCCCGCCAACACATTCAAACCGTGGCGGTTGGGGAGCGGCGCACGTAACACAGCGCCCCTCAGTGGCATGCCGATTTCAAGCATTTAGCTTGCAAGCATTTAGTGCAGGCCCTTCGAAAGTGCAGGGCCCATAGCAAATGCTACTTTTGCTACTATGTTAATCTGGCACTGTGAAGGGTCAATGATGAGATATTCAGGTTGCAGATATCCACTGTCTTGCATTTTCTGAGTTGTGAACGTGTCTGATAAGGTAGATAGACAGAGCCTTATTCCCAGGGTGGAAATGTCCAACACTACAGGGCATAGCTATAAGGTGAGAGAAGGAAAGTTTAATGGACTTGTGGAGCAAGTTATGTTTTACACAGAGAGCCTGGGACACATTGAAAGGCAGGTGGAGGCAGATACGATGGTGGCATTTAAGTGGCTTTTAGATAGTGCAGGGAATAGAAGGATATGGATAGTGTAAAAGCAGTTGAAATCAGTTCAATGAGGCAGGTGACACCAAGTTCAGCATTAACATTGTGGGCTGAAGGGTCTGTTCATGTGCGGCGCTGTACAGTTCATTCTTCTATGAATGGTGTCACTAATTTGCTCTTTACATGCATGGACTGTCATGTACAGGCACACATAAAGATCCACCCGAAAATGCATTACACAATGGTTTCTGTGAATTCCTTAGGCCATTTTGGCTTAGTGGCAATCCCAGGTAGTAACCCCATCAATATATTTTTAAGTTTGTACAAAGTCATCCATCGAACAACAATTTTCTCTGATCTCCGCAACTAAACATTCGTAAAGCATAAGTGCATGCTCTACAGTTCTTACAATCGTCACGAGAAGATTGAAAACTGCTGGCCCTTTTCACTGATGTGGTTTGAGTCAGACGACTAATGGGAGAAGGCCGTACGTCACTGTCCAAATCCAGCATAGGGCCGTGGAGAACAGTTGCACCTATACAAACAAACATGACAATCAATGATGCTGATATCTGCAGGTTTCAACTATAATTTGAGAAATATTTACTGTCAAGGTCTCACAACTATCAAGTATTAAACCTGCATGACATTTGCTCATGTCAAAACAGTGGTACACTGGAAAACCACAAGTTATTCTAATTTTGATCATTCAGAGATAGTAACAGATCATCACGTTTCTGAACAGTGTGAATGCCATCATTTACTCTTAATTTTGAAACATATAACTTTCACTTTACAGGGAAAATACGGAGCATAGGAATGTGCCAAATGAACAGTTGTAAGTTCAAGGTGAACAATAAAAATAACCCCTTTCTCCACAGATTTCAAAATAAACAGGCAAAGCTTTCTAATACAATCTCATAACCATATAACTAATTAATGATCTGAAGGTTGGGTTATAATATCCATGTCAACACACGTTCACCACAATGTTGTAAAACGTGATAAAATGCTTATTCATTTATTTTATTGTTGGCATTAAAATTAAAATGGCCATCCAATTTGTATGTATTTCTTGAAATAAAACAACAAATCAATTCTGAAAATCTGCTTTTGCATTAGTAATTCTGGGGAATGTAGTTGTCAACCACTGAGGTGGTCTTGAGAAGGAAATGACGGTAACATTTATAGTTTTGCAATCACAAAGCAAAGTGAACAAATTGCCAAAGTTTTCTTTATTAGATGAAGTTTTTGTAATCTGAAACATTCATAACAATCTATTTTGACACGCAAACACAGGTTAGATGATGCAAATGAGCAGAAACAACATGAGTTTAGGTAAGTAACTATTCTAAACAGGATATGTAGATGTCAGGTTAAGGCAGAACAATGGGCAGAACAGTGGCACATCGGTACAGTTGCTACCTAACCACACCAAGACCTGGGTTCCATCCTGACTACAGGTGTTATCTGTACGGAGTTTGTATGTTCGCTCTGTGACTGCGTGGGTTTTCTCCGGGTGCTCCAGTTTCCTCCCACACTTCAAATATATACAGGTTTGTAGATTAATGAAAATTGTAAATTATCGCTAGTGTGTAGGATAGTGTTAGCATAGGCAGTAATCGCTGGTTGGCGTGGACTCGGTGGGCCGAAGGACCTGTTTCCACATAATATCTCTAAAGTAAAGTCAAGTCAATACCAGGTTCAACATTAATGTTTCCTTGATGGTCTAAACAGGTTCAGGTTCACACGTCTCAGGGATGCAATAAAGAAAAAAAGAGAATAATGTTCTGCACATATTTTAACAGACTACTGTCCACACCCCTTGCAATCAATAAGCTCATTTAAATTATCGGATATATCAATCTGATATCTCTATTGAATGGCACAATATTTCCATTTTGTTATTATGTTCTCAACTCAGTAATATTTTACCCCATGCTATTATTTCTAAATATGAAAAGATAAAATAAATTTGTTGATTACATGCAAATAATATTTTAATAATTTCCTTTATCGTACGAGGCCAAAACAAATTGTACCATTGCTCAAAAAACGAGGGAGCAAGAGACCAACATAACAGAGGCTCGCAAGTAAGTTGCTCGCAATGAAGTTGCTCAGAGGGTGACTGTAAGATTTTAAGAACAGATCATGAATATCAACTTTGTATTTTCTTTGTTTGAGATAATCCTTAAGACTACAGACTGTGCCCAATATATCTCATGGGAAATATTTTTACGTTAACAGAATACTTTTCATTTTATACGTGATTATTTTTCATGGATCACAAGGAATGAACATCTAATAGAGAATAATTGCACACAACTATTGAGCAGAGAAGCAGACAAAAATCATGGCAAAATTATAATGTCCTGATTGTTATATTTAATATGCACTTTTGATGAACCAGAGTTATCTGTATTGTGTGGGTCTAAACTGTGTTTCTTATTTGAGACATGGATAATGCCTGTTTAAAAATGCTCTCCTATTTCACAGGATACCACTGCACTAACTGCACTATTTTCAGATGAATTGTTTAATATGGAATAGTTTTTGATTACATTATATAATATTACCAACGACTTGAACCAGCCATATGGAACCACAACAACCCATGTTACCCTAAGGATTAATAAACATCTGGAACAAATTACCAGAACATGACTTTAACCCAAGATTAACCACAAGGTAGCGCTGAAACACTGCAAATGTAATGCAATCCCAAAAGCAGAATTTATCCCAGCTGCTACAAACGCACTTGCATTGTGTTGACTTAACATTGCCTGTATTGCTTTCAGTGCCACTCTCAATTTCCTCATGATGTGCACCAGCATCAGAAAAACAACATGCTTGCACCATTGGTGCTCGAACAAGAGTTCCAAATTTCTATCGACCCACAAACACCCCAAGCACCCCAAACACCTTTGAAAATTGTTTCCTGTGTACTGTGTCCAGCCCACCCATGGAATTACATTGGCCAAACAACCAATTCTTCAAGGCTGTCTCAAAGCAAAACGCTAATATAAGAGGCTAATATGATACTTTGGTTATCTATTCAGTGTGAACACCATTGTAACGGGCTGAAGGGATGTGGTTCAGACATCAATGGTTCTCAAATACTGAAAGCTTCTTTGAAATGTACAGTAAGTACACGTGTAGAAAACCAGTTGCTAGGATGACAAATTATAAAGGCATCTTCGAAAGTGAAACTGTTGCTCTTATCTACATTAACAATTGAGGCTCACTTATTGCAATATGAACTGTGTATTTAGTATGAAATACTGAAATGGTGCTCTCAATCACTGCTTCTGTGTGCCATTTGGTCCAACACACAGTTGCTGCTTCTCTAACTCCTCATGGAAAATGCCTTTTGGCAAAAATATTGTCATGGTAAACATAATCTTATACAGAAAGGTCTGCATCCTTTTGCTTTTTTGCTTTGCTAATTACAGAACATATGTTTTCATGGGGAAAGAATACTAAATTTCTTATTCTTGAGATTAGAAGTTTATTTATTTGTTTAGCAGTCTATCTAACAATTACCTTGTGGATTAGGAATCTGCAAAATTTGAATTGTCACACCCATAAACACTACTGAGCTAAATTAAATTGCATATTTAGTACAAAGTGTGGGGTCCCTGTTGTGTATCTGAGCTGTGCCATAGTTGTGTTGACATGATAAACACAAGGTGGAAACAGGAAAAAATGAATTTGCAATCCAATTAAATGCCGTTGATGAACTGACATGGTAGAAATATAAACCATTAGATCAGCGTCAATCTGATTTTCATACAAGGTAACATCCATTGCATAATTTGAGGTAAATGATATTAAAAAATGTTATTCCTCATGGACCATTAGCACACAGATCCCTCAAGGCTGCGTGCTCAGTCCAGTTCTCTACTCCCTCCCTCTACACCCATGACCATGTAGCCAGACACAGTTCCAACGCTATTTTTAAATTCCCTGGCGATACCATCATCATTGTAGGAATACCAGGTCATGAGCCAGAGTACAGGCAGGAGATCAATAATCTGGTTGAATGCTGTTAGGACAACAATCTTGTTCTCAGTGTTAGCAAGACCAAGGAGTAGATTGGTGACCTGGATATTTCCCACCTCTCTTGGTCAAGAGTTTGAGCATAGATCGTGTACCAGTTTGGATCTGCCACAAGTAGCCCTTCATGGTGTAGGGTGGCTGCAAAGAACCTAGGCAAGTATTTGTAGAAAGGAGATGCTGGTTAATACCGAAGTTAGAGCCAAAGTGCTGGAGTAACTCAGCGGGTCAGGCAGCATCTCTGGAGAAAAAGGATGGGTGACTGGGAGTCTGAAGAAGGGATTCGACCCGAAACATCACCCATCCTGAGTTACTCCAGCACTTTGTGTCTGTCTAGGCAAGTATTTGTTCATTTAGATCTTTCCAATTACTTGAATGTTCTCAAATGCCTGATAGAAATTTTAATAGTTTTAGGTATATTAACTTTTTTAAAGAGAAAAAAACCCCACTTTATTAGTTGCTTAGCGATGTCTCTGTTTTTATTTACAAGCAACACAGATATGACATCAAATGACAACACTGACGCAATCTGGAGGAGTGAACTTTTTCCTTAATACCTCAGATGAACAGATGGATAATGCAAAGTGCAATGCAATAATGGCGTTTTACCATTATTTCTTTCAGATTTAGAATTTCAAATATTTTATTTGCCACATTTATAAAATACTTCAGAATTTGCAATGACACCCAGTTGCTCAATGACATTAGAATCTTAAAAGTTTCAAATCAAATAACTTCTGTTAGGAATATCATGGTGTAGCAGAATGCAAATACGAGTCATTTACTAAGTAAAACTCTCCAGCTTAGTCATCCTAACAAGATCTGGCCATTCTTTCAAGGATTTGCTGTCAGGCATTCTGGAGTTTCAGTATTACATAAAAATAAATGGCTAACATGTGGAAGAAATGAGACAGCTGAGAGCTTTGTCACAATTTTTAAAAACCTTTGTTACAACAATAACATATCCCATCGTGTAATAATTGTAAGACCATTCTCACTATCTTATTATCTGATGTCTCGCCCAGATTGTAAATCTGTCACTACTTACACAACTAATATGCTACATGATAGCGGGTATATACAATTCATTTGCACACTTATGCTACATCTCAATGTTAAGGAACATTTAGACAGGTACATGACTAGGATTAGAAGGATAGGGGCCAAATGCAGGCAGGTGGGACTAGTGTAGATGGGACATGTTGTTCGGTGTGGGCATAATGGGCAGAAAGGCCTGTTTCTACGCTGTGTGACTCTTAATGCACAAGATAGCCCAGCTGTTGGCGGTTGTGCAGTAGAAAACAGAAACAGAAATAATCTTACATCACCCTGATTCTCCTATCGTTCTCCATCCTCTCACTAATTCATATCCTCATTTAATTGCAGAGCCTTAGGGGCCTGTCCCACTTAGGTGATTTTTTAGGTGACTACAGGCGACTAGGGTGTTGCCTGTATGGTCGTGAGTAGTCTCCAAAGAGTCGTAGCGTTTTTCTGGTCGCCGCTGGATTTTGAAATGTTTAAAAAATTTCGGCGACTGTTGGTTTGACGCCAATGATCATAGCTTGACATCTCCTCACATTGGTGCTGTCATAGGTTGTTGCCAGGTGACGTAGGTTGTCACCGGTGCTGACTTCGTTGAATTCCATTGGCGACTACACACGTCAACCAGCGACAGGTACCGGCGTCAAACCCGGAGGCCAAAATGACGTGAATTGTCTTCAGTTGTTGCCGACACGGTCGTAGCTTGTCGCAGGTAGACGTAGGTTGACTTCGGCTGTCGTAGGTTGCCACCTGTGTGGTCGAAGGTTGTCGTATGTGCGGTCGTAAGTGCGGTCGTAAGTGCGGTCGTAGGTGGATGTCCTAAGTCGCGACGATTGGGCCGCCGGTTGTCGGTAGCTTGACGTCGACTAGGTGGTAGGTGGTTGTAGCTTGTCGTAGACATTGTCGTAGGGGGCGTCCAGTCGCCAGTTTTTCGGCGAACTCCTACGACTATTGCAGTCACTGGCAGTCGCCTAAAAAAACGCCTAAGTGGGACAGGCCCGCTACCCACCACACCCACCAGCCCAAGACTCACCTATACCCAATTTTGCAATGTTATGTGCACAAAGGATATAATTCTGAGCAAGCAAAATTTCTATTAGCAAACAAAGCCATGCACATCATGAACTGCTAAATTTTGTGGTGGGTCTTCAAATAAGTAATATGATGGTGGCTGAGAACAACTAATTACATAGAAAACAGGTGCAGGAGGAGGCCATTCGCCCCCTTCGAGCCAGCACTGCCATTCATTGTGATCATGGCTGATCGTCCCCAATTAATAACCTGTGCCTGCCTTCTCCCCATATCCCTTGATTCCACTAGCCCCGAAAGCTCTATATAACTCTCTCTTAAATCAATCCAGTGATTCGGCTTCCATTGCCCTCTGTGGCAGAGAATTCCACAAATTCACAACTCTCTGGGTGATTTTTTTTTTTCTCACCTCAGTTTTAAATGGCCTCCCATTTATTCTAAGACTGTGGCCCCTGGTTCTGGACTCGCCCAACATTGGGAACATTTTTCCTGCATCCAGCTTGTCCAGTCCTTTTATAATTTTATATGTTTCTATAAGATCCCCTCTCCTCCTTCTAAACTCCAGTGAATACAAGCCTAGTCTTTTCAATCTTTCCTCATATGTCAGTCCCGCCATCCCAGCTGCACTGCCTCAATTACAAGGATGTCCTTCCTCAAATTAGGAGACCAAAACTGTACACAATACCCCAGATGTGGTCTTACCAGGGCCCTATACAACTGCAGAAGAACCTCTTTACTCCTATACTGAAATCCTCTTGTTATGAAGGCCAACATTCCATTAGCTTTCTTCACTGCCTGCTGTACCTGCACGCCAACTTTCAGTGACTGGTGGACAAGGACACCCAGGTCTCGCTGCACCTCCCCCTTACCTAACCTAACACCATTGAGATAATAATCTGCCTCCTTGTTTTTGCCGCCAAATTGGATAACCTCACATTTATCTATATTATACTGCATCTGCCACGCATCTGCCCACTCACTCAACCTGTCCAGGTCACCCTGCAACCTCCTAACATCCTCTTCACAGTTTACACTGCCACCCAGCTTTGTGTCATCCGCAAACTTGCTAGTGTTGCTTCTAATTCCCTCTTCCAAATCATTAATATATATGGTAAACAGTTGCGGCCCAACACCGAGCCTTGCGGCACTCCACTCGCCACTGCCTGCCATTCTGAAAAGGACCCGTTTACTCCTACTTTTTGGAATGATAACCTGGGCTCCTGATAGCAGAATATTGATGTTGTGAATTGTTGTAGTCCAAAGTTTGAAACTGATAAATAATTTGAGACTTAATTGGAAGATATAATGTAAATGCAACAGGCTAGTATTTTATATAAATGGAGTACGTCAAAGTAAAATACATGGTATACATGAATACATGGCCAAACAACCAATGTACACATAGAATGGAATAGTTATAAGGGAAGCTTGCTGTTTAGTGACTCGGGTATATCATATAAACAAAATATGACAAAATAGATACCTATTGATACCTATTACTGGATGATTTGCACCTGTAAGGACTGAAACTCACCATCAACCTTTCTACTAATGTTAAAAAAAATCTCTGCATTGTCAACATCAATATGAAGTAGACTTGTGAGCAAGTTATGTCTCCTATTTCATTGCAGAAGAGCATGGGATGGCAGAGGACATGGGACATAGCTAATGGGATGATATATCAAGTTAAAATGACATTTGCGTAATCTTTCAATCCAGAAATGGGACATAAATTCATATAGGTTGTAAATGCAGAATCAGGCCATTCAATCATGGCTGATCTGTCTTTCCCTCTCAACCCCATTCTCCTGTTTTCTCCCCGTAATCTCTGACACCTGTACTAACCAACTATCTATCAATATCCAGCTTAAAAGAATCCAAGTTCACAAGTTCAAGTTATAGGAGTACAATTAGACCATTTGGCCCATCGAGTCCACTCTGCCATTCAATCATGGCTGATCTCTGCCTCCTAACCCCATTTCCTGCTTTCTCCCCATAACCCTCGACACCCGTTCTAATCAAGAATCTGTCTATCTCTGCCTTAAAAATATCCACTGACTTGACTTCCACAGCCCTCTGTGGCAATGTTCCACAGGTTAACTATCCTCTGACGAAAGAAGTTCCTTCTCATGTCCTTTCTAAAATAGCGCCCTTTAATTCTGAGGCTATGACCTCTGGTCCCAGACTCTCCCAACAGTAGAAACATCTTTCCACATCCACTATCTATACCTTTCATTATTCTGCAAGTTTCAATGAGGTCCCCCCTCACCCTAAACTCTAGCGAGTAGAGGTCCAGTGCTGAAGAAGGGTCTCGACCCAAAACATCACCCATTCCTTCTCTCCAGATATGCTGCCTGTCCCACTGAGTTACTCCAGCATTTTTGTGTCTATATTCGACCTTACTCTATCCATTGACTTGGCCTCCACAGCCTTCTGTGGCAATGAATTCCACAGACCCACCACTCTCTGACGAAATAAATTCCTTCTCATCTTTTAATTTTTAACCTCATTGGAGTCTCATTCCTAAAGACAGTAAAAATGTTTTTACTAACAATTTTTATTTTTATTATTAATTTTCCCTCTTCTATCCAAATCTCTTGCTGAAACACAAGGTCCCAGGTACTTTGAGAATCTTGTATTCCAGCATTTCTGTGTCCTACAATGTTAGCAATGTCTAAATTATCGAACCATATCTCCAACAAATTTTAAATTATTATCCCAAAGTTAGGGGATATAAATGCAGCCTTTATTTACAATTTCACGAGAGGCCAAGCCTGGGTTACAAACACACAACTTATGAACACTGATTTATGGACATTAGCACATGCAAATTGAGCTCTTATATTACTAAATTAAAAAGTCAGATGTATGTACATATGGCAGAACTAGTTTCCCACCTCTCTCCAACTTTGAATAATTGTTCCTTCTTTTCAGTCTCATTGGTTAGGGGGACAGACAGTAGATTCTGTGGCCACAAACTGGACTCCAGGACAGTGTGTTGCCTCCTTGTTGCCAGGGCCCCAGGCTGTGGGAGGAGCCAGCGCTGCCGTCGCAGCTGCGGCTTGCCTGCAGTCCGTCTGTCTTTTGTGTTTTTTGTTGTTTTTGTATGAATTGTAGTTTTAATATGGTGTAGTGTTTGTATGTTATGTTTGGGGGGGGGGGGGGGTGGGAGGGAACGGGAACTGTAAAATTCTTTCTCCCGAACGGAGACGCAACCTTTGTTTCTGTGTCGTGTCTCCGTTCCCGCTGCGGCCTACCATCAGCCATTCACCTGGGACCACCTGGGGCTCTGGTTCGCAGAGCCCGCGGCCCGGACTCACCACCTGCGGCGCTGGCTGCCTGCGGATGCTACGGGAGCGGCTGCGATTCGTCTCCGGAGGCTCCGGCGCGGGCCGCGTGGACGTCGGAAGCCCGCAGGCCCCTGGATGGGGGCCGACATCGGGAGCTCCGGCAGCGGCAGAGGCAGCGTGTTCGCCCGCCCCGAATCGCGGGGCTTGGGTCGGCCCGCCGCGGACCTTTCACCGTCCGGCGCGGCCTGAAATAGGCCGTTGACCTTTCACCGCCCAGCGGCGGCTTCAATATCGGGAGCCCCGACCGCCCCGACGTGGCAATGACAACAGCCTAACCGCAGGAGAAGACGGCAGGGAAGAGAAAAATACATTTTTGGCCTTCCATCACAGTGAGGAGGGACTGGAGGAGACTCACTGTGATGGATGTTTCTTTTTGTTTGGTGTTAGTTGTGATTGTATGTGTTATTGCATTTTTATTGATTATTCTTATTGGTCTTATTGTTTAACTGCGGGTAATGTTTCATTTCACTACACATTTATGTGTATGTGACAAATAAATGGCTATTGACTATTGACTATTGTCTTGGCATAAATGGCATTGGTAGGAAAAGCAGAGTGAAGATAGAGAAGGCAAAGGGTGCTGGCCAATTGCAATTTGTCACGTGTATCAACGATTTAGATGAAATTATGCATGGCATGATCAGTGAGTTTGCAGATAGCACCAAAAGAGATGATATCGTAGAAAGTGATTTCAAGTATTACAGTGGGACCTGCTGAGCAGGCGTGTTGAGGAATGGCAAATGCAGTAAATTCAGATAATTGTGCGTGTTGCTGCACTTTGAGAAGTCAAACCTTCACATGGAACAGGTGGGCCCTGTGAAGTGTTGTAGAATACAGGGACCTCAGAATACAAGTAACAATTATCCAAGTACACAATTCCCTAAAAGTGGCATCGCAGGTAGATAGGATGGTGAAGTTGGCTTTTGGGACGCTGGCCTTCATCGGTCGGGGAATTGAGTAGAGAAGTGGAGATGTTATGTTTCACACAAAGGATGGTGAGTGTATGGAACAAGCTGGCTGAGGAGGTAGTTGAGGCAGGGACTATCAAAACATTTAAGAAACAGTTAGACAGGTACATGGATAGGACAGATTTGGAGGGATATGGATCAAGCACAGGCAGGTGGGACAAGTGTAGCTGTGACATGTTGGGCAGTGTGGGCAAGTTGGGCCGAAGGGCCTGTTTCCACACTGTATGACTATGACTCTATGAGTTACACAAGGTTGCACTCAGAGCACTGCATTCAATTTTGTCACCCTGCTATAGGAAAGATGCTAGTAAGGAGCAAAGAAGATTTATGAGGATGAACTACGGTGGAGGTTGGGCAAGCTAAGAGCTTATTCCTGGCAACTGAGGAGATCTTATAGAAATATAGAAAATCATAAGGGTAATAGACAGGGTGAATGCACAGTTATTTTCCCAGATTTGTAGAATCAAACACTAAATGCATAGGTTTAAGATGAGAGGAAGATTTGATAGTAGCCCAAGGAGAATATTTTTCACATAGTTGTGTGTATATGGAATGAGCCAACAGATGAGGTAGGCACAGTAACATTATTTAAAAGACATTAGTTCAGTTGCATCGATAGGAAAGGTTTAGAGGGATACAAGACCAAGTGTACCCGTTGGGCCAAAACCTCTCCCCCCCTCCCCCTCCACCTCCCCTCCCCCCCACTCCATTCCCCTCAACCCCCCCCCCCCCCTCCTTATCCTCCCTCCTCCCTCCCTCGGAGATAGATTTAAACTTTATAATGTGAATAACTTAAAAAATATAACACCAATTTCAATGAAACCTTCCATTAGCACCAAAGGGACGACGGTGAGTAAAATGGGCCTAAAATTGTCGCTCTACCGTGTACCGTTTTGGCTGTAGTTCAGGAACAAACAAACAAGAGTTTTAGTATATAGATGAGCAAGCAAAACTACTTGGATGGGGCATCTTGGTCAGCATGGGTGAATTGGGTCATAGGGTCTATTTCTCTGTTGTATGACTCTATGACATATGTGATTCCGATATCATTCACCACTACACTGTGGAGATAGGGTTAAGGAAAGAGCGTTCACGTCGCGGCCATGTTTCCACCAATCTTTTCACCACTACACATAAGAAGCAGAAGAAGTGCAAGACGCCATTGTATGCAGATGCCGAGAAGTGTGCTCAGCTCTGGCTGAACAATTTCTAATCTTGTGATATGGACTCGATAAGAAGACTGTGTGTGCCATAATCGAGCGATTTGTTTGTACTTTTTGACATGCAGACTTATGGACATCTGTAAAAACAAAACTTGTTCTTAACCTGGGGTTGGCTTGTTCTCAAAGGCATAATAATACATGAATAATAGCCGGAATAGCCTCTTTTTTCATTACTAATAATACTTTTTAAACCATCATAATTAGAGGACAGTTTCAAAACTGGCGGACTTTGATCTTTCATAAATTCAATTTCGCTCAGCAAAATGTACAAAATTAAGGCAATTTTCTGCGCGAGGACAAAATTAAATCTACTGTAAAAATGGTTTCTATTGCAGAAATTTGCACAAACTTTCAACATGAATTATAGAGCAACTAGTGCAAACAATTTTCAATTAGCCATCCCACGTAAGAGAAATGTAGCCTTCCCAGTTTAAAGAAAAATAAAACAGAAAGTACTCAAAAATAAGGCATAGAACTTGCACTTTACGTGGACGTGCGGTAGCTATATGTTTATACATGGAAGACACATTCTGCATACGATATCCAATTCGTTATAGATATATATATATATATACACCCCTATAATATACAAATATATATATATATATATATATATATATATATATATATATAAACCAAGTTAAGAAAATAAAGACTTTGATGCTCTGGTTTAGAAGAATATCTTGTCATTGGTGTGAGATGAAGATAAAGAAATGCACAAAATAGGAAAGGTAAATCCATTTTCCACTGCTATCAATCACAGAAGTCAGATTTAAGACATCACATCAATACTCTCAGGATATTCATCCAAAGTTTTCATTTTAGGAATAACTCAAAACCAAAATACTAAGTATAATGGGTTATTTTTCAATCATTTTAAATGCCAATAAACAAACCCATTCAGCTTATAAAGGGAATTGCGTTTAGCAGTGGTGATTTAACCTGAGATGTTATGGCATTGCGCAAGATCTATTATGATATAAAATGAGATAATTATATAGAATTACACCAAAATTATTTAGAAAATACTTGGACGTTTTGAACATTGTGGGATGATAAGTGATCCAATATTGGGCTAATCTTGTCCAGGTTATGAGCTTTAAGCATGGGAGCACCAAAGAGATAGTGTTAATGCAATAGCAGCTTGTATTCCAAGGCATATCTTATCATTGCTGATTAAAATGAATTACTGGTAATTATATATGTCGATGGTGAAAAATGGAACACCATTTTTCATTCTGTTCTCAAAAAAATGCCTGCTTGAAAATAAGCAAATGTTCCAATTCATTTAAATGAAATAAATCATTTTTTGTCAAGGTTATCTACAAGCAGAAAAATTAGACAAAAAACTACGACCAATTTAAAAAGAATTCAACCTTATCACGCCAGGCTGCCACTGACTAATGAGAATACAAAGAATGGTCTCTTTGAAAGAATTTTTCATTTAATAGCCACAAAAAAGTATTGATGCATCAATCAACTGAGAAAGTTAGCTACTGCAATGAACAAAAATCAGAACTATTTTGGATAGGAACATAGAAAAGTATAGCAAAAGACCAGGCCCTTCATTCCACAATGTCTACAACAAACACAATGCCAAGACAAACTACTCTCATCTGCCTACACATCATCCATACCCCTCCATTCCCTGCTATCCCATGGATATCCATGTCCCTATCTAAAATCCTCGTAAATGTCACTTTCGCATGTACTCTCGCCAACACCCATGCATGGCAATATGCTTCAGGCATCGATCCCTTTCAGTGTAAAAAAACTGGTCCCAAACATCTCCTTTAAACTTTCCCCCTTCCACCTTAGAGCTAAGCCCCCCAGTCTTTGACATTTCCACCCTGGGATAAAACCTCTGACCGTCTACCCTAACTACACCTCCAATAGATAGACACAAAACACTGGAGTAACTCAGACGGTCAGGCAGCATCTCTAGATAAAACGGATAGGTGACGTTTCGGATCGGGACCCTTCTTCCCCTCTCATAATTTTATATACTTCTATCAGATCTCCCCTTACCCTCCGGCAATCCAGAGAAAACTATCCAAGTCTGTCCAACCTCTCCTTTAAAGCTCATAATCTCTAATCCAGGCAGCAGTCTGGTAAGCTTCTTCTGTATCCTCTCCAAAGCCTCCACATCCTTCCTGTCATGAGGCAACCAGAATACCATGCTATAGTCCAAATGTGGCCTAACCAAAGTCTTATAAAACTGCATCATGATTTTCTGACTCGCACTCAAAGCCTTGAACAATGAAGGATCATGCCATGAGCCTTCTTTACCACTCTCTCTACTCATGTTGCCACTTTCAAAGATATTTGGAATTGGACCCCAAAATGAGTGAGTAAGAATTTCATTGTTCCTTTGCCAACATATATGATAACTAGACAATCTTGATGTAGTCACAAATTACAGTAGAATTTATTTTCTGTTTATAAGCTCTAATGCTCTATTTTTCCAATGATGCATAACCCCAAGGGGTTCTACAGATATGTCAATAGCAAAAGGATAGCGAGGGAAAAAATTGGTCCATTAGAGAGTCAGAGTGGACAGCTATGTGCTGAGCCGGAAGAAATGGGGGAGATATTAAACAATTTCTTTTCTTCGGTATTCACCGAGGAGAAGGATATTGAATTATGTGAGGTAAGCGAAACAAGTAGAGTAGTGATGGAAATTATGAGGATTAAAGAAAAGGAGGTACGGACACTTTTGAAAAATATAAAAGTGGATAAGTCTCCAGGTCCTGATAGGATATTCCCTAGGACATTGAGGGAAGTTAGTGCAGAAATAGCAGGGGCTATGACGGAAATATTTCAAACGTCATTAGAAACGGAGATGGTGCCGGAAGATTGGCGCATTGCGCATGTTGTGCCTTTGTTTAAAAAAGGTTCTAAAAGTAAACCTAGCAATTATAGGCCTGTTAGTTTGACGTCTGTGGTGGGAAAATTAATGGAAAAGATACTTAGGGACAATATATATAATTATTTGGATAAACAAGGCCTGATTAGAAACAGTCAACATGGATTTGTGCCTGGAAGGTCATGTTTGACTAATCTTCTTGAATTTTTTGAAGAGGTTACCAGGGAAATTGATAAGGGCAAGGCTGTGGATGTTGTCTATATGGACTTCAGTAAGGCATTTGACAAGGTTCCACATGGAAGGTTGATTAAGAAGGTTAAATCGTTGGGTATTAATAGTGAGGTTGCAAGATGGATTCAACAATGGCTGAATGGGAGATACCAGAGGGTAATGGTTGACAATTGTATGTCAGGTTGGAGGCCAGTGTCTAGTGGAGTACCCCAAGGATCTGTGTTGGGTCCACTGTTGTTTGTCATTTACATTAATGATCTGGATGATGGTGTGGCAAATTGGATTAGTAAATATGCAGATGATACTAAGATAGGTGGTGTAGTTAATAATGAAGTAGAGTTTCAAAGTCTACAGAGAGACTTGGGCCTTTTGGAAGGGTGGGCTGAAAGATGGCAGATGGAGTTTAATGCTGATAAGTGTGAGGTGCTGCATTTTGGTAGGACAAATCAAAATAGGACGTACAGGGTAAATGGTAGGGAATTGAGGAATGCAGTGGAACAGAGGGATCTGGGAATAACTGTGCATTGTTCCCTGAAGGTGGAATCTCATGTGGATAGGGTGGTGAAGAAGGCGTTTGGTATGCTTGCCTTTATAAATCAGAGCATCGAATATAGAAGTTGGGATGTAATGTTAAAATTGTACAGGGCATTGGTGAGGCCGAATCTGGAGTATGGTGTGCAGTTCTGGTCGCCAAATTATAGGAAGGATGTCGACAAAATGGAGAGGGTACAGAGGAGATTTACTAGAATGTTGCCTGGGTTTCAGCACTTAAGCTACAGAGAGAGGTTGAACAGGTTGGGTCTTTATTCTTTGGAGCGTAGAAGGTTGAGGGGGGACTTGATAGAGGTTTTTAAAATTTTAAGAGGGACGGACAGAGTTGACGTGGGTAGGCTTTTCCCTTTGAGAGTGGGGAAGTTTCCAACAAGGGGACATAGCTTCAGAATTGAGGGACAAAAGTTTAGGGGTAACATGAGGGGTAACTTCTTTACTCAGAGGGTGGTGGCTGTATGGAATGGGCTTCCGGTGGAAGTGGTGGAGGCAGGCTCGATTTTATTATTTAAGAGTAAATTAGATAGGTATATGGATAAGAGGGGATTAGAGGGTTATGGTCTGAGAGCAGGTAGATGAGACTAGGTCAGAGAGAGTGGTCGGCGTGAACTGGTAGGGCCGAACGGGCCTGTTTCCGTGCTGTAGTTGTTATATGGTTATTATATGGTTATAACAGAACAGACGTGCTTGTAATTGCAGCAAACATAGAAACATGGAAAATAGGTGCAGGAGTAGGCCATTCGGCCTTTCGAGCCAGCACTGCCATTCAATATGATCATGGCTAATCATCCAAAATCCCCGTTCCTGCTTTTTCCCCCATATCCCTTGATTCCTTTAGCTCTAAGAGCTAAATCTAACTCTCTTGAAAACATCCAGTGAATTGGCCAGCACTGCCTTCTGTGGCAGAGAATTCCACAGATTTACAACTCTCTGGGTGAAAATGTTTTTTTCCTCATCTCAGTCCCAAATGGCCTACCCCTTATTTTTAAACTGTGACCATTGGTTCTGGACTCCCCCAACATCAGGAACATTTTTCCTGCATCTAGCCTGTCCAATCCCTTAAGAATTTTATATGTTTCCATAAGATCCCCTCTTATCCTTCTAAATTCCAGTGAATACAAGCCCAGTCGACCCATTCTTTCATCATATGTCAGTCCCGCCATTCCGGGAACTAACCTGGTGAACCTACGCTGCACTCCCTCAATAGCAAGAATGTTCTTCCTCAAATTAGGAGTCCAAAACTGCACATATTACTCCAGGTGTGGTCTCACCAGGGCCCTGCACAAATGTAGTAGGACCTCCTTGCTCCTGTACTCAAATCCTCTCGCTATGAAGGCCAACATGCTATCTGCTTTCTTCACTGCCTGCTGTGCCTGCATGCTTACTTTCAGTGACTGATGTACAAGGACACCCAGGTCTCGTTGCATCCCCCCTTTTCCTAATCTGACACCATTCAGATAATAATCTGCCTTCTTTTTCTTGCCACCAAAGTGGGTAACCTCACATTTATCCACATTATACTGCATCTGCCCACTTATCCAATCTATCCAAGTCATGCTGCAGCCTCATAGCATCCACCTCGCAGCTCACACTGCCATCCAGTTTTGTGTCATCCAACAAACATTTGTACTGAAATTGGTTAAGTCACAAATACTCACACAATGAGCAAAGAACATGGCTTAGGTGAACTGATACTATACCCTTTTCTGATTTTGTCCTGCTCTTTCAGTTTTTTTTAATGGAACAGTATGTGATGTCGTCTCCACGGCCTTTAACGCATTCCACTAGGAAGACTCAATATAACAAAATGCGACAGGATGCAAGAGAAAATGATGAGCTGGATCCAAACTTTTAAGGAGCAAATGTGTGAAATGCAGAAAGTTATGGTCTGATCGCTCTGTTCATCCATACTACAAGCAAACAAAACCACCCACAATAGACCCATCCTATTTCCAATGATTCAATCTCTTTGGAGAGTTCTCGAAAAAAAGATGAAGGTCACTTCACCAAACACTCCCTAAATCACACTGTAATCAAATGAATTCCAGTAAGTAATAAGTATTCCAGAGTACCTTTACACAATTTTATTAAACAAATGGTATGATTCTGTTCCTGCATCATATATTTTGGTATATCTTTTGCGTGAAACAATATCAGTCTCCTCAGGAAATTGTCCAGCTCCCTTTTTTAAGTTTAAAGGAGCTTTATCGACTGCAAGTCATACATTCACTGGAAAGGTTAATAATACTCTTAAATAAAACTCCCACCATCCTAGCAAGACCCATGTTTATGCAGCTTTTCAAGTGTCCTTTTCGCCCCAAAGTTTACTCAATCTATCTAGATGCAGAAAATGTCGTTTTTCCCCTATTTTAAGTACTTTTATTGTTGTTTTGAAATCTACGCTTTTGAAGATTAAGTAAAATATCGTCATCCTTTAGACTGGATATTGATCTAACAGTCCCGTTAACTTAGGAGCATGGATTCAACTTATTATGTGCCTTACTCTGTTTGTTTGTTTGTTTGAAAGGTGGGCCAAAATATAGGCCAAGAGAATTTCCCTCTGATAAGTGTGAGTTGTTGCACTTTGGTATATCAAAGCAGGGCAAGACTTGCACAGTAAATGGTAGAGCCCTGGAGAATGTTGCAGAACAAAGAGATTTGGGAGTAGAGGTGTACAGTTCCCTAAAAATGGCAAGGGACTATATTATGAACTCTACATATTCGCCTTTGTATTGTACTTGAGTCTGACTCGATTGTATTTATGTACAATGTTATCTGATCTGATTGGATAGCATGCCAAACAAACCTTGTCACTGCACCTCAGTACAAGTGACAATAATAAACCTGAACCGAAAGAAGACATTTGGCACACTTGCCTTAATCAGAAAGGATATTGAATACAAAGATTGGGACATCATGCCACTGCTGTACAAGTCATTGGTGAGACCGCACTTGTGGTACTGAGAAGTTTAGATCGCCCAACTATAGGACGGATGTCCTTTGGTTGGAAGGGGTGCAGGAGAGATGTAAGGAGAAATTGGAGCAGCTGGAACCTATTTTGTTAGTGAGTGGGAGGCTGACGGATGATCTTTTTAGAAATATAGAAACAGAAAAATAGGTGCAGGAGTAGGCCATTCAGCCCTTCGAGCCAGTATTCAATATGATCATGGCTGATCATCTAAAATCAGTACCCCATTCCTGCTTTTTCCCCCATATCCCTTGATTCCTTTAGCCCTAAGAGCTAAATCTAACTCTAACTCTCTCTTGAAATTGAGATGTACAAGATCATTAGGGGTATGGATAGAGTGAATATTCAAAGCTTTTTTTCCCCAGCGTAGTCATGTCTGGAATGAGCTGCCAGAGGAAGCTAAAGAAGAGGATACAATTATAACTTTTAAAATACTTTCGGACAGATATATGGATCGGAAAGGTTTAAAGGGTTATGTGCGAAATGCAGGCAAATGCGACGCCCAATATGTCTACAGCACAGACAACATGGGCAAAGTAGCCTGTTTCCACGCTGTACTGCTGTATGACTCTCATCAGGTCATGATACTTGAATAGGCGGAGTGATTTAGGCAAAGATCTAAGTTTAGTTTATTGTTACATACTCCAGGAAGCAATAAAATTCCTTATTTACATGGTATAATCCAAATTTTATACTGGTAGAAAATGGCGCTCTTTGATTTGTCTTCCCTGATTATACATTATAATATTATGCAAAGCGATGCATCCAAAGTCTTTATTATAGTGCCAATGATTGTAGGCCTTTAGCACAACATGAACAATAAAACATCTTTACCTTTCAACTGGCCTACATGCATGTTTGATATTACCAGTACCACTAAGCATTACACATTATTTATCACCATTCAGTATCATTCCACACTGCATCTAGATCAGGATGTAACTTTTATTTTCTCCTCAAGGATTCTAATATAAGCGAGTCTTTAAAAAAAAAGTGAAAATCCTTGATGTCAAAAATTCAATTCATACACATCAAAATATCAATAAATAACAATAATATTAAAATATAGTTAAGTAATGTACTTGATTTTATCCACACTGTCAACACCATCCATTACAGATAATGGATACACCCATTCCTACACCAGTCCTTCCTGTAGAAAGCAAACTGTATCGGGATGCTTTTTTCAGGGAGTGACTTCTCCATGCTTGGTTCAAAATCAAGTCCAGCAAAGGAGCAAACATTCAGCTACTATCCAGCATCTTACTTACAGGATGTCTCAGATAGATGGCATGTGCATGACCTTTGACCATTTTCTGTGCCATAACAATTCCATGATCCTTAATGATTCCATTAGGGATTCCATTCCTAATTCCATTTCCCTTTGGAACCGTGAATGAAATTCAGTCAAATGTAAGCGACATATTAATCTATTTTGTCAGTCTATTTAAAACCGAAACAAAAATCCAACAAGCATTTTCCAAATTTCTGAAGATTCCGCAGTAAACAAGTAAAAAAAGGTGAATGGAAAATATTATCATATGACAATTAGGTTTTGTGGTGTTAGAAAATGGGTTCACTATCACAATAGGATACTTTGCATTAGAACTCTATCCCTCTAAATCGAATGAAATCAGATTTCACGCACAAACATAAAATTATAGCATCCACCTGCTGGTCCATCACACCTGTGCTAGTTCTTTGATCTAATCCTAATCAATTGCCTTCCCTGCTCTTTCTCTAAATTGAATTCACTTCACACCAGAAATACTTTTTACAACACAAAGAAAAAATTGTTTTGTTTTGTTTTCTCTATTTTGCTTTTTCCTTACACAAAATGTACGACTAAGTTATGAAGAAAGAGTTTCATTTAAAAATGCACATACCTAATTTCATTGAAGACATACTTGCTCCAGTGGTCTTCAACAGCAAATCACAACAGTCCATGTCCCCCCCAGCCCCCACTCCTCCCCACTACCCTCCCCCCCACCCCCTCCCCCCTCTACCCCCACTCCCAACTCCCCCCCTACTCCCCTCCACCCTTTCCCCCCCGACTCCCACCCCACTCCCGCCTACCCCCTACTCCCGTCCACCCCCTACTCCCGTCCCCTTTCCCCCCACTCCGGCCCTCCCCACCTTTCCCCCCACCTCCCCCTCCCCTCCTCCCCCTCCATTCCCCCTCCCCCCTCCCCCACCCCCCCTCGCACCCCCATTCCCCCCCTCCCTTCCTCCACACCCCCTCCCCTCCTCCCCGCCCCCATCCCACCCCCACTCCCCCCCTCCCTTCCACCGCACCCCCTCCCTTCCTCCAGACCCAACATAAAATTTATTTACTCTAATTACATTACTTTTTCAATCTCCTACTGTTTATTAAAAAAATGCCTAGCTGTCTGCCCTGCTTCTTACACTGCAACAGTATCAGTATGCACTTACAGCAGATTGCCATGAAAAATCTAATGTGCAGTAAAAACTGACTAGGAGCAAATGCTATTAAATGCCTGCTGCAACACAATCTGGGTTATTGCAATCATACTCTGTACCGTACACTGACTAAACATGGATAATGCCATGAAAGATGGATATTTAGACTAATACTTTAAAAATGGTTGCATGAGTGATGGACTCTTTCACCTCCCATGTTGAATTCCTCAACATGAAATTCAACTCGGGATACAGAGAGAATTGTTTATTTGTAAAGTATTTTCTCGATTAAGTCTTCAGCCTACAAAAATAAAACGAGGAATATGTGAAACAGTCAGTGGAATAAAAATCCATCCACTGTCACTTGCACCAAATATAATTGCACAGAAGTAATTGAAGTCAATAGAAGCCAAATATTACAGCAGAGTACAATGCTCATCCATTACATTCAAACATTACAGCGTTTGTTTCATGCAAGTGACCAAGGATGAAATTTGACCCCAAATGCTTTCATTATTTTACATTACGCAAAGTAAAAATGAAGATGGAACTATTGGCTTGATCAGTAAGGGCGTCAAAGATTATGGGGAGAAGGCAGAATGGGGTTGACAGGGAAAAATAGTTCAGCCATGATCGACTGGTGGAGTAGACTCAATGGGCCAAATGGCCTTATTCTCCTCCGATGCCTTATGGTCTTACATGTGAATGCCTGTAAATATAAACAGTTTGTCAATTTATGACTGGAAAAAAATAGGCAAACTTATTCCAAAATTGGTCTATATTTTCATTCCAAAAGCTGTTGAGGGAATGTTACCATCCAGCAAAACAATGCCTTTGATGCTAAACAGGCAGCAAGAACTGTGCTGAAATGTAACTGACCAGAAGTGGCAGATATGAACTTTATTCATAAGATCTACACAAAAAGCTGGAGTAACTCAGCGAGACAGGCAGCATCTCTGGAGAGAAGGAATGCGTGACGTTTTGGGTCAAGACCCTTTTTGAGACTCGTTAGGGAAAAGGGAAATAGAGATATAGACGATGATGTAGAGAGTTAAAGAATAATGAATGAAAGATATGCAAAAAAGTAACGATGGTATGGAAACAGGCCATTCATGAGTTTGTAAACAGCACTGCAACCTCATCTGCCCTAATTGCATCACTTTAAATGCACACTTTAACAATGAGTCAATGTACTTTGATCTGATGAGATTGTGCCTTAAGTATAGATGGGCATCGCAGAACATAGATAAAGCAAACTAAATTATTTCAAAATCATTATGATACTGGCAAGCAAGTTCCTACAAATATACGTAATATAAACCTGAGAGACCATTCCATGTGCATATCCTCTACAAAATGTTATAATAACAGTTCACCAGATAAAACAATTTAATTAAAACCTCATAATTTTCAAATAAACTTACTGTTTTTCCCTTTCACATAATTCTCTCTGCAGCTCTGCATCAGTTGCAGGATCCATTTATGCTGGGCCATTATACACTTCCAGGCAGGGTCACCTGGTGCGTGAAGATCGGATAGGTATCTGTAATTATGGTCAAAGCAATGATTAAAATCATGTTAAACTTCAACATAAATAACAGTTTTCAAACTGGATTCTTTATTTCTTTCTACTCCACACACTCTTCGTAGATTTACCATACATTGCAAATTGAACCACTGGCTGAATCTACCAGGTCAGTGCTGCTGTATACTGTCATTTTGGCAAATTTCTTTCACTAATACACCATTATACTTCATGATGTATATAGCTTGACCAAAACAAAACAATATTCTATGAAACAGTTTTCATCCTTCATGCTTAGGTAAATGATTCAACGAATTCCTGCCTTTACCCAGGTCACTATCATCAGAATAAACTTATAGAGTTATTTACAGAATTGTTTTTTGACTTAATTTTATACAAGAATGGCAATTTTGTTAAACCTGAGGAAGTGGCTACAACTTTCTCCATGTAAATAAACAAATTCAAGTATTTATTGCATCTCAGCTTTTAATCAGGAGACCAATGTTGAATTTAATATTCAAGATACTAGCGAATAGTGTTTTCTTAAAAATAAAAAAATTACAGCACTTTGTTTAAACGAATGAAGTTCAGGATCATACAGGCTTAGGATCAAAGGTTTCAATTGTTGATCTGTATTGAGCAGAAGAGGAAACACTGGTTGAGCTAACATAGTATAGACAAGTTCTGAACAAAGATCTCTCTTGTTGATCTCAATGCACTCAAAGCCAACTGAGGTGGTGGAAAATGAGAATCATTAGGAGGTCCTGCTTCTGATAGATTAAGTATTTTATGATCTTGCAAAAAACTAACACATTTCTAGCACGATTTCATTCAGCTGGAATAATAGCCTCATGGATAAAGCTACTAATCTTCCTTAAGGACATTGCATTAATTATGCTGTTTTAATCAAGCATTTTAGAGTTAGATTGAAGATTATTAACGATAACACCAAAGGGGACCATATACATTGTGTCCAGGAAATTTGCAGAAAGAGCTCATTTCTCTCAAGCGCCATAAGTTTTGGGAGAGAAATAGCAAGGAGGTGGAAAAATGAAGTATTCTTATTAGTCTTGTTTAGGAAAGATGCATAAAAGTGGGAAAGATTAATTCTTCCACCACCTTCTTTTGAATCCTCCTAATATATTTATTTCCTACCAAGATCATTTTTTTGTAGATGATTTTAATGATTTAGATGAAGGAATTAAAAGTAACATTAGCAAATTTGCAGATGACACAAAGCTGGGTGGAGTGTGAACTGTGAAGCGGATGCTATGAGGATGCCGAGTGACTTGGACAGATTGGATGAGTGGGCAGATGCGTGGCAGATGCAATATAATGTGGATAAATATGAGGTTATCCACTTTGGAGGCAAGAATGGGAAGGCAGATTATTATCTGAATGGTGTCAGGTTAGGAAAAGGGGAAGTACAACAAGATCTGGGTGTCCTAGTATATCAGTCACTGAAAGTAAGCATACAGGTGCAACAGGCAGTGAAAAAAGCTAACGGCATGTTGGCCTTCATAATGAGAGGAGTTGAGTATAGGAGTAAAGAGGTCCTTCTGCAATTGTACAGGGCCCTGGTGAGACCACACCTGGAGTATTGTGTGCAGTTTTGGTCTCCTAATTTGAGGAAGGGCATTCTTGCTATTGAGGGAATGAAGCGTAGTTCACAAGGTTAATTCCCGGGATGGCGGGACTGTCATATGATGAAAGAATGGATCGACTGGGCTTATATTCATTGGAATTTAGAAGGATGAGAGGGGATCATATTGAAACATATACAATCATTAAGGGATTGGACACGCTAGATGCAGGAAATATGTTCCCGATGTTGGGGGAGTCCAGAACCAGGGGCCACAGTTGAAAAATAAGGAGTAGGCTATTTAGAACGGAGATGAGGAAATACTTTTTCACACAGAGAGTTGTGAATTTGTGGAATTCTCTGCCTCAGAAGGCAGTGGAGGCCAATTCACTGGATGCATTCAAAAGAGAGTTAGATCAAGCTCTGAGGCCTAACGGAATCAAGGGATATGGGGAGAAGGCAGGAACGGGGTACTGATTGTGGATGATCAGCCATGATCACATTGAATGGCGATGCTGGCTCGATGGGCCGAATGGCCTATTCTTGCACTTATTGCTATGTATCTCTGTATCACTCTATTATTGTTCTTTCAGATAAACATCTGAAAACATGGAAGTAATATTGGAAAATAAGGAGATATCTTTACAAATTTTGTATGTCTGCCTGCTAGCAACAGATTTAGAAACATGTTAAAAAAGTCTAGGTCACCTGCCTTTGCCAGAACCATTATATAGCCCTGGAATTTCATGCCCTTTAACAAAAAAAATGAACATTTGAAAGAAAAATATTTACTCAGCAAATTCTTTTCACAGTCAATACTCCTTTTTCTATCTTCAAAACTACCTAAACAGGCTTATTAAAATGATGCTCATAAAATGTTAGAATATTATATTAGTTAGTCTTAAAGTTGAGATTGCATCTAAAAAAAATCACATTCAGTTGATAATAAACCATCTTTTTATCCATTAACTTTACTGATTAACAACTTACACAACAATACAGATATTTAAAGCTTTAAGCTTCAAGTCACAAGAAACACTTGAATCAAAAAAGAGCTGAGATAAAAAATCTAACCAAACCACAAATTAATTTTTAAACTTCTCCAATATTTATGTTAGTAATACCTAATTTAGGTAATTTACTCTTAATTTATTTTATCCACAAACTAATACACAGATTGAACCGTTAGGCGAATGGATTAAATTTCAGCTGATTTCAACAATAAACTTTCATTTTCTCTTCCTGCCGACTAGTTCAGGCTGAATGAATCTCAGCAACATTTTTTATTCGAACCGAGCTCTGTAATGCGTATCCGTTCCATATTAAAGTCACTTAATTCCACCTCCACAATATTGTCCACCACCACTCTTAACTCGTATCCATGCTGCTAATTCTCTTCCGGACAATTACATTAAAGCTAGGTTTGCTTGTCTTTCATCATTCATCAAAGACAGAGTATAGATTGTTCAATTTATTTCACATCATATCAAGAAGATGCTATGGGATTGGACAACTTCTCAGATGTAATTATGAAGAGCTGTGTTCCTAAATCAGTTGTGCCTCTAACCAAGGTGTTTGAAACATAGAAACTAGGTGCAGGAATAGGCCATTCGGCCCTCCGAGCCAGCACCGCCATTCAATATGATCATGGTTGATCATCCGAAATCAGTACCCCGTTCCTGCTTTTTCCCCATATCCCTTGATTCCGTTCGCCCTAAGAGCTATATCTTTCTTGAACACATCCAGTGAATTGGCCTCCACTGCCTCCTGTGGCAGAAAATTCCACAGATGACAACTCTGGGTGAAAAGGTTTTTCCTCATCTCAGTCCTAAATGGCCTACCCCTTATTCCTAAACTGCAACCCCCGGTTCTGGACTTGTCCAACATTGGGAACATTTTTCCTGCATCTAGCCTGTCCAATCCCTTAAGAATTTTATATGTTTCTAAAAGGTTCCCTCTCATCCTTCTAAATTCCAGAGAATATCAGCCCACTAAACCCATTCTTTCATCATATGTCAATCCTGCCAGCCCAGGAATTAACCTGGTGAACCTGTGCTGCACTCCCTCAATAGCAAGAATGTCCTTCCTCAAATTAGGAGACCAAAATTGCACACAATTCTCTGGGCGTGGTCTCACCAGGGCCCTGTACAACTGCAGTGGGACCTCCTTAATCCTATACTCAAATCCTCTTGCTATGAAGGCCAACATGCCATTTGCTCTCTTCACTGCCTGCTGTACCTGCATGCTTCCTTTCAGTGACTGATGTACAAGGACACCCAGATCTTGTTGCACCTCCCCATTTCCTAATCTGACACCATTCAGATAATAATCTGCCTTTTTATTCTTGCCACCATAACTTATATTTATCCACATATTGGATATAATTATAATACTAGTACCTCTCTCTCATTGTGTCAAGTTTTGACTAGAAGCAGAAAAAGTCCACTCTGACTGATTACCACCTCATCTATTCTCAATTATCAGTACAGTGATGGAGACTGTTGTCGACAGTGTGATCAAACAGAATTTACTCTCCAATAGCTTGCCCAGCTCGGGTTTCATGAGAATCACTCCATTCCAGACCTATAACTGCTCTGATCCAAACATGGACTTAAAAGGTGGAATGGCAAAGATGAGGGATTACCTCAATGCTAGCATCAATATAGCATTAGATTGAGTGTAGCATCAAGGACATCTGACGAAACCAAAGTTAATTTGAATCAGAAAGAAAACACTCTACTGGCTGAAGTCATGCCTCACACAAAGGAACATTGTTGTGTTTGTCAGAGGTTAATCATCCAAGCTCCAGGGCATCACTGCATAAGTTCCATTGAGCAGTATCCCTGGCCCAAACATACTGCTTCGTCAATGACTTTCCTTCCATCATCAATTCATTAATAGCTTGCACGATATTCCACCCCACTTGCAATTCTGCAGCACATAACGCTGTCCATGTCTGCATGCAGGAAGACTTGAACAACTTTCATGCATTGGCTGGTAAGTTGTAAGCAAAATTCACAAGACTAAAGTACCAAACAATGTTCATATCCAACAAAAGAGAGGCCAATCACCTAGACTGTATTTAATGGCATCCCATTGCCGAGATCCCATTCTAAGGCATCACCACCGTCCAGCAACTGAACTGGACGTGTCGCATTAGTACATGAGAAGGTCAGATATTGGGTCTTCTGAGGCAATCAACTCCCCTTCTGACACCCCAAAGGCTTTTGACCATCCACAAGATAAATTTCAAGAGATCTCTCTGCTTCCTGGATGAATGCAGCTCCAAAATTCTCACGTTCAAGTCTATCCAGAACAAAGCAGTCCACTCCAACAAAACCTTCAAACACACAATCTACCTCATGAAGGATAAGGCCAGCAATCATATGGGAACCACAGCCACTTGTAGGTTTCCCTCCACATCACGTCATCCTTATTCACATATGGTTGGTAAATAGCCGATTAATCTTTGGGATATGGGAGCAAATTGAAGCACCAGAGGAAATCCACGTGGTCACAGTCAGAACATGCTCACAGCACCTGAGGTTAGGTTTGAACCCAGGTTTGTGGCTCTGCGAGGCATCAGTTAGAACATAGAACAGGAACAGGCTATTTGGCCCACAATGTCTGTGCTGACCATGATGCCAAGTTAAACTAATCTCTTCTGTATGTGATCCATATCTTTCATTCACTGCATATCAGTGTGCATATCTAAAAGCCTCTTAAACATTACAATCGTATCTGCCTCCACCACCACCACCACCCCCCGAGGCAACGTGTTCTAGGCACCCCGCACTGTCTGTAAAAACGTTGCTCGTACATCTGCTATAAACTTGCCCCATCTGACCTGAAAGCTATGTCCTCTAGTCTTTAATAATTCTATTAGTTACACCATTGTGCCATTCCAGGTAATCATTAATTAAACTGTAAATTACTCTCTTGATGGAACAAGCAAGAAGACGTATTGCTAGTCTCAACAAGTTTTCATATCTTATAAAACTGCAATTATTTATGTGCCACCCATGCACTCACCACACCAAAGTTCTAGAGTAAACTAGAGATCCAATTCATTCCTGGGTACTGACTCAGCCAAATGCCTCCTGACTCTGAATAGTCATAGCCCCGAATGATCTGGATAAACCCACCGTCCATTCCTAATTGGCTGCCCTACAACCTTTCCCAATCCTTTCACTGAACCCACTTTCTCTTGTACATTCTTCTTGTAAATGATCCCGTTTCCACCATCTCCTTCTGCCCTTGGGTAAATAAAGATCTCCCTTTGTAGGGTATGCAGTTACATGCATTTCCACACAGTCGCATACATTGGATAACATTTATGTTATTGCAATAATTTCATTATTTCAAACCTTGGCCCATTGGATCTCCTGAATGGGCACATAAAAATCAACAAACAACTTATCTCCACAGACAGATATCTGGGTAATTTAATTTTTAACCATCTTAAAGAAATTAAAATATATCATGCTTCCATCTGCTCTTCTCCTCTAATTGCAGAGGTGATATAAAGGTTATATAAGGTCCTTTGAGATATATCAAAGTATAACCTCATAGATACATGGACAATAGGTGCAGGAGTGGGCCATTTGGCCCTTCGAGCTAGCACCGCCATTCAATGTGATCATGGCTGATCATCCACAATCAGTACCCCGTTCCTGCCTTCTCCCCATATCCCTTGATATAGCCCGAAGAGCTCTATCTAACTCTCTTTTAAATGTATCCAGTGAATTGGCCTCCACTGCCTTCTGAGGCAGAGAATTCTACAAATTCACAACTCTCTGTGTAAAAAAGTTTTTTTTTCTCAGTTCTAAATGGCTCTAGCCTGAAAGTAATCCCTACTTTGTCCTAGGAAATGATTGGATTATAAAAATTAGATAGAAGTATTAGGAAAACACGTCTATTTGTCTTATATTTTCAAGACATGACATAATTTGTATGCCTTTCTGTGCTAGAGCAGAGCTCAGAAAGATGCTCTCCACAGACCCAGCAACCTGGGTTCATTCCTGACTTCCAATGCTGTCTATGTGGAGTTTGCATTTTCTCCCTGTGACCATGTGGGCTTCTTTTGGGTCCTCCAATATCTTCAGACATCCAAAAGACATCCAGGTTTGCAACTTAATTGTAAATAGAAATTATCCCTCGTGTGTTGGTGAGTGGTGGAATCTGAAGGGGGAGAGAGGGAGGCGGGTAAGTTGATGGTAATGGGAGAATACAAATTGTAGTGGGATCGGATTAAAATAAATGGTACTTGATGGTTGATGCGGACTCAGTAGGCTGAAGAGGTTATTTCCATGCTGCATAATCCTTTGACCAGGCCTTGTGATTTAGTTCCCTACAACCCAACCGTCATCACCTTTACCTTATATATCTTTTCTGGTCAAGCAGAGTTGATGGCATCTCAAGTAACTTGTCCATCAGCAGGATCCTCAGTGCATCAATATGTGTCTCTACTTCTGCATAAACTGGTACAGAAAAAAAAATGATGAAAGGCATATATTATCAAAAGACTAAACTAAAACTGCAAATGCAAAGTCCAGTTAGCATTACACCATCAGAGGAGCATCATTACCTCAAAGCACTGCAACATCTCAAGAAGGTGAGACACTTTTTTTAATACTGAAGATGCGCAGTGAATACAGCATTATCTTGGTTGCACATGATCCACAAACAATAAAGTACTATATGGGTGGTTGTATTATTATTTTGTTCAACATGAAACACACAATCGTGGATGACTTAGACAGATTTTATTATATGGACTTCCTGTCATACAGTATACTAATATTCTTCATATTAATGCATTAGAAAACTAATCTGCCCTAAAGTGTCGTGTATTAACAAAAATGGCTTAAAACACACAGATCCAAAAGTATCTGTGGAGAGAGAAATAGGGTTAACAATTCAGGTTGGAACTAGAAAAAGTTAGACGTTAAATATGTTTTAAGTTGCAGGGAAGGAGTGAGGTGGAAAGAACAAAGGGAAAACATGTAAATGGGGTGATCAGAGATTGAATAATAAAAGTGGTAGTGGTGCAAACTGAGAAAGGATGGCTGGATTGTGCATCACAATATATCTGATTGGAGGAGGTATAGATAGAAGTAACCGAATGAAAACCAACGATGAAGAGAAAAAAAGTCAATGTTGGATCCACCATCTAGTGCCTAAAAAAAATAGATTCAAAGACAAAGACAGTAAAGAAGCTCAATGGCTTATTTTTAATTCTGTGTATGTAGGGGGGTGGTGGGGGGGTTGGGGGAAACCTTTTTTCAAATCTCCTCCTCAACGGAGATGCGACCTTTACCGTGTCGTATCTCCGTTCGCGCTACGGCCTAACATCGTGGAGTCGGCGGCCTCCAGCTGGGATCGACCTCAAATACTCCGGTCGCAGGGCCTGGACTTACCATCTCAGAGGCTTCGGCCGTGGGCCCTGCAGACCCAACATCGGGAGTTCGCAGGTCCCTGGCTGGTGACCGGCTTTTGGGAGCTCCAGCCGTAGCAACTTCGACCGCCCCGAAGCGTGAGGTATGATCAACCCGCCCGCAGGCCCTTCATCGCCCTGCGTGGCCCGGCCGCAGCACTTTCCATCGCCCGGTGGGGGCTCAGGACTTTCATCGGCCTGCTCGGCTCGGCCCTGGGACTTTCCATCGCCCGGTGGGGGCTTCAAAAAGTTGGGAGCCTCGATCACCTCGTGGCACCACGGGAGAAGAACGAGGAGGAGATAAGACTTTGCCTTCCATCACAGTGAGGGTATGCCTAGAGCAATCACTGTGATGGCTGTTTTATGTAAAAAATTGTATCTGTGTGTCTTGTGCTCTTTAATGTCTACTGCCGGACCCTGACGTGAGAGGACGCTGGCGTTGTTTATTCGCCGCTTTTCCGTCAGGATAGTTTGTCTGTTTGTTTCTATGTTAATTGTTTTTGTAAAGCGCTTTGAGCATGTGATAAGGCGCTATATAAAATAAATGGATTATTATTATTATTATTATTGGGGAATGGAGGAGAAGCCTCTCCAAGGAAAAAAAGTTTGGGATCAGAAAGCAGAAATTCAGGGGGTTAGTGAAAACATAGTAATGGCAGTAGGAAGTTATTGAGTCAGATGAAAATAAAGGACATGAATACAGAGGAATGCTACCATTTACATATCGCTGAAGCTTATAGTCCTTGATGCCTAAAACAAAGGGGAAATTCCTTTATTAATATATTCCTTTATTCGTCCCACACCGGAGAAATTTACAGTGTTACAGCAGCAAAGTGGATAGCAAGAGAGCAAGAGATCATTCATTATAAATAAAAGATACATAAATTGTCATCAGTTTTCTGTGTTCTTAGCTGTTATTGTTGACTCGTCTGCTGGAAGCAGTACTGGTTGTGAAGTCTCACAGCAGTTGGAAGGAAGGACCTCCTATATTTCTCCTTCACGCACTTGGGGTGAAGGAGTCTGTCACTGAAGGAGCTACTCAGTGCAGAGACAGTGTCCTGCATGGGGTGGGAGTCGTTGTCCAGCAGTGATGTTAGCTTTGCCATCATCCTCCTCTCTCCCACCACCTGCACTGTCGAGGGGGAAACCCAGGACAGAGCTGGCCTTCCTGACCAGCTTGTCGAGTCTCTTCCCTTCCGCTGCTGAGATGCTGCTGCTCCAGCAGACTACTCCATAGAAAATGGCCGATGGAACCACTGTGTAGAAGTTCCTTAGGAGTGCCCCCTGCACTCCATTAAAGCACTAAATGAAGTCTGCACAGCTTTGAGAAAGAGTGCTATTGGACAAAGACGTTAAGAGCATACAAGTGCTAATGCATGGAATTAAGTGTGGATCCAAGGGTACCACAAGAACAACGATTACAAGTCACTTTCTGTAAAGCACAAGAATCGGCCAAGATGGTCTGGTACCATGTAATGCAAGTACGTACATAGTGAATATACGAGTCATGCATATGGCGGCACGGTAGCGCAGCGGTAGAGTTGCTGCTTTACAGCGAATGCAGCGCCGGAGACTCAGGTTCGATCCTGACTACGGGTGCTGCACTGTAAGGAGTTTGTACGTTCTCCCCGTGACCTGCGTGGGTTTTCTCCGAGATCTTCGGTTTCCTCCCACACTCCAAAGACGTACAGGTATGTAGGTTAATTGGCTGGGTAAATGTAAAAATTGTCCCTAGTGGGTGTAGGATAGGGTTAATGTACGGGGATCGCTGGGCGGCACGGACTTGGAGGGCCGAAAAGGCCTGTTTCCGGCTGTATATATATGATATGATGATATGATATGATATGCAATGCCATTAACCTGCTTCTCTGCAGATGCATACATAAAAGGGTGTAAGGTGGATTAGATAGTCAACTATTATGGTAAATAAGTCTCTAAAGGTTTATGGCCAATAACTCAAAACTATGGTAATGCCAATAATGTCCTAGTACAATTCTTTGTACAAACAAAGCTCTATATATTCTTGATCAAGACAATGATTATGTCACATTTGTGTTATTGATTGTATCTCATTATGTCAGATGGTGTGAATTTCAGATTATCTCATATCATATCATATCATATCATATATATACAGCCGGAAACAGGCCTTTTCGACCCTCCAAGTCCATGCCGCCCAGTGATCCCCGTACATTAACACTATCCTACACCCACTAGGGACAATTTTTTACATTTACCCAGCCAATTAACCTACATACCTGTACGTCTTTGGAGTGTGGGAGGAAACCGAAGATCTCGGAGTAAACCCACGCAGGTCACGGGGAGAACGTACAAACTCCTTACAGTGCAGCACCCGTAGTCAGGATCGAACCTGAGTCTCCGGCGCTGCATTCGCTGTAAAGCAGCAACTCTACCGCTGCGCTACCGTGCCACCATGGTAAGCATCATAGCGTTAAACATTCAGATCAGCCACAAGAATGCTAATAAATTTTAAATCATTTAGTTATCGCAAGTGGGTTCAAAAATCTGGGATATTTATATACTAAAACTCTCATTTGTATGTTTGGGAGGGAGGGAGGAGGTTTGGACCCAACTTGGTCTATTGCTCTCTAAAAAGATAAACCACTGGAAATGTGAGCTAGGGATAAAAAATAATGATGGAATTTGATTCTAAGATGAATACATTTATTGAAATAGGTGTTTCAATAAAAATAATGACACCCCAGAAGACTAATAGTTTAGATAACATGATCTTTGCGTCAAATGTCTGTAAAAAATATTATCTAAGAATCGAGATTGATGCGAGGCACCCATCCCATTATATCAATTAAATTCACTATCAGTACTGAACTTTTAAGTCACTTGCAATAATTTAGTTAAAGCAGACTACATGTATCTCAACTTGAAATTCTGCTAACATCACTGTTCAGTGTAGTATTTCTGAGCTTAATAAGTAAACATTAAAATAAGTTACATGATGTCCTGCACATTTCCTACATTTTCCAGTGCATGTTTTGCTGAATATAAAGTGCTTTTTATAAGATGGAACAAGTTCTGCAGCCCTTACCTTTTTGAAACACACGAACTTCAGTTTTCCCAAACAGTGACTTAGCCTTTTCATAGTCATTTATAACCACATCATAATCACCCTGAGGAAACAGGTATTTATCATTGATAATAGCAAATTAAAGAGGCATCAAACATTTTATTTTTAATTGTTCTTAAACTTTACCTTTTGAATGTTCCTTTCAATATTAAGAGGAAGGTTAAAGAGAAATTTAAAGCGCTGTAGAACATTTAGGGCATTTCTGGTAGAATCTGCTTTGTCCTTACGTCCCAAGACTTCTTGGAACAGTGTATCGGCAGTATTACTCGCACCTGGAATGAAAGAAAAATATGTGAAAGCACCCACACAGCCTAAAATACGGCCAGCTGCAGAAGGACAAAAAAATGTATAGATTGTCAGAAAATAGACAACTTCAAAATAATCTCCCAATCTGTGTCGGAAGGAACTGCAGATGCTGATTTAAACCAAAGATAGACACAAAAGCTGGAGTAACTCAGCGGGTCAGACAGCATCTCTGGAGAAAATAAATAGGTGACGTTTCGGGTCGAGACCCTTCTTCCGACCTTCTGAAGAAAGGTCGAGACCTGAAATGTCACCTATGCCTTTTCTCCAGAGATGATGTCTGACTCAGAGTTACTCCAGCTTTTTGTGTTAATCTCCCAACCTACCACACTGCAGCTCTTGCATTTTTTTAAAACCTGCACTTTCCCTGTAACTGTAACATTGTAACACTAAATGCAGCACTCTGGTATTTCGCTCTTTGCACTACCAGTTGTACTTGATCATACTCATATATAAAAAAAAATCCATTGTATCTTGATAGATGTTACAATAATAAACCAATATTAATACCAAATGTACTCAAAATATTTTATAGTAAAATTAAATTTGCAGTACAATGATCACTTCCATGAAAAAAAAAAGAATTTGGGCTCACTCAGCAGTTATCGTACACTTCAGTTTCCAGTGATCGCTATCAAATTACCATTCTAACAAAAACAGGTAGAAAAGTAGCTCATCATCTACGATTGCATTACCTCAAATGATGCAACTAAATGCCTCATGTTCATATCTCTAGTGAACAACAATACATCATATTTTGGAAATATTAACATGTATACATTTCAAATAGTAAAATCTCAATTATAAACATAATTCAATATTATGTTCAATATTAAATTAGAGGTACAAGTCATAACTCCTTTCCAACTTCAGCTCTTGCAGAGATTTGCAATTTAAATTTGGAATCAGGGAGCATGGGGAGAAGGCAGGAACGGGGTACTGATTGCGAATGATCAGCCATGATCACATTGAATGGCGGTGCTGGCTCAAAGGGCCGAATGGCCTACTCCAGCAACTATATTGTCTATTGTCTATCATCGAAATTAACAGTTATGTAGAGACAATTCCAGACAATTCTGGACAAGAATCTCATTCTTGTCTGCTTCAGAGTTGATATTCTTAAATTTTAAAATTACATTGCACAAGTTCAGTTTTGCTGCAAAGTAGAAACCAATTCAATCAGCATTAAGCTTTAGTTAAATGAAACTGTAATGCATTAGACAGACAAATAAAATAGCAAACTTAATATCTGACAAAGCTCATCTGTCTTAAATATGTATTCGGAGCCAGGAGGTAACTGCAGTTTGATGGCAAATCAGATGAAAAAAGAACAGTAACTGGAACTTAAGAAATGTGCTCCTTTCTATCTAATAAAAGGTTGTAATATTAAGGAATCTTGCTTAACAAAAGGACAGTTTATTCTGATTTTTTGCCACAATTTTATTTTGCATTATGTTTAGTTGTCAATTTATATTTTTGTTGATTCATTAACACATATCTGACTCAAGTATAAAAGAAAACAATCACAATCTGAATCGTAAGGTGTTTTTTACACAATTCATGCACGTTTCGAAAGCATTTCCAAATATTCTTCCCCAATAGTCTCTTAGAAAAGCTATCAACAATTTTTAATACCAATTTTAATTTACTTTCAGTTCAATGACTTATAACAAACATCTAAATTTGGAAAAGCAAATTAAAAAAAGACCAAAATAGATTTGTCGTTCAATGTTTCTCGCAAGGATTGGCATTATTTGGTCTAGTGAGTATACTATAAGCAAAGATAGGAGAAAAAAGCACATCGATCACACTGGGTGGCTTACATGCCATTTTCTCAGTAAGCTCTGTGGGTGGCCAGCAAAAATTTAAATGTTGTCTATGAAATACCCGCGTTTATATTTAGATGTGCATTATATGCAACATATGCGTTAAGTTTGGAATTTTATGCGCTGATAAAATAATGATAGGACCATTTCAATGAAATGTATTTTTCTATTAAGAAAACAACATTAACGCTCCAACAAAGCTAACCTTATCATTTTGAACCAATTGTGATATTATCCACTTTTAAAGAAATCAGGTCATTTATATAAGTTTATTTACTTAAGTTAAAGTAAAAGTAGCTGTTTATTTACTGTACATTATCATGATTTATTTCTCTTCCAGCAAATTTTAAGAATGTTAAAGAGACATGTCAAATACAGTACTCCTATTTCAGGACTAAAATAACAAAGCCGTATCCACCATCTTCACAAAACCCAACTGAAGCTACAATTTAAGGTTTCCTTTGCCTTTATCTGAGTGATTCTATGTCAATTATAAAAAAATGTTTAAAGAGGTGTTTTTTTTAAATCGTGAAAGGGCATTGCCAGGTACTCTGTGTAACTAAAAGTATGAAATTACTTAAATTTTTCACTTTTGTAAATGCGGTTATTCGCACAGCACTATCATTATTTTAGTCGAGAATAACGGCTTTGCTTGAATTTGACAACTCTAATAATATTTTTCACTTCAAATACATTTCATTCTTTTCAATTTCTCTTAACCATTAAAAATGTATTTCCCAGGAGATCATAATATTGAACAAAAATTCACTCTTCAGTTTCGAGCAGCATTAACGATCGAAATGCAAATTGAATTCATATCACACTTATAGTTGAAATGGCTAAACAAATTAAAGAAATTATATTTTTCATGTGTTTATGGAAAATAACTCTTTAGGCAAAACACATGAAGAATAACTCACCAATGATAGGAATTCTACAGATTCCATTAATTTGAAAGTTTTATATCTATTTATATACATTATATTCTTACATGAAACATCAGAATAATCACACTTTTCTGTTTAACTTCAAAATGGAGACCATTAGTATGGACACTGTTCAATGAAACTTGTCCCCATGAAAATGTATATGAAATTCACCACATTTGGTTAAAAATACTCTTTTTTTTAAAAGAATTATGACTGATATAGACAATTTATGATTTAACACTTAATGCACGTGCAGAAAATAAAAATACACTGTAATATTCATTGTGACATTAAATGTCGGATACATTTCTCAATGCCAAGATTACTGGTCAGTAAATTGGAAAGTAACTTACCTCACAAAAAGCTTTTCTCTTATTTCATAAGTATTCTGTCTATCAAATTCACCACATTTTATCACAAGGAAGATATTTTAAACACATTTAAAATGCATTTAAAGTACTGATTTCTAAATTTGTTTACAAGCAGAGACCCAGAATAACAATGCCCATACATAGGTATGGTTGAAAAAGTTGAACTCACGGTTGAGTACATTCTCCAGTTTCTGCGTCATGGATCCTTCCACTTTTTCCGTACCATCCACTTCCAGTTTTTGATGAATAGCTGGAATGAAATGTGCAGGTCATTCAATAGGCAGTCATTTATTTCAAGGTGAAAAGAATATGTACTAGTTTAAACATTTTTTTCCACAAGCACTTTACATTACTTCACCACTTTTGGTTTTTGGATTTAATACAAAAATAATTTCCAATTTCCTTCAGGAAACTAACAAAATTAAGGTTACATAATCTTCAAAATTGTAAAATAACTTATCTAACAAAGAGTTTTTTTTCTTATTTCCCAAGTATTCTGACCATTAAATTCATTACATTTTCTCTTCGGGCAAGTATTTTAAACACATTTGAAATGTAATCAAGTACTGATGACCAGTAATTTCTAAAAAAATCCACACTAAAAAAAGACAAATAATAAAATGAAAATTACAGGCTAATTGAAATTATAAAAAGAGAGGAAAAAAACCCCACAGCCAAGCATTAAAATTCAACAAAATTCGAGTAGTCATAAGACCTAAAAGATAGACTTCCTACCTAGTATAAATCCTTATGTAGACTCCCTAAACGCACTGGAATCATACTCAGAAAGTTTGTAGGTTTTAAGTAAATCCTTGTGCTAATTACACACATGAAAACAACATTATGGATTTTTCCCTAGTTAGTCGGTAGTACATGGGCTGTGACCGTATCAAAGCAACCAGGATTAATGCTATTCAAGCCAGCTTGTTTTTATCCCCTTGCCTCGTGCCTTTTATGACAATATTAATAACTGCAAAAAAAGTTAAGATAGGCCAGCACTACGCATTAAATACTAGAAATATTCAATAAGCAAAGCAGGAACAGCAGAGAAAGAAATACAGTTGAAACATTAACACTATCTCTCCCACAAATGCTGAATATTTACTGCATTTTTTTGCTTTGATTGCAGAAGACCAGAATCCGAGATTTTTCATTTTAGCAACACAAAGTGTTAAATTTATTTTTTCGGGGTTGGAATATTGGAGAATCTAACAGGATTTGTGAGGCAGCCTGCAGAAAGATAAAGTTCATGTTTCAGATCAAGGCTCTATCATCAGAACCTAAAAGTCATTGACTACAATCTTAACTTTCTTTCCCTTTCCATAGCTGCTGGCCGTTGTGCTAAGTACAACCACCATGTACAACTTTCCAGCCACTGTCCTATTTTGCTTTTGTATCAACATTTTCTATCCTTGCACTGTGAAACATGACAGCAAATGCTGGCGTAAAAGCATCACAAGTTAAAAAGTTAGAGATGCCTCTAAGGGTTGCAATGCTTTGGTGCATTCTGCACCATTATTAAAAATCTGGCATCTGACTTTTAGAGACATTTCTTGCTGTAAAATACCATGAAAATGGTACTGATGTACAAAATGTAATGAATTTAAATGAGGTGCTAAGTCAATATTATTGTTTTGCTAACATAGGTCCAAACACAAATTATTCTTGGTTAAATATTTTGTAATGTAAAGTAATACAATATTTTTTTAGAAATTTATTTTTCAGTTTTTACCTTAATTTAGTGTATCTTCTAACCTTAAATTCAAGCCATAAAAAATATTGAAACTGATAATAAATTGAGCTTTTTCTTCCAGGATAATTGGTTGTGAGCATGATTAAATGTGGCAGATTGAGCATCAGAGCCAGCTTGATGACATCACTGTTGCTGGGTGGCAGTGATCACAAGTCAGAAAATAAAAGACCACACCCGAGGTCTGGTGATCACCTTAACTCCTTCCTTCAAGGTCAGTGGCAAACACCTTGCCTTGCTAGAGACAAAAAGCTGGAGTAACTCAGCAGGTCACATAGCATCTCTGGAGAAAAGGAATAGGTGACATTTCGTATTGAGACCCTTCTTCAGAGTCTGAAACGTCACCTATTCCTCTTTTGCTTTTGTACCAGCATTCTCCATCCTTGCACTGTGAACCATGACAGCAAATGCTGGCGTAAAAGCATCACGAGTTAAAAAGTTAGTGACTGATTCAGATATTCCTCCAAGGGAATCTGCAGCGCCTTGTGTCCATCTTCGGTTTAAATCAGCATCTGCAGTTCCACACCACACACTGTTTGTTGCCTTGCTGCTGATAGAAAAATTGTCTCACCTTCGGAACCGAAAAAGCTTAACAAACTTTGTGTTGGGTTAATAAATGTCCAGAAGAACCCAGGGAAGGCTGTAATTTCAGGACAATAATTTAAGTAGATGAAAAATTAAGCTTTTAGTTTCCTCCTGATACGCTGGGTTTCCACCCACATATCGGACACATGCTGGTTGGTAGGTGAACAGGCGAGTGTAAGGTTTATCTAATGTACAAGAATAAATTTGGGGGAGGGAGGTCAACAGGTTTAGATTAATTGTGCCATACGTACTGAGGTACAGGACAAACCTTTGTTTTGCATGCTATCCAATCAAATCAGATAATACTCTACATATATATGCAATCAAGTCAAACTTAAGTACAATAGGTAGAACTAAGGAAAAGGTACACAATGCAGAATATAGTTCTCAGCATTATAACATAACAGTTCCAGAGACAAAGTCCAGTGTCCGCATTAAAGTAGAATCGGACTGCACCCTAACCTGTGAATAGAGCGTTCAGAAGACTGATAACAGAGGGGTTGTTGTTCCCATGTCTGGCGGTACGTGCTCTCAAGCTTCTATATCTTCTGTCTGATGTGTGCGATGGACACAACTACATCTGCAACTCTTATGGGCTTGGGCAGAGCTGTTCCTTCATGCTGTATCTCTAAACTAAACAAAACAAACTGTGATGCAACCCAACAGTATGCTTTCTCAGGTGCATCAGTAAACTTTTGTAAGCGTCATTGGGGACATGCTGAATTTCCTCAGTCTCCTGAGGAAGTAGAGGCTGTCGCTTAGTAGGGGAAGGGTGGGGAGTTCATAATGTCATAAGGTCATAAGTAATAGGAGCAGAATTAGGTCATTCAGCCCATCAAGTCTACTCCACTATTCAATTATGGCTGATCTATCTCTCCTGCCTAACCCCATTCTCCTGCCTTCTCCCCATAATCCCTGACACGCTTACTATTCTATCTCTGTGTATCTCTGCTTTAAAAATATCCATTGACTAGGCCTCCACAGCCTTCTGTGGCAAAGAATTCCACAGATTCATCACCCTCTGACTAAAGAAATTCCTTCTCATCTCCTTCCTAAAGGAACGTCCTTTAATTCTGAGGCTGTGACCTCTCATTCTAGCCTCATCCACGAGTGGAAACATCCTCCCCACATCCACTCTATCCAAGCCTTTCACTATTCTGTACGTTTCAATGAGGCCCCCCCTCATTAATGTAAACTCCAGCGAGTTCAGGCCCAGTGCTGTCATATGCTCATCATATTCCTGCGATCATTCTTGTAAACCTCCTCTGGACCCTCTCCAGGGCCAGCACATCCTTCCTCTGATATGGTGCCCAAAATTGCTCACAATACTCCAAATGCAGTCTGACCAGCACCTTATAGAACCTCAGCATTACATTCCTGTTTTTGTATTGTAGCCCTCTTGAAATAAATTGCCAAGGCGTTGTCAAGGATAAAAAAGGAAAACTAAGATTAGTATTTGGTTAGTAAAAACACTTATGGTTAATGGCCTTGAGACACTATATTTTACACCTGCCACGACTGAGTTCCTAGTGTGTTAAAAATAAATGACATCGAATGTATTAAAGAAGTGACTCACTGTCCAGTGTAATTAACAAATTCAGATACTATCTTTACAAAGAAACATGGAAACATAGAAAGTAGGAGTAGGAGATTTGGCCCTTTGAGCCAGCACCGCCATTCAATATGATCATGATTGATCATCCAAAATCAGTACCTCGTTTCTGATTTATCCCCATATCCCTTGATTCCATTAGCCCTTAGAGCTATATCTAACTCACTCTTGAATACATCCAGTGAATTGGCCTCCACTGCCTTCTGTGGCAGAGAATGCCACAGATTCACAACCCTGGGTTGGGTGAAAAAGCTTTTCCTCATCTCAGTCCTAAATGGCCTACCCCTTATTCTTAAAGTGTGATCCCTGGTTCTGGACTCCCCCAACATTAGGAACAATTTTCCTGCATTTAGCCTGTCCAATGTTTAGTTATTAATTTTAGTTTTAGAGATACAGTGCAGAAACAGGCCCTTTGGCCCACCGAGTCCGCGCCGATCAGCGATCCCCACACATTAACACTACCCTACACACACTGGGGGCAATTTACACTTGTACCGAACCAATTAACCTGCAAACTTGTACGTCTTTGGAGTGTGGGAGGAAACAGAAGATCTCGGAGAAAACCCACGCGGTCACAGGGAGAACGTACAAACTCCGTACAGACAGCACCCTGTAGTCGGGGTCGAACCCGGGTCTCTGGTGCTGCAAGCGCTGTAAGGCAGCGACTCTACCGCTGCGCCACCATGCAATCCCTTAAGAATTTTTTATGTTTCTATAAGATCCCCTCTCATCCTTCTAAATTTCAGTTCATGTACAGTAGAAGTCTGAAACAAAGCTGGTACATAGAACAGTTTGGACAGGAACAGGCTATTCTGTCCACAATATCTGGTTAACTATGATGCTAAATTAAACTGCTTATTGGTCTGTATGTTGTCTTTATCCCTCCAGTCCCTACCTGCTCATGTGCCTGCCTAAATAAGTTTGAACACTGCTTTTGTATGTTTCCATCACCTCTTCTGGCAGCACATTCCAGGTACCCACAGCTCTATGTAATAGACTTACTGAGCAAATATTCTTCGAACCTTCTCCCTTTCACTTTAAAGCCATGCCCTCTAATAATTCTTCCCTGGGAAAAATACTCCATCTATAACCTATCTATGCCTCTCTTAATTTTATATACTTTTATCCAGTTGCCCCTCAGCTCCCAGTGTTGCACAGACAACAATCCAACTTTGTCCAACCTTGCCTTGTAGTTAAAACACTCTAATCCAGGCAACATCTGGGTGAACCTCTTTTGCAGTCTCCCCAAAGCCTTGTGTTGGTTTGTGGTTGTGTGTGTAATTGCGTATTTTATTGCTCTTACTGTTGGACTGTGGGTGACGAAATCTCGTCCAAATGACTTGGGGGTTTTTTGGATGACAATAAAGGTAATTCTGATTCTGATTCTGATTCTGATCCATCCTGGAACGGATGACCAGAACTCAGCACAATTATCTAAATGTGGCTCAAGCACTTAAGACTTCCTGACTTCATACTCAATTCTTTGACTGATGAAAGCAAACATTAACCACCTTCTTAACCACCCTATCTACTTGTGGTAACACTTTCAGGGAATCATAGACTTCAGGGAATCATACCCCAAGATCCTGCTGCACATCAATGCTCATAAGGGTTATTTACTGTATACTTTCCATTTGTATTTGACCTCCCAAAATGCAATGCCTCTCACTTGTCTGGATAAATCTTCAGCTCTCATTTCTCTGTCCATTTCTCCAACTGGCCTAAATTCAGTTGTATTCTTTGACAATCTTCCTCACTATCCACAATTCCACCAATTTTATGTCATGTGCAAACTTGCTAATCAGACCACCTACATTTTTGACCTTGCCTCCACTTACCAAATTTACAAAAATATTGGATACTTCTGCTAATCTAAAGAAAAAACATCTGGCTCAATGGTCAAACCTTGGGATTTTAAACAAAGCACAAGCAGATTGATTGCAGGCATTACTCCTTATTTACAACATCAATATTTTCTTCTGCTTTCCTAACATTTTCCTACTCCAATCTAATGAGAAAAAATGTAGTATGAAAAATCTGCAGTTTACCAATTCGAATCAAGATATTCATTTATCAGCAATAATTTCATTTGCTTTTAAAATTCATTCAAATCAAATTACAGATTTCTAAAGGATTGAAGAAAAAAATCAAGTGTGCTGCTCTCAGCTGTTCTCGAATTGTTGCCGCATCCCCCGATCATTCTACACGTTTCCCTTACCTCCCTTTAACTCCGCATCTTCCCTCACCCCGAACACCCCATTCACCTCCCCACCGAATTCAGCTTGATCCAATTCAAAGACAATACTTTAGAGAATTCCTGAATTCAAATCCCCTATTTATATTCAAGGAAATTTTTAAATATTAAAAATAAACGGTCCACTTAAGAAAACAATTATTTGCCAACATTTCATTTTAAACAGGATTAGTAAAACTATTTTTAAACTATACAAGAAAATCAATTGAATGGCACATATACACAATTTCCCAATACCAAATTAATCCTGCACTGCCTTCCTCCCCAAAAAAAACTATATAAATTCCCATCCTTTTATTATTAGAAACACAAAGTTTATGTGAGGAAGCATTTCCAGTTAATAGAATCAAAAATTTAAAATTCAGGAGCCTGGCTAACATGTACTTGGCAGCTGGAACACTTTACGGTATCAGGGGTTATGGGGAGAATGCAAGAGAATGGGGTTAGGGAGAGATAGATCAGCCATGATTGAATGGCGGCATAGACTAGATACGCCGGTTGGCCTAATTCTGTTTCCTATCACTTATGAGCTTATGGAAACAATTCATCTCACCGTATAACACAGAGCTGCAGGTCATAGCTTTTCAATTACAAATGCAAGCATTTTTTCTAGTTTTGGGTGTCTCTACCCCTACTACCATTGTAATTGTAATTGATTTTATTTGCCAAGTATGAAAACAAAACAAGTATGTAAATCATACGAGGAATTTGATTTGCCATACAGTCATACCAAAAAAGCAACAAAACACACAACCACATAAAAAATTAACATAAACATCCATCATAGCAGCTCCTCCACATTCCTCACTGTGATGGAAGGCAATAAAGTCTTATCTTATTTCCTCCTTTTTCTAATGTGGTCGCGGGAAATCGAACCATCCGCATTTGGGGTGATTGAAGCTCCGCAGCCGGCGATCAAAGCTCCCACATCGGGGCAGTCGAAGCTCCTGTGGCTTGAAGCTCCCGAAGCTGGTCCCTAACCAAGGACCGAGAGCTTCATGATGCTAAAGTCCACAAGCTCCCGCGGTTGGAGCTTCCGAAGTCGATCCCTGACAAAGGAACCGCCAGCTCCGTGATGTTAAATCCGCAGGCTCCCGCGGTTGGAGCTCCCAAGGCCGATCCCCAGCAAGAAGCCACCAGCTCCTCGATGTTAGGCCGCAGTGCAGGCAGAGATACGATACGAAAAAATCGCATCTCCGTCGAGGAAAGAGATTAAAAAAAGTTTCCCCCAACCCCCCACATAATACAAAACTAAAGATACACTAAAACAACATTTAACTAGACTACAAAACAAGAAAGAAAGAAAGGGACGAGACAGATTGTTGGTGAGGCAGCCATTGTAGGCGCCATCCAATGGTCAAATGGATGAAAATATTTTTTCTCATCTCCTGATTAATCCTTTTGCCAATTACTACAAATCTAGATATTGATATTGACCACTCTGTTAAGAAACAGAGTAAACAGCAAGAAACTGTACTTGCCACAAATAATTCTATACACATCAATTAAGCCCCTGTCCATCAACTTCATTTGTTTCAAAGTAAACTACCTAATATCCAATCTTTTATTATTACAATAATTCAATCCTGGCAATATCTCTAGAAATCCCCTCTTCTGCGCATCACATATTTCCTTTAATGTTCCCAAAACGGCACAAAGAACTCCATCTGTGGCCTTAACTAGTGTAGTACCTCAGCTAACAAGAAAGCATCCTGCATGCCTTTTCATCATCTTCATTGACCAATCCTGATACCTTTAAGAATCTGTGAGTGTGCACTCGACTCTCAACACTGTTTCTCCATATCAATCTGATAATTAAAGTATATTCCTTCGAATGAAACTTTGATCACATTTCCGATCCATTTCCAAAAATGTGATCTTTGTGTACCTTTCCTCATTATAGTCAGTTTGGCCAGACGACCATCGAATGGTGCAGTATTATTGAACTTTGGGTAGATTACCCATGATATTTCCCAACATCAATGGAGGGGTTCCAATGCCAGTCAACCAATTTGTATACATCTTCCAGATGTAGACATGAAGAGAAATTGATTCTCTGCATTTGGTTTTCAACAGCTGTTCCCTTTTTACTCTGCTTTCTGTGAAAATAATATCAGTGTTTCATCCATATACACTGCTGACTGATTTAAAGGTACAGTTCAAAGGGAAGAGATCTGCTTAGAGTTGATCTGCAGGAGCAGCCATTTTGGGGGTGGTTGTTTGTCGAAATTATGTGTTGTATTTGAGAGCAAGTGTTGAGGCTCTGGCTCGGGAGGCTTTGGCAAGGAGGCTAACCAGAGAGTGACAGCAAGATAAGGTGAGGTCTTTTCTTCAGACACAAGGAGCTGCAGATGCAGGAAACTATAGCGAAACACAAAATGCTGGAGTACCTCAGTGGAACAGGCAGCATCTGTGGAAGGAATGGATAGGTGACATGTTGGGTCGTGACCCTTCTGATTGTTTGCGGTAGGGGTAAGAAAGCTGGAGTAAGGGTGGGGGGGGGGGGGGGGGTGGGGGATAAAACCTGGCAAGTGATCAGTGGATACTGGTGAGGAGCGTTTGATTGGCAGATGGGTGGAGTAAGTGAAAAAGGCTCCAATTAGAAAGGAGACAAAAGACAAGGCAAGGCAAGTTTATTTATATAGCACATTTCAGCAACAAGGCAATTCAAAGTGCATTACATAAAACATTAAAGAGCAGTTAAAATCAATTAAAAACAGTCATTAAAAAGAATAGAAAATAAAAACCAAGCTAAAGGGTGTCAGATAAGGATAGAGGAGTGAAATGTAAATCCAGATGGAGAACGATAGGTGGAATTGGTTGTGGGCAAGGGTGCAGGGGGATGTTACTTGAAAGTGGAGAATTGGGTTATAGGCTACCCAAGCAGAATATTTGGTGATGTTCGTCCAGTTTGCGTGTGGCTTCACTCAGGCACTGGAGGAGGCCCAGGATAGAAATGTCAGTATGGGACTGGGAAGGGGAATTAAAACGATTAGCAGCTGGGAGATCCAACAAACCTTTGTGGACTGGGTGCACGGGCTCGGAAAAACAGCTGCCTATAATACGCTTGGTGGGTCTCGCCTCATTTACATTGACAGCTGGGTGAAGTATATCCCTAGGGGACTATAGAGGAATGAAGTGCATATTTAAGAAGGAAATCAGGTGAGCAAAAAGGGGCATGAGGTAGCTTTTGCAGACAGGATTATGGAGAATCCAGAGATATTAAGCAAAAAAGAGTAACCAGATAGAAAATGAAGGTTTATAAATCTCTCGGTCCTCATCAGATATATCCATGGAGAAAATGAGAAACTACAGAAGAAAGTGCAGGATTCCTGGCTCAGATGTACGTATCATCGTAAGGCACAGTTGTGGTGCTGGAAGACACGACAGTGGCTACTGTGCCTCTATTTACAAAGGGCTGCAACATGGGCACCATAGACCAGTAAGTCTAACATCTATGATTGGAAAGTTATATAGAGGAGTCTCAGTGATAACACATACATGCCTTTGGAAAGTCTGGATTTGATTAATGATAGTCAGCATAGTTTTGTGCATGGGAGATCATGTCTCACAACTGTGAGTTGAGTTTTTTGAAATAGTAACCAAGAAGGTTGATGAGGGCAGGGCCATTAACATAGTCTATATGGACTTCAGCAAAAAGATCTCTGATATGGTTCTGCATGGTAGGCTGCTCTGGAAGTTTAGATCGCATAGGATCCAATGAGTTAGATAACTAGATACAAAGAATTTGCTTCAAGGTTAGAAGGGTGATGTTGGAAGGTTGTTTTTCACACATTTTCCAGTGTATAAGTGCATATTAAATGTTGTTACAGCTCCTGCCTCAGCTGTGGCAGCACATTAACTGCCAAACACAACTAGCCTGTGACCGGTGGCGTGCCTCAGGGATCAGTGTTGGTCCCATTGCTGTTTGTCATATATAAATCAACGATTTAGATAAGCTTATACAAGATGATTAGCAAGTTTTCAGTTGACATTTAAACAGATAGTATCGTGGACAGTGAAGATGGTTATCAAGAATTATATCAAGATCTTGATCAGCTAGGCAAGTGGGCTGAAGAACAGCTAATGGATTTTAATTCAAATCAGCGTGAGGCGTTACATTTTGGGAAGTCGAACAAGGGCAGGATCTTTGCAGTGAATGGTAGGGCCATGGGAGGTGTTCTAGAGCAGAGAGAGCTAGGAGTACAAGTAAATAGATCCTGAAAGTGGCAGCACAGGTAGATAGGGGTGGTGCAGAGGTTTTTGGCCTTCATAAATCAAGAAACTGTAAAGGCTTGGGACCTTATGTTCAAGTCATACAAGTTGTTTATGAGGATATTCCTTAGAGTGCAGGAGGCCCACGGGGTGATCTTACAGTGGTGTATAAAATAAAGAGAATATAGGGTGAAAGCAAAGGAAGCATTCTTGAGTAAAGGATTCAAGAACCGGAGGGAATGGGTTTAAGGTTAGAGGGGAACAATTTAATATGAACCCATGGGGGCAACTTTTTCACAGCTGAGTATATATAATGCACAGCCACAGTTGAGGCTGGTACTATGACATTTAGACAGATGTATGGATAGGAAAGGTTTAGTAGAATAAGGGCCAAACACAAGCAAATGTGTTGGGGCTTCTTGGTTGGTATGGATGAGTTCAGCGGAAGGAACTCTGCTCTATAGACAATAGACAATAGACAATAGGTGCAGGAGTAGGCCATTCAGCCCTTCGAGCCAGCACCGCCATTCAGTGTATGGTGACTCAAAAAGCAGACAGATATTCACTGGAATTTACAAGGATGAGAGGGGATCTTATAGAAGTGTATAAAATTATAAAAGGACTGGACAAGCTAGATGCAGTAAAAATGTTCCCAATGTTGGGGGATTCCACAACCAGGGGCCACAGTCTAAGAATAAAGGGGAGGTCATTTAAAACTGAGATGAGATAAAAACGTTTTCACCCAGAGAGTTGTGAATTTGTGGAATTCTCTGCCGCAGACGGCAATTCACAGGATGAATTTAAAAGAGAGTTAGATAGAGCTCTTGGGGCTAGCGGAATCAAGGGATATGGGGAGAAGGCAGGCACGGGTTACTGATTATGGATAATCAGCCATGATTACAATGAATGGTGGTGCTGGCTCGAAGGGCCAAGTGACCTCCTCCTGCACCTAATGTCTATGTTTCTATATTTTTATTTGTAGCTACTGGTCAAAGGAAGTCTTCAAAAAGAGTTTACTTTCATTCCAAAAAATATTTTAAAACTTTCCAAGCATGGACAACTTCAATGTAATGATTTTGTCATACATACTCAACGATACACATAAATATTTCTAATTCCGAACTAATTCTGATTCTAAAATCATTTATTCGCAGTATTTCGTTAAATTAAAATGGAATCACAGAATAAAGGTATAATTATTAAAATATGACACCCAGCATCTTGGTTGCAAAACTACAAGACAATTAGATTTTTAATAACATTCTTAAAAATCTAAATGTATTGGATCTGTTTCCAAAATGGATCCCACAGAAAGCTGAAGCAGCTAAAAATGTTAGTTTAAATCTCTCTGTGACTCCACTGGTAGACGCTGGATGGACCAATGTCTTTCACATCCTAAAGACATTGTGGCTGTTAGGTAAATTAGCGATTGTGAATTATCCCTAACAAAGGAAGATGTCAGGAGAATCAGGGCATGCGAAAGAGAATGTACTGTATGCAACAAAATAAGTGGAGGAATATAATTAATGGAATTGCTCTGAGAACTGGCAGAAACTTGATGGGCCAAATGGCTTATTTCTGTTGCAAGGAGATATGAGAAATAAAATTTGAGTTTGACTTTTAGGTTGATGAAGTTCATATTGTTTTTAGCATCTATTTGAAACAACTACACAAAGTTAGTAACAATAGTCTGAAATTGTCAACCAAGTTAAATGACTGAATGATGCCCTGAGCTGGGTTTTCATTCTTTACTCGGCATCAAGTCAATATCTTAAATTCCTCCAAAACCTCCTGGGTTTAAATTATAAATTCAATCTTGTTTTTCAGAATTTGTTAGGCATTTTAAACTTTTAAATACACCACTCTTTCTGCATTAAGATCTTTTAAATTCTGTAAATATTCAAACAGAGAGCACTTTAAGTTATTTTTTCACCTGTGCAATAAATTATATATCAAACTCAAGAATGTAAATATGACTTTTTAAAAATTTGACTATAGTAAATTGAATCATACTTCATCTTTTAGCACATCGACTGCTTTGTTGGCAAAACTCTGGAAATGTCAAATCTATAGATCATTTTTTGGTAAATGTATGAAAGTTGGAGAGCTTGTGTTTTTCTGTCAAGTTCATTCCGAAGTTGAACACAAAGAAACGCTTTATTTCTAAACTCAAATTAAATTCCATTAGGTGTAAGTCTGCTCTATATTTCTTCAGGCAAAGGTGATCTGAAGCTATGCATCAGGAATCTTGTGGTCTACAACATCAGTCTTCGCTGGAAATACTACAGCTGACCAGGCTGGGTAAAGCATAATCTCTGCTGCCATTTATTCTGACAGCCTGTTTATTTTGGCTAAGTCAACAGCTGCAAGGCATCCAACAGCCTTATGTTTCTGTGTCATGCAATGAGTAAATCCAAGCATGTACACACTCAAACTTTAGAGGTTCAGAAGAATATGGATTCTCAATGTGGAAAAAGTATGGAAGTCCTAGCAACATATTCCTATTTCCAAAGTGGATCACACAGAATGCTGAAGCAGCTTACAAAAATGTGTTTACCTTTAAATCATGAGTAAAGCAGAATTATCTGCTGTAGAATAGGTCAAGTGACTAAGACTTGGAAAGATAATAGCTTATTTCGACAATTAAACAGAGCCTAGAACTTGCTTAAACTCTGACTCTTGACCATTATGCACATTTGTTCTGAACAAAGAATAAAACCAAACATTAAAGCAAGTACGAGCAAGTCAACCCATATACTGCTTTTGAAGTATTTCTACCCAAAGTCTCTCTCAGAATGATATGAAAAAATTTAAAATGTGGAAATGCAGGAAGTAGCATCTGTTGAGACAGAAACAGAGTTTACTATTCAGGTCAAAGAACTGTCATCAGAATTGCTAAAAGTGATAAAAAGCATGCACTTTTTAAAGGAGGGACGAGAACTGGAGAGAACAGTGGGAATATGGGATAACATGGTTACTGAGGAATCTAGATTCAAGATTCAAGATTCAAGATAGCTTTATTGTCATCCAAACACCAAGTCAACGGTGTCAGTGGAAAAGGCTCAGTGATCTTAGCTATCAAGAAAAAACATTATCAAATGGCCATGATTGGCGTTGGATTTGCATACTTCTTGATGTGTTTGCAATACTGATTTTCACTACCCAGAAATAATATTTTAAAAATATGAAGGCTTAGATGTTTCTTCCACTCCATCTATATTCAATGAAATATGAGCTTATTGCCCAAGCTATGTGGATAAATGTGAGGTTATCCACTTTGGTGGCAAGAACAAGGTGGCAATTATCTGAATGGTGTCAGATTAGGAAAAGAGGAGGTGCAACGAGACCTGGATGTCCTTGTACATCAGTCACTGAAAGTAAGCATGCAGGTACAGCACGCAGTGAAGAAAGCAAATAGCATGTTGGCCTTCATAGCAAGTGGATTTGAGTATAGGAGCAAGAAGGTCCTGCTGCAGTTATACAGGGCTCTGTTGAGACCACACCTGGAGTATTGCGTGCAGTTTAGGTCTCCTAATTTGAGGAAGGAATTCTTGCTTTTGAGGGAGTGTAAAGTAGGTTCACCAGGTTAATTCCCGGGATGGCGGAACTGACATATGATGAAAGAATGGATGGACTGGACTTATATTCACTGGAATTTAAAAGGATGAGAGGGGATCTTATAGAAACATATAAAATTCTTAAGGGATTGGACAGGCTAGATGCAGGAAATATGTTCCCGTTGTTCAGGAAGTCCAGAACCAGGGGTCACAGTTTAAGAATAAGGGGTAGGCCATTTAGGACTGAGAAAAGGAAAAACGTTTTCACCTAGAGAGTTGTGAATCTGTGAAATTCTGTGCCACAGAAGGCAGTAGAGGCCAATTCACTGATGTGTTCAAGAGAGAGTTAGATATAGCTCTCGGGGCGAACGGAATCAAGGGATATGGGGAGAAATCAGGAACGGGGTACCGATTTTGGATAATCAGCCATGATCATATTGAATGGCGGTGCTGGCTCGAAGGGCTGAATGGCCTACTCCTGCACCTACTTTCTATGTTTCTATGCTTCTATCCTTGTACTCAATTTTAACAGTTAAACTGCATATTTTAAATCTTATTAATTTTAAATCAAATGAACCATATTTTTAAAAAGAGGTAAAAAACACAAACAATAAACCTTGTAAGTTGGAAACCATGGGGACTGGCCTCAGCTGTTCTTTTTGGGCAACTGTCCTCATTTTCAAAATATTTACACCAAAAAAAAGAATTACGAACAGGCTTGAAAAACATCAGCTATTATGATTAGCTTTGAACCTAAGCAACTGAAAGAATACCAAGAAACTCCTTCAACACTTCAGTGTTCAGCTCCGTTCACTTCACTGTTTTGTAGAATAAATTTCCATTTCATTTTAAATCCCAACTGTAAACTGCAAATTTGGCAATTTTTCAGTTCTATTTACCCAGTATTTGGGCAATCACAGAAACAAAGATAATTTGCTACAATATAATGAAGCTTTGAAGGTTAATATTAGAAAGAAATGAAGACAGGTAAGGATTAATATAAAGGTATGACCCTCTTGACACTACTGTGTATGATGAATGCTAAAATTTCCCATGTTTAGCTGTCAGATTTAACAGTACCATTCGAATATACATGGAAGGATTTGATCGTACTATGGAACCTTGAAAGATAACCGATCTTTTACCAGCAACTTGAATAAACCCTCTGAATGGAAGATCAAAGGTTCTTTGAGGACAATGTAAACTTTCATTGTTATGGCAAGTAAGATTTGATGTGAAGTGCTTACATCATTTCTCTTTCCACTGATGCTGCTGCCCTGCTAAATGCAAATTACATTTTCTGTTTTATTTCATACTACCATCATCAGCAAATTTTTCATATACCTTCTCAGTTCTCTTCATTTCACCTGCAGCTCAAAGTAAAGATCACATCAATGGTTGATTCCTCTGCGTGGAAAATGCACTTGAACTCAGGGTAAACGCTTTCTGCCAGGGAGCCAAGCATATAGAGTTCAGCACTTCCAAATAGTTTACCAGCTCTGCTGAGGAAAGAGATGCCACAGTGGTACTGCAATAATTCATGTTGTTCTCCCTTCATTGGCACTGGTTCTTGTTGTTTGCTTCACTGTGTTCCTAACTGAGGGCAGTGTTAGCAGAGCCTTCTGGCTTTGCTAAGTTGCGTTTGTTATAGGCAATGCAAATTACATAAATGACTAACATCACGTTGCTTAAGTGAGTGTCTTGTCTTATGGAAGCAAGGAATAGCAGACGCTGGTTTACAAAAATGGCACAAAGTGCTGGTGTAACTCAATGGGCCAGGCAGCATCTCTGGGGGGGGGGAGAGATTTATAGCTACCTAAAATTGGAAAATTCAATGTTCATACCATTGCATTGCAAGCTACACAAACAGAATATGAAGTGGTGATCCTCCAGCGTACAGTGTATCCTCACACAGGAAATGGATGAGGCATAGGACAGAAAGGTCAGTAGGGGAAGAAGAATTAAAATGGTTAGCAACCAGGAGATCTAATAAGCCTTGGCGGACTGAGCGCATGTGTTCAACTAAGCAGTCAATGAGTCTACGCTTGGTCTCACCGATGTACAGGAGGCCACATCGGAAACAATGCATACAGTAGATGAGGCGCACATGAACCTCTGTCTCACCTGGAAGGACTGCTGGGGTTGCTGGATGGAGGTGACGGAGGAAGTATAGGTGGCGCAGCGGTAGTTGCTGCCTTACAGCGAATGCAGCGCCGGAGACTCAGGTTCAATCCTGACTACGGGCGCCGTCTGTACGGAATTTGTACGTTCTCCCCGTGACCTGCGTGGGTTTTCTCCGAGATCTTCAGTTTCCTCCCACACTCCAAAGACGTACAGGTATGTAGGTTAATAGACTGGGTAATATGTTTTTAAAAAATTGTCCCTAGTGTGTGTAGGATAGTGTTAAAGTGCGGGGATCGCTGGGCGTCGCGGACTCGGTGGGCCGAAGGGCCTGTTTCCGCGCTGTATCTCTAAATCTAAAAAAAAAATCCTGCAGTTTCACGGAAAGGTAGCTGGGAGCGGGCTATTTGGGTGGAAAGGGATGACTGAACCAAGCAGTTCAGTCTGGTCTCTGTACAAAGCGGGACGTGTTGGGGATGGGAAAATGCGACTGGTGGTGGGATACACGTTGGAGATGACGGAAATGTCGGAGAATGATGCGTTGTATGCAGAGGCTGGTGGGGTGAAAGGTGAGGACCAATGGAACTCTATCCTTGTTCTGGGGGGGGAGAAGGGGAATGAGAGCAGAATTACGGGACAAAGAAGAGACACGGGTGAGGGGTCCATCTATGATAACAAGGGGGAACCCACGTCTACTGAAGAGAGAGAACATCTTGGATGTCCTAGTTTGGAAAGCCTCACTTGGGTGGATGAGCAGCAGCCATGAGCAGTGAGAGTGAGTATTGGATGAAAGAAGGTGAGTCAGAGTGAATGAAGATTTTAAAAGAGCGCCTAAGGTCAGATTCAAGTGTTTACCGTGAAGGTCGGAGAGAATCCACAGCCAGAAGCAGCGTGAGTCAGTATTGGCTGGAAGTAGGTGAGTCAGAGGGAACAAAGATTAAAAAAGAATGCCAAAGGCCCAGGTTCGAGTAATTTACAAATTAGTCCTAAAGTAGTTGATTAGGTAGCAGATAAAAATAAGTGCAGCTATAGCGGAGCGGCCTTGTTGAGGTGAAGTGCCTTGGAGAGTAAAGTGAGAGTCTTTGGCTCGAGAGTCTTCGGCGAAGAGGCTGAGATGAGGAGACTAGACTCAAGGGTGGAGAAGGCAAGAGGCATGACCAATTGGGATTTGTCTACTAAAATAATGGCAGGCAAGTTGCTGCAGCGTGACTCTTGCAGGATGTAGGAAGTCAGGGACATTGCTGGTGCCTCTGACAACTACACCTGAGAAAACTGTGTCCAGGTGCAGCATCAGGTAACGCCATAGTGGTAGGTGACTCAATAGTGAGAGGTGCGGACAAGAGATTCTGTGGCAACAGTTGAGACTTGAGGATGGTGTGTTGCCTCCCTGGTGCCAGGGTCCAAGGGTAGCAGGTATAGCAGGCAGTGAACAAATCCAATGGCATGTTGGCCTTCATAACGAGAGGATGTGAGTATAGGAGCAAAGAGTCCTTCTGCAGTTGTACAGGGCCCTGGTGAGACCACACCTGGAGTATTATGTGCAGTTTTGGTCTCCTAATTTGAGGAAGGACATTCTTGCTATTGAGGGAGTGCAGCGTAGGTTCACGAGTTTAGTTCCCGGGATGGCAGGACTGTCAAATGATGAAAGAATGGAACAACAGGGTTTGTATTCACTGGAATTTAGAAGGATGCAAAGGGATCTTATAGAAACATATAAAATTAGTAAGGGATTGTATACACTAGATGCAGGAAACATGTTCCCGATGTTCGGGGAGTCCAGAACCAGGGGCCACAGTTTAAAAATAAGGCGTAGGCCATTTAGAACTGAGATGAGGAAAAACCTTCCCACCCAGAGAGTTGTGAATTTGTGGAATTCTCTGCCTCAGAGGGCAGTGGAGGCCAATTCAATGGATGCATTCAAAAGAAAGTTAGAGAGAGTTCTTTGGGCTAGCGGAATCAAGGGATATGGGGAGAAGGCAGGAACGGGGTACTGATTGTGGATGATCAGCCATGATCACATTGAATGGCGGTGCTGGCTCGAAGGGCCTACTCCTGCACCTATTTTTTATATATCTAGCACAGCTTCTTTGCACAAGCCAGGTGGGAAAAGGTGTTTTCCAAATAACTGTGGGAGTCAGTGGGCTCGTAACAGCTGTGATGGAGACAGAGAGAGATCAAGAAAGGGGAAAGAGGTTTCAGAGATAGTCCAAGTGAATTTGAGGGCAGGGTGAAAGTTAGTGGTCACGTTAATGAAATCAATGAGTTCTGCACGGGTGGAGGAGGCAATCCCAATGCAGTCTTCGAAGCAGCAGAGAATGAGTTGGGAATGGTGCCAGTGTTTGTTTGGAACTAAAACTGTTCGATATAAACAACAAGGTGGGCACAGCTAGGGCCCATGTGAATACCCCTGAATCACGTTATTCTTTGCACGAAACTGACAAGGCCTAGCACACGTGCTGGCAGGAAAGCAGGGCTTTTTCTCATATGTTGATGTGCAGCTCTCTCTTTTCTGACCTGATGATTTATTTATATCAACATGAAATATTACTTTCTGTTTGGTGCGGTAGACCTTTCTGAGCTGGAGTATTACCCTGCAAAATACAAAGAGTACTCTGTTTTATAGTCCATACCTAATATGGTTTGGCCCAGGAGAGGACGTCTGGATTGCCATGAGTTGATAACAAAGAAGATAGATCAGTCCAGCACAAGACTGCAGTACAAGTGCAAGTATGAAGAAGGGTCTCGACCTCAAAACGTCACCCATTCCTTCTCCCCAGAGATGCTGGCGTGTCCCCCTGAGTTACTCCAGTATTTTGTGTCTATTCACTGTACAAGACATGCCCTTTGGCCCACAAAGTCTGTGCCGAACATGATGCCAAGCCCAACTCTTATCTCGCTGCCAATAATCCATGTACCTCCACTCCCTGCATATCCGTTTGCCTATCCAAAAGGCACTTAAATGCCACTACTGTATCTGCCTCAACCACCACCTCCAGTAGCACATTCCAGGCACTCACCACACCCTCTGTGCAAAAAGCTTGGCCTGCACTTCTCCTTTAAACTTTGTCCTTTTGATTTTTCCATCCTGGAAAAAAAGGTTGTGACCTTTAGATAGATGCCTCTCATTAATTTATATAGCTCTATCAAGTGTACCTGCAAGCATTGCCAGAGAAAACAACCCAAGTCTGTCCAACCTTTCCCTGTAGTTAATATCCCGAGAGGCATCATTCCAGTAAACCTCCTCAGTACCCTTTCCAAAGCCTCCATATCCTACCTGTAATGGGTCAACCAGAACTGTAGATAATACTCGAAATGTGGCTGAAACAAAGTCCTATAAAGCTGCATTATGACTTCTTGACGTGTACTCAATGCCCCGACCTATAAAAAGCCATTTTGCTATATGCCTTCCTTACCACTCTATCTACTTTTTTTTTTTTTTAAATTTTAAAAATAGGTGCATTCGGCCCTTCGAGCCTGCACCGCCATTCAATATGATCATGGCTGATCTTCCAACTCAGTATCCCGTACCTGCCTTCTCTCCATACCCCCTGATCCCTTTAGCCACAAGGGCCACATCTAACTCCCTCTTAAATATAGCCAATGAATTGGCCTCAACTACCTTCTGTGGCAGAGAATTCCACAAACTCGCCACTCTCTGTGTGAAAAAAAAAAAAGTTCTCATCTCGGTCCTAAAAGACTTCCCCCTTATCCTTAAAATGTGACCCCTTGTTCTGGACTTCCCCAACATCGGGAACAATCTTCCTGCTAGCCTGTCCAACCCCTTAAGAATTTTGTAAGTTTCTATAAGATCCCCCCTCAATCTTCTAAATTCCAGCGAGTGCAAGCCGAGATACAGCGAGGAAACTGACACTATGGCCCACCGAGTCCACGCCGACCGGCAATCACCCCGTACACTAGCACTATCCTACACACTAGGGACAATTAACAACTTTATGAAAACATTGTCAGCACCAGAAACTTGGCGACTCTTTGTGTAGGGCCCAGTGTAAGGTTTGCTGTATGATTTTAGGGTTTGCTATATGATTTTGTGTAGGGTTTGCTGTATGATTTTACAGGATTGAACGCAGGAAACAAAGAATCCCATTGCACAGAGGTACATGACAGTAAAGTATACTCGTATCATTGAACCGACAAACCTGCACGTCTTTGGTGTGTGGGTGGAAACTGGAGAACTCAGAGAAAACCCATGTGGTCACAGGGAGAACGTACAAACTCCGTACAGACAGCACCCGTAGTCAGAACCGAACCCATGTTTTTGGAGAGAAGGAATGGGTGATGCTTTGGGCCAATGCGTGGCAGCCTCGCCAACAGCCTGCCTCGTCCCTTTCTTCTTATGTTTGTTTTTAGTCTGTTTTATTTGTATGTTTTTGTGTATCTTTAGTTTTGTATTATGTGGGGGGTGGGGGGTGGGGGGTGGGGGGGTTGGGGGAAATTTTTTAAATCTCTTCCCTCGACGGAGACGAGACTTTTTCCGTATCGTATCTCTGTCCGCACTGCGGCCTAACATCGTGGAGCTGGCTTCAGGAGCTCCAGCCGCAGGAGCTTTGACCGCCCCGATCGCGGGAGTCTCGACCGCGGGAGTCTCGATCGCCCCGATCGCGGGAGCTTCGATCACCCCGTCTGCGGATGTTTCGATCCCCCCGACCGCAGGAGAAAAGAAGAGAGAAGGTAAAAGTTGTGTTGCCACTTTCAGGGAGTTATGGACTTGGACCCAAGATTCCTCTGAACATCAATGATGTTAAGTGTCATGACATTAATTGTACATTTTCCACTTACATTTGACCTGACGTGTGGAATTAACCTCCATTTGACATTTGTCCGCCCAATTTTGTAGCCGATCTATGCTGTCCACGACCTCAGCATTATTGCTGTCATCTGCAAACTTACTAACTAACCCATCGGATGAGGTCCATGATGTAACTGAGATGTCCCCATGGCACTATGAGGCGTGGCCAAGAAGAATGTACTGTTGATGTAGAGGTAATGGCTAAGGTACAGTTCAAGAAATCTGTGTCTATTTTCATGTATTTTCCCAATGCCTTGGTGATCTAAGCAAGTGCGCCAGGAGTAGTAATCAGCATATATTCTATTATAGTTACCAAACAAGTGGATTTTTTCATTTGTTGGAAAATGGCTGATGATGATTTCAAGTTTATTGTAAATCAGCCTTTGTTCAAAAATTCATAAGTTTTAGGAGCAGAATTAGGCCAGTCAGCCCATCAAATCTACTGCGCCATTCAATCAAGGCTGATCTATCAACCCCATTCTCTTGCCATCGCCCCATAACCCCAGATACCCTCACTAATCATGAATCTGTCAATCTCCGCCATAAAAATATCCATTGAAGGTAGACACAAAAAGCTGGAGTAACTCAGCGGGTCAGGCAACATCTATGGAGAGAAGGAATGGGTGACATTTCGGGTCGAGAGCCTTCTTCAGACTGAAGAAGGCTCTCGACCCGAAACGTCACCCATTCCTTCTCTCCAGAGATGCTGCCTGACCCGCTGAGTTACTCCAGCTTTTTGTATCTACCTTCGATTTTAACCAGCATCTGCAGTTTTTTTCCTACAAAATATCTATTGACTTGGCCTCCACAGCCGTCTGTGGCAATAAATTGCACAGATTCACCACCTTCTGACTAAAGAAATTCCATCTCAAGCGATGAATTAAGCATTGGAAATGGTTCACTCACCAAGTTAATAGGGCACTCTAATATTCAAATGCAAAGTGCCAGGTTCTTTGCAATCCATTTTAGTTTGGAAGTTTAAATTCACCCCCAGCAGACTACGTCATAGTCCGTGTTCCAGGCCAGAAGGAGGAGTCTTTTTTCCTAATGGATTCAGCTGAGTATAGATGTACTGCTTAGAGAGAAGCTATGCAGTCAAGAAGTCATTTCAACGTATTGTTACTTTTCTCTATCTTACCAGCACCTATGTTTTGACGTCTTCCCACAGGCCAGTTGCCGTGCTTGTAGCATTCCAAATTTCAATCCTGAGAATTGACTTCTTTTATAATTTTATTTTGCTTGGTGCAGCCGTTGGAGTTTAGTTGCTGGGTTTACACTGAGCTTCACACAGCTCGAGAACCAAGTGGACTGTGGAGCAAACAGAACCCTACTGGCGTGGACACATCCTTCTGAATGGGATTCAGCAGACCTACAACACCAGAGGCTTTATCTGCTGTCAGAGGTAACCCTTGGCACCTAATTTCTCAGCCAATTGTGCAACTGATAAATGCTGCTTACTATGCTGTGTCAACACTGCAAAGCAAAGACGGAGTTCCTCTCCAAGTTGCAAGTCTGGATATTGAACAATTGAAGTCTTGTGTTGCCCAAGCAACAGGGCCAACCTCTATATGTCACTGTCATGATGTAAGCAGAACGGTAGGAATTAATACATCTTGGACCAGTTTGCCTGCAGAAGTGCTGGAAGGATTTCAAAACTGACACTGGACTATATCCAGGGCTCCAGCTCAGATTTCTGCTAGAAACTGCTTCTTTAAGATCAGAGTTTGCCATGTCCCAGATGAGCAACCCACTCAGTTGCTAGAAATTGGGGATGGACAATAAATGCTGAAAACACAAAGTGCTGGAGTAACCCAGCGGGTCAAGCAGCATTAACAAAGGATGTTTCAGATCGGGATCCTTCTTCAGACTGGATAAATGCCGATGTTGCCATCATTAATTAGAACAAAGCCCAGAGCGAGAATATTAAATGGAATTCCATTGCCATGTAATGGAACATCAACGCCAAACAGTGCATCAGTAGATAAACCAGAAAGGGGAAATATTATGGAGTCATAGTGTCATACAGCATGGAAACAGGCCCTTCATCCCAACTTACCCACATCGACCAAGAAGCCCCATCTACAGTACTCTCACCTGCTAGTGTTTGGACCATATCATTCTAAACCTTTCCTATCCATGTACCTGTCAAAATGATCCGGTTCCCATTAAATCTTTCCTCTCTCACCTTAAATCTATGTGCTCTGGTTCTTGATTCCCCTATTCTGCTCAAAAAAGCACTGTTAATTTACCCTATCTATTGTCTTCATGATCATATAAATCTCTCTAGGATCACCCTTCATCCTCCTGCACTCCAAGGAACAAAGCCCCAGTAAAATCTTCTCTGCAGCCTTTCCAGCTTAACATCTTTTCTATAACAAGGTGACCAAAACTGAACACAATACTCCAAATGTGGCCTCACCAATGTCTTGTACAACTGAAACTGTAACTTCTCAATAATCTGACTGAAGGCCAATGTGCCGAAAGCCTTCTTGACCACCCTATCTACCTGTGACGCCACTTTCAAGGAACTATGTACCTGCACTCTTAGGTTAATTGGCTGGGTAAATGTAAAAATTGTCCCTAGTGGGTGTAGGATAGTGTTAATGTACGGGGATCACTGGGCGGCACGGACTTGGTGGGCCGAGAAGGCCTGTTTCCGGCTTTATATATATGATATGATATACCTCTGCTCTACAATACTTCCCCAGAGTCCTGACATTCACTGTGAAGCAAGTTGCACCTCCTCCAACCTCATCTACTGTATCCGCTGTTCCAGGTGTGGACTCCTGTATATCTGCGAGACCAAGCGCAGGCTCGGCGATCATTTTGTTGAACACCTCACTCAGTCTGCCTAAACCTACCTGATCTCCCGGTTGCTCAAGACTTTAAGCCCACCTCCCATTCCCACACTGACATTTCTGTCCTGGGCCTCCTCCATTGTCAGAATGAGGCCCAGCGCAAATTGCAGGAACAGCACCTCATATTTCGCATGGGCAGTTTACACCCCAGCGGTATGGACGTTGACTTCTCTAACTTCAAGTAGCTCTTGCTTTCCCTCTCTCTCCATCCCCTCCCCTTCACAGTTCTCCTATCAGTCTTACTGTCTCTGACTACCTTTTTTCTCTGTACCGCCCACTCCCCTGACATCAGTCTGAAGAATGCTCTCAACCCGAAACGTCACCCATTCCTTCTCTCCAGAGATGCTGCCTGTCCGTCTGAGTTACTCCAGCATTTTTTGTCTATCTAAACCAGCTTCTGCAGTTCTTTCCTACATATTCACTGTGAAGATCAGCTCTGGTTTGACTTCCCAAAATGTGACACCTTATAAATATCTGCATATTATATTTGACAAAAGCATGAAACTTGAAACACTTTCCAGTTGAGTGAAGAGGGTGAAGGGAACACAATGGAGATTGTGGATACAATGAACTGCAGATGCTGGTTTACAAAAAAAGACAAAGTTCTGGAGTACCACAGTGGGTCAGGCAGCATCTCTGGAGAACATGGATAGATGACATTTCAGGTCACCATCCTTCTTCATACTGATCATTCTTGGCGGCACGGTGGCACAGCGGTAGAATTGCTGCCTTACAGCGAATGCAGCGCCAGAGACCCGGGTTCGATTCCGACTACGGGTTCTGTCTGTACGGAGTTTGTACGTTCTCCCCGTGACCTGCCTGGGTTTTCTCCGAGATATTCGGTCTCCTCCCACATTCCAAAGACATACAGATATGTAAGTTAATTGGATTGGTAAATGTAAAAATTGTCCCTAGTGGGTTTAGGATAGTGTTAATGTATGGGGATTGCTGGTCGGCGCGGACCCGGTAGGCCGAAAGGACCTGTTTCCACACTGTATCTCTAAAATGAACCAGGTTCCTGACCCAAAACGTCACCTAATCATGTTCTCATAGAAACATGAAAACAGAAAATAGGTGCAGGGAAAGGCCATTCGGCCATTCGAGCTAGCATTCATTGTGATCATGGCTGATCGTCCACAATCAATAACCCGTGCCTGCCTTCTCCCCATATCCCTTGATTCCACTAGCCCCCTAGTGCTCTATCTAACTCTCTCTTAAATCCATCCAGTGATTTGGCTTCCACTGCCCTCTGTGGCAGAGAATTCCACGAATTCACAACTCTCCGGGTGAAAAAGTTCCTTCTCACCTCAGTTTTAAATGGCCTCCCCTTTATTCTAAGACTGTGGCCCCTGGTTCTTGACCCCAACAATATTGGGAACAATTTTCCTGCATCTAGCATTCTCCAGAGATACATGAGTGACTCCGCACTTTGTGTCATATAATCTAGATTGTTTAAACAAAGAAAAGTTTTGAAAGAGTACACGGAAAAATACTATTTCATCTGGTTCCTCAAGTAATTTTTAAATTAGATTTATTTTTAAATCAAAAGGATTGTGTCAATATTGAGCAAAGTAAATTGAATTGCTTGTTTGTTCATCTCTGCCCTCGACAGTCAGAGAAAAAAAAATTTTGTCCTGTGTCTTAGAAAAATATATGAACTTGAGGAGAGGTTGTACCAAAACAATTACCTGAAAGAGCATCTTGGGCCTCGAAGAATGTACTAAGGCCTCCTTTCACGTAGGCTAAACTTCCCTCGTTCTTCTTGTTTGCCTGTTTCCTCAAAAAATTTGCAGCAACTTTCAGCTGATCGAAGCTAGAATGTAAGAAAGAAGGATGCAGCATATTAATACAAAGGAAAATAAATCTGCAGACTATAGATGGTAACGTGATAAATTGTTTTAGCCTTTCAACAAGCTGAATAGAAGAAAGGATATTTGAGGAAAAACAAATTCAAGCCTGTCTTTTCTTAAAATAGTTTTGGAAAAGGAATTTTGTTGTAACCTCTACAAGCGAATGCACTCACAACTGGTGGGACATTTAATATTTAATTATTATTGATATCTTAATTATTAGGCACTTCAGATTAACCGAGAGAAAAAAAAAAATATATATATATATATATATATTTAAAGAAAACATTCAAGACATTACCATTTTTGGCAAGGTTGCTCTCAAAAGGTTAGTGGTGGGCTGCCTTCTTGAATCATTGCCATTTGTGTGGTAAAGGGTGTTCCAATAGCACGGCGTGGGGGTGTCACAGCTCTGATCTATCAGAAATGAAGGGACAATACTCCCAATCCTGGATTATGCTTGATTTAAAAGGGGAATTTAGAGGTCATAGTTCTTATGCACCTTCTAATTCTGTCCTAGAAATTTAGCATTCTAATTTGGTAAGTATCTGCTCATGATACAAGCAGCATTTTAACTGAGCAAATTCCAGTTTTCTTTTTTTTTTAAAGAAAAAAAAACATTATTGTTTTCCAGTGATCCCGGATTTTAAAAAAAATTCTAATATCCCTGAAATTTACTGAAAAAAACCATCTGAATAAATGAAGTCAGCCACGTTTATTGCTAGTGTATCTCAGATACTGTCTACCTTTCCTTGAATAAAATATTGCATTGTACTCAATTTATCCCAAAGAGGAGGAAAGATTCTAAGGGGAGTAAGAGGCACCCGTGGGAAGCTAGAGGATTGGGACTCTTTTAAAGAGCAACAGAAGATAACTAAAAAGGCAATACGGGGAGAAAAGATGTGATACGAGGGTAAACTAGCCAATAATATAAAGAAGGATAGTAAATGCTTTTATAGGTATGTGAAGAGAAAAAAAATAGTCAAGGCAAATTTGGGTCCCTTGAAGACAGAAGCAGGGGAATTTATTATGGGGAACAAGGAAATGGCAGAAGAGTTGAACCGGTACTTTGGATCTGTCTTCACTGAGGAGGATACAAACAATCTCCCAGATGTTCTAGTGGCCAGAGATCCTAGGGTGACAGAGGAACTGGAGGAAATCCACATTAGGCAGGAAAAAGTTTTGGGTAGACTGATGGGACTCAAAGCTGATAAATCCCCAGGGCCTGATGGTCTGCATCCCAGGGTGCTTAAGGAGGTGGCTCTAGAAATTGTGGACGCATTCGTGATTATTTTCCAATGTTCTATAGATTCCGGGTCAGTTCCTGTGGATTGGAGGGTAGCTAATGTTATCCCACTTTTCAAGAAAGGAGGGAGAGAGAAAATGGGAAATTATAGACCAGTTAGTCTGACATCAGTGGTGGGGAAGATGCTGGAGTCAATTATAAAAGACGAAATTGCGGAGCATTTGGATCGCAGTAACAGGATCGTTCCGAGTCAGCATGGATTTACGAAGGGGAAATCGTGCTTGACTAATCTACTGGAATTTTTTGAGGATGTAACTAGGAAAATTGACAGGGGAGAGCCGGTGGATGTGGTGTACCTCGACTTTAAGAAAGCCTTCGACAAGGTCCCACATAGGAGATTGGTGGGCAAAATTAGAGCACATGGTATTGGAGGTAGGGTACTGACATGGATAGAAAGTTGGTTGACAGACAGAAAGCAAAGAGTGGGGATAAATGGGTCCCTTTCAGAATGGCAGGCAGTGACTAGTGGGGTACCGCAAGGCTCGGTGTTGGGACCGCAGCTATTTACAATATGCATCAATGACTTGGATGAAGGGATTAAAAGTACCATTAGCAAATTTGCCGATGATACAAAGCTAGGTGGCAGTGTGAACTGTGAGGAAGATGCTATGAAGTTGCAGGGTGACTTGGACAGGTTGTGTGAGTGGGCGGATGCATGGCAGATGCAGTTTAATGTGGATAAGTGTGAGGTTATCCACTTTGGTGGTAAGAATAGGAAGGCAGATTATTATTTGAATGGTGTCAAGTTAGGAAAAGGGGACGTACAACGTGATCTGGGTGTCTTAGTGCATCAGTCACTGAAAGGAAGCATGCAGGTACAGCAGGCAGTGAAGAAAGCCAATGGAATGTTGGCATTCATAACGAGAGGAGTTGAGTATAGGAGCAAAGAGGTCCTTCTGCAGTTGTACAGGGCCCTAGTGAGACCGCACCTGGAGTACTGTGTGCAGTTTTGGTCTCCAAATTTGAGGAAGGATATTCTTGCTATTGAGGGCGTGCAGCGTAGATTTGCTAGGTTAATTCCCGGAATGGCGGGACTGTCATATGTTGAAAGACTAGAGCGACTAGGTTTGTATACACTGGAATTTAGAAGGATGAGAGGGGATCTTATCGAAACGTATAAGATTATTAAGGGGTTGGACATGTTAGAGGCAGGAAACATGTTCCCAATGTTGGGGGAGTCCAGAACCAGGGGCCACAGTTTAAGAATAAGGGGTAGGCCATTTAGAACAGAGATGAGGAAAAACTTTTTTAGTCAGAGAGTTGTGAATCTGTGGAATTCTCTGCCACAGAGGGCAGTGGAGGCCAATTCTCTGAATACATTCAAGAGAGAGCTAGATAGAGCTCTTAAGGATAGCGGGGTCAGGGGGGTATGGGGAGAAAGCAGGAACAGGGTACTGATTGAGAATCATCAGCCATGATCACATTGAATGGCGGTGCTGGCTCGAAGGGCCGAATGGCCTACTCCTGCACCTATTGTCTATTGTCTATTGCATTAGTGCTTTGAATAATTGAATCAAATTCATTTTATTCACCTTTATACTCTCGTTCTTTAGTCAGTTAAGGGTTTAACAAAACACATTGCTATTTTAATCTGACACAGTCAAGCTTTTATAGCAAGGTTACGGTGCCCATCAACTGCTTGCCACATCTTTTGTTGTTTTATAGGTGGCCGCAGTCGCAGCCGCAGCTAAGACTGGACTTCCTCTTCCTTTTACCTGTGTTATAAATTTAGACTGTTGAACTTTATGTTTATACTTGTCACAAATTTCAAGCAGGAAATAAATTTTAAACATGAATCTATTTCCTTTAGGGGAAGAAAAAACAGACAAAAGTTAACCAAAACAGAAGAAATCTTAAAAGTTCTTCTTTCCCAGATACCTGGGTTTAGCTTGATATAGACACAAAACGCTGGAGCAACTCAGCGGGTCAGGCAGCATCTCTGGAGAGAAGGAATGGGTGACGTTTCGGGTCGAGACCCTTCTTCAGCCAATTTTCTTTCCTACAATTTTCTTGCTTACAATTTAAACTAGCATCTGCAGTTAATTTTCCTACAATTTAAATCAGCATCTGCAGTTTTCTTTCCTACAATTTAAACCAGCATCTGCCGTTTTCTTTCCTACAACTGCCTGACCTGCTGAGTTGCTCCAGCATTTTGTGTCTACATTCGATTGAAACCAGCATCCGCAGTTTTCTTTCTTACAGCTGCCTGACCCGCTGAGTTGCTCCAGCGTTTTGTGTCTACCTTCGATTTAAACCAGCATCTGCAGTTTTCTTTCCTACTTTAGCTTGATATAGAAATATTTTTACTGAAACCCATTGTGGTTCAATTTTGAACTATTTTTCTTGCTGCAATACAATTCTCTATTACATGTGAATTTAAGTTAAAGGTCTGGTAATATATAAATTGGCTTTCAATTTTTCTTTCCTATTGCTGAGAAAACAGGTTCCACAACTCAAGAACCCAGTATTTGCTTCTTCAGGATGGTTTCTGCAGGGTATGTCATTTCAGGCATAAGTATTCTTGTGGGCTCGACACAGTGATGCACTGCATAGAATTGAAGTAATTTTTAACCTTAAAGTATGAAAATAAACAAGATACTGGTAACAATCTGGCAATTATGTCATTTTTCTTGAATACATATTTCTCAAAAATACGTTTTGCTTTTTAATTATTTAGTAATCCAAAAATAGTACCATCAAAAGCACCTAGTTGGAACAGTTACAGGGAGAAAAGAGTTTGGTAGTATTGTTAAGAGATAATTAATGATTTTTTTTAAGGGTTACAAGTGCCATAGTCTGTACAATTTAAGAAATATTGCTTTACAAAATTCAGAAGTGTATTTGAATACTCTTCAGTTATTTGCATGCGGGCACCTCCAACAACTCTCAAACAGCTTGATACTGTCCAGAGCAAGCAGTGCAATTGATTGGTGTGCCATCCACTACTCTTAAGGATTTCTTTCCTCCACATCTGCACATAACGTTTGCTCTGTGCACCATCTACAAAATACACAGCAGTTACTCACTTAGGCTACTCTGACAACACTTCCCAAACCTGTGACCTCTTCCACCAAGGATAAGTGCAGCTGGCATATTAGAATGCCACCAGCAGCAGATTCCCCTCCAAGAGGCACACCATTAAGTCTTGGAAATATATCACTGTTCTTTCAGCATTGCTTGGCCTAAATTCTGAAGAAAAAAAAATTGGAATGAGGTCATGAGCAGAATCACAATGGTTTAAAGTGGCTGCTCACAACCATTTTCTTTAAGGGAAATTAGGGACGGGCAATAAATGTTGCTTATAACACCCATATCCCAAAATATATATATTTTAAAAATCCAGTCCTTTGAAGTGGGCAATATAATTTTGAAAACTCAAATTTTCAGAAAGATAGTAAGAAAATGTATCCCAATCATCTATCATGTTAAAAATAAGAGCATAACATTTCCATGAGGAAAGTGCCTGTTGCAATGCAGATTAGCATTAGTCTGAGGAGAATGGTGCAAATGGCTGATTACAACCATTTTCACAATTCTGTCAAAGTGATAAGCCAGTACATTTAAGAAATACCTTTATTTGCAAGAATATTGGAAGGGCAGGATCGTTTACAAATACTTTGATATTTTCAATGAACTTATGAGCATTTAAGACAAGGGACAACAGCAAACTAAATGTACGATGCATGTCACTCACCTTGTAGCAGAGTGATTTTCTATCAGATACCAAGTGGCAGAAAAGTTTTCACTTGTAAAATCACCACTCATACCACGGAATAATCCTTCCAAGTCCTTCTGAGGAATTTTGCCTCTGCAAAATAAATTCAAATGATATTTTCAAAGAAATTGTTAGCTGACTGTTAAACCCACACCAGCAAATACATCACTAAAACAGGGTGTTCTTAAAATCATTTTGCAATCCATTTAAATTAATAGACTGACATCTTTTCACCTACAAAACATGCATGTCATATAATATGTAAAGAATTCACTTTGCATGGTCAGAATTCCCAAGCGCAGCTGTAATAAAATGGTTATTTTGCAAAAATAACATTTACTGATATATCTCATAAGCACATGATAGCACAATTATCCTCGCAATGCAATTAAATGATTATCCATCTAAAGGTCAGCAAGAACATTTGTGAATTGTACCCTCAATAATACTGAATAATCCTTACTGAGGCATGCAGTATCTATGCCAGAAGGTCTAAGCCAGAATATTGAATTCAATTCAAAAACATTTCTGCTGTTAAGCACTCCAACAATAACTTTTCAATCTTGATAAAATTAAACTCCTGACTTGCAAAAGCGCTATAAAGATTCTTTGGCAACAAGAAAACCTTGCACCGATTATCCACCGGCCCCAACTTTTACCAGCCTGTATTTACTGCCGGCAATCACTGTAAATGAACCAAACCCAACATGTTTTTTGAACCATAGCTCTGGGAAGAGCAAGGCAAATCAGACTGCAAAGTTCTGATAATCAATTTAACCACAGATATGTGCATATCAGAGATAATTATCTTTTAATCATAAAGAACAGTGAACGTTGATGAATGCTTTGTTAATTCACTATCATTTCATTCCCCCAGTGGATGATAGACCAAAGAAATGTCATTTCTCATTTTTGAATGCATGATGTTAAACTCTTTCCGGCAATTAAATAACCACCAGAATTCTAGATCTTTCTTAAAGTAACACTTATCTTATGGTAGAAATGTGGTTTATCATATCACTTTTTTTCTTCATTTGTATTGTTTGACGGAATCCAGTACACAGAGATTGCTGTTTTTAAATGAATGTAATAAAAGGTTACTTTCTTCATTATTCAAAAGTTGCAATTCATGTCGGATTGATGTTGGTTATTTTGTACAAATGTTAAAGCCCCATATACTACCGACCAATAGGTGGCACTATGATATTAAACTTGATGTACTATCGTAAAATAATAAGCCTAGAATGATGAAATGGTGCATCAATGTCTGCAGGCAACGGGTGGAGAAAATGCTTGGAGGGTCTAAATATATTCCTTTTAAGCTGAAATACACTCTGATGTTCGTTTGATCTATGTTAATGATCCATGCAGAACACATGCCAAAACGATGACATATAATCCTATCAATGGTCACTACAGAAATGCATCTGCTTCACCCTAAAGTGCGAGCTTGCCATTATCCGCAAAGTATATTAATGTTAAAACAGTCCTTAAGTTTATTGACCAACATAGATCTAAACCTACTAAGTATAAATGCAACTTAATTTCATTCATCCTTAATTTATTAATTTAATTATTATTTTTTAAGTTTGCTACTTTTGGAAATGGAGGCGTGAAGGGGTCTCCAAATTAAACTTTCACTATATACTCATTGAGTTTGTAATAATTAATATTTTCCAGCAGACATTGCATTTTCCCAGTGCACTATGATCTACAATGAATATTTGAGCTCAAGGGAATGCAGTGTATCTATGCTGTCACTTTAAGCCTTTTTAGGAAAAGCAATTGTGAACCTTTTCCGCTGCTGCTACACCTGGGAGGAGGTTTTAAGGTGAATTGAACACATCTTTATAATTGCATTAACTTTCTAGCAAATATAGAGCGGTAAAATTAGAATCTTGAACCTCAGAAGTAAACATTTTCAATCGAGTTACACCACAGAAGTCCTTGGAGAAAATGTTGGTATTTAATTGCAAGAAATTCATAAAACATTCATCACATATATTTTGTTTTTGTAAAGTGTTACAATTGGGAAAGAGATTGGTTTAGATAACTCAGCACTAATTTTACCTAGATATAATAATTGAAACAAATTATTACATATTGCAACCTGGGGTAGGGTGAAATTGCTATGGATGAAACTATACAGTAGCTTGAACCAAAGGAAGAAAATCAGTTCAGAAACAACCTTAAATTATATTTCAGGTACCTAGTCGACCAGAGCAAGTAACACAAGGTTTTCGACCAGGTTTTCTTCGGGTGCTCCGGTTTCCACCCACACTCCAAAGACGTACAGTCTTTGGAGGTTAATTGGCTTGGTATAAATGTAAAATTGGCCCTAGTGTGTGTGGGATTGTGTTAGCGTACGGGGTGATCGCTGGTCGGTGTGGACCTAGTGGGCCGAAAGGCCTGTTTCCACACTTTGTCTAAACTAAACTAAACTTGGAAGCAAGCTTGGTGGAATGGTACACCGTTTTAAAGTCTGGAATCAGTCAGTCAAGATTCTCTTTGATATCTAAACCTAAAAGACCTCTCACTAATGTTTAAAATACATTTCTCGACCCAAAACATCACCCATTCTTTAAAAAACATTTGTTCAGTTACATTGTTTAGTAGAATATGGGCCAAATGCAGACATAACGGATTTGCATTGCAAGGAATCTTGATTGGCATGGATAAGTTGGGCTGAATAGTTCCCGTGGCACAGTTGGATAGCGAGTTACTGACTGCTCACATTAAGTGAGTAAACACTAAATAACTGCACATGTAGCTGGGTTAGGCTGTGTGACAATGGGTTTGGTATGAAGGGTCATTGGTAAATGTTCACTTCAGGGAAGGTAAGATTGAGTGTTGTGGTTAGCAGGAAGACTTGAAGCTAAAATATAGAAACCACAGATTTGGCCGGGTTTAGTTGAAGTCTCCACTTCTAGAATCTTTCAGCTAACAGAATGTCCCCAGTTCCTGGACGTTTTCACCCATGTTGTAAATGTCCTATTGTTACAAGAAGAAAATTGAGATGGAAGATGATACTTTCTTACAGACACCTTGTTAAATGGAATTTCAAATCACCAAACATTTGAAGACTTCTTGGTTCGCAAGCAACTTTCAAACCATTAAAATCTATATTCGAGACTTTCCCCGAGAGAATGTCTAAACTGATCAGGAAGCTGTCCAGCTGAAAACACAAACAAATTTCATCCAAGGGCAATGGAACCTTCATGCATCACTGTGCCCAAGCCAAGAAATAGGAGTGACAACTGGAAGCAGCAGCTTTCATGAGGAAAGGGGTAGAAGTATTTTAATTACCACACAAACTAATGCAGGGATACAACAGAGACACCAGAGACTGCACATGTTGGAATCGTGACAACAACTACAGTTGGAGGCACTCAGAGGTTCAGGCAGCATCTCGTGAGAGAACGGACAGATAATATTTTGTGTCAGGACCCTTCTTTAGACTGATGCTTCCCACAATAGTACAATAGTTAAACATGTAAGCCAGTTTCGAATGGGAGGAATTATTTTAAATGCCATAGTCAAGATTAACCTTTCAGTCGAGTCATTTGTGTGAAGATGAAAGTTGGTGGGAATGATGCATCATTATGAATTAACCAGTGTACATATATGGTATTCTGAATAATTGTTGATTCATTATAAATTGCAGTTCATGCTTGGGGCGATTGCCAAAGGACCAAAAGACACGGACATTTCACAAAAACAGAATGCTGCAGTTACTCGAAATTTGAAATAAAATACGAAAATGTTGGAGAAATCAGGCAGCATCTCTGAAGATAGATAGAAAGCCGATGTTTCAGATTAATGAACTGATGTAAATTGACCGACCTCAAACATGACCTTTTTTTCCCACATCCTAACGTAAGCATATTAAGAGAATCTAAAAATAATTTGTGCAAAGAATGTAAATCATATCAATACAAATGGCTTTCCTCAATGCTTAATTTTTACTTGAACATTACACAAGAGGGGACAGGTTTGGTTGACTTGTGTATACTGATCTTGTAAATAAATCAGAATACATTATACAAACAGCTCAAACTATTTTTAAGACAGCCATCCCATTTAAATGCTTGCAAATCTGACGATTGTATGTATGGACTACTGTAGAATGATTGTGGGTGGTTTGTACATGTGCTTATTTTTCTTTTTTCTTTTTTAATTGGTCATGCAGTCCATTATTTGATGCAGTTACTTGTTTATGTGATTACTGTGGTGGAATGTCTAGTTTTGTCATGTAACAAAAGAATTTAGAAGACGGCCAACTCACAATGGAAACGCAAGACAAATCCATAATTTATTTTTCCACAAATGATACTTAACAACTCAAATTGTCTGAAGAAGGGTCTCGACCTCTCTCCTAGATGATGCCTGACCTGCTGAGTTACTCCAGCATTTTGTGATACCATCGATTTGTACCAGCATCTGCAGTTATTTTCCCTGTCCCACCTGCAACTGGTCCAAAACGCCGCAGCGAGACTCCTGACGGGTACCCGTAAAAGGGACCACATCACCCCGATTCTGGCCTCTCTCCACTGGCTCCCTGTACGGTACAGAATCAACTTCAAGCTCCTCCTATTCACGTATAAAGCCCTAAATGGACATTCCCCCCCCCCCCCCCACCCCCCTACATCAAAAATCTTCTAACCCACCTCTCTAACTCCAGGTCCCTCAGGTCGGCCGACTTGGGGCTACTCACTATCCCGCGGTCTAGGCTTAAGCTCAGGGGTGACCGCGCTTTTGCGGTTGCAGCTCCTAGACTGTGGAACAGCATCCCTCTCCCCATCAGAACTGCCCCCTCCATCGACTCCTTTAAGTCCAGGCTCAAAACCTATTTCTACTCCCTAGCGTTTGAGGCTCATTGAGGAGGCGCTGTGAACTGTTTGCGTGCTACTGTATGTTTCATTTTTTTCCTTAGTACCTAATCAGATGTACAGCACTTTGGTCAATGTGGGTTGTTTTTAAATGTGCTATACAAATAAAATTGACTTGACTTGACTTGACTAAACTCAAATTGTTCAGCGGGTAACAGCAACTATAAGGAACAATTATTGGTTTGGGGGTTTTATTTGCCCATTCTTTGTGTGCAAATACATGGTTATATTATTTGAAGGGTTAAATGTCAGCAAAGGATGCAAATCTAATAACAATCATATTCTCCAATTACAAAATGGCTTCAATATGGGTAATTACAACTGTTATTAGCTTTAAGGGCCCATCATTACCATCTGTGGGCTTTAAATAATCTGGCAAACAGTTTCAAAAAGTAAATCTTATACATTGGCAGAGCTAACATAAAATACTTGCTGGCAAAACATATTGTTTGTTTATTTTGGGGGGGGGAAATAGAAATCATATTGTATTTTTCATCTTAGCAAATTAAATTAAGATACTATATGAATGATCACCCCCTAAATCTACATTTAATATGTTAATATATATATATATTTCAAAAAACAAGTTTAAAAACCTGGTCTATTTTTTTTATAAGGTATACATTTCTACCCACGAATTTGCTTTCAGGTACTAATTTAAATATACTTTCAAGCATTCTGTTTAGGTATCTCCTGAAGGCCTTGGTATCTGCTTCTTCTTAGATGTTTAGTGCAGAGATACAGTGTGAAAACAGGCCCTCTGGCCCACCGTGTCCACGCCAACCAGCAATCACCTGTACACTAGTTCTATCCTACACACTAGCGACAATTTACAGAAGCCAATTAACCTACACACTTGCGTCTTTGGAATGTGCGAGGAAACCGGAGCAACCAGAGGAAACCAATGGTTACAAGGAGAAAGTGCAAACTCTGTACAGACAGCACCCATAGTCAGGTTCAAACTCAAGTCTCTGGCGCTGTAAAGCAGCAACTCTACTGCTGCGCCACAGTGCCACCACATGTCGTTCTTCAATTTTGATAAATAATTGTGTAGGAACTGGACCATGAGCTTCAACACCTACTTATATTTTGGCAATTAAGATGTGAGCGCGTGCTGTGTACTGCCATACGTCTATTTTTTAAAGAGTAGCACAAAGATTTGTAAGTCATCTAAGGTAATAAATTTATTGGGCAACTTAATTAAGCACATGAAAAATTATTTTCTATCTTTGATCTTGGAGAAATAGATAGAATTTCAAAATATTTGTCATTATTTGTTCCAATACAGTGGTAGAGTTGCTGCTTTACAGTGCCAGAAACCCAGGTTCGATCCTGACTAAGGATGCTGCCTGTATGGAGTTTGGACATTCTCTGTGACCATGTGGGTTTTCTCCTGGTGCTCCAATTTCCTCCCACATTCCAAAGACATGCGGGGTTTGTAGGTTAATCGTCGTGTGTAGGACATGGAACTAACGTACGGGTGATCGCGGACTCGATGGGTTATGGGGCCTGTTTCCACTCTGTATCACTAAAACTAAAAAGGCAGTATTTGCTTCATTTTTACTGAAGAAAATATCCTATTAATAACCACCTCAAATCTAAATTTCTAACATTCTTTCACTGCTTCACCATCTCAGACTGATAAGATCAATTTATGTGACACAATGGAGTGAAAGGAAAAAGGGAGTGGAAGGAAAGACTCCATTAAGATGGTCATAATTATTCTCTAAACGTAAATATGTTGGCACCCGGCAAATACTAGCCTTTGCAAAACATAAATACCATTTTGAAAGTGCCAAGGAAAGCTAAAATTCACCACAGTAAAAATATTGATTTGAATACACTGGAAATGGATTGGTTGTTGGAATAAATCCTAAAATATTGTATGAGAAAGTCAGTTCATGTTTGTATTGTACGGTTCTCTTAATTTCTTCAGGACTGAATACTCTTCACAACTGTTTTATGAGCTTACAATTGCAGGATTAGGACATATATAAAGAGGGAACTCATGAACTCCAAGTTTAGCTGGCTCTATTTCAACAGTCAATTAAGTTTCTGTAAGTTCTACATGAAGGCATTCTGTTCTGCTGTATTTTATCCTGACAGGAATAGAATAAGATTAACTAGGTTTAGTATAAAACAGAATATGTACAGTAGGAATTTAGGCAAGTTAGAATATCCATAAAATAGATGTTGGAGCAACAGAGCACCAAATTAAATCTGAAGATATCAGATGTGTGAATAAGCGTTGCAGTAGCGAAAGGTTTATGTGGTAATATTTTGGAGGAGCAAAACATTTCTGATGGGAAGATGTGGAGCTTTAAACCTCAGGGTTGAAAATGAACCCTCATACAATGGACCCAAGCAAACAATTGAACTTCAATAGAACTATGAAGAACAGGGAGCTTTCACTGGGAGCCAAATACAATAGTTTTGATATTTCTAACATACAATTGAAAGAAATTCTGTGACATTCATGAATTTGTGTCAAAGAAAACAAGCAGCATGACTGCAGAGGTGGCCCTGCCCGCAAATGATGTTGCTCTAGAGTAGCTTTAAACTGGGTAAAAGGAGGACATATGAGTAACTTGAACGAGAAGTTGAAACTGGAGATGTACTGGCATACAGAGACTTACAGGAATAAAAGCACAGGAGTAACTTAGAAAAGTCCAATGGAGAAAAAAAAACATTCATCGAGTAAACTCAGCACTGACTAACTCTGGAGATTGTTGTCCAGAGTATGGTTTTAAAGATCTCTTTCAAGATTTGATTGTGTACCTTGCTTTTAAATCTTTACAAAGCCTGCCGACATTATTATTTGTTCTGTTTATTATGATATATGCCTACATCATCAGCATGTCTCATTGTCATGCCCATAATGTAAATTCTTTGGTCAGGATATAAATACTACTCACCTTATCCACTAAAATAAGCTGCACCCCTTGCAAAGTTATGATTGTTTCTGTATGTACAACATGTTATAGATATGTAGTTGCATCGGTTTTTTCCTCAACTTAAAATATGTACCAAAAATAAATGGCAAATAAATAAACAAATAATTTTGGCTCACCATGTTAAAAGAAGCTCTATCGTCGGAGAACATTAGCTTCTATTGCTGTTAAATGGCAAGAGAGACTTTTTTTGTAAATATTTATAGAAGTATATGTACTGTATATATGAAAAATGAAGATTGGTCATAAAACTTGATTTCACAACACACGTCATTGGCATTGCATCTGCATGTTGTGCATGTTATAATCACATATTGCAATCCATTACATTAAGATTAATTAATGGTACTTCAACATTATTATTGTAGTGTATCCTGACAAATCAACTGTATCAACTGCTCACTTTTCATGGATTGAAAACTTCCTCCAATTCCCATCAATTCAACTTCAAAAGTGGGAAATCACAGTTGTCTCTTTGCTTACTAATATTTATAAATGCAAATAGTTGGCGTGAGATGTAATGACAGACATGGCCACTTGTTTTTGTTTGGAAGTTTCAAATAAAAATCTCGTTTCTCTCCACACAGGAAGGAGATGTCTACCATCCACTCCCTACCACTCCTATCCTTAATGAAAGAAGATTCCGATCACTTAGTATTTCATTTAAAGCAATGTGCCATCAATTACACGGACACTATCCAAAGCAGCATCTGGCAAAGTGCCAGGGAAGGATAAAATTTTTAACAAAGTTAGGTACGTCACTTCTCTCCGCACAAATCTCAAGTATATTTCTTGGGAGTATTACTTGCCTTTTGGTTGTACAGTACGTTCCACTGGTACAACGTTCCAGTGATAAATCAGAACCTTGTCCAACCTCATAACCACTGCCAAGTCTTAATCAGCATATCTATAAGCCTGTAGATACAAGAATGATCCCGGGGATGATTGGGTTAACAACGTATGATGAGCTTTTGACGATTCTGGGCCTGTACTCGCTGGAGTTTAGAAGGATGAGGGAGGACCTCACTGAAACTTACCAGATACTGAAAGGCCTGAACAGAGTGGAATTGGAGAGGATATTTCCACGAGTGGGAGAGTCTAGCTCCAGAGGGAACACCTCAGAATAAAAGGACAGACTATAGGAAAGGAGATGAGGAGGATTTTCTTTAGCCAGAGGGTGGCAAATCTGTGGAATTCATTGCCACAGATGGCTGTCAAGGTCAAGTTTTGGGGTGTTTTTAAAGTGAAAATTGGCATCTTCTTGATTAGTAAAGGTGTCAAAAGCTATTGGGAGAAGTCAGGGGAATAGGGTTGAGAGGGAAATATAGATCAGCCATGATTGAATGGCAGAGTAGACTTGATGGGTCAAATGGTCTACCCCTGCTCCTATGACATGAATTTATCATAATATTTTCATTTTCCTACTCCCACCACAAATAAAAAAATACTCAGCTTTCCGAAGCCAGGAACACAGGGTACCGATAGTCAGTACAAAAGAAACCTCAGAGAATTTTCCATACTTGCTTCATCAGGCCTTCAACCAGGCCTTTAACCAGATCCCTAAATTTTTTTTACGTATTTACAATACTGACATACCACCAACGTTTTTTTGATTCATTTGCTGGACATTAAGTTCTTCCTTTCAATTAAGAAACATTTATCAAAATCTGTTAATGGCAGAATTTATTACTCACTTGTCTACGTCTATCCCAAGAGGATTAGCTGGACGCAGAGATAAGGGAGAAATCCCTTTATTCCTATCAGTCCGCATGTCATAATAGTTCATTTCTTCAACCCAAACTGCTGACTGATCCAGGATACCTGGAGAAAAACAAACAATGGATAAGAAAAGAGGTATGGGATTAATGATTAAATGCTTTCTAACAGTTACTGTCAGAATCCCTGTCTGGCAAAAAAAATAAAACTGGGAAGGCGGCTCAACCGTGGCTAACGAGGGAAATCAAGGGTAGTGTTAAATCCAAGGAAGAGAATCAACCAGATCTCCCGGTGGCTCAGCACTTCAACTCCCCCTTCCATTCCCAATCTCACCTTTCTATCGTGGGCCTCCTCCATTGTCATAGAGAGGCCCAGCGCAAATTGGAGGAACAGCACATCATATTTCACTTGGACAGTTTACACTCCAGCAGTTTGAACATTGACTTCTCCCACTTCAGGTAGTCCCTGCTTCCCCTCTCTATCCCCTCCCCCTTCCCAGTTGTCCTACTAGTCTTCCTGTCTCCGACTACATCCTATCTTTGTCCCTCCCCCTCCCGACATCAGTCTGAAGAAGGGTCTCGACCCGAAACGTCACTCATTCCTTCTCTCCTGAGATGCTGCCTGACCCGCTGAGTTACCCCAGCATTTTGTGTCTACCTTCAAAGAGAAATATTAATTGGCCAGAGGAAACAGCAAACCAAAGGACTGGGAGAAATTTAGAATTCAACAGAGGAGGACAAAGGGGTTAATTAAGAGGGGGGAAAAAAGCATGAAAGAAAGCTCGTGGGGAATATAAAAACTGACTCTAAAAGCTTCTTTAGATATGTAAAAAGGAAAAGATTAGTGAAGACAAATGTAGGTCCCTTACAACCAGAGACAGGTGAATTTATAATGGAAAACAAGGAAATGGCAGAACAATTAAACGAGTACTTTAGTTCTGTCTTCACTAAGGAAGACACAACCAATCTCCCAGAAATACTAGGGGACCAAGGATCTAGTGGGAGGGAGGCACTGAAGGGAATCCACATTAGTCAGGAAATGGTGTTGGGTAAACTGTTGGGACTGAAGGCAGATAAATCCCCAGGGCCTGATGGTCTGCATCCCAGAGTGCTCAAGGAGGTGGCTCTAGAAATCCTGGATGCATTGGTGATAATTTTCCAATGTTCTATAGACTCTGGATCAGTTCCTGTGAACTGGAGGGTAGCTAATGTAACTCCACTTTTTAAGAAAGGGGGGAAGAGAGAAAAAGGGGAATTATACATCAGTTAGCCTTGCATTGGCAGTGGGGAAGGTGCTTGAGTCGATTATTAAAGATGTAATAGCAGCGCAATTGGAAAGCGGTGACAGGATTGATCAAAGTCAGCATGGATTTATGAAGGGAAAATCATGCTTGACTAATCTTCTGGAATTTTGTAAGGATGTAACAAGTAGAATGGAAAAGGGAGAGCCAGTGGATGTGGTGTATCTGGACTTTCAAAAAGCCTTTGACAAGGTCCCACACAAGAGATCAGTGTGCAAAATTAGAGCACATGGTATTGGCAGTAGGATATTGACATGGATAGACAACTGGTTGGCAGGCAGGAAACAAAGAGTAGGAATTAACGGGTCCTCTTCAGAATGGCAGGCATTGACTCAGGGTGCAGCAAGGCTCAGTGCTGGGACCCCAGTTATTTACAATATATTAACGATTTAGAAGAGGGAATTACGATACGATATGATAAAACTTTATTCATCCCCGGAGGGAAATTGGTCTGCCAACAGTCACATAGAAACATAGAAAATAGGTCCAGGAGTAGGCCATTCGGCCCTTCGAGCCTGCACCGCCATTCAATATGATCATGGCTGATCATCCAGCTCAGTAACCTGTACCTGCCTTCTCTCCATACCCCCTGATCCCTTTAGCAAAAAGGGCCACATCTAACTCCCTCTTAAATATAGCCAATGAACTGGCCTCAACCACCTTCTGTGGCAGAGAATTCCAGACTCACCACTCTTTGTGTGAAGAAATGTTTTCTCATCTCGGTCCTAAAAGACTTCCCCCTTATCCTTAAGCTGTGACCCCTGGTCACAACACACAAGGTACACAAAAACTTGAAATTAAACGTGAAAACAAAAAGAAAAAATCAAGCGACTGTTGGCTGGCTGCCATGTGCACAGCGCCTTCATCGGAACAAATGAACCACCAAACAAACAAACACAGACTTAACCCCTGGACAGAGGATTCTAAATGTAACATCTCCAAGTTTGCGGATGACACAAAGCTGGGTGGTAGTGTGAGCTGTGAGGAGGATGCTATGAGGCTGCAGGGTGACTTGGATAGGTTGGGTGAGTGCGCAGTATAATGTGGATAAATGTGAGGTTATCCACTTTGGTGGCAAGAACAGGAAGGCAGATTATTATCTGAATGGTGCCAGATTAGGAAAAGGGGAGGTGCAAAGAGACCTGGGTGTGCTTGTACAGCAGTCACTGAAAATAAGCATGCAGGTACAGCAGGCATTAAAGAAAGCTAATGGCATGTTGACCTTCACTGCGAGAGGATTTGAGTTTAGGAGCAAAGAGGTCCTACTGCAGTTATACAGGGCCCTGGTGAAAACGCACCTGGAGTATTGTGCGCAATTTTGGTCTCCTAATTTGAGGAAGGACATTATTGCTATTGAGGGAGTACAGCGTAGGTTCGGCAGGTTAATTCCCGGGATGGCGGGACTGACATATGATGAAAGAATAGGTCGACTGGGCTTGTATTCACTGGAATTTCGGAGGAAGAAAGGAGATCTTATAGAAACATTTAAAATTCTTAAAGGATTGGACAGGCTAGATGCAAGAAAAATGTTCTCGATGTTGGGGAACTCCAAAACCAGGGGTCACAGTTTACAAATAAGGGGTAGGCCATTTAGAACTGAGATGAGGAACAACTTAGCTCTTAGGGCTAAAGGAATCAAGGGATATGGGGTAAAAGCAGGAACGGGCTACAGATTTTAGATGATCAGCCATGACCATATTGAATGGCGGTGCTGGCTCGAAGGGCCGAATAGTCTACTCCTGTACCTATTTTTCTGTTTCTAATGGAAATACTCCATTGTTGATTGTGCTTTTGAATGTGCTTTTTGTACGCCAAATATTACAAATGTTTACATAAATTGAAGGTATCTAATTTGAACAGGGTTTCTGAATAGGTCATATTTTGGCACTACAAAAAGAGATTTAAAAAAATATATGCAACCAAACTGAAGGTCAAAAATATTATTTTTATCCATCAGCGTGCAGTTATTGAGTTGACTGGAATCCCTCACCACGTATTCCAACTCTTGCTCTTTTAAAATATAAACAGAAAATGCTGGTTACACTCAAGAGATCAGGTAGTGCCAGTAGAAAAAACAATGTCATAGGTCAATGCTCAATCAAAATACCAAATAGAGATTTATGCAGAGCCACAATGTCAATAGACAATAGGTGCAGGAGTAGGCCATTCGGCCCTTCGAGCCAGCACCACCATTCAATTTGATCATGGCTGATCATCTAGAATCAGTACCCCATTCCTGCCCTCTCCCCATACCCCCTGACTCCGCTATCCTTAAGAGCTCTATCTAACTCTCTCTTGAAAGCATCCAGAGAATTGGCCTCCACTGCCTTCTGAGGCAGAGAATGTCATGGTCAATATTATGGGTACTCTACTTTAAGACAACCATTCAGAGGATGCAGTAGGGATTTATGAGTGTAATATCAGAGATGAGGAATTTCAGGTCTTTGTTCTGTCCACAGAAGTTGCAACTGTTTTCCTTAGACCAGAGAATACCAAGAACATGTCTGAAGAAGGGTCTTGACCCGAAACGTCACCCATTCCTTCTCTCCAGAGATGCTGCCTGACCCGCTGAGTTACTCCAGCATTTTGTGTCTACCCAAGAACACATTTGATAGACCTCTTCAAAATCAAGAAAGATTCTGATTCAAAAAGGCCTGTGTTTATAGTGACGGAAGCATAATGAAAAGGATACATATTCTAGACTGGAAAAAGATGACAAACTAGATTAAAATTAACGAGTTCTGCACAGGGGCACGAGTCCAGTCATCGATGTAGCAGAGAAGGAGTTGGAGGATTGTGCCAGTGTACGTTGGGAATAAGGATTGTTCAACATAACAAAAAGGCAGGCATGGCTTGGGCCCATTCGAGTGCCCCATGCAGAACTAATTTTGCACCTGTACAGAACTCATTGATTTCATTCGCTTCAACTCTAATTAAACCCTCTCCTCAAATTCACCTGGACTATCTCCAACACACCTCTCTCCCCTTTCTTGACCTCTCTGTATCCATCACAGGGGACAGACTATTGACTATAAACCTACCGACTCCCAGTTATCTGGACTACACTTCTGCCCACCCTGCCGCTTGCAAAGATGCTATCCACTATTTTCAATTCATCCATCTCCGCCGCATCTGCTCCCATGATGTGATTTTCCATTCGAGCACATCCATTAGTGGACGTGGATTCCCCTCTCTGCGTTCATAGATGGATCCCTCACCTGTGTCTCCTCTTTGTCCCGTAGTTCTGTACTCGCTCTCCCTACACCCAGATGAAACAAGGATAGGAATTCCCCAGGTCCTCACCTTTCACCCCACTAGGGGTCCAACACATCATCCTCTGACATTTCCAGCACCACCAACGTGATCCCACCATGAGTCACATATTCCCATCTCCACTCCTTTCCGCAGGGATCGTTTGCTCCGCAACTTGTTCACTCAGCCCTTCCCATCGAAACCATCTCCTCCACAGGTACTTTACCCTGCAACCACAGACGTATCACCTGTCCCTATAGCTCCTCCCTCGCCTCCTTCCAGGGAGCCCAGCAGTCTTTCTAAGTGAGACAGAGGTTCACGTGCATCTCCTCTAACCTCATCTGCTGCATCCGGTGTTCCAGATGTGGCCTCCTGTACATCAGTGAGACCAAGCGTAGACTCAGTGACTGAACAGTTGCACTGGGTCAGCTAGGGCCTTCTGGAACTCCCTGATGCTAAACATTTTAACTCCACTTCCCATTCCTATAGTGACTTTTCTGCCTTACTCTCCATTGCCAGAGTGAGGCCACATCCAAGCTGGAGCACCTCCTATTCCACTTGGGCAGTTTGCAAACCAATGGTATGAGCAATGAATTCTCCAATTTTAGGTAATGACCCCACAATAGCCCCCTTCCTCCCCCCCCCCCTTCCCCCTCAAGACTCTCCCCTATTCTTTCTCCTCCATCGCCAATCCATGTTCTCCAGAGATGTCTCCTGACCCACTGAGTTACTCCAGCATTTTGTGTCTTTCCTCAGTAGACCAGCATCTGCAGTTCCTTGTTATTACCTTAAAACTTGGCACTTGACACGTGACATGAGAAAAGTATTGCAACCTCAATGTCACCAAGACCACTAAATGTTTCTGGACAGGCAGCAAAATCCAGGCCATCATGATCATAAATGGCATAAACATGAAACATAACAACAAAGAGAATCTCTTCACTCTTAGAGTCATAGAGTCAGAATCATACACCGATCAACACTACACTATCAAGATTACACCAATCTACACTAGTCCCACCTGCCTGCATTTGCCCCTTATCCCTGTAAACCTATCCTATCCATGTACCTGTTTAAATGTTTCTTAACTGTTGTGATAGTACCTGCCTCAACTAACTCCACCGGCAGCTCGTTCCAAACACCCAGCACACTTTGTATAAAAAAGCTACCCCTCAGATTCCTATTGAATCTAACCCCCCTCACCTTAAACCTGTGGTTTGCGATTCCCCTATTCTGGTCAAAGGACTCTGTGCATTTACCTTATCTATTCTTCTCATGATTTTGTAGAAGATCAACTCTAATTCTCCTGCGCTTCAAGGAATAAAGGCCTAGCCTGCTCAACTTCTCCCTCTACCTCAAGCCTTTGAGTCCTGGCAACAATCTTCTCTCCACCTTTTCCAGCTTGACAACTTTTTCCTATAACAAAGTGACCATAACTGAACATAATACTGTAAATATGGCTTCACCAACATCTTATATAATTGCAACATGACCTCCCAACTTCTATACTCAGTACTCTGACTGAGGGCCAATATGCCGAATGACTTTTTGACCATCCTTTCTACCTGTGACGCCACTTTCAAAGAACCATGTACCTGTACTCTTAGATTCCTCTGCTCTACAACACTCCCCAGAGCCCTATCATTCACTGTGTAGGTCCTACCCTTGTTAGCCTTCCCAAAATGCAACACCTCAGATTTCTCTAGATTAAATTCCATCAACCATTCTTCAGCCCACCTGCCCAAACGATCAAGATCCTGATGTAATTTTTGACAACCATCTCACTATCTACAATACCATCCACTTTAATGTAATCTGCAAACTTGCTAATCTTGTCATGCATATTTTCATCCAAGTCATTGTCAAGTCAAGCATCAAACCCTGAGGCACACCACTAGTCACAGGCCTCCAGTCCAAAAAAACAACCTTCCACCATCACCCACTGCTTCCTTCCTTGAAGCCAATGTTCTATGCATTCAGCTATCTCTCCTTGGTTCCCATGCAATCTAACCTTCCAGAACAGCCTACCATGCAGAACCTTGCCAAATGCCTTGCTGAAATCCATATATACACTCTAAGCTCTACCCTCATCAAATTTGTTTGGTCATATCTTAAAAAACTCAGATTTGTGAGACACGACCTCCCACATACAATACCATGCCGACTATCCATAATTAGCCCAGTCCATCTAAATGCATATTTTATCCCTCAGAATACTCTCTAGCAATTTTCCAACCACAAATGTTAGGCTCACTGGGCTGTAGTACCCAGGCTTTTCCCTGCAGCCATTCTTGAAAAGAGGCACAACATTTGCCAAGTCTTCGGGCACCTCACCTGTATTTAATGACAACTCGTAAATTTCAGCCAGGGCACCTGCAATTTCCTCTCTACCTTCCCACAGTGCCCTTGGATATATCTGATCAGGCTCGGGAGATTTGTCTACATTCATACAAGTCAGGACCTTCAGCACATCGTCGACCGTAACATTGATTGCTCTCAAGACACTTCCATTGACCACCCCAATAGGACCTAAGCCATGTCCTGTGGCTCCACACAGAGTTGACCACATATATTCCTTTGGGATCCCATTCTCTCTCAGCTTACCCATTTTCCCTTTATAAATATAAAATCTTTTGGGATTATCTTTAATGTTATCTGCCAGTCTCCTTTTTGCTCTCCCGATTTCCTTTTTTAGCTTGCTCCTTTCTTGACAGAAACAAAACATCCAACAATTAAAAATGAGCAGTTACATTCTCCAGTTACTCATTCCCTCTGTAGGTCAGTACCTTGCATTGATGAGGCACGACCTCACAAGTGGCAATGACTTTTTAAGCATCTTACCGAGTAGTTGCTTTAAACCTGTGAGCTGGTGCAAATATTAACAAGTCATTCAATCACAGGGAAATGGAAGCCAGACTAAACAATGTTCTCACTCGATATGCTTTCTCAGCTATGAGCAGAAGTCAAAAACAGACTTCTCTGCACCAAACCACTGGAGGAAGCTCCAACAAATATTGCATCTTTACATTCATGTTAATGTCATGACTCAATCTTTAATACAAATTTACTTTTGTAAACAATACCTTCATCGTTAGGGTATAACTGACGTGCTACCATTTGAATGCTCTTTTTATACATGACAAAGCTTATTTGGAAAATAATTCTGTTTCATATGCACAATAGGTAATTTTAACCCCTGGACACAATAATACTATTTCTGGGAAACCTCAGAGTAGAACATAGTTAATTATTAAAACTTAAAATTCAGTATAACACATGTATACATGCATAGAAATTTTCAGCAGAAACAAACAAGGAAAACATCAAATTGTTCATTGGGAAACAAACTGTATATATTTACTTTGCCAAGCTCTAAATTAGAAAGATGATTTGATGTGGCTTTGAATAGAATGCAAATGTAAAACCAATAGCAGACAATTCCAGAGTTTGCTTACAAACGGAAGATATACACAACTAAATCTCTCAAACCCTGCAACTTTGCAAGAAGAACAGATGAATGTTAGGAATGGAAGTAGGCGACTTGGCTGCCTAGGCCTGCTTTGTCAAATAGATCATGGTGGATCTACATCTTAGCAACATTCTCCTGCCTTAGGTTTATCTCAATTGATGCTATTAGTGAATGCAAAAATCAAATTCTGTGTTGAACATTTCATATCTCCAAACATCCACAGTTCTTGCAGCAAGAATTACACAATTCTGAAAATGCATTCTCATTTTGCTCTGAGGACCCCAATTCCATTCCTTCCCAATTCTTCTTAACGGCCAATGAGGGAGAAAACAATTCTGCCATATCTATCTTAAAATTATTTTAACATTTATGCTCATAACATGCCTCCTCATTTTATTTTTACATTGATATGAATGTAACCTCAGATAAGGCAATGTGTTCACACGATTTAACTAAGGTTAAGGCATCATTCTGATTAATCTGCTAAACATCTTTTCATGGACTGCGCATCTTTCCTTCTCTACAGTGCTGCAATTAGAATCTACCAGTTAGATGGCTCCTGACCAAGGGTTTGTAATAAATGCGAAAGCTTCCTTTCCTGAGTATTCTGCCCTTTTTGGATTAGTATGTAAGAAAATTAAGTAAAGTTCGACTTATTCCATCAAAAATTGATATTCCAGTCATGCATTTCCCCACATGTTCTCTACATGAAGGTGAGAGAGGAAATATTTAAAAGGGACCTTTAGGGCAACCCTTTCCACACAGAGGGTGGTGAATGTATAGAACGAGCTGTCAAAGGTTGCAATCTTTTAAACTATGTTAACAAGTCAATCACAAGCAAATGGGACTAGTTCAGAGGGACATCTGGGTCAGCATGGAGGGCTGAAGAGGCCCGGTTCCATGCTGTGCAACCCTACACTCTGCATTCCTATTGACACGCATGTCCACCATTTTTACATCTCTCAGTCCAAATGACGAACCAGTTTCAACCATTTCAGCATTACATCCGGTGGCGCAGAGGAGGCCATGGTGGCACAGCGGTAGAGCTGCTGCCTTACAGCGCTGGAGACCCGGGTTCGATCCTGACTATGGGTGCTGTCTGTACGGAGTTTGTACGTTCTCCCCGTGACTGCGTGGGTTCTCTCTGAGATCTTCGGTTTCCTCCACACTCCAAAGACGTACAGGTATGTAGGTTCATTGGCTAGGTGTACGTGTAAATTCTCCCCAGAGTGTGTAGGACAGTATTAATGTGCGGGGATCGCTGGTCGATGCGGACTCGGTAGGCCGAAGGGTCTGTTTCCGCGTGTATCTCTAAACTATAAACTAAACGCTACTTTGTTGCTTAAGCGTTTGCAGAATGGTAAGAACTTTAGGCAAAAAATAGGAGAAAATTCAAAACTAAGCTTCCTATCAAGATTGATAACCAATTGTTAGTGAAAGAAAGTGTCAAGCATTACAGTTAAAATAGAAATCATCCATTGAAAGGGGACATTTAAATAAAATGCAAATATAGATATAAATCAACTTAAAAAATTACCGATTTTCTCCTGCTTCATCAGTCTAAAGGAAACAGTTGAAGTTCCGCTGCCGCCTGATTTGGTGGTTACAATGATGTCACCCTTATCATTTTTTGCTGGGCCAACTCGACAGACTATTTTACTCGCAGACATCCATTCTGCAGTCAGCAAACAGTTGTGTCCACAAATTGACAGTCCTTTGAAAATAAATTAAAATTTGAGCCATTCATTTGAAAATATTGCTAACATATGAAGGCTTACATACATAATACAAGAGTTACAAGGAAGTTTCAGACAGAAAGTTAGCCTAAGGATTCGGAAAGTATCATGATTTGTGAAAATTAAATAAGGTTTTTAAAATCACAGAAATCACATTTTGCTGCCCTCACACACATACACACTACAGAGGTACTATCTATCTCTGATGTACCTCGGACTATCCTTGACCGGACTTTGCTGGCTTTGCCTTGCACTAAACGTTATTCCCTTATCATGTATCTATACACTGTAAATGGATTGATTGTATTCATGTATTGTCTTTCTGCTGACTGGTTAGCATGCAACAAAAACGCTTTTCACTGTCCCTCAGTACACATTACAATAAACTAAACTGTACATGTTAATTAACAACTGAAATGCAATAGCAAACAATTTTCAGAACTTGAAATCTTGCGTCAGAAATTATTTACAAGTAGTTATGACACTGGAAGTAAAGTGACACTTTCATGTCATCACAAAAAAATCCCAAAATACAATTATTAATTAGATGGTGTAAAAGGAATAATGGAGTCATAGCTACTACTTGTTGAACAACAGACCAAGGGTTTAGATCATAATATGCTTAAGTCCCCAGATAATATCATGTCACCACAGAAAAGCAATAAACAAAAGTTAGGTGGTAGTTCACTAAGGGGAAAATCATTATCAGGTAAAAAGTGTGAGCTTGGTATTCCATGGTCTGTGTGCCTCAGTATCTACACCACCTACAGTGCCCTCCATAATGTTTGGGACAAAGACCAGTCATTTATTTAATTGCCTCTGTACTCCGCAATTTGAGATTTGTAATAGAAAAAAAATCACACGTGGTTAAAGTGCACATTGTCAGATTTTATTTAAAATAATTAAATAAAGGGTCTTTGTCCCAAACATTATGGAGGGCACTGTAGGTTTAAGGTGAAGGGGAAAAGATTTAAGAGGAATCTGAAGGGTAACCTTTTCAAACAAAGTGTGGTGACTGTATGGAACAAGCTACCAGAGGAGGTAGTTGAGGCTGGGACTATCCCAACGTTTAAGAAGAAGTTAGACAGGTACATGGATAGGATAGGTTTGGAGGGATGACCAAACACAGGCAGGTGGGACAAGTGTAGCTGGGACATGTTGGCCGGTGTGGGCAAGTTGGGCCAAAGGGCCTGTTTCCACACTATGACTAACTTGGGGTCCAAATATTCTAGTACAATTATATTACAGTCTACTTTACCTATTAACACTGGTTGAGTGGGTGTTTTGAAATTACAGTGCATTTGGCTTTTCAGTTTTAACCTGAAGGAAACAAAGGGAATTCCAAGATCGCATGTTAAACAAATGACCTTTGAAGGATTATTAGATAACTATCCAGGGATGTGAAGGGAAGCCATTGCTGGAGATGTCTGGTTTGCAATCAGATATGCAAGAGAAAAATTAACATGGTACATTTAGCAATTAACAGTTCTGCCCAGGAAATGAAAGCCAAGAAACTTGGTTTTCAATTATCTTGTGCTGATTAAGTATCCAAGACACTTCTACTGTTGTGCCAGTAAAGTCGGAGCACAAATCTTTCCTTTGTCTAAAGGTTTCCATATGGACACAATTCTATAACTTCCATCCTGCTGTTATGCAGAGAAAACTGCAGCCATTGATATGTTGTATGACAATTATTACACAGTGCATAAAAATATTTTAATATTATCAACTTTAACTTATGAAATTGCTTTCACTGCACACAATCAAACGTTCTTACCTATAAGATCTGTGGCTCCTGTTCCCAGATTTTCTCCTCTGATTGTTACCTTTGTCCATGGAAATCCTTCATTTGGAGAGATCCCCGTGACAAGTGGCGGTTGCCGTGCTCGAGACATAATCAGTCTTCAATTATGGCTCACAATATTCCAAGGTAGAACAAGCTGCAAAATACATTGGAAAATAGATAGCTAATGAGTGTCTTCTATTTTTGTTCCATGGGAAATAGGTAAGAGTAGCACCGAGATTGCATAATAAACATAATTTTTTTTAAACTTGATGAGGGCTTTCTAGAGTTACATATTCAACAAACATATTCTGATTTCAGTTTACTTATTATGAAAGGTTTCATAAATATACTACTACCAAATGTACGGATAATTTAATTGCATGTTTTTACTCATCCTTGATCATTGTAAACAGAGCCAAAAAAAAATAAGTTGAAACTTAACAGCACTGCGCAAAACCTGAACTTTTATTATACTGTTCTTGTGTTTACAGTTAGGAACAGCAAATTGAACGGACAGAAATCACCACCCAATACTAAAACCAAATATTCTTCTGCAGTGTACCGAACGCTTAATTGCTGAACAGAAAATGCATTAAATATTTCCTCTTGCCCTTGGTCAACAAACATCCCTGCTAATCTAAGTGATGTTGTTAGTACTTTACTCGGAAAGCAAAAGATTACAAACTCACAACATTTAATCACATTTTATTTGTGAAATGTCTGTTTTACTCATGCAAGTTGCAAAGGAAACTACCCTTACAATACTGACTTTGAACATTTGTTTGGGCTTATCAGAAATAATTTTGCATAATGAAAAAAAAGACATGAGCATGAGAAAAAGAAAAAACTAGAGCCCATATTTACTATTGGATCATTAAAGAGATGTATTTGTATGGACCTATAGGTATAATTTTTGACTATGGTTTTTTTCTAATTGTTTTTTTTAAATTATGTAGAGAAAACAACTCATGAATGACAAAGTATTTTCAATAATTCAGCATTTGCTATTATTTTATCACAGAGAGAATGAAACTAAACCAAATTTTATACTTCAAGAACTAATGTTGAAAATGTTAAATGACGCTGTTAACCAAAGCACATTTTTTAAATGTCTCAGTGCACGGTACAGTGGAAAAAAAATTAAATTCCAACTTGCAACATTACACCTCAATTCCATTTACAACTTAGATTAGCTTGTCTGTGACATTTTGAAATTGATCTATGAGCTGTAAGGGTGATTAGCACAGCCCAGCCTTTCAGACTGTTGCAGCAGCTGTGATGGACTGGCCGCTGCTTATGGAAGCCGCACACCAGAAATGTTGGACAGAGTTCCTGCGTCCAAGCAAATTAAAGTAAACAGACAAGGTCTTTCTCATCCACCCTGTTAGCAGCCTCTCAGCCAGCCTGGAGACCACACACCCAGACCACACAGCGCCAGCTGAATTCACTTGCACGCAAAGTCTAGGAGCTGTCAGCTAACCGGGATGGTGGGAAGGTGGGGGTTGTGAGGAAAGGCACTGGGCTCCAATCATTAGGCTTAGGGGGAGGTTAATCCATCCCTTGCTGGGGTAACACACTGGTCATGGCCTTTCACCATTCACTCTTCTCCCTCACCTAACCAAATGACTGATGAATGGTGATTCTAACACTTGCATCTACTCCACCTCACAAATTACAGGAAAAGCAAGCTGTGTGTGAAGGAGAGACTTGCTGAAGAACAAAATTAATACAGCGCTCCATAGCTAAAGTTAAAATTTTTGGAATAAATTACTCCAGCACTGAGATGCATTTGTACTTCATTCAAACAACAGTCCTATAAACAAAAGAAAGTGAACTGTGAACCTCTATAAGTCTGTAATGTGGAATATTCTGAACAATTACCAATTCTATAAGACGTTAATCAATTTTAAAGAAAAAATATTGATGCACTGTGATCTTTAATGTACAAAGAGGAAACATTTAAGAAAGTAGAGCTTATTGACAGATTCAAAATTTCAAATGTTATTATTAATTCAGTCAAAAGTGCAATTTCTCAAGCTTGAAATAAAAGATCCTACGCTATAGAGCATTGCACATTTCACAATATTTTTCTGTTTATACATCAAAAGACATGCAAAGACCCTAGCAGGCTAAGACAGAACATTAAAATTTGGACAGTCCAACACAGCTAGACAGTGTGTAGGAAATAACTGCAGATGCCGGTTTAAATCGAAGGTAGACACAAAATGCTGGAGTAACTCAGCGGATAGGCAGCATCTCTGGAGAGAAGGAATGGGTGACGTTTCGGGACGACCCTTCCTCAGACAGAGGTTCCACTAATTCTGCTCTGAAAGTATCAAAGTGCAGGAAAAGAACCGAAGCCGAAAATGCTTTCACAAATTCCCAGTCATGCTGTGGACAACCTCAAGAAATAAATATGTACAAATATTCCATCATTCACATTCCTTGGTTATTTTCAAACTCCTTGCAAACAGTTAATTCATTTTGAAGTGGAGACATTGATGCAGATGGATAAACACAACAGTTAATTTGTGCAATCCATGGTCCAACAAATAGTGATGAGATAAATACCGAGAGGTTTTGGTTGAGAGATACACATCTGCGCCCTCCTTCCTCGCAACATGGACCCACTACAGTTCGCATACCGTCCGAACAGGTCCACGGATGATGCGGTCTCCCAGGTTCTACACACCGCTCTCTCTCATCTGGACAGCCAGGGGGGCTATGTGAGGATGCTGTTCATTGACTTTAGTTCAGCATTCAACACAATAGTCCCCAGCAGACTGGTTGAGAAGCTGCTGGAACTGGGGCTTAGCACCCACTCTGTGTGCCTGGGTCCTGGACTTTCTCACTGCCAGGCCCCAAGTGGTCAGGATGGGGGAACACACATCTAGCTCCCTCACCCTGAACATAGGATCCCCCCAGGGCTGCGTCCTTAGCCCCCTACTGTACTCCCTGTACACACATGACTGTGGGGCCAGGTTCAGCTCAAACTCCATCATCAAGTTTGCTGATGACACTGTGGTGGTGGGCCGGATCTCCAACAACGATGAGAAGGCCTACCGGGAGGAGGTGGCTGATCTGGCACTCTGGTGTCAGGACAATAGCCTCCTCTTGAATGTCACTAAAACAAAGGAGCTGATTGTGGACTTCAGAAGGGCTAAACATCCAAGGACGTACACGCCACTCGAGATAAATGGGTCTATTGTGGATAGGGTGAGCAGTTTCAAATACTTGGGAGTCCGCATCGCAGAGGATCTGACGTGGGCAACGCACATTGCCGCACTGGTGGGTAAGGCTAAGCAGCGCCTTTACCACCTTAGACAACTGAGGAAATTCAGAGTGTCGCTGAGGATCCTTCATTGCTTCTACTCTGGGGCTGTAGAGAGCATCCTGTCCGGCAACATTACAGTCTGGTTTGGGAACAGCTCTGCCCAGGACAGGATGGCCCTGCAGAGAGTAGTGCGTTCGGCAGAACGCACCATGGGAACTACACTCGTCCCCCTGCAGGACCTATACATCAGGAGGTGCAGATCCAGAGCAAGCAAGATCATGAGGGACCCCTGCCACCCCAGTAACGGACTGTTCCAGATGCTACGATCAGGCAAACGCTTCCGCTGTCACGCTGTGAAAACGGAGAGGATGAGACGGAGCTTCTTCCCACAGGCCATCAGGACTGTCAACTTTTATAACCCCAGAGACTAAATTTTTGTCGACACTTTTTGTGCTATGTTTAGTAACTTATTAACTTTATTTATATGCTGTAACTGTAATTCTTTTTGTGCACAACCCGCAGGCATTGCCACTTTCATTTCACTGCACATCGAGTATGTGTATGTGACAAATAAATTTGACTTGACTTGACTTGCCAGAACATTACAAGAACTTGCTGCTCTTCTGCCAATAATGCAGGGGATCTTTTCAAATCGGCTATACTTTAACTTTTCAACTAAACGATGACATCTCTGGCAATACTGTGCTCTCTTTGAATTGGAATCAACCATCAGCATAGGTCATGAGTTTGAGTCCCATGGGCAGTGTTTTAGTCCAAAATGCTCTGCCAAAAGGGCAATGGGAACTATCACTTTGCCAAGCCAACATCAATATTCCTTATTTGGGAACTTCAATTTTAATGTTACATCTGGTATTTCAATGGAATCACATATTATCAACCAGTAGGAATATTGCTTAATTATGATTGTTAGCCTATTGCCGATTATTCTCCTTGCAGAAATTAATTATTTTCAAAGGTAACATTTGAGATGAAAAAATAAAAGACACTGAGCAACTCTGAATATTGCAAACTACGAATTCACAACTATCATTATTATAGATTAACCCAATACGATTGGATCTGATGTACTCTGAATTCACCCAGACACAATTTTAAAAGTGTGATTCAGAAATGTTTCATATAAAATATCGGATACAATGACTGACACAGCTTTGGTGTATGGGATGTACACCATTGTAAAACAGGTTTACGTTAGCTTACCCCGTAAGGTTGGTTAGAGTTTAGAGAACGCTGTTTAGTTTGGGAAGATGGTTGGTGTTGTATTCTGGATACCATCTTCACGAAGGAAAAGATGGCTGTGGTTGTCAATGTAGGCTAAGGCTTATATAGAGAAATCTCAGAAGTACACTAACCTTCAGGAACTTATTGTCAAGAGTTATGAGGTAGATGAAAGTTGCCTATTTTGGAATTGTCGTTGGAGCTGAGGAAATGGACCCCTGAAATTGCTCTCTCCTGTGCTTACTCAGAGTCACGAGATTCATGGCCTCCTCCCTGGTATCAACTACTTCCATGACAGGAACTTGAAATTTTACTTTTTTTTTTAATTGACCAATAATTTTTGTGTAGTTTTATAGTTGCTGTTACGGTGTGTGTTTTAAAAATATCTTATATTGTCTTAATTCAAGTAATGAATTTGTTTTTATTTTTTAAATAATCTTATTACATCAACGCATCAGATGATGTTGCCATTGCTAGCTAAGATGCACTTGCCCAGATTTGCTAGCACCTCAGTGGGTACTATTCTGTGGGAATAAATCTTGATAACACTTCACCTTTGGTCAGCCAAACTTAGTTTTTTTTTTAAATCAAAGGCCGGTGCAATTTGTACAGTAACTGCACCATTTACATGAAATAACATGCAAATTTACACCACTTATCCATTGCAACTAAACTCATTGAAAATACAATTCCTATAAAATTGAATTATTTCAATTAGGACACTATTTTGTGCAACTAAAGTGCAAAGTTTCAAATGATCTAAATAAACAGAGACAATAAAATTGAGGTCAACACCTTCATGCTACTTGCTAGTGACCAAAGATGAATTTTAATTCCATTAATTAATATTCTCACCACAAGAGCACATGTTGCTATGTTGAACTGTGTCTCTGGAAGGCAAAAATGAGGCTTCTGCCTTCAAGCACTGTCAGTACATTTCCACCAGTAGGTCTGCCCATCATTAAAGGTGACACCAATATCTATTGCCTGGACTGAATAGTAATTCTAATTTGTAGCATGCCGACTAATAGCACTATTAGCAGCCAATGGTTCTTTTCAATCGCTGTTCATTGCTGAAATCTCCAACTCATACTAATTTTTATCATGAATTAGCCAGTGCATTTAAGATAACATAAAAGATTGTCTATACAGATAACCTGCAACAAAATCATAAAATAACTCATGATAAATATGTAAGAAGGAACTGCAGATGCTAGTTTAAACCGAAGATAGACAGATAGACACAAAAAGCTCAGTGGGACAGGCGAAAACGAAAACGAATGGGTGACGTTTCGGGTCTGAAGAAGGGTCACGACTCGTAACGCCCCCTATTCCTTTTCTCCAGAGATGCTGCCTGACCCGCCGAGTTACTCCAGCACTTTGTGAAACCAACATCAGCTGTTCCTTGTTTCTACCCATCTCCTCCTCTCTCCGGGCCAACCCAAGGCAGAGGGCCAGCACTCTGGTGCCAGCTCCATGCTTGTCTGCTTCAACTGGATAGTTCTCATTGCCGTGTATTGTTACAGTTCACAGGTAACTACTCGCTTGAAAGTTCAAACCAATACAGTATTGGTAACGCTCAGCAATTGTTTGATGCTTCAGTGACTGGAGTATATTGACACGTTAACTTAGTGTTTTTCCATTTCATCTTTTGACATTTTGACAATTTGGTCTTTACTTTCCAATTACTTGATAAAGACAGAATGCCACTGCCAATGATCAAGAGTAAATGTAGCACAAATTAAATTCATTGATCCTGTTCATTGTCCCCATAAATAAGTGTTTTAAAATGGATAACTATGTGACAATATTAAGACACTTTGTGTCATCCAATTTAATGTTGTCTTGGCATAGAATTTGGGCTGCTTGAAGGGTCTCAACCCAAAGCGTCAGGGTTATCATGGCTATCATGATAAATGTGTTTGCAATTTGATTGCACTAAGCAAATGGAAGAAATTGCCCTTGATATTGTTGTAGGTTCACAGAACCCATACAAGAAATGCATTCATTAAGATGTGGACTTATTATGGAAACAATAATAATCAAGTTACATCCCTTTCTTTTTTATTTGATTCTTTTTTTAATACCCAATTACATTTCTAACATTACAACTGAGAATAACATATTCACATGGATATGCAGACAATTGAGGGATATGGATCATGTGCAGACAGGTAAGATTAGTTCAGCTTGGCATCACTATAGGCACAGACATTGTGGGCCAAAGGGTCTGTTCCTTCTGAATGGTTTTATGTTCCATAAGTACAAAGAAACCTAGAAAATAGGTGCAGGAGTAGGCCATTCGGCCCTTCGAGCCAGCACTGCCATTCAATATGATCATGGCTGATCATCCAGAATCAGTACCCCGTTCCTGCTTTCTTCCCATATCCCTTGATTACATTGTTGACTATAAACGGTTGTGAGATATCGTGCAGGTGTAAAAGGAAATGTAAAATTCAATTCTCTTTCTGTTTCTTTCCGCTTCATAGACAGCCTTTGATCACCAGAGAAATTATACACAAACTGTTTTGGGTTCACTTCATGAACAAAAATAATTTTAGGCCAGTATTGACAATGGCACAGCTTCTACCTCATGTGGGAGTGCTAATGACTGAAGACTGTGCTTAAACAGAGGCCACGACTGAACGACGTTTGAAGCTCAACAAATTTAGAAACTTTTTCTGTGCTGCTAACATTCTTTTCCAGATTCTCTCAAGCTATAAATCATAATCCCATTGTTTAGCACGGACAGAATTTACAGTGGGTTAATATATTACAAAACAATGCAATGGCAACGTGAATAATTAGTTAGATTCAATTGATTTCACCTACTTATGAAAAATGTTATAATGTCAATCATACAAAAGCTTCCGAAGTTATGCTGGTGGAGGATAACAGCATTCTAACTTAATGGACCTGAGGCTGGATGTTAGTAAACACTCAACTCAAATATCAATATTGCTTGAATGTGGATTCCAATTAGCATTGTTTACTGCTCTGCACAAACTGTATTTTGTTCATTTGAATAAACCATATTTTAAAACAAAAGGAACTACTCAGCAGCTCAGGCAACATCCATGCAGAAACATTTCAGATTCCTAATAATTTGATAACTTTAGATTTTATGGATATTTACCAATAATCTGCTGCCATTACACTCATAACTTCAAAAGTAATTGGAGAAGAATTAGGTCATTCAGCCCATCAAGTCTACTCCGCCATTCAATCATGGCTGATCTATCTTTCTCATGCAAACCCATTTTCCTGCCTTCTCCCTGTCACATTTGACAATGATGATGCAGGCACTGAAGAAATATGGAACCAAAATAGAGGATGATTACACTTAGGTATAACTTTTATAATGATCAAGTCCTGAAATAAGACCCTGATCCCTTAACTTTCTAGTTCAGAGAAGTGTGTGCTTTTAACTGAGCCAAGTTAGCACAGCTAAACATCTTCGGACGTAAACAAAACCCAAATCCAGTTGGAACCCTATTCTTTGTCAGAATAAGTTGAAGAGAGGCCATGCAGCCAACAAAACTCACCTCAAGAAACGTTTCACAATATATTGTAAATCACACAAACAGAATATTAAATAATTATCGGTTTAATGTATTTGATTACCTTTACCAAGTAAAGGATTGTAGTACTGAACTTTATGGCCAATGTAACAAATCAATTATCATAATTTATTCTCACACAAGCTCACAAATACTGCATTAGTTCATGGAAACTTTCATGTGATCTGTATTTGTGGAGATTATTATAATCCATTAAAAAGAGGCTTCTGCAAAATGTAATCTAACATGCAAATTTCTAATAAAAACAGAATCCAAAAATGCTTAGTACCCCTTAAATCATACATTGTTGTCAAATCTCACGACTTTCAGAATTCCTTAAATCTGGGTTCTGGGAATCTTTCCACATGGCATGCAAAAATCAGATGCCTAAAAATACTTATAATGCTTTATTACAGGATTTACAGACTATCATACAATCATGCAAGTCCTGAAAGTTTTGTGATTGAAAGGATTTATTCAAAATATTACGTTTAATCTGCTCCTAACATTGTGAAAGAATGACATTTCCACATGCAATGGCATTGGTGCATAGCTCTTCCTTGTTTTAAATAATCCATTAAAAGTGATATACATTTTTAAATAAAATTTACAATGCTATTGAGATGAGTAGAATATTTCAAAAGAGCAATACAGCTCTTGTTTCCTATTGAAAAGGCTTATCTCTAGTCAGGAAGCGAACAATTTAAACAAGGGTCTCAAAGTTATATTTGCACCATAAATGTTTCACAAAATGATTGTTCTACTGTATATCTATAATAACTACTGATAAGATTTAACCCATATAAAAATAATTGTTGAAACTACACTATTAAAATGTTATTAAATATCTTACTCAAAATGAAACCATGGCCAATTTCTGTATTAGTTTAATTATTCTAGTTTGTAAGAAAACATAATTAAAAGTTAGTTTTTAATTCCATTGTATCAAATGAAAACAATATTCAAGTTTCTTTCAAAGATAAATATTTAAAAACAATCCTGCATTCTTTCCCAAATTCTATTTTGGCTTTTTTTCATGAAAAATCAGAAAACATTGATTTATTATAACATCTAATTGAGTTTCTGGATCAATAAAAGTAAGAATCATATTAATTCTTAAGAATTATAAAATGTATTTGGAGGTTCACATTAAACTGGTGTGCTCCTACTTTAAAACATGTCCAGCAACACCAGGCAGTTATTTACCCAAGTTCAATATGTATAATTAACTTATTTTACAATAAAAATTAAAACTATTATATATAGATTTTCCCCCGCTGACTTAATTGCCTATTAACCAATTGCGAGAAGATACAAAATGAACTAATTCGCCAAATGTAACAAAAAGTTTTCAACGATTCATATCAAAATAATTAAATGCATAAATTAAACATAAGGTTTTTAACACAGGACTTTCTCCTCAGATACCAAGTTATTAGAGTTATGCTTTTTGCAGCAAGAGGTTAAGAAACCAGCTGACAAATATTGAGCAGTTCAGATGTACAGCCATTACATTAGAATCGCCCGAATTATTCTGCAATATCAAAATAGTTAGGCATTGGTTTATAGAGATAATGTTATAAAATGAATCTCCATGGGAATTGCAATGCCAACAAAAAATGCCAAAAATATATATAATTTCTTCATTCAGAATCCATCTGCACTAAAAAATACAAATATTTAAAATTCAAATTGAAAGCATTTTTTAAATTTAATGTCATGATGTACATTACTGATTTTTATTTATTTATTAAAGCTCATTAAACAAAGCAAACAAATGCAAGGAGAAGAAAAGAAATCTGCTATTTGAATGCATTTGAATACTTGGGACGTTTTCTGTGTTAATTTCCATTAGTTTTAGGTATACTACTATATGCCGCTAGGCAAACCTTAAATAAAGATTTCAAGGTCACAGCATAAATTGAAAACTACTTCAAGTCATATTTAAATAAACATGACCTTCCAGATAGACTAGGCTTATGTGCTATTTCTTGTGCAGAGTATAATGTGAAAATTCAAAAAATCAGATAATACATAAACTGCAAATGCAAAGCAGCAAAAGAAAGAAATAGAATTTATAGCAAGAATAGCAATCACAATGAATCCAATTTTAATTTATGGTCAAAGTAATTTTTAGTAACCAAGTCTATTAAGATTTTTCAAAGCAATTTATTTCCAAACTACATTAACAGTGTGTTTAATTATCTTCACAATACATTGTTGAAAGTACACCAAACAGTTGTAACATTATTAATCAACAGTGGTATCTTGCAAAAAAGAATTTGGAAGCTTGCAACAACAAGTTGGTTTTATGGCCTTCAATTAACTCTCCTATTGAACCTAATATAATGCAAATAAGAATCTGACTGAGTTAATGGGAGTACCTTGGGAGTAAATAACTAAGAATTATTCACTTAAATTTGAATTATCTGTGCACGATCAGCCTTCAGCCTTAATCATATCCAGAAAGTGTATACATTGTTTCCTACTTTACAGAGTGATTATACTCCAAAAACTACTTCACTGGCAATAGCATACTTATGGCATCATAAGTTTGTGAAAGGTAAAAAACAATGCAAGGACATTCATTCTCTTTATCTGTAGATTTAGAGATGTAATATTTAAACTATAACAACAACTCGGATTATTAAAGAGTTCATCTAATGAAAATACATCTTTAACACTTAACAAAATATTTGGTAAAACGGGGTTATGTTTGGATAATTAATGCATAATAATAGTGCCTGAAATCCTTTCAATGTGAGAAGCAGCAAAAATATGTAACTCAACTTTTCATCCCTTTTTAAACGGCCTCAAAAATTAAAACAATTACCACGACACAAAACAGTTGTATAAGTATAGCATTCGGTAAAATTGTAGCGAGCATCAGAACTTTTTCTTCAATTAGTGTCTTTTGTACAATTCTTTCTGAAAGATTCCAAAATGTATTTCAGTGCACAAGCACTGTAAAACATCAAAGGGCAGCAGCAACAAATTACATTATATTTCCGTATTTTGTTTAGTGAAGAATATTTTATCTGCCGATTATAGAAGTTTGGACAACATAGTGTTCAAAACAATGAGCCGAACAGCAACAGAACACATCCAATTCAAGCACGAAATAACCTATGCCACGTAAATAAATGTAACTGTGGGCAGAGTAACTTCATCCTGAATTTCTGCTTATGTAAACAGTCATTTTGATGAATTAAATATTGTTTTTAAACAAAAGAATACTCTTGGTTCTACTTGGTAATATGGGAAATGACTGAAAAAATAACACCTCTTCATCATCTGAAAATAATGTCAGCTTCAAGCTTATTTGGATCTTCAGATGCTAAACTCCCATTTCAAAATCTATTAAATTCACTAAAGAATCTCCAACTAATGTTAAAAACCAACTAATTACTTATTGTGTGTAAGAAGGAACTGCAGATGCTGGTTTAAACCGTAGATAGACACAAAAAACTGGAGTAACTCAGCGGTTCAGACAGCATCTCAGGAGAAAAGGAACAGGTGATGTTTCGGGTCGAGACCCTTCTTCAGATTATTACTAAATTACTTATTATTAAATTACTAACGTTAAAGTCTTATTCATACTTCGCCCATAGCAAAAAACAAAAGAAGCTGAGGGACAAAATTAGAATAAGGGAAACATCATTTATTTCATTGTACATGCCTTTGCTCCTGCGAACATACTCGTATGCAGCTCATTTAGGTGACAGCCAAGCAGTCAACCATCAAGCTTTACCATTGCAATTTGAACAGCTGTATTAGGTGGTCCAAACAAGAGTTATACGTCCCACCTGCGTGAAACTATATCGCCTGCCTCTAGATATTCATGTGGGACATGAGAAAACAATGAAATAACAGGTGTTAAACCTTCCCCACTCCATGCCTCCATTTTAAAAAAGTAAAATGAAGATACCCTCTGGAGTTTATCGGCAATCTCTGTGTTGTAACTCTACACAAATGGAAAAGATTTAATGTTGCGGAAAATAAACACAATACATAATGCACGCTATCTTGCTCAGACTTAAGGCTTCAGCACTCAAATAGCAATTTTAATTAAAGATCACCATAACAGTGATCGTCAGAATTCAAATGGGACTAGAAGATCCGGAAAATAATATTCATTATTTTAGTATTTATCAATAACTGAGGAATAATTGTGCAGATGTGTTTTTCGGAGTAGTTATCAATTATTCATGCAGTCTTATAAATTGATTATGATCATAGAATGTTATTGTTATTGTACTCCTAATGCAAAATATTTAATACTTTAAAAGCTAAATAACCAACACCAAAATAACAGCCTTCCTTGGAAATATTGACCTTTTCTGATATGATTTTCAATCGTTTCACACACGGTGATGTTGCAGCATTCCATATTTACTGAAAAACGTTTTCTTTGTTTTCTTAATAAATCATCATTTCAGTATAGGTTTCAAGAGCAAAATATTTTTTCATACACAATCAAGATAACACTAAAGCACTCTCTGCAAGCAACGTAATGGCAACAGTCATTACCAACTGAGAATGTGCCAGGGCTGGTGAAATGAACAAGATGGTACTGCACAGAACAAAATAGAAAAAAACAAAGAGAATTTTTTTTACTTTGTCTACAAATCAATATTCTTCACTTGATGACAATTAATTTTAATTCAATGAAAATATAAATGTGAATATATGATGATTTCCTTTTTATTTTAAGAACCATTTGCTTGATGCTTCAAAGTTCCGCTGGTTTCTCTTATACATGTGTAACTGCAGATCCAGTATGTCATTAAGTGCATTGTATTATGCATTCAGAACCATTGGCTTTGGACAATTCAGATAGGGTTGGGGAAGTGAGCAGCATATACATGAAGTATAAGACAATAACTGCAGATGCTGGTACAAATCGAAGGTATTTATTCACAAAATGCTGGAATAACTCAGCAGGTCAGTCTGAAGAAGGGTCTCGACCCAAAACGTCACCCATTTCTTCTCTCCTGAGATGCTACCTGACCTGCTGAGTTACTCCAGCATTCTGTGAATAAGCACATACATGAAGATCTATCAGTCAATGTAGATTAGTGTCATGGCGTCACTCATGTTATGCGTCATGCTTTTGTAGTTACGCCCCTTTAGCTTTTGAGTGACCACTGCTTGCGAGATTGGGGTTAGTGTAAGTGGAACGTGCAGGCGTGAGGTCGTGCTTGCTATGTAGTTAAAGTCTTTGGATCATTATCCAGGCGTAAGGCTTCTGTTATTATACGGTCAACACAACAGTCAAGAAATGATTCTTTTCCCCAGATGGCCGTCAATAAAAAGACAATCTACAAAATGCTGGAAATAACGCAAAAATAGAAATGACTGAAAATAGAAAGGTTAGCAACAAAAAACTATAAATATGTTTCATCATCATCATGAATCTATATTAGCATTGAGAGAGGAGAAAGAAGTTAGCAAAGATTGTGTGTGGTTTTGTCACCCCATTGTAGGGACAATGTGTGGGCTCGGAGTGGATGCAGAAGATTAGAATGCCGCCTTGATTAGAGGGTATCAACAATAAAAGAGTGGTCGGGCAAACTTGGATTATTCTCCCTGAAAAGTTGGAGTTTGAGGGAAGATCTGATAGAACTACGTAAAATTATAAGAGGCATAGACAGAGTAGACAGTCAGAAACTTTTTCCTGGGGTGGAAATGTCAGATTAGAGGTGATAATATTAAGGTTGAGAACGACAACGTTTTAAAGACAATAGACAATAGGTGCAGGAGTAGGCCATTCGGCCCTTTGAGCCAGCACCACCATTCAATGTGATCATGGCGGATCATTCTCAATCAGTACCCCGTTCCTGGCTTCTCCCCATACCCCCTGACTCCGCTATCTTTAAGAGCTCTATCTAGCTCTCTCTTGAAAGCATTCAGAGAATTGGCCTCCACTGCCTTCTGAGGCAGAGAATTCCACAGATTTACAACTCTCTAACTGAAAAAGATTTTCCTCATCTCCGTTCTAAATGGCCTACCCCTTATTCTTAAACTGTGGCCCCTGGTTCGGGACTCCCCCAACATTGGGAACATATTTCTTGCCTCTAACGTATCCAATCCCTTAATAATCTTATATGTTTCAATATGATCCCTTCTCATCCTTCTAAATTCCAGTGTATACAAGCCGAGTCGCTCCAGTCTTTCAACATACGACAGTCCCGCCATTCCGGGAATTAACCTAGTAAACCTACGCTGCAAGCCCTCAATAGCAAGAATATACTTCCCCAAATTTGGAGAGGAAAACTGCACACAGTACTCCAGGTGCGGTCTCACTAGGGCCCTGTACAACTGCAGAAGGACCTCTTTGCTCCTATACTCAACTCCTCTTGTTATGAAGGCCAACATTCCATTGGCTTTCTTCACTGCCTGCTGTACCTGCATGCTTCCTTTCAGTGACTGATGCACTAGGACACCCAGATCTCATTGTGCGTCCCCTTTTCCTAACTTGACACCATTCAAATAATCTGCCTTCCTATTCTTACCACCAAAGTGGATAACCTCACATTTATCCACATTAAACTGCATCTGCCATGCATCTGCCCATTCACACAACCTGTCCAAGTCACCCTGCAAACTCATAGTATCTTCCTCACAGTTCACACTGCCACCCAGCTTTGTGTCATCTGCAAATTTGCTAATGTTACTTTTAATCCCTTCATCCAAGTCATTAATGTATATTGTAAATAGCTGCAGTCCCAGCACCGTGCCTTGCGGTACCCCATTAGTCACTGCCTGCTATTCTGAAAGGGACCCATTTATCCCCACTCTTTGCTTTCTGTCAGGCAACCAATTTTCTATCCATGTCAATACCCTACCCCCAATACCATGTGCTCTAATTTTGCACACTAATCTCCTATGTGGGACCTTCTCGAAGGCTTTCTGAAAGTCAAAGTACACTACATCCACCGGCTCTCCCCTGTCCATTTTCCTAGTTACATCCTCAAAAAAATTCCAGAAGATTAGTCAAGCATGATTTCCCCTTCGTAAATCCATGCTGACTCGGAACGATTCTGTTACTACTATCCAAATGCTCCGCAATTTCGTCTTTTATAATTGACTCCAGCATCTTCCCCACCACTGATGTCAGACTAACTGGTCTATAATTTCCTGTTTTCTCTCTCCCTCCTTTCTTAAAAAGGAGGCATAAGGGGTAATATTTTTCACAGAGTGAAAATAGTCTGTGCCTGGTACACACTGCCATGGATGGTGGTTAGCGCGCAACAAAAAAAGCTTTTCACTGCACCTCGGTGCACGTGATTATAAACTAAACTAAACTGAAACTGGTTCAGGCAGATACTGAAATAGCATTTGAAAGTCTTTTAGAGAGGTGTGTGAAAATGCCAGAAATGGAGGGATGTGAATCATATGCAGGCTGAGGAGATGTTTAAATTTTGCATCATGCTCAGCACAGGCATTGTGGGCCAAAGGGCCTGTTCTTCGGCTGTAAAGGTCTAGGTTCTATCCTTTCAATCAATGTCTTTGCTCTTTGTTCATACGCACTTCCCTAATTATTGCTGCCCATTTATCTCCAGAGGTATACCTTTAAAGTTTTCAAATACCGTAAAGCAAAACAAGACCCTGAAATTTGAAAATATGCTATTAAATCATATTAAATGCTATTAAAATGCTATTAATCATACTATATGCTATTAAAAGAACCATAAATTTGCTGAGCTTGCTCAGCAATTAAAACAGGAAGAACTAATTCACATTTCAGTCACAACGTATCTAGACAAATCAGTGAATCTTCTCAGAGTGCCACAGCTTAAATAATGACCTTTTTTTTCTTCTAACTCCAAATAAACTGTATTTGGAGCATTTTCTATTCACATCTTCTCGCTGGTAATTCCTGTTTACTCACAGTGCTGGAGTTCCTTTGTGAAAGCAAAAATGCAAACCCGCATTCATCCTCAATGGACTTCAGCAGGGTGAAATATAATTCTTTACTAAAGATTTGGTTTCTATTGTTACTGACTTGCCTCAGGTTGTAAATATCTACTAATAATCAATTGGTTCTAGATCGGAGATTAAAAACCAAGTATTCAGAGCCAAAAATGCCTTTTGTCATTAAGCTTTACCTGGAATTATCAAACTTTTAGTTTAGCTTAGAGATCTTTTGGAATAATGTAGCTGCCAATTTTAAAATGAACATGGAATAACATTTTTGAATAGTAAATCTCATCTCTAAAATACTGAAACCAATTTTTAAAAACAATTATGTATTTGTTATCACAACTAGACACTCCAAAGATATTACATAGTTTAATATAAATAAAACATTCCAGACCTATCTCATTAAAACAATAAACATTTTAAATATATACAAAACAAGGAACTGCAGGGGCTGGTGAATACACAAAGTGCAGGAGTAATTCAGCAAGTCAGGCAGCACCTCTGGAGAACATGGATAGGTGATATTACGGGTCAAAACCAGAAACATCACCTATCCATGTTCTCCAGAAACATTTTGATTAGTTTGATACATAGAAAATCATAGATATTTTACTGATATATAAAGGCTGCTAAATTTACCTTTTGTTTCAAACAGGTTGGAACAGCCAGGTATGAAGCTTTGATTAAATTAAAGAAGATTGATTTTGATTTTTAAAAAGTATAAAAATAGGTTAAGAAATTTCAAACCAGTCTACAAAATAAGTTAGCCTCAGTAAAACTCTTCATATACCTAAAAGAAAACTGGAGGGTGGCAAATGTTGTGCCTCTTTTCAAGAAGGGCTGCAGGGAAAATACTGGGAACTATAGGCCAGTGAGCTTAACATCTGTAGTTGGTAAGTTACTGGAGAGTACTCTGAGGGATAAGTTATACAGGCATTTGGATGGGCAAGGGCTGATTAGGGATAGTCAGCATGGTTTTGTACATGGGAAGTCGTGTCTCACAAATCTGATTGATCTTTTTGAAGATGTAACAAAAAAGGTTGATGAGGGCAGAACTGTAGATGTTGTGTACATGGACTTCAGTAAGGCGTTCAACAAGGTTCCGCATGGTAGGCTGCTATGGAAGGCGAGATTGCATGGGATGCAAGGTGAGATAACTAAATGGATAGCAAATTGGCTCCGTGGAAGGAAGCAGAGTGATGGTGGAAGGTTGCTTCTCGGACTGGAGGCCTGTGACTAGTGGTGTGCCTCAGGGTTCGGTGTTGGGCCCATTACCGTTTGTCATCTACATCAATGATTTGGATGAGAACATACAGGGCAAGATTAGCAAGTTTGCTGATGATACAAAAGTTGGTGGTTTTGCAGATAGTGAAGATGGTTGTGAAAGATTGCAGCAGGATCTGGATCGATTGGCCAGGTAGGCAGAGGAATGGTTGATGGAATTTAATACTGAAAAGTGTGAGGTGTTGCATTTGGGATGTCGAACAAGGGCAGCACCTACACAGTAAATGGTAGGCATCTGTTGTAGAGCAGAGGGATCTAGTACAGGTGCATGGTTCCTTGAAAGTCGAGACACAGGTAGATAAGGTGGTCAAAAAGGCTTTTGGCACTTTGGCCTTCATCAGTCAGAGTATTGAGTATAGAAGTTGGGAGGTCATGTTGCAGTTGTATAAGACATTGGTGAGACCGTAATTAGAATATTGTGTTCAGTTCTGGGCACCATGTTATAGGAAAGATATTGTCAAGCTTGAAAGGGTTCAGAAAAGAATTACAAGGATGTTGCCAGGACTGGAGGGTGTGAGCTTTCGGGAGAGGTTGAGTAGGCTGGGTCTATTCCTTGGAGCGCAGGAGGATGAGGAGAGATCTTATAGAGGTATACAAAATCATGAGAGGAATAGATCGGGTAGATGCACAGTCTTTTGCCCAGAGATGGGGAATCGAGGACCAAAGGACATAGGTTCAAGGTGAAGGGGAAAAGATTTAATAGGAATCCGAGGGGTAACGTTTTCCACACAAAGGATGGTGGGACTAGTAGAGATGGGACATTATTGGCGGTGTGAGCGAGTTGGGCCGAAGGGCCTGATTCCACACTGTATCACTCTATGACTCTATGACTATTCAGGACTGGTTTCCATCATCTTGTTCACTAATAAAATCTACAGTGATTAATAAAGACACAGGAGCCTGCTGGCATCAGGAGTTATGTGAAGAATTACAGAACAATCTAAGGGCTTGAGATCTTGCAGCATTGTCTATATATAAAAAGAATTTATTGAATATTTGCTTTACATTATGATTTATTAAACAGATACATTGGTGGCGTTGCAGAATATACACGCCTCGGTCTTTAATGTAAGCACTCTTGGCTCCATTCCATATAAAAACTATCCAGTGTGGCCTCATCGCCATCAAAGGTGGTCCAACAGGCTGTAGACCAGCTGAAGAACATCAAGGCCTGGAAAATGATAGTAACCCCAATAAATTTCGAAAGATTATCAGGAAGAATGGTCCGTCACAGATTTAGAATCAGTAAAGAGATCTGTCCTTCAACAAAAGGAAACAAATCCAATTGTATTGACAACGGAGGGATCTCCTGCTGACTGTAACAGAAAAAGACATTGCTAAAATACGCCTCAACACCACCTCTCAGTGGCCAAAGAACTACTCCTGCATCTAGGACTGCAATGGACATTAGACTCCTTCAATCACGAGGGATTGTGAAGCCCCCGGCTCTGGTGTGGCTGCAGTCCTCTTTTGTTTCAGTGACATGATGACATGCAAGCCATGATTTTGAGTAATATGTCTACAACTGACCTATTCTTGTTCCAGACCATGACTCATGCAAAGCGTCATACTTTACTCATACTTTACTCAATAAGCGTCATACTTTACTCAATCAGCATCGCTGAATTGAGGGTTGCAGGGTCGGATGGAAGGTGCAAAGAGTCGGCCCCTGCATGCCCACTGACGACTGAAGAACCAGAGAGTAGGATGGAGAGAGTCGGTGACGGCGGTTGCAAGAACACGATCCAGTCAGAGAATGAACCGGGGTCTTACCTTCCATGCCCTCTAGGTCGACTGAGGGAAGCACCCCTGGGGCACAAAGGCTGAAGGTGGCCGGGCAAGGAGAGGCGTGATGGGTCGTTGGACAATCCGGACGAATCCGGCTTACATATTGCAACAATTTACTGAACTATATGCATAAAAAGACTGTATGTACGTACATGTGACAATCAAGAACCATTGAACATTGAAATGTTCCTTGTATCCCACAAACATCCTACTGGAACCAAGTCGATGTGCAGAATGAAAGGGAATCTATGCAACCGACATCACCTGCAATCCCGATACAAGTTAGTTCCAACTTCTGTAACGGTATTCTCATGACGCTTGTGCATGCGCACATCCAAACACCAAGCTCAGTCATCAAAGAGAGAAAGGGTCTTACACATAACGTACACAAAATGAGCGTCCTTTGCAAAACACTGCTCTCTGTCAATAAAGGTAGACTTATTGCCAAAAATCAAGTAATCTCTAACAAAACAGGCAGCGATGATATAAATTACCACCATCTCGAGAATGTTAATGGCCCCACAGACTTATGTGAATCCCTGATCAATGACCACTTAAAATGGTAAGGAAGCATTCGATATGCCTTTGAGAACCAAATCTATTGATCAAGAACACACAGAAATATAGAATGAATGGTCTATGGGATTCAGTATCTCCCAACCATTCAGCTTCAGTCTGAAGAAGGATCCCGAACAAAACATTGTTGATCCATGTTCTCCAGAGATGCTGCCTGACTCTGAGTTACTCCACCATTTTGTGTATTTTTTCCCCCTCGAATTATCTGACGTCTTTCCGATGCCAGGATCAAATATGTCTCAGAGCAGCTGCAGGAAATAATAAAAGGCAAGGGTAAATAAACAGATTGTTCTCCACATTGGCACAAACTGTGCAGATGTGTGCATAAACTCGGTGGGCCAAAAGTCCTGTGTCTGTATTATCTGACTCTGACCATGTCCTGCATTTGTCTGATCAGGCATCTCACAATCCACAGGTCTGCACTGAATGCAAGACACTTCCAACCTCAAGGGATTAACTTTGTTGAAGTTTCACAAACTGAAAATAAGTTCTATGAAAAAGTTGGATAACAGAAATATTAAAAACTCTTTGCTGCATGCAACATTCTATGGAATTAATTACGCAAAGTGAATACTGGGGGAATAAGAGACGGAATAACAAATCTTAAGTAAAGCAATTACTACCCATAATTTTCAATTTCAGACTAAGCTTAATCAAACAAGTAAACATCAATTTAAAAAAGGATGATTCATAAACTATTAATGGGTGTGCTTTGAGTGTTTCACCTTTAAGTATATTACATAAATAGTATTTTTAAAATAAAGACACCAAGAACTACAGACGCTGGAATCTTAACCAAAACACTGTGTCACAGAGTCATACAGCATGGAAACAAGCCCTTCGACCCAAAGTCCATGCCAACCAAGATGCCCCATCTACGCTAGTCCCACCTGCCCACATCTCTCTTAACCTTTCCTATCCATGTACCTGTCCAAATGTCTTTTAAATATTGTAAATGTGGTGCTGGAGTAACTCGGCTGATCAGGCAGCATCTGTGGAGGGAATTGGAATGGTTATACTTTAATACACCACTTACAATTAACCTCTCCCACTTAATTTATTTTCCTTTCCAACAAAAAAAATCCCAGATTGCAAAGTTTAAAGAAACGAAAAGTTTATCAGGTATAAGGAAGTCAAAACATACTGATAAAACGGAGTTATGCAACTAGTGATCATGTTTGTCATTGATTCATACTGTGGATAAATAAAATCCTAATTGTTCAGATATCTTCCCTCTTCCCAGCCAAAGCAAACCTCGAGTATTCTTTGTGTCATAGCCCCATTCCTCACAATAATAAGCTGTTTCTTTATATGGTTTTCAGGTTTGAACTTATGGTTTTAACAATGAAACTTCAAGTACAGATCTACAGTACAACCTCTAAAATGTCAGCAATTGCAAAGCAAGGAGGATTTTTTTTGAAGGTTGGCTTCAGGCCCCCTATTTAGAGAGAGTGGGGGCACTTTAATCTTCCTTTGAGAGAAGTATAGGACGGCACAATGGTGCAGCAGCAGAGTTCATAACATCATCAGAGATAGGAGCAGAATTAGGCCATTCAGCTCATCAAGTCTTCTCCGCCATTCAATCATGGCTGATCTATCTCTCCCCAATTCTCCTGCCTTCTCCCCATAACCTCTAATCAAGAATCTACCTACCTCTGCCTTACCACTGACTTCGCCTCCACAAACTTCGGTGGCAAAGAATTCCACAGATTCACCAACCTGGTTCCACAGATTTACCACCAGTTGCTGCCTTACAGCATCAGAGACTCAGATTAGATCCTGACTATGGGTGCTGTCTGTATGGAGTTTGTACGTTCTCCCTATGACCACGTGGGTTTTCTCAGGGATCTCCGGTTTCCTCCCACACTCCAAAGACATATAGGTTTGTAGTTTAAGACTTGATGGGCCATAGGGTCTGTTTCCGCACTGTATCTGTAAAGTCTAAAGTCAAATCATAGCTCATGGATAATTCTTGAATGCTGACAAAGCAATGTCCAAACTAGGAAAACTTGCACTTCACAGTCGGAACGCTAAACACTAACCCACAAAAAGTGGGAAAGAAATTATAACTATTAATAAATAGTGCTAAACTTAATGAATTACTGTTAGCTCAGTACATCCTTCAGCTTCTGTGGTCTGTGTTAATGCTTCGTTATGGCATAAACAAACAAGCATATGTTGGAAAGAATGAATGTTTAATGCGAGTTTCTAAATATAATTCAAACGTGGAATCCCAGCTGATTGGCTTGGCTACTGCTAAGATAATTGATTCAATTTTTCCACTCTGTTCTGGGCCATCTGGATAACAGTTACGTTTATACGTCAGATTGCTGTTCAATGACTATAGAGTAGATTGGCATTCAAGATGATCATCCCCTCCAAATTCATTAACAAGATCCTAGTAGGGCCTTTATATCTTTCTTTGCAACTGAATCCTTGACTTCCTCATTGCCAGACCTCAAACAGTGCAGATCTGTAACAACATCTCTCAATGTCTAGTTTAGTTCAGTTTAGAGATGCAGTGCGGAAGCAGGTCCTTCGGCCCACCAAATCATAGAGTCGCAGAGTGATACAGTGTGGAAACAGGCTCTTCGACCCAACTTGCCCACACCGTCCTACATGTCCCAGTGCACTAGTCCCACCTGCCTGCACTTGATCCATATCCGTCCAAACCTGTCCTATCCATGTACCTGTCTAACTGTCTCTTAAACGATGGGAAATTCCAGCCTCAACTACCTCCTCTGGCAGCTTGTTCCATACACCCACCACCCTTTGTGTGAAAAAGGTTACCCCTCAGATTCCTATTAAATCTTTTTCCCTTCACCTTGAACTTATGTCCTCTGGTCCTCGATTCTCCTAAGAGACAGTGCATCTACCCGATCTATTCCTCTCAATCCCGCGCCAACCAGCAATCCCCGCACACTAATACTATCCAACACACACTGGGAACAATTTACAATGTTACCAAGCCAATTAGCCTACAAACCTGTGTGTCTTTGGAGTGTGGGAAGAAACCGGAGCTCCCAGAGAAAATCCACGCAGGTCACGGGGAGAACGTACAAACTCCGTACAGACAAGCACCCGCAGTTAGGTTCAAACACGGAACTCTAGCGCTGTAAGGCAGCAACTCTACCGCCGCACCACAGTGCCACCCAATCTCTCAATACAGGAAGACTGTGTGGCAAAGCACTACTCCACAGTGCAGCTATAAATTCGGCCATGGCTCCACGGACAGTGGCCGGAGATGAGTGGTGAACAGTCAGCATATAGGAACAAAACACAGATATGACGCCTGACTGAATGGTACCGAAACACTGCCACCTCCAGTTTAAAATCCATTTGGAATATTTTGGAGGACCAAGAACCAAGAACCACTGAACTTCTCGCTCCTAATCAACAAAATCAAGGAACTAATCGTTGACTTCAGAAAAGGTAAGGAGCCCACGTGAGAGTTTTCATTGATGGGTGAAGAGAGCAGGCAGCTTCTAATTCCTGGGTGTTAACGTCCTGTATAGATGTAATCAAGATCGTAGTGAACGGTGCCTCTACATTATTAGAATTATAAATAACTTCAGCACGTCACTGAGTATTAAAACAAACTTCAACAGATGCACTGTAGAATGTGTCCTGACTGGCTGTAACATGGCACGGTACAATTTCAATGCACAGGAACACAAGAGGCTGCAGACAGTGATGGACTCAGCCGGTCCATCACAGACACATCCCTCCCCAGCATCAAAAGTATCTACATGATACACAGCCTCAGGAAGCAAGCATTTATCTTCAAGGATCCCCACCATTCAGACCATGCCCTCTTCAGGTGCGATGGTCGCGCAGAAGGTACCACACTACAAGTCTGAAGTCCCACACTACAAGGTTCAACAGCTACTTTTCTACAACCATCCGATTCATGAACAAATCTACACAACGCTAAGCATATCACAGCAACAGACTACAATGGATTACCTTTTACTTGTTTCACAATTGAATATTTTTGCACTAATGTCTTGGGGGTTTTTTTCAGTCTTTTTTTTCACTGTTTTGCAGAATTTGTGTAATTTATGGATAAGTTAAATGTGTTATCCGAGTCTACGTGATTGCAAGATTTTCACCGTATGTCACTGCAATTGTGCGTATAATAAACTTGACTTTATTCGTCACCTTAGCTTTAACAAAGAATATAATGCTTGTGATGTCTGCAATTCAACATAGAGATATCTCAACAGAAATCTGCTACTTGCTGCAGCTGCAATTGCAATCTTTAAGTGAGGCATGGGTCTGATTCAAAGTAGCTGTCAAGATGATCATTATAATTTCTTTAAAGTAAATGCTAGAAACACTCAACGGGTCAGTCAGTGTATCAAGAAAAACACAGCTTGCCCAATATAGAAAACAAAAATGTTATCAATTGTAACTCTTTTCAATGCCATACTGAGTTGAAGAACTTCACTGGCATGAAAATCGAACTTTGCACCTGTGAATTCCACTGCCCTCAAAATAATGTTTTCAAATTGCACAGCTGCAATTTTGAAAAAAATAACAAAAATGTATGATTTTACATGTTTTTGCCATTAAGTTAGAGCAAAGAGAGCAAACTTAAAATTATTCATATACAATTTTTCTAATATCAATAATATTGTGGAACAATATCACTTGGTTTATTCCAATGTTAACACACTTCACCTCAAAATAGTACCCCAATTCATCCAAGAGCCATACTGATGGTAGTGTAAACTTATAATTGGAATTTTGGGGAAAGCAGACTATTCCAGTTGAGTTCTGCTTTAACAGGAAGATCTAACATTGTACACTTCAGTATTTCACAGGCGCTCTTGCAAATCTCGCTGTCACTGTAAAATTAACATTGTTTGGATGTTTAATTAATACTTCACAGCCTTCAACAAACTGTTCATTTCAAATGATATCTATAAAATATTTATTTACTGGGCATCATATACAAAAGTATTTCACAACCTAGCAATTTAATCTGTACAATGTTATTATGTTAGCCGTCAACAAAATGGTTGTTCTGCAAAAAACAAAAATCCATACGTGGGGATCTGCACTATATTAAGAAATGTTTTGAAAGCTATGACCTCTACAACTGCAGGATCTGAACCACGGGCTAGCACTGATCCTACAAGCTGCGTTGGATGTGAAAATATGCAGGGATTGTGGCACTGCCTAACAATGTACCCCTGACTGAGCTTACATCTTGAAATCAACTTGAGTATTTCAATTATGGTTTTAATAAAACAAATCAAATGTGAAAACTGTTAAACCAGCTTTATCAACATAATAGTACTTTATAGTAAACATAGCAGCACTTCTATCACAACCAGCCACTTCCCTTCATACAAGAGCACACCATAAAATTATCAACATACAGATGTAGTTTCATTCATCCTTCCATTCCTATTCATCTCCTTGTGACTTTATACCAATTTCTATTTTAACGCCTTTATTGTTACTTGGGTGAAAGCATACCCATAACAGACTACAGAAACCAGCTCAGTCTGAAGAAGGGTCTCGACCCGAAACGTCACCCATTCCTTCTCTCCCGAGATGCTGCCTGACCTGCTGAGTTACTCCAGCATTTTGTGAATAAATCCAGTAAAGGATCTCTCCTCTGACTGATGCGGGTCAGTAAGAATTTTGACGAAATTAGATGCACTCTTTAATATAATGCATCTATCAGAACCACCCTAGACCTTGCAATACCCAATAATTTCACTCTGTTACAGCTAAAATATATACAACTTTCTTCCTTTAATTCTGCTTTTAAATATATTTTCGAATGCATGACAATTGACATATAAAACCCATGGTTAACTCCGTTTGGCAGTTCTTTTTCCTTAACTTTGTTCAATAACTATGTGTTTTGTGCTTATATAAAAATAATTTCCTTTTCTTTTAAACTGGGCCAATGATAATAGGTTACATCATTAATACAAGAATTAATATTAAATTACAACCTTGAACTTTCTAAATGTGCAAAAAAAAAAGTTGAAACAACATAGCAGATCTGAATAAATGAATAAAATAATTGAATATCCCGTTTTGCCACCTTCTGTTGTCCTATGAAAGTTTCCCAATCCTCTGGTTTCTGGCTAATCTTTGCTGTGTTATACATGTTTTCTTTTAGTTTTATTCCATCCCTAACTTCTCTTGTCAGCCACAGTTGCCTCCTACTCCCTTTAGAATCTTTCTTCCTTTTTGGAATAAAATGATCCTGCGTCTTCTAGATTATGCCCAGAAATTCCTGCCATTGCTGTTCCACCGTCAATCCTGCTAGGATCCCTTTCCAGTCTACCTTGGCCAGCTCCTCTCCCATGCCTTCATAGTCCCCTTTGTTCAACTGCAACACTGACACTTCTGATTTAATCTTCTCCTTCTCAAATTGCAGATTAAAACTAATCATATTATGATCACTACCTCCAATCGGTTCCTTTACCTCGAGTTCTCTTATCAAATCTGGTTCATTGGACAACACTAAATCCAGAATTGCCTTTTCTCTGGTAGGCTCCATTACAAGCTGCTCTAAGACTTAGACTAAGAATCCATCTCTGAGGCATTCTACAAACTCTCTTTCTTGGGGTCCAGAACCAACCTGATTTTCCCAGTCTACCTGCATATTGAAATCCCCCAACAACACAGTGGCATTACCTTTGTTACATGCCAGTTTTAACCCCTGCTGCATCTTACACCCTACATCCGGGCTACTATTGGGGGTCTGTAGATAACACCAATTAGTGTCTTCTTGCCTTTACAATTCCTCAACTCAATCCACAGTGACTCTACCTCGTCAGTCCCTATGTCTTCCCTCGCAAGGGACTGAATTTCATCCCTCACCAGCAGAGCTACCCCACCACCTCTGCCCACCTGCCTGTCCTTTCTATAGGATGTATAACCCTGAATATTAAGTTCGCAGGCCCGATCCTCCTGCAGCCACGTCTCTGTAATCCCCACAATGTCATATCTACCAACCTCTGAGCCTCAAGCTCATCTACTTTACTTCTTATACTTCCCGCATTCATATACAATACTTTCAATTCCTTACTCATCTCACCCTTCACATCGATCCCTATTACACTTGGCCATACTCTCCTATCCCTTTGTGAGCTTTCTTTCCCGTTAATTCAGGGGTCATTAACTTTCACTTTACTCTCTTTCCCTTTAAATCCATCATGTGCTTTGCCCGACCTGCACTCAAAGACTGCTAACCTGCTGTTTGCCCTCTTTTTAAACCTGCACCCAAGACTCACCAAGTCCAGCCAACGGTCGTTCTCGCTGCTGCTTTGCCCGACCTGCACTCAAAGACTGCTAAAGTGCCGTTTGCACCCTTTTAATATCTGCTCTACCTGTGACTCACCAAGTCCAGCCAACGGTTGTTCTCACTGCTGCTTTGCTCGACCTGCACTCAAAGACTCTTGGTTCAGGGTTTTGACCCTAAATTCTTTCCATCCACAGATGCTTCTCAACCTTCTGTGTTCTTCCAGCTTGATGTCCCACCTACCTACCTATTTATTAGTTTCACTTGTTCTAGACTCTCTTGAAAAACAAAAATTATTTGAATAAACTCCCCTTTCTATTTTCCTGTTACCCTCTCTCAGTGGATTCCATACATACTGAGAAAACTGTCTGCAGGGCATGCTCAAGGTTAATAACCGCATGCAGATTGTTGAGTGTATTCATTGGAATGGCGATTCTGCACTTTGAAGAGGAAAGGTAAAATAAGTTGTTTTTTTAATGCTTTGAAGTATTCAAAGAACTTGCTAGCGTTAGAAACATTCAGTGCCATTAGTTTCATTAACTACAGCCCAGAAAGGACAAAACATATAGCAGTATAGGAGTATAGCAACACAGGGAAAAATAAAATTACCAGTCCTATTGAGCTTACAAATGAGATGCATCTAAAAATAAGTTGCCAACCTGTCAATTTTATGCGAGGTTGTGGATTGGGGGAGTGGCTTTGTACTGGATGGCAGTTAATTTTTGCCATTTTTCCCCAGCAACCTCGAGTCTATAAGTCAGCTGCAACAAGGGACAAGATAAACAGAGTTAAGCAACTGCACAATTAATGGGAGATCACAGCCTTTTAAGTCTTGGCTCGAATAGTGGTGGGAAATTAAATAACTAAAGTGAGGAAGAGGCATCAAGACCACGGCATCTTCAATGATGATAGGGCATGGCACGTGAGTGATAAGACACAAACTGAAGCATTTACATTCTTATTTTGTCAAAGTACTTCCTCATAAGAGTCCTTTCAAACACCTGTCATATGTTGAAAGACTGGAGCGACTAGGCTTGAATACACTGGAATTTAGAAGGATGAGAGGGGATCTTATCGAAACGTATAAGATTATTAAGGGGTTGGACACGTTAGAGGCAGGAAACATGTTCCCAATGTTGGGGGAGTCCAGAACAAAGGGCCACAGTTTAAGAATAAGGGGTAGGCCATTTAGAACGGAGATGAGGAAAAACCTTTTCAGTCAGAGAGTTGTGAATCTGTGGAATTCTCTGCCTCAGAAGGCAGTGGAGGCCAATTGTCTGAATGCATTCAAGAGAGAGCTAGATAGAGCTCTTAAGGATAGCAGAGTCAGGGGGTATGGGGAGAAGGCAGGAACGGGGTACTGATTGAGAATGATCAGCCATGATCACATTGAATGGCGGTCGGTGCCGGCTCGAAGGGCCGAATGGCCTACTCCTGCACCTATTGTCTATTGTCTATTATCATACAACTGGCTTCGCAGAAATACTGCAACAGTTCAAGGTGGTGGCACACCATCATCGTAACAAAATTAATTAGGGATACCGGTCTTGCCAGTGTTCCTGTACTCAAAAGAATGAATATATAATAAATAAAAGCTCTAATTAAGTAAAGATTGCTTGTTTTGTGTCAATGCCTTTCACTTCTCAACAGACAGTACAGAAACAGTGCAGAGATGGGGGGGTCCAACAGCACAATAAAAACATTGTACATTGTATTGATGTGCTTTTGAAGTTCAATTTCTGTTATACTAACTGAACTATGGTAGCCAATTTGTTCAAAGCAAAGAGCCACAATGTTGAGAGATCCATACTGACATGGAGAACCACGTAAAACTCATCTATGCCACCTCACATTATATTAATAAATCTTTTCAAACAATGAGAATGTTCAGAAACAAAGAACCGCGGATGCTGGTTAATACACAAAATGCTGGAGTAACTCAGCGGGTCAAGCAACATCTCTGGACAATATGTATACGTGACGTTTCGGGTCGAGACCCTTCTTAAGACATCCATAAAACATAACGATAGACCCCATAAAACATCAGCTCTGTAAAGAGGCAACTTGCTCATATGGTTACTAAGTGGAATTCTGTAGTCTTGCACAGACTAGTCCATTGTATAATAAAACAACACATTAGAAATAGGGCATGTAGACTATTTTTGTACACTTTGCTAATTGGGGACGTGCTTAGGTATGGACAATACTTTACTGAACTGTATGTAAGAAAACAATTAACATAATAAAAGCACCATTGAACCATTGAAGTATGCACCCTGTTCCGCAATTCACTCAGATCCTGTTTTCTCCAATCATGGTGTCAACTCTACCTCCTTAGTTCCTCACTTCAAGTCCATATAAAATAAATACCTACCTCAGCTTTTTATAAATTTACTGATTCATACTTTATACCTTTGGGAACAGGACTTCATATATTTCAAAGAAAATAGGATTCTCTCTTAAGTAGGCAACTCCTGATTGAGAAATTTCCCTGGCAAAGGAAACATTCTCCCAATATTTACTATATCTCATAATCCTCCAAGTTCTAACAATACCACTTCTCGTTCTTCCAAACTCTGATGAGACTCAGCCCACCCTGCTCAAGCTTTCCTCACAAGACAAACCCTTCATCCTTGTGATATTCTAAACATTATGATATGTTTATAATACAGAAAGCCAAGCCGAATGTCACTCCAGCATACCAAATATCTAATTTAATAGCAACAAATAAATGTGAATCCCAGCATAGGCAATTTTTCAGGGAAAATATTCCTCTTAGCTTACTGAAATTCTATTTAGGTATTGTTTTGATTTTTATTTAGATTCCTATTTAAATCTTTGGCGACATAAAATGTTTTCATGAATGAATGCATTACATAGTTTACCAATGACTTCAAGATCTTTCCAATAAAACATTTTAAAAATTCACATCAAATCACGTAATGCACTGAAGCTCCACATAACAGCTCTGTTGATTCAGAAATATAGTATAATTCAAATAACATTGCAAGCCTTAAAGAAAACAGAGTTTGTTTGTGTTGTGAGGGAATTTACACAAAGGGTTTAAATGAAATAAAATGCCTAAATCAAATTAGGCCTCATAATTCCATTTTTTAGCTTTCAGCGATCTGGAGACTGAAATGCTGTACTGCTGAGAAACTACCATGAAAATATAACCCAGTGCATTCCTTCAAAATAAATAAGCAAGGCCACCCAAATTTTCAATCAGTGTTGGTGGAAACCACAGGAAATGGCTAGCTCTCCGTCAAAAGACGCCCTAGGCTGGGTTGTGGATACGGAATAGTGACAGGAAGACCTCAAGCAGGAACACAGGCTCAGTGTGAAAATGGCTCGTTTCCAATGAAAACTGGATGCTAATAGGTTAATACACATTTCCTTAAACATACAGCTTTGACACCACTGATGTATAATTTAATTCAGTCAAAGATTACAACCAAGCTCCCGATTTTATTGAAACACCACCCAAAGGACTACATCAATATCATTTTTATTTGGGGGAGTTAGTGGAATGGAAAAATGAACGGGCAGTGAACAAGCTGACGAAATATTTTAACTGCTGACTATTACAATATAGTCTCAAAACATTTAAAACCTAAATATAAGTAAAGCATACATCGTGTCATTCCCTACCACCGAAGCACACCTTTGTAAAAGGGGACAGGAGGGAAATGGAGAGGGGTTGTGTTGCGCAAGACAGAGACGGGGTTATCAGAGGGGGGGGGTAGGAAAGGGTTTGAGGATATGAGCAGATAGGATGACTTTGTCAGTATGGACGAATTGGGCCAAGGAAGGCTCTGGTCATGAAAAAGGAATCAAGGATAGAAGGCAGCTGGGATTACCAAAGTATCCCTGGAGGAATATCAAGGACTAAGGAGCATACTTAAGAAGGAAATTGGGAGAGCAAAAATGAGCCAACCCACCCCGTTCCCAGGTACTTTCCCCTGCAACCGCAGGAGATGCAACACCTGGCCCTATACCTCCCCCCTCAACTCCGTCCAAGGACCCAGACAGTCTTTCCAGGTGCGGCAGGGGTTCACTTGCACCTCCTCCAACCTCATCCACTGTATCCGCTGTTCCAGGTGTGGACTCCTGTATATCGGCGAGACCAAGTGCAGGCTCGGCGTTCGTTTCGCTGAACACCTCCGCTCAGTCCGCATGTACTTACCTGATCTCCCGATTACTGGACACTTTAACTCCCCATCCCATTCCCACACTGACCTTTCTGTCCTGGGCCTCTGCCATTGTCAGAGTGAGGCCCAGCGCAAATTGTTGGAACAGCACCTCATATTTTGCTTGGGCAGCATACACCCCAGTGGTATGAACATTGACTTCTCCAACTTCAAGTAACCCTTGGTTCCCTCTCTCTCCATCCCTCCCCCTTTCCAGTTCTCCGATCAGCCTTACTGTCTCCGACTACAAATCTAGGAGTACAAATACATAGATCACTCAAAGCGGTATCACAGGTAGGTAGGATAGGATGGTGAAGGCAGCTTTCATCAGTCATGGAATTGAATGTAGAAGCTGGGACATCATGTTACAGTTGTACAAGATGTTGGTGAGCCACACTTGGAATATTGTGTTCAGTTGTTGGATATATGGAATGACGCAGGTACAATAACAACATTTAAGAGACATTTGAACAGATACATGGATAATAAAGTTTAGAGGGATACGGGGCAAACATGACTAAATGGCATGAATGTGTTGGGCCAAAAGGTATTTTTCTGTACCTGTGACACTTTATATCCACAGCCTTTCATCAGAAGAAATGAACTGAGCTCCCATGAGATGCCATGAATCAACAGTTAACTGCGTTTCTCTCTCCACAGATATAGCCTGACCCGAAAAATATTTCCATTTTCATTTCAGATAGTCAAAACATCTGCTTCTGGCTTTTGCAGTCAAATTATCATAATCACTACCAAATATTCTCTGTGTAGCACATTAGCAAGCACTGAGATTTGAAAACATTAGTAGTATTCGATACAAATACCTTTTGTGAAAACCTCTTTAAGTTGGATACATGAAGATCATGGCGCTATGAAGCTTGAAAATAGATCTATTGGCCCAACTCATCCATTCTGACTAAGATGCCTAACCAAGCTTGTCCCACTTGCCTGTGCCTGGCCCACATCCCTCCAAACCTTTCCTGCCCACGTACCTATCCAAGTGTAGTTACATCACTTGAAATCTTTGAGGGCAAGTTGACAATATTGGAACAATTATCACAGCAAATACTATTTAAGTCTATTTTGTACACTGAATATTCATGGTAATTTAAAACAATGTAACTATATTAACTACATAGGTCATGATCATAGCTTTAAGGTGAGGGAGGAAAGATTTAACAGGAATTTGAGGGGCATCTTTTTTTTTTACACAAATGTTACAAGCTGCCGGAGGAGGTAGTCGAGGCAGGTACTTTTGCAACGTTTAAGCAGCATTTAGACAGGAACATGGTTTGGATTGGCATAAAGGGATATGACCCAAAGGCAGGCAGGTGGGACGAGTGTAGATGGGGTATATTGATCAGCATGAGCAAGTTGAGCCAAAGGGCCTGTTTCAACTCTGTATGAGAGGAGGATGATGGCAAAGTTAACATCGCTGCTGGACAACGACTCCCACCCCATGCAGGACACTGTCACTGCACTGAGTAGCTCCTTCAGTGACAGACTCCTTCACCCCAAGTGCGTGAAGGAGAGATATAGGGGGTCCTTCCTTCCCGCTGCTGTGAGACTGCACAACCAGCACTGCTCCCAGCAGACGAGTCAACAGTAACAGTTAAGAACACACAGAAAACTGATGACAATCTATCCTTGTCTTTACTTTTATTTATAATGTCTTGCTATCCACTTTGCTGCTGTAACACTGTAAATTTCCCCGGTGTGGGACGAATAAAGGAATATATTATATTTCAACCTATAGTCATACCTTTTTAATACTGTTCTGAATATAAGAATTTTCTATGTATAATTTTGATTCTACCTATCCCCAAGTGCTAACGCGGCTGATGAAATTACGAACAACACTCCTAGTTAACCATACGTATTGCAGCCCAATTCAAACTTCAAAGCATTAGCAATCCATATAGTTCAGAATATGCCATGGTTCAAAGTAAGGCCAATATAACACTACAATGCTGAATTTTCGGAAGGAAATCCTTGACAATGCTTTACAGTTCTTATAACAACAAATCTACTCAAAGCCTTAAGTCACTGCTTTCATAGAAATCCACAAGTTTAATAGGAGAAAGACAAAACATTAACCAAAATTTCTCTCACTCCATTTTCATCTGTAACTAGAGACATGTGGCAATTGTGCAGCTTTTTTGAGTTAAGAATTCAGTGCATAAACTTCATAACCTCTGCTGCAACAGAATCTGGCTGGTATACAAGGAACTTCCATTAGTGTAAAATGATCAATGATCACAACACTCCCACAACCCACCACTATTCCCATATCTCAGAGATGAAATGTATCGCTCTTTTTTTAGATACCAGTATAACAAAGCAGAGTTCGATTCTCATGTCTATATACTAAAACTCTCGTTTGTTTGTTTGTTCCTGAACTACAGCCAAAACGGTACACGATAGTGCTATTGGAAGAAGCTTCATTGAAATCGGTGTTATATTTTTAAAGTTATTCACATGCTAAAGTTTAAATCTGTCTCCTAGGGAGGGAGGGGGGTAGAGGGAAAGGGGGGGATGGAAGGGGGGAGGAGGGAGGATAAGGGGGGTTGAGGGGTGTGGAGGGGGGGAAAGGGGGAGGGAGAGAGGATAAGGGGGGTTGAAGGGGGAGGGGAAGGGGGAGGGGGGAGCGGGGAAGAGAGGGTGTTGCACCAATGCAGCAGAGATTTGGGCCCAACGGGTCCACTTGGTCTAGTCTTTAAGAAACAAGAAACAGTAAACAACAATTTGATAGGATTCTACAGAGCTGACATTTGAAGCTTATAGTTTTACTGATTTATTCTTCAATTGTGTCATAACTGAATGGGTAAATTCCAAACCCACTCGAGGCAAATATTGTAATACTCTACTGAAGTGATCATGAGATACTGTCACGTCTTCGTGAGGGTCTGTTCAGGTGAGCGTAGAACACTGCTTTTTTTAAAAAGGACTTCTCCACCATCTCATCAGCTAAATCAAGCAAAACAATTTAAATGTCTGCTTATCATGTTACTTTTGTTTGACTTGTATAACTGTGACCAAACATCAAAAAAATGTGCAGAAGGACACAAAATGCCGCAGTAAGTCTGCAGATCAGGCAGTATCTCTGGAGAACATGGATAGGTGATGTTTCGGGTCGAGACCCTTCGACACATATATTTTTTTTGGGGGGGGGTGTTTGTTTGGGTGGTGCTTTTATGCAGGAAGAAGAAAGTTGGAAGAGGGCAGAGGAAGGATAAAGCATGGCAGGTAATAGATGGACACAGTCCGTGGGGGGGGGGGGGGGGGTGGAAGGTGTTTGTTAGGCAGATGGTTGGAACAAGGGCCAGGGATAAGAGCTGAAGACGTGAGACACAATTGAAGAGTTGTGAATTGTGAAGCCAAAGAGAAGGAGGAAAGTAGCAGGAGGGGGGAGGGTGGGAAATAGGTGGGAGTCCAGATGGGGCACAGGGGGGAGGTAAGGGAGAGAAAGGGGAGGGGGGTGGGACGAAAGGAGGGGGACAAGATGGGGGCTTAGTTAGAGGTTACCTAAAATTGGAGAATTCAATGTTCATACCATTGGGTTGTAAGTTGTGTCTGAAGAACATTGATTCCAATTGGTAGGGCTGCTGGTTCACAGAGTTGGAGACCCAGGCTTAGATCCTGACCTCGGGGGCTGTCTATGTGGAGTTTGTACATTCTCCTTTTGACCACATGGGCATCCTCCAGATGCTCCACTCTCCTCCCACAACCTATAGACGTGCTAATTTATAAATTAATTGGCCTCTATAATTGCCCCCCCCCGACTATGAAGGGAGTGGAATGAAAGTGGAATAACAAAACTAGTGTGAATGAGTGATCGGCAACTGTGTGGACTCGATGGACTTGTTTCCATGCTGTAACATTCAATTAATAAATGAAGTCTCTGAAATGTGCCATTTTAAATATTGACTTAATGCACACAATATCTATGATCCAACTGAATCACCTCATGGGCAGAACAGGGTTAAATGAGCAAATCAAGTTCCTCGTTGTTGTCTATTTGCACATTTTTGGTCTAGTGGCTGTTAAAACAGGGAAGCTATCAGTGGAAATCATGAGGTTTTTTTTGTTTTGTTTTTTAAATAGGTGCAGGAGTAGGCCATTCGGCCCTTCGAGCCTGCACCGCCATTCAATATGATCATGGCTGATCATCCAGCTCAGCAACCTGTACCTGCCTTCTCTCCATACCCCCTGATCCCTTTAGCCACAAGGGCCACATCTAACTCCCTCTTAAATATAGCCAATGAACTGGCCTCAACTACCTTCTGTGGCAGAGAATTCCACAGACTCACCACTCTCTGTGTGAAGAAATGTTTTCTCATCTCGGTCCTAAAAGACTTCCCCCTTATCCTTAAGCTGTGACCCCTGGTTCTGGACTCCCCCAACATCGGGAACAATCTTCCCGCATCTAGCCTCTCCAACCCCTTAAGAATTTTATATGTTTCAATAAGATCCCCCCTCAGTCTTCTAAATTCCAGCGAGTATAAGCCTAGTCTATCCAGTTTATTTTTTGTTCATTGCATTCTTCAGTGTAAATTACTTTTGCACCATACTATTTCAAATGTTAAAAATGGCATTGCAAAACATGGCATCACTGAGCAATGAAATTTAAAGACTGAACATAGCAAACAAAATAGTCAGGTGACTGGGTCAAGTTCGAAAATAAAGAAATGATTTAATTGAACAGGAAGAGAGAACAACAAAAAAAAATCTTAAATCACTAACAAAAAGTTCTGGATGTCCATTCTTGAATGTGCATTTACCAATTATATATAAATTACTGTGTGGTGTATGTGTGGTCTGAATATTATGTCATGTTGTAATGATTTTGAGGTATATTGCTATTAATATCTGCCATTCCAAATTACCATTAAATATAATGCAATTACAGAGACCGCCCACTAAGTGGCGCCTCAGAGGCCATTTCTGGGATGTCGCCCCCAATTCAATCATCACATTTATTGATTGACTGAAACATCTGTGAATTTGGTTAAAATAATAAGCTATCTTTAAAGCATAGCAATAAAATAAGAGCTCTGTTTGCATAATCAAAAGTAAGCACCTTACACTTAAATATTAACAATAAAACAAATAGGGAAATTGATTCTTTCCCCCCTTCCATATTGGTAAAGCCTCTGAAACAATGTATTATAAGTTCATAAGTTCTAGCAGCAGAATTAGGTTATGCGCCCCATCAAGTCTACTCCGCCATTCAATCATGGCTGATCCATCTTTCCCTTTCAACCCCATTCTCCTGCTTTCGCCCCATAACCCCTAACACCCTTATTAATCAAGAATCTGTCAGTCTCCGCCTTAAAAGTATTAGCACCACTGTCCAATGCTGCAGCAGTATCATGATCATGGGAGCTATCTTCAGGGTTTTCTTCTCCCAATCTCCATTAGGTAGCACCTCAACAGCACTTAGCTTTGCTTATTAACTTTGAAGCAGGCATCAAAATCCAGATGCCATGTCACATCATTTCACAGGCGTGTCCCCAGAGCTACCCTGAAATGAAGTCAATAGACGATTCCAGTAAACCTGTGATAGCTTGTTTTGACAACGATGGGTTTAAACTGGCAACATTCAAAATTAATATTCTTCAAGATCACTGCAGAAGTCTATTTATATATTATGCACACAAAAAATGAGCTCTTGGAGAACATTGCATTTGTAGAGAGAGATTTAATTCTCAAGTCTGAAATATTTTGACAATGACCATTAATATACCTGGTAGGTTTCTACATAGAAAAAGGGAAAGCAAAGACTTCCACACCCTCAGGACCATCTCATCTCAGGACCACTACGTATCTGTCACAAAATGTGCAAAGCCTGCTATCAATTGGAAAAGTATTGGAATTTTCCTCTTAATCATACCGTGGCAATATATCCATTAATTCTGCTGCCTTTCTAATCCTCTGCAAGCACTAATTTACTTCAAATTTAGAATGCTCTCCCTATTCAAGTTTTTTGCATGTTCTCTATTTGAAGAAGTAGAAACAAAGAACTGCAGATGTTGGTTACGACAAAAAAGGACACAAAATACTGGAGTAATGCAGCAGATCAGGCAACATCCCTGGAGAACATGTATAGGTCATGTTTCGGGTTGAGTGAAGAAAGGTCTCGACCTGAAACATGACCTATCCATGTTCTTCAGGGATGCTGCCTGACCACCGAGTTACTCCAGCACTTTGTTTCCTCTTTTTGAAGAACTTCAGCAAGTTCATTCACATTTCATGAATCTGTTCCAGAAAAATACTTTCTAACATCACACATAAAGTTACGTATGAAATGCCTACCCTGTAAAGGCAAGTTTATTTTTATTTAAAATCAACCCTTTGGCTAGAATGCTAAACTAGGTTTATGGTACTAATTTCCTACACAGTAAGCATCTAATTTCAAACACGCTTTTCCAAGTAAATACTAAGGATACACAAAGTACTTCCCCACAAGGAGGGAAAAAATAGAAGCTGAGAATAACAAACGCATACAATTTCATTGTAAAAAGCAAAAACATCAGGAACGGGTCCACGCTCCGGTCCCAGCAGCAAGACAAGGAGCAAACAAAATAAGACAAACACATCTATGTGGTCATTGCCAGGCAGTTTGACAATAATCACATTTGTAAGCCTTCCGCTTTCAGCTGATGTTTCCCAAATCCAAATTAACTGAATGCAGGGATCAGTTTCCTAATATGAAGGAACAACCCATTGCTCTCAGGGCTCTCAGTCATTTCTGGAAACACAGTAGCTACCATTAACGGCATGTTACCTAATGAGGTAGAAGGTGCTATGATATAGCATCTTTCATATTTGCAATGTCTCAAAAAAAATTTAGACAGAAAATTAGCATTTAGCAAAAATCCCACACAGCAATTCATGAGATTTGAAAGTATAAGAAAATAACTGCAGATGCTGGTACAAATCGAAGGTATTTATTCACAAAATGCTGGAGTAACTCAGCAGGTCAGGCAGCATCTCGGGAGAGAAATTTAATGGGTGACTTTTCGGGTCGAGACCCTTCTTCAGACTGCTGTCAGGGGGGCGGGACAAAGGAAGGATATAGGTGGAGACAGGAAGATAGAGGGACATCTGGGAAGGAGGGGGGGAAGAGAGGGACAGAGGAACTATCTAAAGTTGGAGAAGTCGATGTTCATACCACTGGGCTGCAAGCTGCCCAGGCGAATTTTTTTTTGGCAGGTATGAGATTTGAAAATGTTAGTTGAGTTACAAATTTAAGCCAAGTCTCTGGAAGCATTCTTTCGTGATTCCTCTAAATAAATCTCCACTTTAATATTTATTTTGCCTTTATTCAAAGAGGGTATGGCTCATTCCAATAAATGTTTGTGCTCCGAAAGAAGGAACTGCTGATGCTGGTGCCGAGGGGCAGAGTGTAGGTAAGGGTAAGGGTAAGGGTAAGGGTCGGCAGTAGCATTGGCTGCGGCTCTGTGAGTGGCCAGGGAGGTGGCGAGGGTCCTCTGCAATCAGTCTGAAGAAGGGTCCCGACTCAAAACATCACCTATCTATGTTCTCCAGTGATGCTGCCAGACCCACTGAGTCACTTCAGCATATTGTGTCTTTCCTTTCTGCTCCAAACATCAAATATGCCATTGTACATGCAAAACATCTGGTTCACATTCATCCAAGAAAGAAATCAGCTGAAGGGAAATGTAGTTCGTGGCAGGGTTGGTAGACAATGGACCCACTTTTCAAAATATTTAATTAAGAATATAAAGATATAGTATAAATCAGTAGGAAAGAACTGCAGATGCTGATTTAAATCGAAGGTAGACACAAAATGCTGGAGTAACTCAGCGGGACAGGCAGCATCTCTGGAGAGAAGGAATGGGTGACGTTTCAGGTCGAGACCCTTCTTCAGACTGAATAAATCAGGATGTTGGACCAGGAAAGCAACTTGGAGGTGTGGTTTAATTTTTTGGCAAGATGAAAAGATGATGTTACAGCAATACTATTGTCCATACTCAGTATGGATCGACTATATGTAAACTGAAGGACATTTGTTTTCATTCATGCAATATGAAGACAGAACGCGCACTATGATCCCATCCTTGCACCAGTGTTACAAAAGTGCCCACACTGCAGAAGATGGTGGAAGCACCACAAGCCCATCTTGCCACACTCCCAAATACTCGATCGTGTGTATGGATTATATGTGAGTCGGGCATTCGTAAAATGAGGATTTGTAATTCTCTATCTCTATTCAGGGCTGGAGGTTCTGAAACATGTCAAGAGATTCAAGATATCTTTATTTGTCATCCAAAAAACAAGTTTTTTGGACGAAATTTAGTCACCCACAGTCCAATAATAAAAGCAATAAAACAAGCAAATTACACAACCCCAACCAACACACAAAAAAAAGAAACATCCATCACAGTGAGTCTCCTCCAGTCCCCTCCTCACTGTGATGGAAGGCCAGAATGTCTTTTCCCTTCCCCTGCCGTCTTCTCCCGCGGTCAAGCTGGTGTCGTTGCCACGTTCCAGGCCGCACCGGACGGTGAAAGGTCCGCAGCGGGCCGACCCAAGCCCCCGCGATCCGGGGTGGGTGAACACGCTGTCACTGCCGCTGTTGCTGCACATCGGGGCGGTCGTGGGAGAGTTGTAGATGAATTTATCATGCACAATGTGTAAACATATGACACTTGTTACAACTGTAACTAAACAGCTTAATAGTATGTTTATCAAGATTCATATTTTTATATCTTCAAGACCTGTTCAAAAAGTTTTCATTTAATTTTAGCACAACCTATCAAACACAGGTTGTTATAATAAACAGAATGTATTAAAAAAAATGCTTTTCTATCCAAATACAGGCGTTCCCTCACTTCCCAATGCACTTAAAATTCATGTTAAACGTTTTCAGCTGTTCAAAACTCAAGTTAATAACTTGTCACAATGCTTGCGAGAGCTTTACTGCTTATGAATTATACAACACTAGCAAGAAGTTTAGAGAAACACGAAAATATTTTTACAAAATAAAATGACCAAATTTCAGATGGCAGAGCAGTTAGTTTACAGACTCCCATTAAATGAAATTATGTTGTAATAAAATTATTATTGTTGTATACAGTTCTGAAAAAAATGTTTTGATCAACTTGGTGTCTAACTCTAAAGTTACATTTCTGAGTCAACAATGTACTCTGCAAAGGCAGAACAAAAAAAATGAAAGTGTTCAATTTTTATTTTGAATTAAAACAATTGTGGAGAAGGCAGAGATGTTAAAAAATGGATTTGGCATTAAGCTTGTCACCAAAATTATAAATTTTACTTCATTATGTTATTTCAGACCACACAGTGAGTACTAGTAACACCTGCGAGGTATTTAATATGAAGACACAATATTGAAAATGACAAGTTTACATTTCCTTCACCTCTGAGAAGTTCAAGTAACTATAAGTAGTGCATAGATACAACTAACATTTTTTTTCCATTTAAAGAACAGCAGAAATAATTAGATCATTCCAAATATAAATTTATTGAATATATTGCTGGACCAACATGACAAGTTCAGTGTAGTTCCACTTCAGGCTAAAAGCTAACATCTGTGCTAATCATGCTGCTAAATACACCAGATGTTCCTGATTATTATTAAGAATGTTTTTAAAATTATAAGTACAGGTCACAAACCTGGAAACCAAAAGGTCAACAAAGAACTCTCAGAGCCATCGTAAAAGATGAAAAGAAACAGCAGGCATTTTCTTAACCTGAATTTGAAAATAATGCTCATTCTTATTGTTGCAAGACACTTTTCAAAGTATGACATGGTATTTCTGGTAACTGCATTGATAACATCAGATTGAATATCTTTCCAACCACCCAGTCTTTGCCTACGTCCCAGGGGGAAAGAAACAGAAATTTAAACTTTGTCAGCCAATTCTAAGATGGAACCAATTCCATCAAGATCGCAATGTCCACTGCTCACTGCACTGTTGAGGGCATATACTGAGAAAAAAATATGGTGTGTGCAAGGAGTGCCAACTAAAACAAGAAATAAAAATGCATTGATAAAATCCAGTCCATGCTTTGAGGCCGAAGAGCGAGGCACTAAAATATTAACTTGCATCCACACATTGCAGGCAAAATCTATACACTAATGCTTTTCTGAATGGCAACAGTGGCAAAATTATAGATAGCATAGAAACATAGAAAATAGGTGCAGGAGTAGGCCATTCGGCCCTTCGAGCCTGCACCGCCATTCAATATGATCATGGCTGATCATCCAACTCAGTATCCTGTACCTGCCTTCTCTCCATACCCCCTGATCCCTTTAGCCACAAGGGCCACATCTAACTCTTAAATATAGCCAATGAACTGGCCTCAACTACCTTCTGTGGCAAAGAATCTCTGCCACAGATTCACCACTCTCTGTGTGAAAAAAAAACTTTCTCATCTCGGTCCTAAAAGACTTACCCCTTATCCTTAAACTGTGACCCCTTGTTCTGGACTTCCCCAACATCGGGAACAATCTTCCTGCATCTAGCCTTTCCAACCCCTTAAGAATTTTGTGAGTTTCTATAAGATCCCCCCTCAATCTTCTAAATTCCAGCGAGTACAAGCCGAGTCTATCCAGTCTTTCTTCATAGAGAGACAGAGGGGTGTAAAATGAGGGTAGAAGCAACAGGTAGCAAGGTGAAAAGTAAAAGTGGCAGGCAGACAAATCCAGGGCAAAAATCAAAAAGGGCCACTTTTCAACATAATCGTACAAGGGGTAAGAGAGTTGTAAAAACAAGCCTGAAGGCTTTGTGTCTCAATGCAAGGAGTATACGTAATAAGGTGGATGAATTAAATGTGGAGATAGTTATTAATGATTATGATATAGTTGGGATTACGGAGACATGGCTCCAAGGTGACCAAGGCTGGGAGCTCAACATCCAGGGATTTTCTATATTCAGGCGGGATAGACAGAAAGGAAAAGGAGGTGGGGTAGCGTTACTGGTTAGAGAGGAGATTAAAGCAGTGGAAAGGAAGGACATTAGCTTGGAGGAAGTGGAATCGATATGGGTAGAGCTACGAAACACTAAGGGGCAGAAAACGCTAGTGGGAGTTGTGTACAGGCCACCTAACAGCAGTAGGGAGGTTGGGGATGGCATCAAGCAGGAAATTAGAAATGCATGCACTAAAGGCGCAGCAGTTATAATGGGTGACTTCAATCTACATATAGATTGGGTGAACCAAACTGGCAGGGGTGCTGAGGAAGAGGATTTCTTGGAATGTTTGAGAGATGGTTTTCTAAACCAACATGTCGAGGAACCAACGAGAGAACAGGCCATTCTAGACTGGGTATTGAGTAATGAGGAAGGGTTAGTTAGCAGTCTTGTTGTGCGAGGCCCCTTGGGCAAGAGTGATCATAATATGGTAGAGTTCTTCATTAGGATGGAGAGTGACAAAGTCGATACAGAAACAAGTGTTCTGAACTTAAAGAAAGGTAACTTTGAGGGTATGAGGCGTGAATTGTCCAAGATAGACTGGCGATTGATGCTGAAAGGGTTGACGGTGGACATGCAATGGAAGGCATTTAAAGGTCGCATGGATGAACTACAACAAGTGTTCATCCCAGTTTGGCAAAAGAACAAACCAGGAAAGGTAGTGCATCCGTGGTTAACAAGGGAAATCAAGGATAGTATTAAAACAAAAGATGAAGCATACAGATTAGCCAGAAAAAGTAGCATACCAGAGGACTGGGAGAAATTCAGAGTCCAGCAGAGGAGGACAAAGGGCTTAATTAGGAAAGGGAAAATAGATTATGAGGGAAAACTGGCAAGGAACATAAAAACAGACTGCAAAAGCTTTTATAGATATGTCAAGAGAAAAAGATTAGTTAAGGCAAATGTAGGTCCCTTGCAGTCGGAAACAGGTGAATTGATCATAGGGAACAAGGAGATGGCAGACCAATTGAACAAATACTTTGGTTCTGTCTTCACTAAGGAAGACATAAACCGTCTGCCGGAAATAGCGGGGGACTGGGGGTCTAAAGAGATGGAGGAACTGAGGGAAATCCAGGTTAGTCGGGAAGTGGTGTTAGGTAAATTAAATGGATTAAAGGCAGATAAATCACCAGGACCAGATAGGCTGCATCCCAGAGTGCTTAAGGAAGTAGCCTCAGAAATAGTGGATGCATTAGTGATAATTTTTCAAAACTCTTTAGATTCTGGAGTAGTTCCTGAGGACTGGAGGGTAGCTAATGTAACCCCACTTTTTAAAAAGGGAGGGAGAGAGAAAACGGGGAATTATAGACCAGTTAGCCTAACATCGGTAGTGGGGAAAATGCTAGAGTCAGTTATTAAAGATGTGATAGCATTACATTTGGAAAGTGGTGAAATCATCGGACAAAGTCAGCATGGATTTACCAAAGGCAAATCATGTCTGACGAATCTTATAGAATTTTTCGAGGATGTAACTAGTAGAGTGGATAAGGGAGAACCAGTCGATGTGTTATATCTGGACTTTCAGAAGGCCTTCGACAAGGTCCCACATAGGAGATTGGTGTACAAACTTAAAGCACACGGTATTGAGGGTTCAGTGTTGAGGTGGATAGAAAATTGGTTGGCGGACAGGAAGCAAAGAGTAGGAATAAACGGGTCCTTTTCGGAATGGCAGGCAGTGACTAGTGGGAGACCGCAAGGCTCAGTGCTGGGACCCCAGTTATTTACAGTGTATATTAATGATTTGGACGAGGGAATTGAATGCAACATCTCTAAGTTTGCGGATGACACGAAGCTGGGTGGCAGTGTTAGCTGCGAGGAGGATGCTAGGAGGCTGCAGAGTGACTTGGATAGATTAGGCGAGTGGGCAAATGCATGGCAGATGCAATATAATGTGGATAAATGTGAGGTTATCCACTTTGGCGGCAAGAACAGGAAAGCAGAGTATTACCTGAATGGTGACCGATTGGGAGAAGGGGAGATGCAACGTGACCTGGGTGTCATGGTGCACCAGTCATTGAAAGCAAGCATGCAGGTGCAGCAGGCAGTGAAGAAAGCGAATGGTATGTTGGCATTCATAGCAAGAGGATTTGAGTTTAGGAGCAGGGAGGTTCTGCTGCAGTTGTACAGGGCCTTGGTGAGACCGCACCTGGAGTATTGTGTGCAGTTTTGGTCTCCTAACCTGAGGAAAGACGTTCTTGCCTTAGAGGGAGTACAGAGAAGGTTCACCAGATTGATCCCTGGGATGGCGGGACTTACATATGAGGAAAGACTAGATAGACTGGGCTTGTACTCGCTGGAATTTAGAAGACAGGGGGGATCTTATAGAAACACATAAAATTCTTAAGGGGTTGGAGAGGCTAGATGCGGGAAGATTGTTCCCGATGTTGGGGGAGTCCAGAACCAGGGGTCACAGCTTAAGGATAAGGGGAAGTCTTTTAGGACCGAGATGAGAAAACATTTCTTCACACAGAGAGTGGTGAGTCTGTGGAATTCTCTGCCACAGAAGGTAGTTGAGGTCAGTTCATTGGCTATATTTAAGAGGGAGTTAGATGTGGCCCTTTTTGCTAAAGGGATCAGGGGGTATGGAGAGAAGGCAGGTACTGGCTACTGAGCTGAATGATCAGCCATGATCATATTGAATGGCGGTGCAGGCTCGAAGGGCCGAATGGCCTACTCCTGCACCTATTTTCTATGTTTCTATGTTTCTGCCATCCCAGGAATCAATCTGGTGAACCTTCTCTGTACTCCCTCTATGGCAAGAATGTCTTTCCACCAAAGTGGATAACCTCACATTTATCCACATTATACTGCATCTGCCATGCATTTGCCCACTTACCTAACCTATCCAAATCACCTTGCAGCCTCCTAGCATCCTCCTCACATCTAACACTAACATAGTGTCTCAAAAGCTCTTTAAGAGATTGTGAAAGGCATATTGATATCCAAGTCACTCTTTTTGGATCATACATTCACAACACTTACTTCTAATACAGTTTAGTTTGGAGATACAGAGCGGAAAAAGGCCCTTCAGCCCACCAAGTGCACGCCGACCAGTGATCCCCGTACATTAGCACTATCTTACACACACTGGGGACAATTTACAGTTTTACTAAGCCAATTAACCTACAAACCTGTACGTCTTTGGAGTGTGGGAGGAAACCGGAGCACCCGGAGAACAACCATGCAGGTACAGGGAGAATATACAAACCTGTACAGACAAGCACCCATATTCAGAATCGAACCCTGGTCTCTGGCGCTGTGAGGCAACAACTCTGTCGCTGCGCAACCGTGTCACCCCGAAATCCAGGTATTCCACATACAATTATTCTCACTTAAAAAACTGTAACAGCCATCATCCTAAGCCAACAACTGGTTAGGTCGATCCAGCATTATGATGTACTACATATACCTGTATCGAGGCTTGGCTGCAATCTCTACACATTGAGAGTCGAACATTCCAGGACGCATGCATTGGACAAGGGCTGATTAGCGATAGTCAGTGGGAGGTCGTGTCTCACAAATCTGATTAAGTTGAGGTGGTTGAAGCACGTACTATCACAACGTTTAAAAAACATTTATACATGTACATGGATAGGATAGGTCCAGAAGGACATGGGCCAAATGCAGGCAGGAAGGACTAGTGTAGATGGGACATGCTGGTCGGTGTGGGCAAGTTGGGCCAAAGGGCCTGTTTCCACACTGTAGGACTCCATGGTCCTTGGATAGAACTAAAACAATTGTACAAAAATGCAATTTTGAAAAATCCCTGTTTGAAGGCCTTTAATTGATTGATCAACAAATGGAAACTGCTGACCAGAGACATGGATCAGAAATAGACCCATAATTTTGGTAAAATACAAGTTGTCTACAGACGTCCTAATTTGGGTGGTGGTTATATGGAATGAATTACCAGAGGAGGTAGTTAAGGAGGGTACTAGAACAAGATTCAAAAGACATTTGAACAGTTACATGGATAGGAAAGGTTTAGACAAATACAACAAAATATGGGCAGGTGGAACTAGTGTAGATGGGGCATCTTGGCCGGCATGGACAATTTGGACTGAAGGGCCTGTTTCCATACACTGTGACTCTTTTATAAAGTATTGGGAGGGGCTTGTTGATGTGGGACTGTGTAAGATCAGGAAAGTATGGACAAAACTGATAATACAGAGATTGTGCATATCCAACGTGGAGCTCAAGCTCCAAGGCATCACTTAAGTGGGCACAAGGCTTTCAGACTTTAAACATCCTGAAAGCAAGTCTTCTACCAATAAATTCCCCAGTGGTCAATATTGCTCCCTGACAATCAAGACATATTGTGAAACCCTGGGAAACTACTTTTTCTCTCAGGGGCCACCTCTCAAGGAAAACACTGATTGAAGACAAACTTCAACCCTGGCTCTAGCACTTTTGGCGACCAAAGAAAAGTGTTCAAAAACTAATACTTTAACACCATTCCAAATTGTTTTACAAAATGGTGTGATCTACGTCCTCTAGTTTGCTTCAGAATCATGTAGAACACACAGTTGATGCAACAAAGCAGTGGAGATGTATCAGGAATAATGTATTTGCAATATACTCTAAATTTAGAAATAGAAAAAACAATGTCTTGCTTTGAGAAGAAACACAAGTCTGAAGAAGGGTCCTGACATAAAAAGTCATCTAACCGCCAGAGATGCTGCCTGACCCGCTGAGTTACTCCAGCACTTTGTGTCCTATTGAAGCAATGTCAGCAGTGTCTTCCAGGCCCAAGAAGACCACACAAAAATGAATTCCACTCTACCTAAGTACATGTGACGAATAAAGTACCACACCTTACCATTTACAACAGAACAGCACACAACATCCTAAATTTGGCTGACTCTTAGAGTTCATGAAAATGACCAAGCAAGTCAATCAGTCATCTCATTCCAGGTAGTTCTGCATACTGCAAATTAGATACAACTCGATTGCGAATTAGGAATACTATTTGTATTGTGTGGGATGAATCGGTTATAATGTGATTTTGGTCGGGAAGGAGAGAACTACTTCAAAGTTACTTTGGAAATTGACAAGCGGAGAAAAGCTGGCTTGCAGAAGAAGGGTAGTTTTCTATGCAAAGTCCCTTTGGTAATCAGGCATCATTGACTCTTGAGAACAGTCTGTCAGTTTCACTGCAGAAGGTCATTGAAATTGACAAGCAATCACTTCTATTGACACTTGTGAATGATACTCGATTAAACAATGTTTCATACAGCTTATAGTATTTTAGCTTGCAGTAACAAAAATAAACAAAGCAATCAAAAAGATCTTTATATTTGAAAATCCTGCTAGGACAAAAAAACCTGGTTGTTGTGTATCTGAAATTCATTTTACCCCTAACCCCACTGACACAATGGTTTATCTAACATGATTTTCTGCAGCATGAGGTTTAAATGAGTGAGTGAATGAATGAATGAATGAATGAATGAATGAATGAATGAATGAATGAATGAATGAATGAATGAATGAATGAATGAGTTTATTGGCCAAGCAAGTCAGGGGAAAACTGGCAAGGAACATAAAAACTGACTGCAAAAGCTTTTATAGATATGTCAAGAGAAAAAGATTAGTTAAGACAAATGTAGGTCCCTTGCAGTCGGAAACAGGTGAATTGATCATAGGGAACAAGGAGATGGCAGACCAATTGAACAAATACTTTGGTTCTGTCTTCACTAAGGAAGACATAAACCGTCTGCCGGAAATAGCGGGGGACCGGAGGTCTAATGAGATGGAGGAACTGAGGGAAATCCAGGTTAGTCGGGAAGTGGTGTTAGGTAAATTAAATGGATTAAAGGCAGATAAATCCCCAGGGCCAGATAGGCTGCATCCCAGAGTGCTTAAGGAAGTAGCCTCAGAAATAGTGGATGCATTTTTGATAATTTTTCAAAACTCTTTAGATTCTGGAGTAGTTCCTGAGGACTGGAGGGTAGCTAATGTAACCCCACTTTTTAAAAAGGGAGGGAGAGAGAAAACGGGGAATTATAGACCAGTTAGCCTAACATCGGTAGTGGGGAAAATGCTAGAGTCAGTTATTAAAGATGTGATAGCATCACATTTGGAAAGTGGTGAAATCATCGGACAAAGTCAGCATGGATTTACCAAAGGCAAATCATGTCTGACAAATCTTATAAAAATTTTCGAGGATGTAACTAGTAGAGTGGATAAGGGAGAACCAGTCGATGTGTTATATCTGGACTTTCAGAAGGCCTTCGACAAGGTCCCACATAGGAGATTGGTGTACAAACTTAAAGCACACGGTATTGAGGGTTCAGTGTTGAGGTGGATAGAAAATTGGTTGGCGGACAGGAAGCAAAGAGTAGGAATAAACGGGTCCTTTTCGGAATGGCAGGCAGTGACTAGTGGGGTACCGCAAGGCTCAGTGCTGGGACCCCAGTTATTTACAGTGTATATTAATGATTTGGACGAGGGAATTGAATGCAACATCTCTAAGTTTGCGGATGACACGAAGCTGGGTGGCAGTGTTAGCTGCGAGGAGGATGCTAGGAGGCTGCAGAGTGACTTGGATAGATTAGGCGAGTGGGCAAATGCATGACAGATGCCATATAATGTGGATAAATGTGAAGTTATCCACTTTGGCGGCAAGAACAGGAAAGCAGACTATTACCTGAATGGTGACCGATTGGGAGAAGGGGAGATGCAACGTGACCTGGGTGTCATGGTGCACCAGTCATTGAAAGCAAGCATGCAGGTGCAGCAGGCAGTGAAGAAAGCGAATGGTATGTTGACATTCATAGCAAGAGGATTTGAGTTTAGGAACAGGGAGGTTCTGCTGCAGTTGTACAGGGCCTTGGTGAGACCGCACCTGGAGTATTGTGTGCAGTTTTGGTCTCCTAACCTGAGGAAAGACGTTCTTGCCTTAGAGGGAGTACAGAGAAGGTTCACCAGATTGATCCCTGGGATGGCGGGACTTACATATGAGGAAAGACTGGATAGACTGGGCTTATACTCGCTGGAATTTAGAAGACTGAGGGGGGATCTTATAGAAACATATAAAATTCTTAAGGGGTTGGAGAGGCTAGATGCGGGAAGATTGTTCCCGATGTTGGGGGAGTCCAGAACCAGGGGTCACAGCTTAAGGATAAGGGGGAAGTCTTTTAGGACCGAGATGAGAAAACATTTCTTCACACAGAGAGTGGAGAGTCTGTGGAATTCTCTGCCACAGAAGGTAGTTGAGGCCAGTTCATTGGCTATATTTAAGAGGGAGTTAGATGTGGCCCTTTTTGCTAAAGGGATCAGGGGGTATGGAGAGAAGGCAGGTACAGGCTACTGAGCTGGATGATCAGCCATGATCATATTGAATGGCGGTGCAGGCTCGAAGGGCCGAATGGCCTACTCCTGCACCTATTTTCCATGTTTCTATGTTTCTAAATATGTGCATATACAAGGGATGTGCCTTGGTGCACCGCTCACAAATGACAACACAAACATCTTTGGAATTCAGCTATCACATTGTCGCAGAACTACCTGCAGTGCTAAATTTCCAACAGCAAAAGAGTATAATCACATTAGCTATTGTGGTATCTAATAATGGATGAATTGAACTTGCAATGTTCTCCTCACAAATAGCTTAGCACCAGTATCTAAATTGAGAGAGTATGGCACAGTCTGCATTGGACTCTTCAGCTATTTCATAACACAAAATAGAATAGAAGCAAATCATGCTCAATTTGGAAGAGCTGCCAACAAAGAAATACAACAAATTAAGACACATTACAAGACATGGAACAAATAGTGTTCTCATTGTTTCTGTCCCACAAATATACAGCTAATTCTCCAGGTACGAATGATTAGGATAACAAGGAGGTGATGAAGAAACTCAAAAGAGATACAAGGAACTGCTGATGCTAGAATCTTGAGCAATACACAAATTGCTGAGTAACTCAATGGGTCAGGTAGCATCTGTGAAGAAAATGAATCTGAAGAAGGGTCCCAACCTGAAAAGTCACAGATGTTGCCTGACCCATTAAGTTAGTCCAGCACTTTTTGTTTTGATTGAATTGACTGAAAGATTGATTGAACGCTACAGCATGGAAGCAGGCCCTTCGGCCTACCAAATCAACGCCAACCATCGATCATCTGTTCACACTAGTTCAATGTTATTTCAATTTTGCATTCAGTCTCTATGCACTCAGAGCATTTTGCAGATGCCAATTAACCCACAAATCCTCACTGTTTCACAATGTGGGAGGAAGCCGATTCTCTACTGTAAGGCAGCAGCTCTACCTGTTGTGCCACTCTACCGTCCTCGTTTTATCCAGGAAACTCAGACTGGCATACCAAGGTAAACAATGAAACAAATCAATATCATTGATTATAGTAAGAAATAATTGCAATAGTAAGAAATAATGATTTCATTAAGCTCATAATTCTTTGTAATTTCACAATCGTTAGATTTTTTAAAAATCATTAAACCAGCAAAGAGATTCCATGACGCTACTAATGTAAGAGAATTAAAAAGATATGTGGCCTGATCAGATATTCCAGGGCCTGATCAGATATATCCAAGGACATTGTGGGAAACCAGAGGAAATTGCGGGAGCCCTGGTTGAAATTTACGAGTCGTCCTTAAATACAGGAGAGCAGACCTCCCAACATTTGATTTTACAAATTCAGAATTTTGATGATCAAAGTTCAGAATTTTACATAAAAATTCATAATATGGCGCGTAATGCAACTTTTCAGCAAAAAAAATGATGCACGCCAAATGCGCATACGCATTGCGCTACAGTCATGTGTGAAAAACGACTATTATTTCCAAGTCTGTAGTTCTTGGACTACATGTACAATGTCAGGCCTATCATGAGTATATTCTGCTATTTATAGAAAGGTTATTGAACAGAAATACTTTTTACAACACCCAAACAAAAAATTGTTTTGTTTTGTTTTCTCTAGTTTGCCTTTTCCTTACACAAAAGGATGCGAGGCGGGGCCAGCGGCGAAGCGAGGCGACGCAAGTGGCGGGGCGAGAGGCAGGGTGAGCGGCGAGGTGTTTTGCGGAAAAATGTGAGGCAAAATCGGAATGGCGGAAATGAAATAAGAAAGCGGAAACTTTCTGCCAAATTCGGAAGGGTTGGGAGAGGTGCTGGAAGACTGGAGGGTGGCAAATGTTGTGCCTCTATTCATGAAGGGCTGTTTGTCATCTACATCAATGATTTGGATGACAACATAGAGGGCAAGGTTAGCAAGTTTGCTGATGATACAAAAGTTGGTGGTTTTGTGGATAGTGAAGATGGTTGTGAAAGATTGCAGCAGGATCTTGATCGATTGGCCAGGTGAGACAATAGACAATAGACAATAAGTGCAGGAGTAGGCCATTCAGCCCTTCGAGCCAGCACCGCCATTCAATGCGATCATGGCTGATCACTCTCAATCAGTACCCCGTTCCTGCCTTCTCCCCATACCCCCTCACTCCGCTATCCTTAAGAGCTCTATCCAGCTCTCTCTTGAAAGCATCCAACGAACTGGCCTCCACTGCCTTCTGAGGCAGAGAATTCCACACCTTCACCACTCTCTGACTGAAAAAGTTCTTCCTCATCTCCGTTCTAAATGGCCTACCCCTTATTCTTAAACTGTGGCCCCTTGTTCTGGACTCCCCCAACATTGGGAACATGTTTCCTGCCTCTAATGTGTCCAATCCCCTAATTATCTTATATGTTTCAATAAGATCCCCCCTCATCCTTCTAAATTCCAGTGTATACAAGCCCAATCGCTCCAGCCTTTCAACATACGACAGTCCCGCCATTCCGGGAATTAACCTAGTGAACCTACGCTGCACGCCCTCCATAGCAAGAATATCCTTCCTCAAATTTGGAGACCAAAACTGCACACAGTACTCCAGGTGCGGTCTCACCAGAGCCCGGTACAACTGTAGAAGGACCTCTTTGCTCCTATACTCAACTCCTCTTGTTACGAAGGCCAACATTCCATTGGCTTTCTTCACTGCCTGCTGTACCTGCATGCTTCCTTTCATTGACTGATGCACTAGGACACCCAGATCTCGTTGAACTCCCCCTCCTCCTAACTTGACACCATTCAGATAATAATCTGCCTTTCTATTCTTACTTCCAAAGTGAATAACCTCACACTTATCTACATTAAACTGCATCTGCCATGTATCCGCCCACTCACACAACCTGTCCAAGTCACCCTGCAGCCTTATTGCATCTTCCTCACAATTCACACTACCCCCCAGCTTAGTATCATCTGCAAATTTGCTAATGGTACTTTTAATCCCTTCATCTAAGTCATTAATGTATATCGTAAATAGCTGGGGTCCCAGCACCGAACCTTGCAGTACCCCACTGGTCACTGCCTCCCATTCCGAAAGGGACCCATTTATCCCCACTCTTTGCTTTCTGTCTGTCAACCAGAGGAATAAGCGGAGGAATGGTTGATGGAATTTAATACAGAGAAATGTGAGGTGTTGCATTTTGGGATGTCCAACAAAGGCAGGACCTACACATTGAATGGTTGGCCACTGGGGATCTAGGAGTGCAGGTGCATGGTTCCTTGAAGGTCAAGTCGCCAGGTAGATAAGGTGGTCAATAAGGCTTTTAGCACATTGGCCTTCATCAGTCAGAGTATTGAGAATTGAAGTTGGGAAGTCATGTTGCAGTTGTATCAGACTTCGGTGAGACCTCATTAATAGTATTGTGTTCAGTACTGGGCACCATGTTATAGGAAAGATACACCGATGAGCCAAAACATTATAACCACTGACAGGTGAAGTGAATAACATTGATTATCATGTACAATGGCACCTGTCAAGGGGTGGGATATATTAGGCAGCAAGTGAACTGTCACTTCTGGAAATTGATGGGTTGGATGCAGGAGAAATGGGCAGGAGTAAAGACCTGAGCGACTTTGACAAGGGCCAAATTGTTATGGCCAGAAGACAGGGTCAGAGCATCTCTGAAACGGCAAGGCTTGTGGGGTGCTCCCGATCAGCAGTAGTGAGTACCTGCTGACAGTGGTCCGAGGAGAGACAAACCACAAACCGGCGACAGGGTGTTGGGCGCCCAAGGCTGATTGATGCGCAAGAGCAAACGAAGGCTATCCCGTCTGGTCCGAACTGACAGAAGGTCTACTGTGGCACAAGTCACAGAAAATTTTAATGGTGGTCACGGGAGGAATGTGTCACAAAACACAGCGCATCACACCCTGCTGCGTATGGGGCTGCGTAGCCACAGACTGGTCAGAGTGCCCATGATGACACCTGCCCACCGTCGAAAGTGTCGGAACTGGACCTTGGAGCAGTGGAAGAAGGTCGCCTGGTCCGATGAGTCCCGTTTTCTTTTGGATCATGTGGATGGGCGTGTACGTGAGCGCCGTTTACCTGGGGAAGTGATGGCACCAGGATGCACTGTGGGAAGATGACAAGCCGGTGGAGGGAGTTTGATGCTCTGGGCAATGTTCTGCTGGGTAACCCTGGGTCCGGCCATTCATGTGGATGTCAATTTGACACGTGTCACCCACCTAAACATCGTTGCAGACCAGGTACACCCCTTCACGGCAATGGTATTCCCTGATGGCAGTGGCCTCTTTCAGCACAATAATGCACCCTGCCACACTGCACACGTTGTTCGGGAATAGTTTGAGGAACATGATGAAGTGTTCACGGTGTTGGCCTGGCCTCCAAATTCCCCAGATCTCAATCCGATTGAGCGTCTGTGGGATGTGCTGGATGGACAAGTCCGATCCACGGCGGCTCCACCTCGCAACACACAGGACTTGAAGGATCTGCTGCTAATGTTTTGGTGCCAGTTACCACAGGACACCTTCATGGGTCTTGTAGAGTCCATGTCTCGGTGGGTCGGCGCTGTTTTGGCAGCACATGAAGGACCAACAGGAGCTCATAATGTTTTGACTCATCAGTGTATTTTCAAGATTGAAAGGGTTCAGAAAAGATTTACGAGGATGTTGCCAGGACTAGAGGGTCTGAGCAATAGGGAGAGTTTGAGAAGGCTGGGCCTCTGTTCTTTGGAGCGCAGGAGGATGAGGGGTGATCTTTTAGAGGTGCATACAATCATGAGAGGAATAAAACAGTAGATGCACAGAATCTCTTGCCCAGAGTTGGAGAATCGAGGACCAGAGGACATATGTTCAAGGTGAAGGAAAAAAGATTTAATAGAAATCTGAGGGATACATTTTATAATAATAATATAATATTCATTTATTGTCGTTGCAACGAGTAAAACAAAATTAAAAATAGCAATCCTGACGGTGCGTAAAAACATATATGCAATAAATGCAAAACAAATAAATACAAATATATTAAATACAAAAGTTTTAACAGTGTGACCTAGTGCAGAAAGTAGTGTTCAGTTCTCGTATGGCCCTGAGGTAAAAACTGTTCTTAAGTCTGTTTGTTCGGGATTTGATCGACCCGAAACGTCGACCAGAGGGCAGAAGAACAAACAGACGGTGGCCGGGGTGGGATGGATCTTTTATTATTTTGCCTGCTCTACTGAGGCAGCGTAGGCTGAACAGGTGCTCCAGGGAGAGCAGTGAGCAGCCGATGATCTTCTGGGCCGTCGTGATGTCCATCTGAAGGGCCTTCCTGTCCTTTTCTGAGCAGCTGGCATACCATGTGGTTATACAGTATGCCAGCACACTCTCGATGGAGCAGCGATAGAAAGACATCATGAGCTTCTCCTGCAGGTTGGTCTTCCTGAGGATCCTCAGGAAGTGGAGTCTCTGCTGTGCCTTCTTCACTGTGGTGATGGTGTTGGTAGACCAGGTAAGATCCTCTGCGATGTGCGTACCCAGGAACCTGAAAGCGGGTACCCTTTCCACACAGACCCCATTGATGTAGAGTGGGTCGTGTTCTGCACTGGTTTTCCTGTAGTCTATTATAAGTTCCTTTGTTTTGGAGGAGTTCAGGACAAGATTGTTCACTGAACACCATGCTGCCAGCCTTTGGATTTCATCCCTGTAGGCTGTCTCATCTCCTCCTGAGATGAGTCCAACCACAGTCGTGTCATTCGCGAACTTGATGATGGTGTTAGTGGGATGGGTGGGGTCGCAGTGTAGAGGGAGTAAAGGATGGGGCTCAACACACAGCCCTGTGGTGAGCCGGTGCTCAGTGTAATGGTGGAGGAGAGGTGAGGGCCTATTTTGACGGTCTGGGGGCGGTTGGTCAGGAAGTCCTTAATCCATTGGCAGATGGTTTGGGAAAATCCAAGGTCAGAAAGTTTGGTGAACAGTCTGCTCGGGATGACTGTGTTAAAGGCAGAGCTGAAGTCTAGGAAAAGCATCCTCACATAGCTCCCCTGGTGTTCAAGGTGGGTCAGTGCAGTGTGAAGAGCAGTGGCGATGGCATCCCCTGTAGACCTATTTGCTCTGTAGGCAAACTGGTATGGGTCGAAGGTGGGTGGGAGGCTGGCTTTGATGTGCTGCAGGACCAGCCTCTCGAAGCACTTTGTGATGACCGGTGTGAGTGCTACCGGACGGTAGTCGTTAAGGCCGCTGATGACAGACTTTTTCGGCAGTGGGATGATTGTGGCGGACTTCAGGCAGGGAGGGATGGTGGATTTTAAAAGGGACAGGTTGAAGATTTTTGTGAAGACCTCAGATAATTGGTCTGCACATTCCCTCAGCACTCTTCCCGTCACACCATCGGGGCCTGCAGCTTTCCTGGGATTCACTGCTCTGAGCACAAAGGGTGGTGGGTGTATGGAACAAGTTGCCAGAGGAGGTCGTTGAGGTTGGGACTATCCCAACGTTTAAGAAACAGTTAGACAGGTACAAGGATAGGACAAGTTTGGAGTGATATGGACCAAATGCAAGCATTTGGGACTACTGTAGCAGGGACTTGTTGGCCAGTGTGGGCAAGTTGGCCTGTAGGGCCTGTTCCCACACTGTATCACTCTATGACATCAATTCTCAAGAGCATGAAACTTCTCTTCAGTCTGACCTCACAAGCCTTGTTAACTGGTCTAAAGAATGGGGCATGAGTTTTAATGCATCAAAATGTAAAGTGATAAGGGTGTCCAGGAAACGTAAACCAGCATCGGCAAAGTATTCTATGCTTGGCGAAACCTTACGGGAAGACACTGAAGACAAATATTTTGGTGTCTTTATATAAAACAACCTGAAGTGGGATAAGCAGTCACATTATGCTGCAAACAAAGCCACAAAGATGCTCAACTTCGTCCAGAGAAACTTCCACCCTTGTTCCAAAACTGTTTAAAAAAAAATTGTGCCAAGCAGTAGTCCAACCGCACTTGGAGTATGCCTCCGCTGCTTAGTACCAAGAAAAATAAAGATGTTCTTCAAAATGTTCAACGAAGAGCAGCCCGGTTTGTGTATGGCGACTTCAGACGACAATCCAGTGTAACCAAGATGCTCACTGACTTAAACTGGGACTCCCTTGAAACCAGACACCAGATGCTCAGATTGACTACCCTTCACAAGATCATCAACAAGGACATCGACCTCGACACTGGCTTATACGTCAAAGAGAAAACAACAAGATCCAGAAGAAGCCACAACAAGTAACTTATAGTTCAACACCACACATCTACTCCCTACATCCAGTCATTTTTCCCTGAAGCAATTTCCCTCGGGAATGCCCTCCCACAATCCTCTGTCGACATGCCCACCTACGCAACCTTCAAGACCTCCATCCAGGCCCACAGACGGCAAAACCCCCGCTTGACCAGACCCACTCTCGTCAACTTCCAGTATAGTCCCTGGTGGACTCTTCGCAAGTGATGATCACAAGATACAAGACATCTAAATAGGCACACCAGCTCCTCATAAAGCAGCCCAAATTCTATGCCAAGACACCATTAATTGGATGACAACAAAGTGTCTTAATATTGTCACATAATAAACCATTTAAAAACATTTCTTTATGGGGACAATGAAAAGGATCAATTAATTTCATTCGTGCTACCTTTACTCTTTGGCAGTGGCATCCTGCCTTTATCAAGTAATTGGAAAGTAAAGACTAAAGACCAAATAATCAAAATGTCAAAAGATGAAATGAAAAACACTAAGTTAACATCTCAATTTTCTCCAGTCACTGAAGCATCAAACAATTGCTGAGCGTTACCATTGGTGTATTGGTTTAAACTTTCAAGCGAGTAGTTATTTCTTGTGAACTGTAACAATACACAGAAATGAGAACTGTCCAGTTGAAACAGACAAGCGTGGAGCTGGCACCAGAGTGCTGGCCCGGAGAGAGGAGGAGATGGGTAGAAACAATGATTTCACAAAGTGATGGAGTAACTCAGCAGGTCAGGCAGCATCTCTGGAGAAAAGGAAGAGGGGCATTTCGAGTCGAGACCCTTCTTCAGACCTGAAACGTCACCCATTCCTCTCTCCATAGATGCTGCCTGTCCCGCCCGCTGAGTTACTCCAGCTTTTTGTGAATATCTCCAGGTGGTCAACCAGCAACAGGAGTAGTTCCTTCCTACACATTCCTACAGAATGATTTGGGAGATGGGTGAACGGAGAGGGCTGGGCTGGGTTGGACTGAACTGGACTGGGCTGAACTGGACTGGGCTGGTCTGGACTGGACTGGGTTGGGCAGGACTAGACTGGGCTGGACTGGGTTCTGGGTTGGGCAGGGGACTGGGGGTTGGGCTGGACTGGGGGTTGGGCTGGACTGGGGGTTGGGCAGGACTGGGGGTTGGGCAGGACTGGGCAGGACTAGACTGGGTTGGGCTAGACTGGGCTGAGCTGGACTGGGTTTGGCTGGACTGGGCTGGGGACTGGGTTGGACTGGACTGGGTTGGACTGGACTGGGTTGGACTGGACTGGGTTGGGCTGGACTGGGTTGGGCTGGACTGGGTTGGGCTGGACTGGGTTGGGCTGGACTGGGTTGGGCTGGACTGGGTTGGGCTGGACTAAGCGAGGAGGATGGGACTGGGGCCGGACGGTGTGGGTCGGAGCAAGTCAGGGCAGGGACGGAGATGGTCCGTTGCTAGCCCCACACACGGTGAGTGTGAGTGCCCGTGCCCGTGCCCGTGCCCGTGCCCGTGCCCGCGCCCGCACCCGCACCCGCACCCCGGGCTCAGATCCCCCACCAAGCGACACATTCCCCCAACACCACGGGCCTCACCTGGTCTTCTCCAGCGGCCGCCGACGTCACGGGCTGCGAAACAACATCCGGGTCAGGTCGATCGGTGGGGCGGGACATCCGGTGTCCGGGGCGGGGGGGGGGTCACCATGGCGACGGCCCGGTAAGCAGCAGCGTTAGCGATCTCAGCACACAGACACAAAATGTTGGAGTAACGGAGAGCCAGGGAGGGGAGAGGGAGACACAGATATATATGGAAAAGAAAAAAAAACTGCAGATGCTGGTTTAAATCGAAGGTAGACACAAACTGAGCAACTAGATCTGTAAGAAAATAACTGCAGATGCTGGTACAAATCGAAGGTATTTATTCACAAAATGCTGGAGTAACTCAGCAGGTCAGGCAGCATCTCGGGAGAGAAGGAATGGGCGACGTTTCGGGTCGAGACCCTTCTTCAGACTCGTCTGGGTCAAAATGTGGTATATCTGGGAATAACTGTGCATTGTTCCCTGAAGGTGGAATCTCATGTGGATAGGGTGGTGAAGAAGGCGTTTGGTATGCTTGCCTTTATAAATCAGAGCATCGAGTATAGAAGTTGGGATGTAATGTTAAAATTATACAGGGCATTGGTGAGGCCGAATCTGGAGTATGGTGTGCAGTTCTGGTCGCCAAACTATAGGAAGGATGTCGACAAAATGGAGAGGGTACAGAGGAGATTTACTAGAATGTTGCCTGAGTTTCAGCACTTAAGCTACAGAGAGAGGTTGAACAGGTTGGGTCTTTATTCTTTGGAGCGTAGAAGGTTGAGGGGGGACTTGATAGAGGTTTTTAAAATTTTGAGAAGGACGGACAGAGTTGACGTAAGTAGGCTTTTCCCTTTGAGAGTGGGGAAGATTCCAACAAGGGGACATAGCTTCAGAATTGAGGGACAAAAGTTTAGGGGTAACATGAGGGGTAACTTCTTTACTCAGAGGGTGGTGGCTGTATGGAATGGGCTTCCGGTGGAAGTGGTGGAGGCTGGCTCGATTTTATTATTTAAGAGTAAATTGGATAGGTATATGGATAAGAGGGGATTAGAGGGTTATGGTCTGAGTGCAGGTAGATGAGACTAGGTCAGGGAGAGTGGTCGGCGTGGACTGGTAGGGCCGAACGGGCCTGTTTCCATGCTGTAGTTGTTATAACCTACAAAGCCCTCCATAACCTGGCCCCATCCTACCTGACCGACCTCCTCCACAGGCACACTCCCACCTGCACCCTCCGCTCTGCCGCTGCCAATCTCCTATCCCCCCACATCCGGACTAAACTCAGATCCTGGGGGGACAGGGCTTTCTCCATCGCTGCTCCCACCCTATGGAACTCACTACCCCAAACCGTTAGAGACTCCCCCACACTCACCACATTCAAAACATAGCTGAAGTCTCACCTGTTCAGTACTGCCTTCAACCACCGAAGGTCACCTCACCTTCTGTCTCCTTTCTCTGTTCATTTATTTATTTACTTATTTATCTATTTATTCATTTCCCTATGTTCTCAAAATCTCTGTAAAGCGTCTTTGAGTATATGAAAAGCGCTAGAAAATAAAATGTATTATTATTATTATTATTATATGTTATATGGTTATATGGTGGTCGTAGAGCAGGAGGGCAGGAGAAATCACAGAGGGGGAGCAGCGAGAGAGCAGTCTGAAGAAACGTCGCCCATTCCTTCTCTCCTGAGATGCTGCCTGACCTGCTGAGTTACTCCAGCATTTTGTGAATAAATGAGCAACTAGATCTCCTCAACTTGGTCAAAAAGGCCCACTTCAAAATTTAATCACTACTCTACTCACTCCGACCTGCACCATTTATGAGGTGTTTGCGCAGTAATCAACCAGATTCAACCAAAAACTCAGGAATGGGTGACGTTTCAGACTCTGAAGAAGGGTCTCGACCCAAAACGTCTCCCAAGATGCTGCCTGACCCGCTGAGTTACTCCAGCATTTTCTGTCTACCAGAGATATGGAAGGGTAAAGTGTGTAAACGACAGATCAAACCAGATGCTGTTCACCAGGTCATAAGTGATAGGAGTAGAATTAGGCCCTTTCAGCCCATCAAGTCTACTCCGCCATTCAATTACGGCTATTCCATCTCTCCGTCCTTGCCCCATTCTCTTGCCTTCTCCCCATAACCTCTGACACCTGTACTAATCAAAAATCTATCTATCTCTGCCTTAAAAATATCCACTGACTTGGCCACCACAGCTTTCTGTGGTAATGAATTCCACAGATTCACCAGCCTCTGACTAAATAAATGTCTCCTCATCTCCTTACCAAAAGAACGTCCTTTAATTCTGAGTCCTAGACTCTCCCACTAGTGGAAACATCCTCTCCACATCCACTCTATCCAAGCCTTTCACTATTTTGGTATGTTTCAATGAGGTCCCCCTCATTCTTCTAAACTCCAGCAAGTACAGGCCCAGTGCTGACAAATGCTCATCATGGGATCATTCTTGTAAACCTCCTCTGGACCCTCTCCAGAGCCAGCACATCCTCATTCAGTCATGGCTGATCTATTTTCCCCTCTCAACCCCATTCTTCTGCCTTCTCCCTGTAATCTTCGATGCCCTTCACAATCAAGAATCTATCAATCTCTGCCTTAAAAATACCCAGTGTCTTGGCCTCCACAGCCATCTGTGGCAATGAATTGATATCTGCCTTCACTGTCAGAGTGAGGCCCAATGTGAATTGGAGGAACAGCACCTTATTTTTCACTTGGGCAGCTTTCAACCCAGCGATATGAATATTGATTTATTTAACTTCAAGTAGTCCTTGCTTTCCCTCTCTCTCCGTCCCTCTCCCATCTTAATTCTCTGACTAGTTCTATTGTCCTCCTGATTAAATATTACTGATTGTATACCACGTTGTCACCTTTCCCTCAGTTAACAATGAACCATTCTACATTTCCTTATCAGCATCCACTTTGATCTGTCTTTTTCATATCCGACCCTTCTATATCTCTAGAATCCCTCTCCCCTGACTCTCAGTCTAAAGAAGGGTCTCGACCCGAAACATCACCTATTCCTTCTGTCTGGAGATGCTGCCTGTCCGACTGTCTGTCTTTGGTGTAAACCAGCATTTGCAGTTCCTTCCTACACATTCCTCACTATTATCCTGTTGGGCATTTCAGGCACCCACAATCCTCTCTGAAAAAGATTTGCCCCACACATCTCCTTTAAACTTTGTCCCTCTCACCTTGAAGTTTTGCCCTCTTAGAACGGAGATGAGGAAGAACTTTTTCAGTCAGAGAGCGGTGAAGGTGTGGAATTCTCTGCCTCAGAAGGCAGTGGAGGCCAGTTCGTTGGATGCTTTCAAGAGAGAGCTGGATAGAGCTCTTAAGGATAGCGGAGTGAAGGGGTATGGGGAGAAGGCAGGAACGGGGTACTGATTGAGAGTGATCAGCCATGATCGCATTGAATGGCGGTGCTGGCTCGAAGGGCTGAATGGCCTACTCCTGCACCTATTGTCTATTGTCTATTGTCTAATCTTTGACATTCCTATACCCAGAGAAGATTGTCTACCCTATCTTTGCCTCTTGTAATCCAAGTTTGTACAACCTCTCCTCAGAGCTAATACCCTCTAATCTAGGCAGTATTCTGGTAACACACTGTGTACTTTCTACTTACATTCACCTTTCAAAGTGCAACACTTCACACTTGCTTGGATTAAACTCCATGCTTATGAGAAGGTGATAAGGTAGGCAAGTGCTGATGGCCTGCAATACAATCTCATGTTTTTCTGGGATTTTGTAGTTAGAGCCATCTGCCCCTGCCTTTCCAGCAGTGTTCTACGTAGGAACAGGCCCTACGCCCCAACGCATCCACTTTTCATTCTCCATAAATGTTACCTGATATGACGAGTATTTTAATTTAAAAAGCAAGCTGGTCTCTCTTGCTGGCATATAGCTATACACCTCCAAATATTTCCGATGCATATACCTGTGTACCTGTCCACGTGTCGTTTGAAAAGGTGCGGCTGGTAGAGCTGCTGCCTCACAGTACCAGAGACCCAGCACACGATCCTGACCTCGGGTGCTATCTGTGGAGTTAGCACATTCTCCCTGTGTCTGCGAATGTTTCCTCCAGGTGTCATGGAGTGATAAAGCATGAAAGCACACCCTTCAGTCCAACTCATCTATACCGACCATGATGCCCATTTGCCTGCATATAGCTCATATCCCACAACCATTCCGTGTACCTGTTCAAGTGTTTTTTAAATACTGCTATAGACATGCCTCCACATCTGTCAACATGTTCCACATACCTACCACCCTCGGCATGAAAAATGTTTATATACTTCTATAAGATTAACCATCGGCCTCTCATGCTCAAAGCATCTCTTCGCCATCTGGAAGAAAAAATAAGTAAAGTTAGGGGTAGACACAAGGAACAGCAGGTGCAGGTTTACAGTAAAAGACACAGAGTGCTGGAGTAACTCAGTGGGTCAGACAGCATCTCAGGAATCAATGCTAGGCACATTGCTGTTTATGATTTATATCAACGATTTGGATGAGAATGTACAAGGCATGATTAGTAAGTTTGCAGATGACACTAAAGTGGGTGGTATCATAGATAGTGAAGATGTTTATCAAACATTACAACAGACTCTTGATCAGTTCGGCAAGTGGGCTGAGGAATAGATAACGGAGTTTAATGCAGACAAGTGCAAGGTGTTGCATTTTGGGAAGGCAAAGCAGGGCAGAACCTTCACAGCGAATCGTAGGGGCTTGGGGAGTGTTGTAGAGCAGGGAGATCAAGGAGTGCAGGTACATGGTTCCCTGAAAGTTGCATCACAGGTAGATATGGTGAAGAAGGCTTTTGGTACATTGGTCATTCTCAGTCAGGGCATTGACTGGAGAGATTGGGTCATTTTGTTGCAGTTGTACAAAACATTTGTAAGGCCACACTTGGATTGCTGTGTTCAGTTTTGGTCAGCCGGCTATTAAGTTGTCATTAAGTTGGAAAGAGTGCAGAGAAGATTTACAAGGTTGTTGCCAGGAGTTGAGGGGCTGATCTGTAAGAAGAGGTTGGGCAGGCTAATATTTTATTCCTTTGAGCGCAGGAGGATGAGGGGTGATCCCATATTGAGGTGTAGAAAATCTTGAGGGGACTAAATAGGGTGAATGCACACAGTCTATTACCCAGGGTAAAGGAATCAAACACAAGAGAACAAATGTTTACAGTGAGAGGGGCAAGATTTAGTGGGGTAATCTGAGAGGTAACTTTCTCTCAGAGGATGGTGTGATATATGGAATGAGCTGCCAGAGGATGTATAAGAAAATAACTGCAGATGCTGGTACAAATCGATTTATTCACAAAATGCTGGAGTAACTCAGCAGGTCAGGCAGCATCTCGGGAGAATGCTGCCTGACCGAGATGCTGCCTGATCTGCCAGAGGATGTAGTTGAGGCAGACACTAAACAGCATTTAAAATACACTTGGACAGGTACAGGGATAGGAAAGATTTAGATTTAGAGGGATATGGGCCTAACATGGGATTAGCTTAAATAGGGCATCTTAGCATGGATGAGTTGGGCTGAAGGGCCTGTTTCCGTGCTGTATGACTCTATAATTTTAAATAGATAGAGCGGTAAAGGTGTGTAATATGCTTGCCATCGGTTGGGCTATTGAATACAAGAGCCAGGAAGTCATGGTGCAACTGTATAAAACTTTGTTTAGGCCATATTGGAGTATTCTGTGCAGTACTGGTTGCAGCATTACTGGGAGGCTTTAGAGAGGATGCACAAGACGTTAGTCACAATGTTGCCTGGATTATAGGATTTTAGCTATTAGGAGAGAATGGACAAACTTGGAATCTTTCTTCTGATGTGTCCGAGGTTGAGGGGAGACTTGATGGAAGTATATAAAATGATGAGAGGCATAGAATAGATGGCAAGATTCTTTTTCCTTGGGTGGAAATGGAAAAGACCATTGGGCAGAGATGGGCGTTAATGTCAGTGCTATGCGATGCAAATATTTTCTACAAAGCCCGGAATGTTAGGGATGGTGGAAGCAGATACAACAGTAGCATTTAAGAGGCTTTTACATAGACAGGTCAATATGCAGAGAATGAAGGGATAAGGATCACATGCAGGCAGTGGAGATTAGTTTAACTTGGAATCATTTTTGGCACAGACATTGTGGGCCAAAGGGCCTGTCCCAGTGCTGCACTATTCTCTGTTCTAACTGTTCCTTCTGTAAATAACAATGCATTTGCTGAGGAGGACGGATTAGAAGACGCCGCACTAAACAAAACAAAACCCAATGGATTATTTTGAGGAACAAATAGGATTTTGGCAAAACATCAATAGACTGATTTGCTCTTCCAAAAGGCTTGGTCCATCCTAATTCTTATCTGACTGTGTTTTAGATTAGCAATTATAAAAGGGACTGGGTGGTGCTGTTAGTTTGAATACTGTTCTTTGAGATGGGGCCCGTTTAGAAATTTAGCCAAATTGATCAAATAAAAGTTTCTTCAGTCGCATGGCAGCAAGTGAAATATATTTAAGTGATCTCACCCAGGTTAGTAATCTGCTGCTTATAGTATGTTGTGGTGGCCAAGTAGCAGTTTCATGTAATGTCAGTTCTGGTGGTGAGAAACATATCAGTCGGTTTTAAAAATGTGCCGACCAATCACATATCTTTGTCAGATGAACTTTTCTTAGGTTTAGAGTCAGACAGCACAGAAACAGGCCCTTAGGCCCACCCAGCCCATGCTAACCAACAATGCTAAATCATGAAAACAGCTGAAGGGCTTGCTGTTCAATATCCAAATTCCAAATTCCAGATACTTATGTTCTTTGTTAAACGAGAAGTAAGTAAATCTATTCTATTGTCTGTCTTAATTGAAGTTTCATTTTAGGTAAATAAGCCCCAGCTATACTGAACTCTCATTTATTTGAAGGGTCCCGACCCAAAATGTCACCTATCCATTTCCTCTGCGGACCCACTGAGTTCCTCCTGCACTGTGTTTTCTCAAGATTTCGGCATCTACAGTTCCTTGTGATTCTTATGTTCATGCATGTTCCGAGATATGAGCAGTGCTGGCAAAGCCACCATTTTTTCCCATCCCATAGTTTCCCAAGAAGATGGTAGTGAGCCACCTTTGTAAATCATTGCCGTCCTTTACCTGTGGTTACTCCCACAAAGCTGTTAATAATAAATCTTTGAGGGATAATAAAGAAAGGGCAACATTATTCAAACTCAAAGTTACGCATCGGGTGATAATATTCTTGAGTGCTTGGCCCTCTTTTTGACCAGGGATATGGGTTTAAGAACTGCTGTCAGAGTAACCTAGGTAATGAACCAGTGTACTTCGCACGCATTGCAGCCTCTGCACCAGTCAAGGAAGGAATTAATGGTTTTGACGCGGCACTAATCAAGTAGACTGCTTTTACCTGAAAGGTGCCAATCTTTTTTATGTTCTTGAATCAGAGCTCATTCTAGCAAGTTCAAAGGATTCCTTCACATTCCTAACTTGCTGATGGTAGAAGGCTGAGGGGTGTCAGGAGGTGAGTTACTTCTGACAGCCCAGGATACCGAGCCTCAGGTTTGTTCCTGTAGCCACAGCATTTTAGCAGTTGGTTCCAATGAGTTTTGTATCTGATGAACCCCAGGATAATAATTATGACAATCTTTGAAATGGCAGATACTCAAATAACATTGCCTGACACTGCTCCTGCCCTGAATGCTGAAATTCTCTTCCATGCCTTTGCAACTTTACTTTAGAATATCCTGATCTGTTCTGGAATGGTCGTTAGTCTTTCACCCGTTGATGCCTTAAGCTTATTTAAAGTTGTGTGCTTGTATCCCGACTCACATCAAATTCTGTTTACCTGTTATATGTATGATTACTGAATGACATTGGATTTTCATTAAGCAGTGCCTCGACATGATAATTGCCTTCCTCACTGTCAGGAGTGATACATTCATTGGCTCATCATTCCCAACCTTATGTCCTATTCCATCTCTGCCACTTTCCAAATATCTGCCTTCTTCCCAATCGGGTGCCGCATATATTTACCCCGTTGCTTCCTCTACTGCCAAAGCCATATGCTCTGGAATTCCTTCTCCAGGTCTCTCTGCCTTCCTATCATCCTTTAGGACTTGCTTGTTTGGTCAAACCATTGGTCATCTGCTATAAAATCTCAAAATGTATACACGTTTCAAATTTTAATTGACATTGATATTATGGATCACATTGAAACTTCATTTAATTTTTTACTTAGTTTTAGAGATACACGGAAACAGGGTCTTTGGCCCACTGAATCTGCACCGCCCAGCAATCCCTGCACATTAACACTATTCCACACACACTAGGGATAATTTACATTTATACCAAGCCAATTAACCTAAAAACCTGTATGTCTTTGAAATGCGGAGGAAATCGAAGATCTCGGAGAAAACCTAATGGGGAGAACGTACAAACTCTGTACAGCCAATCATCCGCAGTCAGGATTGCATCCGGGTCTCTGGTGCTATAAGGCAGCAGCTTTACTGCGCCATCATTAAATTAAATCAATTGTCATTATTATCAAACGCATTAAAAGAAATGGAAATTACACAAGAATTAGGAATTAAAGGATATGTATTGTTAAATGCGCAAACTTCAGGGATACAACTCTTTTGGCATGAAAGTTTAGTTACAATATGTTGTGCAGCTGGAAAAGATTGCATTTGAGAGTTGGGTGCATGGTGAGTTTGATGGACATCTGAAAAAGATCAAGTAAAAGATTGAGTAACCCCTAAAAATTCTATAATCTTTTAAGCTGAGTGTACACTCAAATTACATTTGTTTTTGCATACTAATGCAGAGACAGTTCCCGATCTTGATATATACATAGTTCAATGTAAAAGTGGTAAATGTACAAAGGCTAGAACGTTGCGGGTCTAACAATTACATAAGAATTTGACGTTGCATCTAAGCCTTTTATTTGGTGAGTTGTTTTTGTGGGGATGCCAGTGGTTAGTTTACTAAAGCGACTGCTGGAGGCACCAAAGCTATTAAAGCTAACGATAGAGATAAGAGATGCATTTTATTTGTTCCCATGAAGAGTAGCAATGAGAATACAATTTGTGGTAACTGCAGCAGAAAATGTTGGTTAGAATAATTTAACCATACACAATTATGGTCAAGAATCAAAGCCTATTTCCCCGGATATGGACAGTAGCCTCATTTCATTATCATATTTTAGCTGAAGCAGTTTTTATATTCCTCGGCACAGGCATAGCTGAGATACATAATGAGGAGGAAATTTGCTTTTAATAAGCTTTTTTTAAATGGCCTCAAAAATTTGTAACAACCTTCTTCCTTTCTCTTCAGTTCTCTTCATTATCTGTTATTTTCCAGCTGAGAGGAGACTTAAAGCAGCACAGTCCCAGCATAAGTAAAATGGATTATTTGCTTTTTTATCCTCGTTGCATTGTAACTTGGCTGCCTCATTTATGATTTTAAAAATGATTACATTCTAAGAGAACTTATTGGATGTGCAGTACTCAGATATTCTGATTGAAAGCTGCTTACAACGCAAGTTCCACCATGCTTCCATTTATATCTTCCCTACCAATTTAATTATTGGTTAAACTACATTCCTTGTCTTAATATGTGTAGGTGAAGGGGTGGGGTAGAACGGATTAGAAACTAATGATATTTGCCCCTGATTGCAAAGTTTGCAAGGGCATGATTGAGAACAAATCTGGCCTGACTCATAAACTGGTGGAGCTAGGGTAAGAGACAGGACCATGTTGGAGGAGGTGTTAGTGTGGAACTGACAACAAGCATTGGATAGGGTTCCTCAAGTCTCAATATTTGGCCCATTACTAATACTGCTTTACATTCATTAATTAGAATCAGAAACGCAGTACAAAGTGGAGAGGTTTGCAGACAAAATAAACCTAGACTGGGTTGTGAGGAAACATAAAGTTGCTCAACAAATTTATGGATTTATTTGGAAAAGATGTGAAAGTGAGCAGAACTATGGCAGCTAGCATTTCATGAAGACAAGTGCAAAGCTCAACACATTGGAAAAAGCAGTTTGTGACCCACTTCATGCATGGGAGTCAAACTGAAAGAGACCATAAAGTTTCATGAAATCATGCATGTCCATCTACATCAAAGCAGTATTCAACAAAACCAGGTATATTTATTTCTGCAATCTTCCGTCATTATACTAATGTTTCTGATAAGCTTATGAGATCAATGCTTAACTGTGTCTCTCCTCCACCAAACCGCAAAGGTGGAAGGTATAGAATTTGACTATCACATTCTTTGACATATTCTGTTAATTTGCCGATGTTTTTCAGGACTTCTGAATTAGTAGGAAACATATTTCTTTTGGAACATAACAAGCATTTTTTTTTTAATGAGTTTTAAATGAAAATAGAAACACATGCAGAAACACCTGTGGAAAAAGCGAAACAGAATTAATAATTTTTGTTTTTACTCAGCTTCCCAGAATCCACCGTATTACTTGTTCTATAAAGGGTTGTTCACAGATGTTATGGAAGAGTGAATATAAAATTTGTTTGAAATTATTCCTGTTGTGCATTTAACAAAAAATTCACCACTCTCCATCTAAGTGAGAATTTAAATCTCATGGGATGTTTCTGATGTGCACTTACAGAGGTGTGGGTAATGACTATTTAGCCTTGAATCCTTCTCCATACTTAACACCATCCATCCAAAGTGTTTTTTAATCCCAAAAATCCCTATCTAACAAAAACATATCAATCATTAAACTGCATCTGAGAGATTTCCACTGCCTGGTGTAAAAATAAGTGCTTTCTGACATTCCACTCAGGTTAAGATTATTCTCTTTTGTTCTAAATTTCTCCACCAGGGGAAATAGTTTTGTTCCGTCTTTCCGATCAAATTATTTTAATCGGCTTGAACGACTAAATTAGATCTTGATATTTAAGGAATACAAGACAAATCATTTAATCTATTTTGGTAACACTCGATTCCGGTGAACTTATCTTTTTAATACGTTCTGACATATCTATAATGAAAGTACATACCACCAGACTCTGTTTCTCCTCTTTTCCTCTGTTTGAATGGCTTTTCCTCTGTTTGAATGGTCGTTCCGTAAGCTAGAGTTCCAGAATTCTGTATTGTATATCTGATCTGTTTGGATAGCATGCGACACAGAACTTTTCACTGTACCACGGTGCATGTGACAATAATAAACCTAAACCTTTTTGGATGTTCTGTGCCGAGATATTAAAACCGTACTCCAGATAAGATATAACCAGAGGTCCATACGGTTTTAATGTAACTTCTATCTCTTTGTATTCTTGGATTCTATTCAATTATTTTCTGCAGGTTGCTAACTTTTTATGTTCATCAGGTCATAAGTCATATGAGCAGAAGTAGGCCATTTGGCCCATCGAGACTACTCCACCATTCAATCATGGCTAAATCTATCTTTCCTTTTCATCCCCATTCTCCTGCCTTTTTCCCATAACTTTTGACACCTTTACTAATCAAGAATCTGTCAATCTTCACCTTAAAAACATCCAATGACTAGGCCTCCACAGCCATCTGTGGAAATGATTTTTACAGATTCACCGCTCTCAGACAAAGGAAATTCCTCCTTTTCTCCTTTCTAAAGGTACATCCTTTGATTCCGAAGCTATGCCCTTTTGTCCTAGGTTCTCCCACCAGTGGAAACATCTTCTCCGTATCCACTCTTTCCAGGCCTTTCACTAAGTTTCAATGAGGTCTCCCCCCCCCCCCCCCCCCCCCCCTCATCCTTTTAAATTCCAGCGAGTACAGGTCCAGTGCCATCAAACACTCATCAACGCTCAGTAATGATTGCTGTATTTGTACCTTAAATCACTCAGCTTATCCATTGTGCTAAACTTTTTGTCACTTGTATAACCACGCATCTTCAAATGTCATGCAAACAGGAATCCTGAAGATATCAGCAACTAGATGAGGAATGAGTGGGAGCAAACACCAATTTTGAGGATCCAAATGCAGGATGGCTTGTATCAGTTAAGCACGAAGATAGACACAAAAAGCTGGAGTAACTCAATGGGACAGACAGCACCTCGCGAGAGAAGGAATGGGTTACGTTTCGGGTCAAGACCCTTCTTCAGACTGGTTAAAGATAAGGGAAAGGAGAGATATAGACGGTGATGTGGAGAGATAAAGAACAATGAATGAATGATATGCAAAAAAAGTAACTATGATATAGGAAACAGGCCATTGTTACCTATTTGTAGGGTGAAAATGAGAAGCTAGTGCGACATGGGTGGGGGAGGGATAGAGAGAGAGGGAATGCCGGGGCTACTAAAGTGAGAGAAATCAATATTTATACCACTGGGCTGCAAGCTGCCCAAGCGAAATACGAGATGCTGTTCCTCCAATTTGCGTTTAGCCTCATTCTGACAATGGAGGAGACCTAGGACAGAAAGGTCTGTGGGAATGGGAAGGAGAACTAAAGTGTCCAGCAACCGGGAGATCAGGCTGGTTCAGATGGTCTGAGCGAAGGTGTTCCGCAAAACGATTTCCCAGTCTGCGTTTGGTCTCGCCGATGTATAAAAGTCCACATCTTGAACAACGGATACAGTAGATTAAGTTGGAGGAGGTGCAAGTGAACCTCTGCTTAACCTGAAAGGACTGTCAGGCTCCCTGGACAGAGTCGAGGGAGGAGGTATAGTGACAGGTGCAGCATTTCCTGCAGTTGCAGGGGAAGGTACCTGGGGAGGGGGTGGTTTGGGTGGAAAGGGATGTTAACCAAGGAGTTGTGGAGGGAACAGTCTCTGCGGAAGGCAGAAAGGGGTGGAGATGAGAAAATGTGGTGAATGGGGGGATACTGTTGGAGGTGGCGGAAATTTCAGAGGATTATGTGTTGTATGCGACGGCTGATGGGGTGGAAGGTAAGGACTAGGGGGACTCTGTCTCTGTTGTGACGAGGGGGAGGGGGAGCAAGGGCGGAGCTGTGGTGTACTGAGGAGACACGAGTGAGGGTCTCATCTATGATGGGAGAGGGGAACCCCCATTCCCTAAAGAATGAGGACACCTCAGATTTTATCATATGGAACACCTCATCTTGGGCGCAGATACGACGTAGAAGGAGGAATTGGGAGTAGGGGATAGAGTGCAGGAAGCAGGGTGGGAAGAAGTGTAGTCAAGATAGTTGTGGGAGTCAATGGGTTTGTAATAGACGTCAGTCAATAGTCTATTTCCTGTGATGGAGACTGAGATCAAGAAAGGGGAGGGAGATATGGCAGATGGTCCAAGTAAGTTTGAGTGCAGGATGAAAATTGGTGGCGAAGGTGATGAAGTCCATGAGTTCTGCATGGGTACAGGAGGTAGCACCGATGCAGTCATCAATGTAACGGAGATAGAGTTTGGGGATTGTGCCAGTGTACGCCTGGAACAGGGATTTTGCAACGTACCCGACAAAAAGGCAGGCATAGCTGGGGCCCATGCAGGTGCCCATAGCTATGCCTTGGACTTGGAGGAAGTGAGAGAAGTCAAAGGAGAAGTTGTTGAGGGTGAAAACCAGCTCTGCTCGACAGAGTAGAGTGCTAGTAAAGCAAAATTGGATGGTTCTGCGGTCGGGGAAGAAACTGAGGGCTTTAAGGCCTTCCTGGTGAGGGATGGAGGTGTAGATTGACTGAACGTCCATAGTAAAGATGAGGGAGTGGGGGCTCGGAAAGCGGAAGTCATTAAAGAGACGAAGGGCATGTGAGGTATCTTGGACATAGGTCAGGAGAGATTGGACCATTGGGGGATAGGATGGAGTCGAGGTACGTGGAAATCATTTCCTTGTGACAGGAGCAGGCAGAAACAATGGGTCTGCCAGGGCAGTTGTGTTTGTGGATTTTGGGGAGAAGGTAAAAAAGGGCTGTGCTGGGCTGGGAAACAATAAGCGGAGGCTGTGGAAGGCAGACAGCCAGAAGTGATGAAATTATGTTTAAGATTAAGGCCTGGTGCCCATCTGTGGGGTCATGGTCCAAGGAGAATTAGGGGGAGGTGTCTGAGAGTTGTCGCCTGGCCTCAGCCCGGTAGAGGTCAGCACACCAGACTACCATGGCACCTCCCTTGTCAACGGGTTTGATTATAATGTCAGGGTTGCTGCAGAGTGAGCAGAGGGCTGTACATTCAGAGGGGGTTAGATTGGAGTAGGTAAGTTCACTGGAAAAGCTGACAGTTGAGGTCACGCCGGCAGTTAGAAATAAAGAGGTCTAGAGAGGGGAGAAGGCCATACTGGGGAGTCCAAGAGGAGGGGCACCGGTGGAGACAGGAGAATGGGTCATCACTGGGTGGTAAGGACTCCTTTCCAAAGGAAAAGGCACAGAGGCAGAGGCGACGGAAGAAAAGCTCTACGTCGTGGCAGACCCGGAACTCGATGAGGTGGGGGCGGAGGGGAACGAAGGTGAGGTCTCTGTTGAGGACCGACCGTTCCATATCAGAAACGGTCAGGGGGGTTTGGTGAAGACACGGCAAAGCTGGGGGTTGTGGTCAGAGGAGGTCTGGGAAGTGGACAAAGGCCGAGCGAGGCGAGATCTGGTGGGGGGATGGTATGTGTTCAGAGAAGAGGGGGGCGTGAGGACTATTGTATGGGTGGGGTGTGGTTGGGGTAACCTGGTTAAAAGAGGGGGAAGGGGAAGATCTATCACTACTGAGGTTCCCTGTAGGAGGGGGGGAGCAGTAGGACCCAGCAGAGTCAGGCCACGCGGTGTGGGAGTCTGCATCGTGGATGTGGGCCTGGTGCTGAGCCTGGAACGCAGTTGAGGTGACTGCTCCGGCCCACTGGTGGGCAGTGGAGAGGCATGGGTCGGCGGAGTCGCTGGTGGAGGCCTGTGGGGGGCTGGGGTAGTGATATGGGTCGGTGGGCAGCAGCATCGGCAGTCCCCGGGAGACAGTGAAGGCCGGCGACAACAGCGGTGGCCCTAAGGAGGCGGTGAAGTCGGCAGCCTCAGCAGTTTCAATGGACCGGGCCTGGTTTCAGCCGGGAAGGCAGTGATAGTCGGAGAGGTGGTGGATGTTGGTGCTGCTCCTCGTGGTGGTTATCTTGGCTTTGTGTTCAGGCAGGCAGCGCGGTCCAGCGGTGCCTGGGCATGTGGGTGGTCGAGACAGTGTCGGTGGAGGGACCGGTCTGGAGGCGGGCAAGCTTGTGATCCTTGGTAGAGTCCAGATAGGGGAGGAAATGGTTGTTGAGGGCGTAGATCTGGCATTGAATGAAGTACAGTTGGGATCCATTGCAGGTGTGGGTGAGTAAGGCCCAGAGCTGCGGGAGAGTCAGAGCGAGGGCCTGCTGATGCGGGCGCATCGCAGCCAGTGTAGATCGCAGGGCACGGAAGGAGAACTGTTGCAAAAAACGACAGATCAACTGTCTGTACCTGTAATCCGGGTTGGGTCCGAACTGGGATATCTGGAACCGGAGCTGGAATCCATGAGGTAGAAGATAGAGGCGCAGGCAAGCACCGAGAAAACTCAGGTGGTTGTGGTAGCGAGTCTGGAATAAAACGTGGTCATAGTTAAGCATGGTCCTGTTTAACTAATTCCAGTTAAGTCCTAATTTAAAATATTACCCAGTTTCTTCCTGGCTGTTATCAAGAAACTGAAGAGCCCTCTCATCAGCTAGTGCAGTCCTGACGTCTCATCTACTTCATTTGAGACCTTTGAACTACCTCAATGTTATATCTGGTAATAAATGCTGTTCCTGTTATTTTTTACTTGTGCACAGTGGACAGCTTGATTGTATTCATACGTAGTCTTTTTGACTCCATAGCATACAAACAAGAAGATTTTCACTGTACCTCAGTACACGTGACACTAATAAGCCAAACACAACTAAAGCACTTCCAACTGCTAATTAAGCAGATGCACGAAGATTTGGAGAAATATTCACTGAAATAATTTGTTGAAAAAAAGAAATCAAAAACATTTTAATTTATATAATGGAATTAGAAGTCAGCAGCCACCTGTTTTAAAGAAATAACTTGGTCAGTGACTTAAATGATGAATTGATGCTAATTTCCCTTTATTGCGGCATCTAACCCATTTTAAATCGCAGTAATGCTTTAAAGTAAATAGGCTTTCATCAGTATGAAGCTTCTTTCCTTTTTGATGTGAAATAAAAGAGTTTAATGTTATTCAGTATAAATATTTTTACTTTGCTTGCAGTTTTTTTGTTCTTTCCATGGAGACTTCCTTTTCACAGCTTCAAAGATCTGAAACTGTTTTGGGAAACTGTACAATGCCATTACAGTGATGATGGTGAAGACCACCCAGAAGCATAACAAATGAATGCATAGAAATATTCCTACTTAATTGTGCATTTACCTTATAATAGATAATGTAACCTCTTGAGGACCTGTGTTTTCCAAGTATGACTATTTAATTTGATAAATGTTTGATCCAAAGCTGATAATACAATTGGCAATCTTTCTATCGCACTATTCAAGCACCACAGATGATTGTACTTAATCAGAATACTACTGGGGCTATTTGCGAATGTAAACATATAACTTATCCTAATTACTCTAGAGAGAGTTTGTTATTGCCTAAATGCTAGGGCAATAATTATGCAATTCTTTGAGGACTTTGTTGTAAGTTATCAGATTTAAGGATCAATCAGCACAAATGTGTATTACAACAAATACAGTGGCTGACTGAGGCTAGGACAAAATGTCAGTATGTTTCCTAAACTACTACCTAACAACAGACTCGTCATTATGGGCCATGTGAAAATTACATTTTTCACTACTCTCTAAATTTTAAACCATTATCCATTTCCCACAATTTTTACTCCTCAAATATTTTCCTTTAGTTACTTTAAATTATATTCTCGTTACTTAGCATGGCAATTCCCATTTACTATTGTAGTAATCACTTTTAATGTTCAAGTTATTGATTTGTCCAGTTGCATAATTTACAATGGTATTGCAATGGTTGCTGCAGCTGTATCTCATCAGTCAACTGAATCAATTACTGTCAACTGTCCAGGAAAATTAACCCTGTGTCTACCTCATTTATTAAAAGGTTAATTTTTACAGTGCTCTAGTACGTGCATATGAGAGAATAGTAAACTAGAATTGTCTTAATGTCAATTCACATATCAATTAAAAAGAAAAAGTTAATTATTCCGTGTAGGAAGGAACTGCTGATGCTGGTTTAAACCGAAGACAAACGAAAAATGCTGGAGTAACTCAGCGGGACAGGCAGCATCTCTGGAGAGAAGGAATGGGTGACATTTCAGGTTGAGATCCTTCTTCAGACTAGTCAGGGGAAAGGGAAACGAGAGATATCTCTTTTTATCAAACTTAACAAAAAATATAATAATTGCAATTACCTTTTTTTCTACTGGTATTTACCCTATTTTATTGTCCCAGAGAAGTAAATTATTGTCAGTGAACTTGGCTATTAAGCTATTTGGCATCACGATTTTGAGCTGCTAATTATATCTGAAACAGTGGTGGTCCCAGTTGGAGGTGAGAACTGAATACTGTGCCAGGAACCCTGGCAGGAAAAGCAGTATACAGTGACATGCAAACCAAATAGAACATTTCAGCAGCTTAAAAAAAGCTGCTTCCCTGAAAATGTCTTTCCCAGCCTTCGGTTACCTTATAATCCCCAGTTACTTTTTGCAAATGCTCAAAAATGGTACACTTGTTGTCATTGCAAAGCATACATTGTCAACCATCTATAGTCCTTATTTTAACATAATCGGGTCAACTTGACTTTGTGCAAGTTCATATATGTAGAATCAAAAACTGGAAGCCAGATGTCTTAATGAGAATCATTATTATGGAACTATCAATATTGGAATATTTGATAGACTTTATTATCTAATTATGCCTGTCTTTTAAAGATGGAAATTACATTTAGGTTAAAACTTTTTCATACTGTTTGAATCTGCTTTGAAACCGATTAAGTGCATTTGCAGTATAATCTCAACCATACTATTGACAGAGGTGTCAGTCAATTTCCAATAGTAAGGTCCAAACAATGGCAAATATGTTTCAATTGTATTTGTTGATATGTAAACATCAGCCACGAACAAATCCTACTACCTTCCTCCTTTTCACCAGCCTTTTTGTGAACTGTGGACATGGATCTTTTATGAGCATGGATGGGATTTTAGTTAAACATCTCATTTAATGGTTCATACATGTAACTCTTTAAGGTGTATACTGAAGTACACTCGACTCTCTGAAATGGATCTAGAATCTAATGTGGTATTCAGGGGAGAATTTCCACCCTGAAGCAAGGTTGAATTTAACTTAAGATAGTCACAAAGTGCTGGAGTAACTCAGCAGGTCAGGCTTGTTGATGTTAATGCTGTGAATGTAGTCTGAAACCGAATGAATAATATCTTTGGGGGCTTCAAATTATATTGCCACAACCATGAGGAATTATATTGGACTTATACTAGAATTACATTGGCAAAAACGAAAAATGTTTTGCTAATGAATGGTTCTAGATCTCAAGATGTACATTCACTCAATTGTATGAAAATTCCTGAAATTGAGATACAAACCACTGACAAATTGGACTGAGAAACTACAACAATGTTACAGACGGGGTATTAGGGTTTGAATCCCAACTCAGAAGAGTTTCATTTCTTCAATCTAAAAATATTAGGATACACTTATTGATAAATAATGGAATATAATTTTCATCTTAATTCACAGTGGACAAGGGAATGTAATCTCGGGATTCACTGCTATGAGAAACTATATATTAATACAATAAGTACTTTATATGACATTTGTACATACCTTTAATTAAAAATATATTTCATATTAGTCATTAAATCTTGGGGCGATTTTTCTGAATCCTTAAAATACTTTGAAAACACACGTTGGAACATTGCAGATCCACTGCCAATTGATTCTGATTTGTTGAAATAAATCAGTAGAAAACTGTAGACAACAATTAGTGAATTAGTTCTTGTAACCCTATTTTTTATTGTGATTTTGGAGAGTAAGTAACATTGCTCAAGCTAAATTTGTAGAAGAACAAAATGCATCACATGGGAAAGTCCATTTTGCTTTATTATCATCACATAAGTTGTCAATTGAATTCACAATAATCATACAAGAGCTGGCTTACAAGGTAAATTTACATTCAAGTTATACTTTTATTGATCTTACTGTTAGTTATTTTAGTTTCATAGTACTTTGTTGTCACATGTACCTAGTTACAGTGAAATTTGTTCCAGTAAAAATGTTTCTGTACATATTTATGTTCAAGAGTATAAGAATATATATAGTATAAGAAAATAACTGCAGATGCTGGTACAAATCGAAGGTATTTATTCACAAAATGCTGGAGTAACTCAGCAGGTCAGGCAGCATCTCAGGAGAGAAGGAATGGGTGACTTTTCGGGTCGAGACCCTTCTTAGTAGATTACTCTGAAGCAGTATGCAAGATTCACCACATTTCCAGTGTTCTCTTGTAACCTTCAAATTTAAAGTTATTAAAAATGTTGTCTTAACTGGCCATGAAGGCACTAAGTTTAGAGTTGGAGGGCTTGGTGCCATACTTCCATGAAGGATCCCAAGCTACAGTAAACTACCACCCTAACACTGGCCTAACTCTAATTTTGCTACTTTCTTCATTTTCACTTCTTCCCTCTCACATTCCAATGAAGCACAACTTTCCCATGCAGCCTACCTCTATATTTTTAGACATGGGTTCAATCCTGAATTTAAATGTTATCTGTGACCACATGGGTTTACTCCAAGATTCCCCCCGAATGCCAAAGGTGTGTGAGTTGGTAGGTTAATTGGCACTGCAACCTGCCTCTAGTGTGTAGGTGAGTGGTAGAATCTGGGGTGAGTTGATGAGAATCGAAAGTGACATTAATGTAGGATTAGCATAGATGACGTTGCAAGTTCAATGTTGACAAGGACATGGTGGCAAATTGGAATTAGAGCCACTGTGTTCAAATGGTGTGCAGTTTCTACCCTGCACTCTCTAACACCCTATTCTGATCCTTTGCTGCTTTACACCGGCAATATTTAAAACAAAAAACTATTCTTACGTATGTAATGGTTTACAGAACAGAATTGTCCGTGTAGATTTAGGCAAGTTGACTAAAAGTTGAACTGCACTGATGTATTTTGAGACTGAATCCTAGGAAATAATTTAAACAGTGGAGTTGGGACAGAAGCCCAAAAGACTGTGGCTAAGAGAGCAGCAAACATTCGAAGGAGGAAATTGTAGTGAGGGTGGAGTTGAGGCCAGACAGGAAGCAATATCTTTGGCTGTCAGAGTCAGGAGGCAGGGCATAAGAATGCAGAAGGGCAAGCAAAGAGTTCATGGGTGTTATGGGGAAATCTGTGGATGGATTTAAAGACAAATATGAGAATTTTAAATGTAAATATCTGAAGAATTGGGAAATAATATTTATTTGTGGGAATAAATTTATTTGTGGGAATAGATGGAGAGAAAAGTAGTTTGCAATCATGTGCTAAAATATTTCATACAGTTATGCATGTATAAAGTACCTACATATATTTCTAAGTTGTTATGTTCAATATGTTTTACAAGAAAAAACTAATGAATTTTGCATAATTTTGTATAAAAGCTTTTCTGTCCATAATCGCCATTTATCTAATCTCACTGTCTTTATTGTGAGAGCTTACAGGAACATAGAAACAGAGAAACATAGAAAATAGGTGCAGGAGGAGGTCATTCGGCCCTTCAAGCCAGCATCGCCATTCATTGTGATCATGGCTGATCGTCCCCAATCAATAACCCGTGCCTGCCTTCTCCCCATATCCTTTGATTCCACTAGCCCCTAAAGCTCTATCTAACTCTCCAGTGATTTGGCTTCCACTGCCCCCTGTGGCAGAGAATTCCACAAATTCACAACTCTCTGGGTGAAAAAGTTTTTTCTCACCTCAGTTTTAAATGGCCTCACCTTTATTCTAAGACTGTGGCCCCTGGTTCTGGACTCGCCCAACATTGGGAACATTTTTCCTGCATCTAGCTTGTCCAGTCTTTTTATAATTTTATATGTTTCTATAAGATCCCCTCTCGTCCTTCTAAACTCCAGTGAATATAAGCCTAGTCTTTTCAATCTTTCCTCATATGACAGTCCCGCCATCCCAGGGATCAATCTCGTGAACCTAAGCTGGACTGCCTCAATTACAAGGATGTCCTTCCTCAAATTAGGAGACCAAAACTGTACACAATACTCCAGATGTGGTCTTACCAGGGCCCTATACAACTGCAGTACTTACAGTATGTTGGGTGGCACCATGACACAGCTTGTGGAGTTGCCAAGTCACAGCTCCAAATGACTGAGTTCAATCCTAACCTCTGATGCTGCTTGTGTGATGTTGGCATGTTCTCTCTTTTACCTGTTAGGTTAAGGGCTGGTATATAGTTCAAAATTTGGAACCAGAATGAAGTTAAGAAACATAGATAAGATGATGGAAGTTTGAAATTCCACACTGTCACAGACAAAATGTTTTAGTTTAAAGGTTCATTTTAGATCCACACTGGTGTTAATCAAAGGAATTAATGAAATGTGGAACAAAGGGCCATGGTGTAAGGTCACAGATCAAATATGACCTCATTAAAAGGTGGAACAAATTGATGGGTCTGGACAACCTTCTTCTGTAACTGGTGCTCATAGTACTGAAAAATAATGGGAATATGCAATAATGTATTCCTGTTTTCAATAATAATCCACATGCCTTTAATGAAAGGTGGTAAAGAAATTTCTCAGGAATGCATTTGTTAATAATGATTTTGCACAACAGGGTCTTAGGCCATCACTGTTGCAGCTTCTGTTTTTTCTTGTTGGCAAATTGTTAAATTTCTTTCTCATGGATTTGCAGTCAACATGAGGATGTCAAGCTTATAAATAATATGCTCAAATCCTGTTTGCCCTTTAGAAATTCCAAAGTGGCCACATGAACTCTGGTTGACACATTTCCTTCCTTTTCCAAAGCTTATACACTGGAATTTAGAAGGATGAGAGGGAATATTATCGAAACATATAAGATTATTAAGGGGTTGGACATGTTAGAGGCAGGAAACATGTTCCCAATGTTGGGGGAATCCAGAACCAGGGGCCACAGTTTAAGAATAAGGGGTAGGCCATTTAGAACGGAGATGAGGAAAAACATTTTCAGTCAGAGAGTTGTAAATCTGTGGAATTCTCTGCCTCAGACGGCAGTGGAGGCCAGTTCTCTGAATGCATTCAAGAGAGAGCTAGATAGAGCTCTTAAGAATAGCGGAGTCAGGGGGTATGGGGAGAAGGCAGAAACGAGGTACTGATTGAGAATGATCAGCCATGATCACATTGAATGGTGGTGCTGGCTCGAAGGGCCGAATGGCCTACTCCTGCACCTATTGTCTAGTTAATCCAATTGGCTTTCTACCACTAATATTCTTAAAGGTGAACTTAGCTTTATTTTTAAAACTTCACAATATGATCCAGTCTAAAATACTCTATAATAGCATGTAAAATAATCTATAATGTAACATAATGTAGACACAAAAAGCTGTAGTAACTCAGCAGGACAGGCATCATCTCTGGACCCATTCCTTTACTCCAGAGATGCTGCCTGTCCCACTGAATTGCTTCAGGTTTTTGTGTCTATCTTCGGTTTAAACCAGCATCTGCAGTTGCCTTCTTACACATGTAACATAATGTGTTCATTATGAAAGATCCACTACATACTCTCCTTATCACCGACAGGAAATAAATAACCGGACTCCATAGTGTTTTATAGTTGAGGAATCTAAATTTTGTACAATCCAATTCATAAAATGAATTAAATACTGGAATAATAAACCAACTGTAGTCAGTGAGCATCAAGAGGAAAGCATCGAATGGTTTGATTCATATCTGTGTCAGAGAATGGTTGGTGTCGTTTTTGGACATCAGTAATCATCACTTTAAGACATCACCACTCGAGTCCCTGAAAAGCAATGGCCGAGATCCAGCTGTCGTAGCTACTTCATCAATGATGTTTGAGCCATCATAAGGTCAAAAGTAGGGATGCGTAAAGTTATGAAATCTATAATCATACAGCATGGAAACAGGCCCTTTGGCCCAACTTATCCATGCCAACCAAGATGCCCCATCTACACGAGTCCCACCTGCCTGTGTTTGGCCCATATCCCTTGAAACCTTTCCTATCCATGTACCTGTCCAAAATGTATTTTAAATGTTGTTATAGTACCTGCCACAACTATCTCGGGCAGCTCATTCCATATACTCACCACCCTCTGTGTGAAGTAAGACGAAAGTTATTGACTATGCCACTAACTTGGTCTCAAGTTAAATGAATGAATGAATGAATAAGTTTATTGGCCAAGTAGGTACACATACAAGGAATGTGCCTTAGTGCTCCGTTCGCAAGTCACAACACGAATATACAGTAAACAACTAAGAATAAAGCATAAAACATTAAGAATACAACATTACGGTTTAAACATGTGAGTGAAATAAACCGGAGCAAAAAGAGACTACAGACTTTTGGTTATTGAGTAGAGCTACGACTCGCGGGGAAAAAAGCAGTTTTTATGTATGGTTGTGGCTGCTTTGACAGTCCGGGGTCGCCTTCCAGAGGGAAGTGCTTCAAAGAGTTTGTGGCCAGGATTAGAGGGGTCAGAGATGATCTTGCCCGCTCACTTCCTGGCCCTTGCAGTGTACAGTTCGTCAATGAGGGGAAGGTTGCAGCCAACAACCTTCTCAGTTGATCGAACGAGGATGGGTGATAAATGCTAGCCATGCCAATGATGGGCCAGAATCTGAAAAATGAATTAAAATGTATTTATTACACAAATTATGAAATACCAATTTTTGCAGGTGAGTTAGCAAGTCTGATGACAGAAAGACAAAGAGAGAAAATATCTGTCACACAGTAGAACCATTGATGATGTGCTCTTAAACGGAAGATAATGTATTTGCATTAACATAGTTTGAGGGAGACATGAGCAAGGCCAGAAAATATTGTTGATTTCAACTTGGCCTTGAGATGGTGGTGGTGAGCTATCTTGTTACACTGCTGGAATCCTTCAGATGAAGGAATCTCACAGTGCTGTTGAGTCATGAGTTCCTAAATTTAGTTCCAGTAACAAAGAAGGAAAGACAAAATATCTCCGTCACAATGACGTGTAAATTAGGAAGGAATTTGTAGGCTGTGACATACTGTATCCATATCCCTGCTGCCCTTGTCCTAAGTAGTGGTCAAGAGCTTGAAAAGTGTTATTAATGTAGACAGAGAGTAATTGTGGTGCATTTTGCTGATGGTGTGCTATGTGGCAATGGTATGCAATTGCTGCACTGTGTATTCATCAGCACATATTTTCATTCATGACCTTTTGAATCATGGATGAAGGTCGATGATGGTTGAGACTAATATTTTGTCCTGAAGAACAACTACAGTGATGTCTTAGTCACAAGATGATTGTTGTACATAAACATTTTACCTTGTGAAGGCCAGAGGTTTCTACTTAATTCTCATTGATTTTAATCTTAACAAACATCTTTGAAATGAACACTGTCCTGTCCATCACGGGTTCTGACCTCCCCACCATTGAAGGGATTTACAGGAGTCGCTGCCTAAAAAAGGCAGCCAGCATCATCAGAGATCCACACCATCTTGGCCACACTCTCATTTCACCTCTGTCATCAGGAAAAATGTACAGGAGCCTGAAATCTGTAACATCCAGGTTCAGGAACAGCTTCTTTACAGCCATCAAGCTATTAACCACTACAACTTCCAAATAAGCTCTGAATAACATAGACTTGGGGTCATTGGCTTTGTCTTTTCTGCACTATTATTGTTTGTTTTTTATGTATATATATATATATATATATATATATATATGTGTGTGTAGGATACATTGAACAATCCGTGTTCCAGGCTTACACTGGCCCTATCCCTGAACTATATCTCCATCACATTGATGACTGCATCTATGCTACATCCTGCACTCATGCAGAACTCATGGACCGTCACCAATTTTCATCCTGCATTCAAATCTCCGACACCTCCTTCCCCTTTCTTGATCTCACAGGCTCCATCAAAGGAATAGACTTTTGATTGACGTCTATTACAAACCCACTGACTCCCACAACTATTTCGACTACACTTCTTCCCACCCTGCTTCCTGCAAAGACTCTATTCCCTACTCCCAATTCCTCCGTCTACGCTGCATCTGCGCCCAAAATGAGGTGTTCCATCCGAGATGTCCACGTTCTTTAGGGAATGGGGGTTATCCTCTCCCATCATAGATGAGGCCCTCACTCGTGTTTTCTCGGTACCCCTTGCTCCACCCTTGCTCCCCCTCTCCCTAGTAGCAACAGAGACAGAATCCCCCTCGTCCTTACCTTCCACCCCATCAGCTGTCGCATCCAACACATAATCCTCTGAAATTTCCGCCACCTCCAACGGGATCCCACCATGAGCCATATTTTCCCATCTCCACCCCTTTTCGCCTTCCGCAGAGACCATTCCCTCTGCAATTCCCTGGTTAACTCATCCTTTCCCACCCAAACCAGCCCCTCGCCAGGTACCTTCCCCTGCAAACGCAGAGGATGCAACACCTGTTGCGATACCTCCCTCCCTCGACTCTGTCTAGGGACCTCGACAGTCCTTTCAGGTTAGACAGAGGTTCACTTGCACCTCCTCCAACCTCATCTACTGTATCCGTTGTTCAAGATGTGGACTCTTATACATTGGCGAGACCAAATGTAGATTGGGCGATTGTTTCGCTGAACACCTTCGCTCAGCCTGCCTGATTTCCCGGTTGCTGGACACTTTAACTCTCCTTCCCATTCCTACACAGACCTTCCTGTCCTAGGTCTCCTCCATTGTCAGAGTGAGGCTAAACGCAAATTGGAGGAACAGCATCTCATATTTCGCTTGGGCAGCTTATAGCCCAGTGGTATGAATATTGATTTCTCTCACTTCAGGCAGCCCCGGCATTCCCTCTCTCTCTATCCCTTCCCCACCCAAGTCGCACTAGCTTCTCATTTCACCCTACAAACAGCTGACAATGGCCTGTTTCCTTTATCATCCTTGCTTTTTTGCATATCTTTCATTCATTGTTCTTTATCTCTCCACATCATCGTCTATATCTCTCGTTTCCCTTATCTCTAAGCAGTCTGAAGAAGGGTCTCGGCCCAAAACATCACCCATTTGTTCTCTCCAGAGATGCTGCCCTCCCCGTTGGATTGCAACCTTGTCGTGGCCGGGGAGCTTGTGTGTCTCAGTGATCTCTAGAGCTATGCCAGCGGGAGATTCGTCTCCTGTTAGGGTTTCCCATGCTGGGCAGGTCGAAGGGTAGAGACGAGACGAAGAGCGATCCACTGGTCCTCCAGGTTGGGGGTTGAGCACAGGGCTAACAACCCCGCCTCGTAAAACGAATATGTTACGGAAACAACAACTGGAGGAATCAACACTACTGGGCGTGACTGACTTCCAGGGCCATCGACAGACGCTAGGATGAATGTCAATGGTGAAAGGAAGAGAACCAGACAGCATCCCAAGAATAGCCCTGCACTGGACACCAGAAGGGAAAAGGAAAAGAGGGAGACCCAAAACCACATGGCGTCGAAACCGTAGAGGAGGAAATGAAAACTATGGAATTGACCTGGGGTAGTGCCCAGAAACTAGCCCAGAACAGACAGGAGTGGAGAACCTTCGGTGTGGCCCTACATGCCAGGATGCATAATGGGCAGTAAGTAAGTAAGTAGAGATCCTGCCAGTCCAGCTGAGTTACTCCAGCTTTTTGTGTCTATATATATGTGTGTGTGTTTGTGTGTATGTTTATGTGTATATATGGAAAAATATACTGAACTTTTTTTTCTCGTTTATTATATTTGCAGTGTACTGATGTTTACATATTCTGTTGTGCTGCTGCAAGTAAGAATTTCATTGTTCTATCTGAGACATATGACAATAAAATACTCTTGACTCTTGAAGTTTCACTCAGTCAAGTGCTTGTGGATTGCATGGGTAGTCGTTTCTAACCTCTCCTTTTGAATTCATGCCTTTTATCCTCGATTAAACCAAGGGTGTAATTAGATGGAGTGGTCTTGGCAAAAGTAATGGTCATGAATTTTATAACCACATATATTGACATTGGCTTAGCTTACATTTCTTGCTCTACATTAGGTTTGAAGTTCTATCCCAGTTCATTTATATGTAGAATGTGCAAGAATAATAAAGGGTAGGCACTAAGGATCTATATATCTACAGATCTGTATCTATACACTGTAAATGGCTCGATTATAATCACATTTTGTGTTTCTGCTGACTGGTTAGCACACAACAAAAGCTTTTCTATAGACAATAGACAATAGGTGCAGGTACATATGGCAATAAACTAAACTGAACTGAAGGATCAAAAAAGGAATGTCATATGTTCTGAAGGAATAAAAGAAAGAGTAGATCATAACAATGCCATAATTCTTAATGTATTTGAATTTCTAAAAGGCTTTAAGTTAGGAATAGCATGGTTGATACAGGGTTAAGGTTGGAGTAAGTTGACTTAAGAGACATACATTAAGATAGGTAGCAATCTAGCCACAAATAATATAATAGCAAGTTAGGGTAAATGATAACTACCCCAAGTTATCAAAAGAAAATAGACAATCCATCAGGATTACTGTTTGGAATGCTGCTTATACGATTAATCTAATTGGAAATTGGTATTGCACTTTTTGGATCATTTTGAGTCTTTACATAGAATTTTTTACATAGAATGCAATCACTAACCACACTGTCTCGGCAAGGCCACCAGCATAATCAAGGACAGATCTCACCGTGGACACTTTCTCAGGCAAGAGGTACAGAAGTGTGAAACCGCATACCTTCAGATTCAGGGATAGTTTCTTCCCAGCTGTCATCAGGCAATTGAACCATCCTATCACCAACTCGAGAGCGATCCTGACCTACCATCTATCTCATTGGAGACTCTCAGACTATCTTTAATCTGATTTTACTGAACTTTATTTTGCACTAAATGTTAGTTCCTTTATCCTGTATCTACACTGTCGACAGCTTGATTGTAATCATGTATAGTTTTTCCACTGATTGGATATCATGCAACAAAAAACTTTTCACTGTACCTCAGTATGGCTAAACTAACTCAGATTTTCAATCTGATGTTTAATATGTGCAATTTCAATCTAAACACGTTGAATATCCAGGGATGACTGGTTAACATTGTCAATAATTTTATTTATTTTAACACATCTTTTATCTGGATATAATAACATAATTTCGCACATGAATAAGAAACACTTCTTGCATGTTCTTTTTTAGCATTTCGGACCCTTTCATGACACGTTATTTCCAAGGCAAAGTGCTATTTTATAGGAATTTTACTGTATCATTATAAAAGGAATGCTATTATATAATGATGTCACAGTAACCGATTGAACAAGTTATACCATGTTCTTGAAAAGAAATGTAAACACGAGGGTCTTGGTTACATTTTCCTGTGCACAGTGCCAACCCATTGTGCACTTCTATGCTTTGCAACAGAAAACGTGCTATTTCAATCATCAGTATGGCAGGGTTACATTTCATTTCCCACGAGGAGATAGCTCTTCATGGAACCGGAAGATCAAAGAGGTCATTTCCTGCCTTGTTGTGGAAGGACCAAAAATTTAAATGTGGATTAGAAGTTCAATAAGCTATTGGCAGAAAAATATGTATTTTTTAACTAGATTCTTCTGGGATTACATTGAGGTGATGATGGTGACAATGATGATGGAGGGACAACAGTGAAAATACTCTCCCATTAAGGTGACCTTCTATGATCTGATTCATGGCATACAAACTCTGATGGTCATCAAATTCTATTACTAATTCCTATAATTTTTACTATAATACACCGTCTGAATACCCTAAAAAAGGTTGCTTTCGAAGATCTCTTTTTAAGTTTATTCATTGAGGTTTACTTATATATGTTACAATAATTACCCCTGTTCCATGGGGACACGATGTATGACTCCTCATTCAAAGAATGCACAGATGAGAATATTTTCTATTCCATCTATATCCATTAATTGGATAAACATTAAAATCTTTAAAAGATGAAAGTCACAGATATTCCATTCATGAAAAGCTTTTCCCCCCCATCATTTGATAAATATTTCATTCAGTTATTCACCTGCCATGTACAATTACCTCCATTCTGAGTCTAGAAAATAGAGTCAATGCTGAAAATGAAATGTGATAATCAAAAATGCAATTATTTATCTTTATGTATTAATTGCAACACATTGTCTACGTTTAGTTATCCGTCACAAAGAATGTAGTGTTATTCCTTTGCTGAAACTGCCTGTGAGGAAATGAGCAGGAATAGTATATGTTAAAATATGCAACCTTTGGAAAAGTGCCTTGAGTTTACTTGCTGTACTCCCTCACCTTCTGTCCACTACTTTCCCACAGGGGTGGGTTAGGAATATGAATTTACTACATCAGGGATCGGAAATATTGACTATTTGGTGCTATTTCTGTTTAGATTATAGCTGAACATCATTCATGTTCTACTTTCCATCATTTATATTACCAAATCATTTTCCTTGAACAGAATTTTGATTTTATAAAAAACAATGCTAAGAGACTTTGACTGAATATAGATTAGAAGTAGCTTTAAATTATTTGGCAGTCATGTGGTTAAATTCACTGCATATTTTGACCCCCAAGTCTGGCAAATGTTGTGGAATGAAACACATCTGGTTTATGGGACGTGCTTCTGCACTGGGAACAATGAACTTGTTTCATTACTGTGTCAAAGGAAGCAGTTCTTAACTGCACAGTGTAACCTATTCAATGCCAGATCCCCAAAGGTTTAATTCAATAGTTGATATTTTTGTTTATTTTGTCATGCACCGAAGAACTAATGTGATTTGCCTGAATAGTCGCCACATGTCAGAAAATTGTCCTCGTTCTTGGTTAGCTGACATTAGCAGGCAGTAAGTTCTAGTGGGCCCATTTACACCCAAGGAATGAAGCTGGTTACTTTGTCAACCAGATGAACCCAGTCATAAATCAAAATGATGGATGTTTTAGATCACTTGCATGCACTTCATGTTTTGTCAACTCATGGCATCAAAAGATCTGTTGGCAAATCATGGGCTACCAACAGATTTGGAACTTCAGTATGCTGCATGCATGAACCTGGTGAGGTGCGTTACAAATATTTCCCAGTTATGAAACTTAACAGGTTTGTCACTAGTTTCCATAACTGTCAACAAGAAGTAATCAAATATTGTTCACTTTTTCCAGAATTTCTCATCAAATATCAGCAAATTCTTAGTTCTGCCTGCATAGCTATTAAATCTCACTTTGGCGACTTAAATCACACTCTGACAACATAAAACATAATAAAGCAAGCTGACATATATCCAACAATATATTTGAAACTCTACATTGATTTTGTGAAATTAAGTCACAAAGTAATCAAATATAGACAGGTAATCCCCTCAGCACAAACCCTTTACATATATGCAAGAATAAAATAACTTACTTTATTCATCCCCAATTTCTGAATTTCTATATTTGCCCATATTTAATTAATTTGTGATCTGATATGAAAATGGGGAAGACATTTAGCTTTGGTCATTAACCTAAATTACAGTGCACAACGCCTGGCCGCAGGCCACATCTAGCTCATAAGGCATTTTTATCTGGCTCTTCACAGAGAACAATAAGCCACCTGCTCTCAAGTGTCCTGTTCACACTTACCTGCAGTGACAAATTGGACCTTGAAACCAAATCTTGAAAAGTCAGACAAGACAATGCAGTGTGCAGGGACTGATTACAAATGAAAAATTCTACGCCAGAAATACTTTGAGAATTGTGTAACAATATGCTGAAACCTGTACCCATTTGATTAGATTGTCAGAAGGAGTACAACTGAGGCCATCGTGTTACTTAGTGTTAGAAACCAAGGATGAATTTCTTTACCATATTTTTATCTTGAGTTGAGTTAAGGTGCTTCTCAAGGTGGGAAAACAAAGAGTCAATATTGCTACCTATAATCCAGGCTTATTTTGGTCAAAATGTGTAAAACATTGACATTTAGGAAAAGTTATTAAAACTTAAGTAATACTACTTTAAAAACATACTTAAATATAAATATTTTAAAATCATTACATATTGAGATGATTCATGATAAAAAAATTGAAAACTTTAAAATAATTATATGCTTTTAAATTTATAGTTCAACACATTTAACACATTAATTCAAAACCTGAAACTTGCCTGTTTTAGCAGTAAATGGAATCGCTAAAACTGAACCAGGACTGAGACGGCACAGATTTTGCAGTGTAATTGGGAATTTACTGGGAAACCTTGTTACTGGGATTACCTTGTAGCTAGTGTTACTAGGAGCTTTGGTGTTAGAATCCACAAGGTGTCCAATGTCAGAGGGCAGTTGGAATGACAACAGCTTGACTCAGTGAGGAAGTTTGAGATTTCTATTTTATGTGAGTTGCCATCTGAGGTGATTCAGATTGTCATTCTGGTCTGCCTCACAATGAAATCTATGCTCCACCTGACTACAAATACAAACCTTGTATCACTTGCAGTCAAAGATTAATTTTTCCCACGTTGTTTTACATTGAGATGAGCCTTTTCAAAAACAAAGAGGGGAGTCAATCTTGGTGTTTGTAATTAACACTCCGGTGATTTGTCAAAATCAGTAGTGGTCAAAACTTGCTCATCTTTGGAAAGAAGGGATAATTAACAGCAGAATTCATTTTTTTTAAAGTAGGAATCAACTAAAATAAAAATCACCTACTGCTTTCAACTTTCCAGAGTAATCAATGATGTGCAAATTAAAAATATTTTTGACTAAATGTCTGGATGAGAAGAGAGTGAAAGAAATATATAATTCATGATACTCTGGGAGTGTTATATCTGTCATCACATACTCTTGGAGTGGAGAGCTGATCTTTTGGGATTCAATCAGTTTAGCTAGTTTTAACACTATACATGTATTCACTATGAATTAGAACTGTGTGTGGAGAGCTCAATAAAAGAGGGTTTTTGTACCTAATGCATAGCTGGAAATTAGACAGCATGGAACTTTTTTTCAGCTCAGTGCGATCTAAAATTGATTTTACAGCGAGTATGTCAAGTTAGTGATTGTTTCTCAGTGAAATTTAGCGACTGGCAGAATTGGATTGGACAGGTCCCGTTACAAACCATATGAATATTCTTGACAATTTCGCAATGACAGACATGTCCCTAATGTGAGTCATCATGAAAGGCATATTTCAGCCCATTCTAATAAAAACTGTAGCTCAAAGCTCCAGTTAATGACCTTTGTGGCATAGTTAAGGGCGTGCAGCGTAGGTTTACTAGGTTAATTCCCGGAATGGCGGGACTGTCATATGTTGAAAGACTGGAGCGACTAGGCTTGTATACACTGGAATTTAGAAGGATGAGAGGAGATCTTATCGAAACGTATAAGATTATTAAGGGGTTGGACATGTTAGAGGCAGGAAACATGTTCCCAATGTTGGGGGAGTCCAGAACAAGGGGCCACAGTTTAAGAATAAGGGGTAGGCCATTTAGAACTGAGATGAGGAAAAACTTTTTCAGTCAGAGAGTTGTGAATCTGTGCCTCAGAAGGCAGTGGAGGCCAATTCTCTGAATGCATTCAAGAGAGAGCTAGATAGAGCTCTTAAGGATAGCGGAGTCAGGGGGTATGGGGAGAAGGCAGGAATGGGGTACTGATTGAGAATGATCAGCCATGATCACATTGAATGGCGGTGCTGGCTCGAAGGGCCGAATGGCCTCCTCCTGCATCTATTGTCTATTGTCTATTAAACATGAAATGGGAGCTCTTATTTTACTTGCCACTAAAGGGAAAACTGATGATTAGGCAGCTCTTGGCCACTCATCTATCTCCCAAAGTCCACAAAGTGTGCCTAGGCTTGAAATGGGAGATAATTTAGACAAACCAGATCATACATAGACCTATCTTAGCAGGCTCAAACTTTGATATTCCGTGGGATGATAATGGTCTACTCTTCTACTCAATTGTTTTCTCCTTGAGGTTAAGGTCATGATAATTCTCTACTTCTTGGTCTCTGGATCATGCCACTGATCTCTGCCTTATTTCTCAGTCTGTTGCTCCCAGAGCATTAAAAAAATCATCAGGGCTCTGTACTTACAAAGGAATAACTTAATATTTTTTGTTTCACTAGGAACCAGTAGCTTCCTGTACAATGTGATTTGCTAGCCTAGCTGGCACTCATGTTTGCACCAGGACTTCCTTCTGGATCTGTTGGTTAACAAAAAGCTTTCCTCATTCTAAACATTGCATGGCATGATCATGCAAAAAAAACGTTATGGTAATCAACGCCATGTTTCCAGACTCCTCCCAATATTTCCTAAACTACAGTGCCCTGAGAGATAGAACATGGGAGACAAAGGATTGTTCAAGTGAAGGATAATGAAGATTGTCTAAGGCTGGAGTGGGACATATATCAGCTGGAAAGTTGGGGAGAACAATTAAAGATGGAATTGAATCCAGACAAGTGCAAGGTAATGCACTTTGGGAGGTCATATTTTGACATCACATATAGATTAAATGGTAAGCAACCTCGTAGTGTTGAGATAATTGTACATTGGTGTGCAAGTCCATAGCTCCCTGAAAGTAGCAGGACTGGTGAATAAAGTAGTGAAAAAGGCATTTGGTAAGCTTGCCTTCATATGCAGAAGCATTGAGAATAAAAAATGGGATGTCAGTTTGTTAAAACATTGTTTAGACCGTGCTTAAACTATTATGTAAATTCTGGTCACCACATTCTAGAAAGGATAGGGTAGCTATAGAAAGAGTGCCAAAGATATTTACCAGGATGTTACCTGGAATGGTGGGCTGCAGACTAGACTTTACTTTTAGACTTTAGAGATACAACATGGAAACAGGCCCTTCAGCCCACTGAGTTCATGCTGACCAGCGATCACCCCATGCACCAGCACTGTACAAGACACTAAGAACAATTTTACCATTTAGTGAAACCAATTAACTTATAAACCTGTACATCTTTGGAATTTTAGAGGAATCCGGAGCACCCGGAGAAAACCCATGCAATCACAGGGAGAATGTACAACCATCCTATAACACTACCAGAGTCAGGATTAAACCCGGGTCTCTGGCGCTGTAAGGCAGCAACACAACCTCTGTGCCACTGTGCCGCTCATAGTTATAAGAACAGATTGGATAGGCTGTTCGGTTCACGTTCTTTCAATAAACAGGAAACATTAGAATTCAACATGTACCCTAAAGGACAAAAATAAAGTGTTGCATACAGCTGCACCCAAAGTGCTTACATTGTGATGTAGCAATATACATGGTAATAGAGATGTCTGCTATAGATCAGCACAAGTGAAATCTAAAAATCACAATAAAGTATTGTTTGCATGCATACCTGCCATTTTTTTAGATTCCCTTTCCTGGGAACTCGTGTCTATCAGGGAGGCTGCTTTAACCTTGGGTTGAGGGTGGGAATCATCTCCCTAGTGTGATAAGGATATTACATTTGAGAAGTCCTCTGTCTCCTACCCAGATGCTTCCCCTGCTCACTGTTTAAGTCTAAAAGTGTAGGAGATCAAAACGTTTGAGTTTTCTTTTCAAGATTCAACATCTGGAAGTTTGGTTTCTTTGTAAAAAATGGAAGGAGTATGATGTCAATGCTAGAATAAGGACTGGGGTAGTGTACAAGAGCATTTGATGTGCGAGAGGTGTGGATATAGAAGTTTCTAGTAAGGATGTGTGTATTTATTTTTAGATAAATATATCCACATGGGAGAGCTATATCTAGGTGTGTACAGTTCATGGTGATGTACCTTGCAAGATCATCAAATTTTGTTTCAGTACTGCGCCATTGGGTTGGAATTCACTCATTCTTGGAGGAGATGCTTTGTGCCATCTTCTGCAAGTTTTGCTTATGGTTTTCTTAGAGGACCTCCGCTATACTTTCATCTATTTCCTCTCAGGTGCATCGGGCTGCATGACTTGCTGGCCTTCGGATAACTATATTACTGCTTCTCTGCAAACCTCTCACCCTCTCATCCTGCAACCAGTATCTTCGGCATGGTGTTCCATGTGTAGTGCTGCTGTTTATCAGCAATGACGAGTGTGACCTTAAGGGATGAGGCCCTTTGCTAATTGTGTTCAGTAAAAATATCAGCAGCTGCACTGAATTTAGCTTGGGGTTTACTGCTTGAATGCATTCAAAATTGGCGTCTGTGTTACAAGCAATGATCAAAAAACAGATTGCTGAAAGAACTCTGCAAGTCAAGCAGCATCTGTGGAGGCAAAAGGTGCAAGTTGACATTTCCAGTCAAGACCTTATATCAGGAGTGGGAGGGACGAGGGGTGATTGCCAGTATACAGCTGTACAAGATAGAGGCTGGTGGGTGATATGCTGAATCAGATGGGGAGGGGATGATGGACAAATTGAACCAGGTAATGGGATGATAAAGGTGAACAAAGGGAGAAGAAAGGAGACAAATGAAACTGAAGATATTGGATTGTTGTCGTATCTCAGTGGGTTAGGCAGCATATCTGACAAGAATGGATAGGCAATGATTCGGGTCAGGACCCTTCTTCAGATTCACGATCTGAAACATTGCCTATCCATTACCTCCAAAAAGGGAGAAGAAAGCTAATTGAACAAGTGAGTGTAGATGGGAGGTGAACTCTGGGTGAATGGGTTACCTAAAATTGGACAATATAATATTTATAACATTGATTGATTGATTGAATATGAGATGTTCTTCTTCCAATTTGCATTTGGCCTCTCGAGCAATTGAAAAGATTAAAGACAGACAGGTTGGAATGGGATGGCACAAAAGTTAAAGATCAAACATTGTAGATTATTATTATTTTTTAAATTGCCAATCTTATTCTTTGAAGACGTAAAAAAAAAAGGTAATAGATAGATACAAGGAACTGCAGCTACTTGTTTAATGTAGCTTGTACAACATTCAGATTTTCCAAGAGCTTACAATAGTATGTTCATGATAAAGGACAAAGCATGTGGAGTTAGGGGAATAAGTAACAGCATGGATAGCAAGCTGCCTACAAAATAGTAAACAAAGAGTGAGCACTGCACAGGCTGGCAAAAAGCAGGAAGTGGTTTTGCACAGAGATTGGAATGGAACTACTGTTCACAGATTGTATAAACAATCTGGAGTCTGGAATTGCAAATCACTGATGCTTGTTAATGAAACCACGAGAACCCTAGCACTGGGATTCATTTGCAGAGGAGACAAAAAATAAAGGAGAGACATTAATTTCAGTAGAATCTTGATGAGACCAAGTACTGTACAAGGCTTTGGTCTGTGTTATAAATAAAATATAGCTGTATGATAAGCAATCAATCATTGGGATGATAACATAAATGAGATTATATTCTTATTAGGAAAGAGTGAACACGTCAGCATCTCTAGAAAAGTGAAGAAATTGAAGAGGAGAAATGTTGTGCCCACATTTCCTCCACCCTTTCTTTTTGTAACATGCAAAAAGTTTGTTTTTCAGATTACATAATTAGTGTGTTGCTAAATGCAAGAGAACACGGTTGAGAGACTTGCCGCTGCCATTGCGCAAAACAGAAATGAATGCTATCATTATGGGCAGTGGAAAGAAACGAGTGCAGAGATGGCAAATTTAAAAAAAATATGGAAAACTAAAACCAACCAACTATGAACCAGATAAAGAGGAGCCTGTCAATCTGATCCATAAATTAGTGTGCATTGCTACCAAGATTTCCCATGCATTCCCATTGCTCAGCTGGCCATACAGTCAAAACACAACATTCATTTGGGAAACCTGATGCATTTATAACTTGAAGTTGGACACATGGCAGGCTGCACTTACATGTTATTCACTGACAAAGAATAAAAGTTATGGTCATGCAGAGCAATGATTTTTACACGTGGCACTGGTCAGGTCAGCCTTGAAGAGTTGAGATATGCAACAATTAGAACACAGAACAGGAGAGCAGGAACACAAAGGATCGGGCCCTTTGACCCACAATGTCTGTGCCAAACATAATGCCAAGGTCTGAAGAATGATCTCGACCCGAAACGTCATCTATCCATGTTCGCTAGTGTGATGCTGCCTGACCTGCTGAGTTACTCCAGCTCTTCATGACCTTTCACGAGGCCAAGTTCAACCGATCACATCTGCCTGCACATGTTCCATATAATGTCCAATGAATGGCCTTTGTAACCGTTGACAGTGCAGGCTCTAAATTAAAAATTTGGTGCACGCTTCCGCACTTGCAGATTTTCTAAATTCTATCCTCTGACCTGTTGCAAGATAATTATTCTTGATCACTGAAAAGTAAATGAGAACACCAGGGTTCTTGTTTCATTTGAGCTGAACATCCGTTAAAGGTAAGGCGTTGAACTGGCATGAAGGAAGGGAAATAGATTGATCTCAGTGTCACATTTCAACGCCCACTTGGTTGTGTAGAAACATTTGTAGAAGATCTGAGATGTCAGTCATCTCATTCAGCCTCCCTGCCAGATCTAATATTCCACAGCAATATCTACTCACCGCACAAAACAAATTAGGATTAAAATATCTTGTTGCTTCATTCCCTGCTGATAAATGTGACAGTGTATTCATTTCTGGCAAAATTCCACTTGTCAAGAAAACAATACACAACAATAAAAGTGATTCACAGTTGAAATATTAGAATAACATTCTCTTCATTCATTGATCTGGCACAAATCTGTTGTGTTTTTAAAAGCTGCGTTCAGTCTCAAATCTTTTAGGTGAAGACTTATTCCTCATAATGTCAGATAAAAATTGCATTAAAAAGAACTGAAACACATTTCGAATCTATTGGCCAGTAGCTCATTTCTGCTAACATTTGGATTTTTTTCCTGATGTGCCAAAGGAGGTTAGTGAATGCAAACAATATTATCACATGATGTTTAAATATGAAGTAATAGGGTTGCTTTGATTACTACATTTTCACAGCTAATAAAACTGTCAGTAAAGACAACTAGGAACCCCACCTGGACCCATAAAGCCAAACCCAAACATTTTTGTTCAATCCTTTAAGGAAACATAAATCATTCCTTTCTGTTTTGGCATCATAAGGAGTTCCCAATGCTGTCAAAAATCAAACCAACTGTCATTTGCAATGGGCTTAACATTTCATTCAGTGTGTAGTAATGGTGTTTGTCATTCATCTTGACAAAAACTTCCTACAAACAAGTAGCAATTTCTGTGGCATGGATTTCATATTTCTCGGCATCAGTTGCTCTCAGCCATGCAAGAGTCTCTAGAGTCATGGAACTGTACAGCACAGGAACAGGCCTTTCAGCCCACCTAGTCTGTGCTGACCAGGTTGGCATATTGAGCAAGTCTCATTTGCCTGCTTTTGACCCATATGTCTCTAAACCTTTCCTATATGTCCAAAAGTCTTAAAACTCATAATTGTACTGGCTTCTATAGCTTCCCTTGAGAGATTCCAGATGTGGACTACCCTCTGAGTGAAAAGGTTCCCTGAGGTCCCTATTGAATATCTACACTCTCATCTTAAGCTTTGGCCTTTATTTAATGATGATTGGTGTTTAGAAATGGGGAAGTATTGTTGCAATTGCACGTTATACTGGTGAAGTCATTCCTTGGGTATTGTGTGCAATTTTGATTCCCTTATTTAGGAAAGGTTATTGAAGCGTTGGAGGCAAGAGATTCACCAGTAAATGAAATTGAAAAAACTGTAGAGACTGAAAACTTGAATTGTTCAGCAAACCCAAATTTAACCGGGCAAGAAAAATGTTTTAGCCTCTGGGATTTCCCATCAGAATGCGCTTCACTGGAGATTCACTAGTCTGATTCTTGCAATGAGACAGTTGTCTTGTTATGAGCAGTCAAGGAAATTAGGTCTAAATTCTTTGAATCTTTAAAGATTAAGGGTTGAGCTTATTGAAACAAACAGGACTTCAAATGGGCATTTCAGAGTGGATTTTGAGATCTTTCCTCTGGTGGGAACAAAAATGAGGTGAGATAGTTACAAGGTTAAGGAGGTGCAAGGAACTTCTCGCAGAGTGTAATAAATCTCTAGAATTTTCTACCCGGGAGGTTTGCAGAGGCAAGTTCAATGTAGATGTTTAAAAAAGAGATTCATAATTTTTGAGCGATCACGGGCGCAGCGGAAGAGTTGCAGCGCCGGAGATCCGGGTTCAATCCTGACAACGGGTGCTCTCTTGGGTTTTCTCCGAGATCTTCAGTTTCTTCCCACACTCCAAAGACGTACAGGGTTTTTAGGTTAATTGGCTTGGCATAAATGTAAATTGTACCTAGTGTGTGTTAATGTGCGGGGATTGCAGGCTGGTGCGGATTCTGTGGGCCGAAGGGCCTGTTTCCGTAGCTGTATCTCTAAACTAAACTAAAACTAAATCAGGGAATTGAGGGCTATGGAGAACCGGCACAGAAGATGGCATGAGGCCTAGGGCAGATTAACTGTGATCATATTGAAAGGCAGATTGGGCTTGAAGGATGGCTCCTGTTCCTCAGGTTTTTATATAGAGATGCATAGAGCTATACAGTACAAAACAGACCCTTCAGTCCAACCATGCCAACTAAAAAGCCAGTCCCATTTGCCATATTACTGTAAACCTATCCTATCCTTGTAACTGTCGAAGTCTCTTTTAAACATTGTAATTGAAACCCCGTCTATCACTTCCATTGGCAACTAGTTCCTTAGATCCACTATCTTCTGTGTGAAAATCTTGACCCTCAGATCTTTCCTCTATCTTTAACCTATGTCCTCTAGAGGGCCTACCTCAGGAAAAATACAATGACAAGCTAGTTGATGTCCCTTATAATTTAATAACCCTCCATAAGCCATCAGCCTCCCTTCACTCCAGGGAAACTAGCCTCAGCCTATTTAATATCTCCTGATAACACAAGAACTCCAGTCTGGGATCATCCTTGTAAATCTTTTCTGCACTGTCTCTAGTTTAATCACATCCTTCCTCCAGCATGGCGACCAGAACTGCTGGCAAAACTGCAAATGCAGTCTAACCAACACTTTCTGCAAAGGTAACATGATGTCCCAACTCTTATCCTGAATGCCATGGTTGATGAAGCCAAGTGTATCAAGCATTATCTTCATCAAACAAAGTGCTGTAGTAACTCAGTGGGTTAGGCTACATCCTTGGAGAACATGGACAGGTTACACTTTGGGACAGATCTTGAGACTCAGGCTGTAAGCTTACACTGAGTAGTGCTTCGAGACTTCTTGCTTTAATTGATTTGAAAATTAGCCCTGAACTTTCTTGCAATAAAATAATTTTCCACGTGCTTTGGCATATTGACTCACACTGTGGGGCTTCTTATTGATATAATAGCATTTGTTCGAGGCCTGGTCTTTGATTTGGAGAACGTAATTTCAAACCCTATTTGGGGACATAAGGAAATAACCCGGACTAATAATTTATTTTCACTTAATTTAATTTTCTTGTCACTATTGCAGAAGAGCAAGTGGAGTCCTGTTATCTGATTAAACGTCTTTAAATTACACCACAAACAAACTAATATTGAAAGAGAAAATGCTGAAAATACTCAGTGGGTCAGACCACATCTGTGGGAAGAGAAACAGTGCTAAGATTTCAGGTCAAAGATGTGACGGTCTCAGACCTGAAACGTTGTCTTTGTTTCTCTTCCCACAGATGCGGTCGGACCTGCTGAGTATTCCCAGTATTGTCTGTTTATTTTCATTGTAGATTTCCAGCATCTCAGATGATTTGATTTGCAAATAACAAGATGATGACTGCTCCTCAGTATTAGTACACAACAGCGATTTCATAGTAACTCATTTTCTCAGAAACGATTTGGAACATGTTTGGGTGGCATAAACAAGACAAACACACAGATAGTTAACTGACTTATCAGCCCAGTCTGCATCATGATGCATACCGCACAAAACAAAATCTTATTTTGTGGGCTCTACATGTCAGTCGTAACCTCCGATAGGAGAAGCCAACACATTTCCTGCTCCATGCATAATAATTATTAATATATTAAAAACGCAGGTCAGAATATCCACAACCTTACAACAGGAAAAATGTTTCAGCTTATCACCATAAGACTTCAGGATTTTACAATGACTAATTAAATGCTTGTTAAAGTGATTTTGCACCATTGCTGAGTTGTACCATATGCAGTGCAAAGTGAGAATGACGGGAAACGGAGGGTAGAGATGAGTCCACTTCAGGAACAAAATCACATAACTACCTTGGTGACATCTGCTTTTTGCCCAGTGCTTCATGGTGCACTGATGTGATGATTTTACCTCAATTCTGCTCCCTTGATCTGGACCTTGGCGTTGGAGCTTCAACCTGTCTTCTTGACTTCCTAATCTGCAGAGATCAGTCAGTTACAATTGGTCATAACATCTCCTCCACCCTGACCCGCAACACTGGAGGCCCTCAAGGTTGTATCTCCGTCCCTTGCTCTACTCTCTCTACACCCTTGAATATGTGTACAAGTATAACATAACTCGAACTTTTAGTTCACTGATGATACCATTATTGCTGGTGATCAACAGCGACGATGAGACAAAATATAGGAAAGAGATCAAAGACCTTGTTTTCAATGTGCCATGACAATAATCTCGCCCTTAACATCAGCGAAATTACATCAACCATCTGTCGATCAAACCACCCCCTCCCCCCACGTATCAACCTATTACTTGCCAGACTTTGTCAAGCCTCCTCTCTTCCAGCTTCCCCCCCCACACACACACACACACACACACACAATCAGCCTGAACAAGGGTTCCAACCTGAAACGTCACCTATCCATGTTCTCCAAAGATGTTGCCGGACCCGCTGTTACTCCAGCACTTTGTGCATAGGGCAGCACAGTAATGCAGAGGTAGAGTTGCTGCCTTACAGCGTTTGCAGCGCCGAAGACCCGGGTTCGATCCCGACTACGGGTGCTGTCTGTAAGGAGTTTGTATGTTCTCCCCTTGACCGTGTGGGTTTTCTCCAAGATCTTTGGTTTCTTCCCACACTCCAAAGTCGTGCAGGTTTGTAGGATTAATTGGCTTGGTTAAAGTGTAAAAAGGATTGTCCCTCGTGTGTGTCTATAGTGTTACTGTGCAGGGATCGCTGGTCAGCGCGGACTCGGTGGGCGGAAGGGCCTGTTTCCAAGCTGTATCTCTAACTCTAAACTCTAAACTAAAAATAAAGAAGCTTAATGTATTCGATCATTCAGCTAAAGTTATTTTCTGAAAAGAAAGATATAAACTGTGGTTAGAATATTCCAATCATATTAGCTCACAGCAGTTTTTCAACAATTATTTTTCTTGCTTCACCAGGCAGTTTCAACCATTACAACAGGACCAGATTGCACAGGCTAAAGTTCTTCATGTTCTGCCTCAGCTCAACTGCCTTTACTATTTATTTAGGTTTCATAGCACAATGGTTGCATTACACCTTTCAAAAGTATTTAAAATAAAATAATTGGATTATTTGGAGCCAATTTTGTTTTAGAATAGTATTTAATTGTTTCCTGCAAGGTGATTTGCAGTACGTATCATTTTGACACATATTCCAATAACTCACAAAGTACTACCAGCAGGGGCCGCTGGAGAACAGTTGTTAAATGATATTATTTGTTCTAAGGACACTAACACCAGTTAACACCAGTTACCAGAATTTGAGTAGTTTCATCATGTTTCAATGCATGACTTACTGATTTCAGGTAGGAATACAGACTCTTCAGGTGCAGTCCGAAGAGCAGCATTTCCACACAACTAATAGAACAAACTAGACTGATGATACACAGCATCTGTATATCATCAGTCTAGTTTGTTATATTAGTTGGCGTGGTGGCGCAGTGGTAGAGTTGCTGCCTTACAGTGCTTACAGCGCCAGAGACCCGGGTTCAATCCTGACTACGGGTGCTGTCTGTACGGAGTTTGTACGTTCTCCCCGTGTCCTGCATGGGTTTTCTCTGAGATCTTCGGTTTCCTCCCACATTCCAAAGACGTACAGGTTTGTCGGTTAATTGGCTTGGTGTAAATATTTAAAAATGTCCCTAGTGTGTGCTGGATAGTGTTAATGTGCAGGGATCATTGGTCGGTGTGGACTCAGTGGGGTGAACGGCCTGTTGCCATGCTGTATCTCTAAACTAAACTAAACTAAATCTCCCGAAGACATCGATAAGCGAACTTTAAGGGCCCCAACCTGAAACATCAGCTGTCCACATCCAGCAGAGATGCTGCCTACCCCCCTGATTTACTACAACACTGGGTTCCACACTAGATTCTAGCACCAGTAGTTCCTTTTGGCTCTAATGATACACAGGTCGGCTAAGATAAGTGTAAACGTATGGCGAGGCTGCGTAATTGGAGGATGAGAGGGAGAACAAATTATATTTTCTCACCTCACCTTTTCATCAATCTTGCACAAGCATCACAATGTTAATTTTAGAACGTCATCCATTTGAGACATGAAACTCAGAGGTGAGAGCTGCTGTTGAATATTTGATATCAGGGAACACCCCTGCTCAGTTATAAATGTTCAGGCACTCCTTTTTTTTAAGGGGTTTATGAAACCAATCTGGTGAACCTGGTAGACTGCCGTGAAATCATCTGTGTGTATCACTTTGTGGCTTACTACCTGCGGACATGTTTTCTGAACTGAGCCCAAATGAAGTATAAATTTCAAGCTTCTGTTGTATTTAGGATGGGGCAGGTATCCACACCTATGTGACAATATTAAACTGACAAAGAGTTTACGGTGAAAATAGACACCAAATGCTGGAGTAACTCAGCGGATCAAGCAGCATCTCCGGAGAAAGGAATAGGTGACATTTCGAGTCAAAATCCTTCTTCAGACTGAAAGCAAGAGAAGGCCAGAACAAAACCAGGCCGGCAACAGATGACCTCAGGAAAAGTGGAGTCCATAATGGCCCTTTGTCGGATGGGGAAGATGTGCTAAAAACAGGGATACATGGAATTAGTAGGTCAACTACGGGGAGGTGGGGGGGGGGGGAGGGGGGTGTGGGGTGAGGAGGGGAGGGAGGAGGGGAAAGGAATGCAGGAGTTTCTTGAAATTAGAGAAATCAACAATCATACTGCTGGGTTGTAAGCTGCCCAAGCGAATTATAAGGTGCTGTTCTCCCAATTTGCATGTGACCTTTTATTTTTATCTTTATTTTGTTTTAAATTATTTATTTATTTATTTATTTATATTCCGGTCAATAAAATTCAACAGATTGACCATACAGTTGTGAAAGTTAAATAGTACGAAATCATTGTATCAAAAATAAAACTATATAATCACACATGATATTTTCTGACTGAAAAAAAAGGTGTAGGCAGAAGCCAAAGCTTATAGTGCCTACCCTTAATACTTAACAAGGGGCTCACGTTGTCGACCTCCCCGTGGTGAGCCCTGTCAACTGACCTCAGTCAGGCGAACGACAACAAACAGACAGCAGAAGCAGAAGCAGCTTCATAACTTCTGCTGCCTCAAACGCACGAAGAAGAAGAATACTTAACAAAATATAATTTAAAAAACACAACGTCATAAGTCAAAGCAGATAAACAAAACATAGAAAGAAACACAAATATAGTCAAGAACCATCATTTCTGTCATGTCAGTCATTTCTCAGTGCTGATCACATATTTTGTATCCTCAAATATATTTTTGAACATTTTCTTGAATTTACTCATATTACTACACTCTTTTAATTCATTGTTGCAACTATTCCATAAATTGACCCCTTTAACAGTCACACATCTATTTTTTCACATTTGTCCTTACCCTCTTTTTTTCAAATATATAATTTCCCCAGAGTGGATACCTGCTCTCCCTCACTGAAAACAAACCTTGAATACAGTCAGGAAATGTTCTTTCTTTTGCTCTAAACGTTATTTGTAGAGTGTTAAAGTCTACTAGGTCCATAAAGTTTAGGGCATATGATTTCATAAATAATGGGTTGGTTGGGTCATTATAACCAGCCTTATTGACAATTCTTATAGCTCTTTTTTGCAATATAAAGATTGAATTAGTGCTAGTTTTGTAGGTGTTTCCCTATACTTCCACACAGTATGTAATATATGGAATAATGAGTGAGCAATATAACGTAAATAGTGAATTTTGATTCAAGATGGCCTTAGTTTTGTGCAGTATTGCAATGGATTTAGACAGATTTGATTTGATATGTTTTATGTTTTATACCTCACTCAGACAGTGAATCATGGCATCGTGTTGTCCTAGTCATTGAGTCATACAGCATGCAAACAACTTGCCCATGGCCATGCCGACCAAGGTGTCCCATCTACACGAGTCCCATCTGCCCATGTTTGGCCCTTATCCCATCTAAATCTTTCTTATCCATGTACCTGTCCAAATGTCTTCCAAATGTTGTTATAGTACCTACTTCTTCCAGTAGCTCATTCCAAAAAACCCAACACCCTCTGTGTGGGAAAAATGTGCCCTTCAGATTCCTATTAAATGCATTGCAAGATTTACTTGGTATCTTTGTTTCATTGTTCACTACATTATGCAATAATGATGAAACCTGCTGGTGTGTCGTCCTGGGACCTGACGCCCAGAGGTAAGAGCTGCTAACATTTGCTTTCAGGTAGCATCCCGGCTCAACAATTATAACCAGAGAGCTGAAAGAGATCAGGTTTAGGGATGATAGTCGTGAAAAGTGCTTTAAAAAAAACCCATATTGGACAGAATATCAGGGATAAGATTTTGCTTTGCGGTCAAGAAAATGGATGGGGTCTCAGTTTAATATCAAAGATGTTACCAAGGAAATTTGTGGCCAAGGAACTGGTAGAAGTGCAGCTACCAGCCTTGGAGGGCATCTACAACACACAATGCCTCAGAAAAGCCACCAGCATCCACAAAGACTCTTCACACCCCTGCAACAGTCTGTTCGAACTTCTACCATCGGGCAGACGATACAAGGCCTTCTACGCCCGCACCTCTAGACTCAGGAACAGCTTCACCCCCAGGGCCATAGCTGCTATGAACCGGTCCTGCTGAGCCGGATGGTCACATCGCACAGTGAACCGGCACAGATCTACTTGCACTTTATTCTGTTTTAAAACTGTTCTAATTTGTTTCATTGGGTTGTTTAAATTAATACTGACCAGCTAATTGATTTATTGCATCGTATGGGAGGCGCATTCCCAATCTCGTTGTACCCCTGTACAATGACAATAAAGATATATTGTATTGCATGGCTGGGAATAGATCTTTCCAACCATTTCAGCCAGAATTATGAGAAAGAGTTAATGCTTCAGGTCACATCAGCCATGATCACGATGAATGGCGGTGCTGGATCGAAGGACCAAATGGCGTCCTCCTGCACCTATTTTCTATGTTTCAATAACCTCTTATCAAGTGAAAATATTTCCTTGATTGCAAAGCACTTTGGGGTGCCATAGACTTGTGCAAGGCACAACATAAACCTTTTTTAATATTAAAAAGCAAAGACTTGTTTAGCATGGATGAAGAATTGATTAAAATAAAGAAAGTAGACAGTTAAGGTTAAGTCCTTTTCAGATTCAGTAGTCTACCACAAGTAGGATACTGTAAAAATGTGTTTTGGGCTCTCTACTGTTCATACTGCAAGGCTTGGGGAGTAATTGGGCTGGTGGATGCTTTGCCTTGCATGGCAAGCCTTTACCTATCTAACATAACATTAAATTCAGAATTACCTTGTTGTGTCATCCATAACTCTGCAGTGTATATCCCTAGTGTCTACAGTCCCTTTTACCCACAACTTTGTGTTTGCTGACTTATGTGACATAATGGGTTGGGACACTCAATTCAAATTTCTCAACTGTGGTTTCAAATCCTCCATGGCATTGCTGTTTCCTCTGCAATCTCCTCCAGCTCTCGAACGTAATGAGATTTCCACTCTCCTCCAGTTCTGATCATCCTCAACTTCATGCACCCTGACCCTTATCTCTCCCTAACCCTCTCTACCTCGTTCCTCCTATAAATTGCTTCTGGTGCCCACGGTGAAACTTATGGTTAACTGTCATACTGCATTTGGAAAGCAGTGACAGGATCGGTCAAAGTCAACATGGATTTATAAAGTGGAAATCATGCCTGACTAATCTTCTGGAATTTTTTGAGGATGTAACAAGTAGAACAGATAAGGGCAAGCCAGTGGATGTGGCGTATCTGGACTTTCAAAAGCCTTTGACATGGTCCCACACAAGAGATTAGTGTGCAAAATTAGAGCACATGATATTGGGGGCTGGGTATTGACATGGACAGATAACTGGTTGGCAGACAGGAAGCAAAGAGGAATTAACAGGTCCTTTTCAGAATAGCAGGCAGTGACTAGTGAGATGCCGCAAGGCTCGGTGCTGGACCCCTGTTATTTACAATATATATTAACGATTTAGACGAGGGAATTAAATGTGACATCTCCAAGTTTGCAGATGTCACAAAGCTGGGTGGCAGTGTCAGCTGCGATGAGGATGCTATGAGGCTGCAGGATGACTTGGATAGGTTGGGTGAGTGGGCAGATACATGGCAGATGCAGAAAAAATGTGGATAAATGTGAGATTATCCACTTTGGTGGCAAGAACAGGAAGGCAGATTATTATCTGAATGATGTCAGATTTGGAAAAGGGGAGATGCAACGAGACCTGAATGTGCTTATACATCAGTCACTGAAAGTAAGCATGCAAGTAAATCAGGCAGTGAAGAAAGCTAATGGTAAATTGGCCTTCATTGCAAGAGGATTTGTGTTTAGGAGCAAGGAGATCCTACTGCAGTTGTACAGGGCCCTGGTGAGACCGCACCTGGAGTATTGTGTACAATTTTGGTTTCCTAATTTGAGGAAGGACATTATTGTTATTGAGGGAGTGCAGCGCAGGTTCACCAGGCTAATTCCCAGGATGGCGGGACTGACATATCATGAAAGAATGGGTCGACTGGGCTTGTATTCATTGGAATTTAGAAGGATGAGAGGAGATCTTATAGAAATATATAAAATTCTTAAAGGATTGGACAGGCTTAATGCAGGAAAAATATTCCCGATGTTGGGGGAGTCCAGAACCAGGGGTCACAGTTTAAGCATAAGGTGTAGGCCATGTAGGACTGAAATGACGAAAAATCTTTTCACCCAGAGAGTTGTGAATCTGTGGAATTCTCTGCCACAGAAGGCAGTGGAGGCCAATTCACTGGATATTTTCAAGAGGGAGTTAGATTTAGCTCTGAGGGCTAAAGGAACGGGGTACCGAATTTAGATGATCAGCCATGCTCATATTGAATGGCAGTGCTGGCTCAAAGGGCCGAATGGCCTACTCCTGCACCTATTTTTCCATTTTTCTATCTAATTTTATTTGAAAATACGCTTGAGAAGTTCATTGGCGTTTAAAAAAAAATCCAATTCAGGTGCTACATCAATGCATCGTTGTTGTTCTTGTCAGCAGCACTGTCTTCCCAGGTGATGGATTTAATACCGAATGTTTTTAAGGTATTCTTTACCAGCAGAATTTGGTAACTCTGTAGCCTAACATTTGAAAGACGAGCCGAGACCAGCGCATCTAGACTTATTTGATTAGTTTCAAGTGCATTTTTATTGCAGAGCTCGAAGGCATTAATGTTTGACACACTATCCTGCCACTTGATGGTAATTTCATAAAAAATTGTAGCAATCAGGCTCACAATTTTCTCTGCAATACCTGTAAGGCATGAGCTTGCATGATCTTTCACGGGAGTTAATGCAAGTGATAAAAACAACCCTGAAATGGATCATCTGGTTTGTAAGTTCCTGTTTGCCTGAAGCCATGGAGCAAGATTAACTCATGAATATTAATTGTGTTTCCAGCATTTACCATTTTGTTACTTAAATGTAAAGGTTGTATGCTTTTCAACATTTAATCAGCTGGACATAATTCAGTATTGGCAGATATTGTCAAAAGCACTAATGATCAGATCTATGAAATATAATAAAATACTTCCACAAAAATCAGAAACAACTGAAATATTTTTGAAGGTATTTGCTTGATCAGTTCTCATTGGTAGAGAGAGAGAGAGAAACATGAGCACCACTTTCTTTACATCATTTAACAACTGTGAATAAGAATCATTTCAGCTTCAAGTAGTTAAACAATATGCTGAAACCTGTTCCTTTTACATTGTCGCAGAGATATTCAAGCACGAAAGGTAATGGAGAAATAAGCGGGCAAGATTGCACATGCATCGAATAAATTACCAGTAAAGTGCCGGAAGGCTGTATGTCAGCTCATGTTGTGCCTCTATTTGTGAAGGACTGCAAATAAAAAGCTGGGAACTATAGGCTAGTAAACATAATATTTGTGGTAGGTAAGATAGTGGAGGAGACTCCGAGGGATAGGATATGCGTACATCTAGAAAGACAGGGGTTGATTATGGATAAAGTCAACACGGCTTTGCCTGTTGGAGATGCGTTTCATGAATTTGAATGAGTTTTTTGAACAAGTAAATAAGAAGGTCAATGCGGGCATGCCGTTAGAGGTTGTATATATGGACTTCAGCAAGGCTTTTGGGTAGGTTTCCAGGGTAGTCTGCTCTGGAAGATTAGATTCCAGTTAGAGCTAGATAATTGAATACATAATTGGCTTGATGGTAGGAAGGAGAGAGTGATGATGGAAGCCTGTTTTTCGCACTGGAAGCCTGTGTCCAGGGGTGTGCCTCAGGGGTCAGTGCTGAGCCCATTGCAGTTTGCCATCTATATCTATGATTTGGATAAGAATCTACAAGGCAAGGTTAGTAAGTTTGCAGATGACACTAAAAATACTTGATATAATTAATCAGAGAAGGTTAGCAGGAATTACAGTAGAATTTGATCAGTTGGGTAAGTAGACCGAAGAATGATAAGTGAAGTTGAATTCAGGTAAGTATGAGGTGTTGCTTTTTAGGAAATCAAACTAGGCTAGGACTTTCACTGTGAGCAGTTGAGTGTTGCAGAACAGAAGGACCTAGGAGTACAAATACCTAATTCCCTGAAAGTGGTGTCACTGGAAAACAGGCTGAGGATGAAGGATTTTGGCACATTGGCCTTCATTCTTTCAGGGCATCTAGTTTAGAAGTTGCGACGTTATGTTGCAGTTGTCCATGACTTGGTGTATTGTGTTCAGTCTTGGTTGCCCTGCTGTAAGAAGGATGTCATTAAGCTGGGAAGAATGCAGAGAAGATGTATGAAGATGTTGCTAGGACTAAAGGCCTGAGCTTTAGGGAGAGGTTTGGAAGGTAGGACTTTATTCCTTGGAGCGCAGGAGACTGACGGGTGATCTTATAAAGATGTCTAAAATAATGAGGAACAGATATGGTGAATGCACACAATTGTTTTCCAGGGTAGTGGAAAGGACTACTAGGATACATAGGTTTAATGGGAGAAGGGAAGATTTAATAGGAACCTGAGAGATAACTTTTTCACATTGAGGGTGGTGTTTATATGGAACGAGCTGCCAGAGGAAGTGGTTGAGGCAGTTACTATAGCAACAGATATTTGTACAGATACATGGATAGAAGAGTTGGAAGTGATATGGGCCAATATGATGGAAAGGCTTTGAGAATTCAAGTGAGTCATCTTCTCTTGTGTCTGGTCCAGCTAATATTCTGGCCAAATGGTCATGGTCATGGGGGACTCAGTAATGATTGTGGCATTGCATATCGAAGAGTGGTTAGACTGTCCCATGTTGGAAAAGGTTATATAGTACTTATGTGGCATAAATATGTGATCATCAGTCAACTTCTGGTCTTATGATTCCCTCCCCTTTCCACTTTTCATAAATATCTCCTGCCTCCACCCCTTTCCAATTTCCATAAAGACCACTCCCTCTGCAACTCCTTGGTTCACTCATCCCTCACCAGGTACTTCTGCAACTGCAAGAAATGTAGCATCTGTCTTTAAACCTCTTGCCTCAGCTCCATCCAGAGTCCTCAGCAGCACTTCCAGATGAGACAGACATTCATGTGCACTTTCTCTAACATCATCTACTGCATTCAGTGTTCCAGATATGACTTCCTTTACAACGACAAGACCAAGTGAAGACTAGGTAACTATTTTTCCAAACACTTGCTCTCAGTCCACCTAGACCTGCTGGTTCTCCCAGTTGCTGATCATTTTGACTCCTCTACCCATTCCCATGTGACCTTCCTGTCCAGGGCCTTCTCCATTGCCAGAGTGAGGCCGCATGCAAACTAGAGGAACAGCATCTCATATTCCGCTTGGCTAGCTTACAACCCAATGAAATCAACATTGAATGCTCAAATTTTAGATAAATGCCCTACATGTGTGCATTCATTCTCCCACTAGCCCGTGCATTTGTCAGAGTTAAATTATATTTGTCATTCCTTTGCCCACATTCTCAACTGATGTAGATCTTGTTGTAAACTTAGATATCCTTTCTCACTGTCTGCTATACCATCAATTTTGGTATCATCTGTAGATTTCCTAACAATGTTAACGATGTTGTCATCCAAATTCATAATATATTTAACAAACAGCAGTCGACCCTGAACTAATCCCTGTTGCACTCGACTGGTCAGAGACTTCCAATCACAAAAACAAATTCTATATCTACCCTTAACTCTCTCTTCCAATCCATTTTTTTAATCCAATTGGCTAACTCACCATGGATTCCATGTGATCTAACCTTCCAAATAAGATGATAGGACACAAAGTGCTGAAATAACTCAGCGGGTCAAGTAGCATCTCTGTAAAACACAGATGGGTGATGTTTCGGGTTGGGATCTTCTTCAGACTTATGGTAGAGGGGGAGGAAATAAGATGATATATGTGATCTCCCCAAGTGGAAACAAAGGATGATTTGCAAGGTTCACGCACAAGTGAAATCCAAGTCTACAGCATTCAAGTCAAATGACCACAAGACCACAGGAATGTAATGCTGAGGCTCTGTAAGGTGCTGGTAAGGCCACATTTGGAGTATTATGAGCAATTTTGGGCACCATATCTGAGGAAGGATGTGCTGGCCCTGGACCCTTCTACTCCTATTACTTATGACCATATGATCTTGAGTGGTATAAGAAATCTATCTACAACCTTCACAGAGTCATTAAGGATGCCAAAGGGAATTACAGACCAAGCTGAAGTCCAGAGGCCATGACACAGATAACTGTAGACTTTGCAAGGCTTGCATGCTATGACAGGCCACAAAATTAGGGCTAGCAGAATCAAGGGATATGGGGAGAAGGCAGGAACGGGGTACTGATTTTGGATGATCAGCCATGATCACATTGAATGGCGGTGCTGGCTCGAAGGGCCAAATGGCCTACTCCTGCACCTATTGTCTATGTAGCCATGTACCTTAACTCCAGCCTCCCAGCCAGTTTTGATCTACTGCAGTTTGCCAACCATTCCAACAAGTCTACAGCTGATGCTATCTCCCTGGCCTTAAACACATCTCTGGAACACCTAGAAAGCAAGGACAATTAATGTCAGGCTCCTATTTGTCGACTATAGCTCTGCCTTCATACCATAATCCCATCCAATCCCATCCAATCTCATCTTTAAACGCCTGGACCTCAGATCCTGTCACTCTTCACATATCTGACTGACCAAATACAGTGCTTTTTTTTTAATGCATTACAAAATAGAAATCTAAATCTAAATCTAAATTGGCAATATTTCTGAAAAAAACCAAGAAATTCCTTATATGCTGACAGCTATTGTTTCAAAGGCAATTTAGAGCATGTTAAGTATTTTGAAGTATTTCTGGGAGTGATGATAAGTTTCTAAGATAATGTGTGTCTTTGTATTGAGGAACCAGTCGCCCAGACAGCCACAGTGAACCATGATCTCAACCATGCTGCACTGAAATTATCACCAGTGGATTGAATGTTTTGTTGGCAGAGGAATAAGAGAGATGAATGCACAATGGGCTTTTCTTGATGGCCACAAAGAACAGGAAATGACCTACATAAATTTATTTAGAGATTCCAGGTTCAGCATTGGATGGAATATTGTACTTCATATGACACAATGTAAGCAGAAATTTTAATTTAAAGAAGAAACTGCACCAGGAAATAAAGTAATAAAGATTACAAAGATCTGTACAGTTGAGGGAGAAAAGTCGTCCCGATTCACCAAGCTGCAATCACAGCAACAGTCTCATGAACGAATCGAGAATCTTTGTCCTAATTGACTAACTTGGAAGACTATTCCAGGCATTAATTGAAATGAAGAATGGTTCTTGGCATCAACTCTAAGCTAAGCTATTGCCAGATATATTACATATCCTTTTCCCATATTTCATAACTATACCTGCTGTGATGTCGCATTTGCAATTCACTTCTATAAAAGCAAAGTTATGAGCATGGCTTGGTTTTAACCCTTTCCTTTCTGATGTACTCTGATCCTGTGTTGCCTGGGTTATACAGGGACAATGATTACTTCTACTGGTATGGTATACTTAATAAAATGTTTCCTTGGAGCAATGCCAAACAAAATTAGACAATGTGTAGAGTCATACAGTACGGTAGCAGGTCCTTCGGCCCATCTTGCCCATGGCAACCAAGATGTCCAATCTATACTAGATCCACCTTTTGGCACATATCCCTCTAAACCTTTTCTGTCCATGTACAACACTCCCCAGGGCCGTACTATTCACTGTATAGGTGCTACCCTGGTTTGACATCCCAAAATGCAACATCTCACACTTATCTGCATTAAACTCAATTAACCATTCTTTAGCCCACTTGTTCAACTGCTCAAGATCCTGATGGATCCTGTCAATCTCCACCCACTACCCACTTTCTCCAATCAGCCTTAGACAATTCTAGCACAGCAATCTTCTATTCCTTCAATGCTGGGTGAGCTATCTCTATTCATACATTACCAATGACATTCAAATGAAACCAACAAACTAACTTGTAATGGCTCTATGCCAAAGATCAGGAAGAAAGGAGCCTGTAAGTTGCTCCATTCACTTGGTTCAAAACACAGATCCTTTAGCATTCTCTGGATTTCTCCTGCTATCTTGAGCATTCACCTGCTATCTTGACCATATTTATTTTTTCCTCCAAACTAATCACCAAATTATTAACTGGTTACTCATATCCTTTATGGACTTTGTTGTATGCAAATAACCTGCAATGGTTCTTGCATAACTAAACAACTATATATTAAAGGAGACACAAGATGTTAGAATTCAGAGAAAAAACCTTTAGCCATCTAGCATTGCTACCGAATTGCAGAGGATTATTGTCACAGGTTGAAGGATATCTTGATGTATAATATAGTCGTGTAACTCTTTTTCGTTCTTTCATAATGTCAACTATGTCTTATCTTACCAGTGTCAATATGTTTCCTCTTTGTGAAGACTGATGAAACTTAATTTTAATTCCTCTCGAAACTTGTTTTACTCTGTTTAAGTGAATATTTGCACATGAAACAGAATTTACACCTATATTATACTTCTCTCAAGGCATGGCAAAGAATAAATACAGGGCTTGAAGCTACACCACAATAAGTAGCAGCATTAAATGAAACTTGACCAAAAAATAAATGCTTGTGTTCCCAACCCAAAACATCATCTGTCATTTCCTCCATGGATGCTGCCTGACCCACTGAGTCCCATCTGCAGTTTGTTATTTTGCTCAAGATTCCAGCATCTGTGGTCTTTTGTGTCTCCATTAAATGAGACGTGTTATCAAGGATGAAGGATCTGTATTAAAGATCAGCAAAGTAAGTATATACTTCTGTATCTAGGGGAAAGGTTGACAAAGTCTATGTCACCTTTTTCATACATAGGTAATGATTTTCAATACCATCACAGATAATATTATTACTTCTGTCCTGTGTGAGCTATTGGTTCATAAGTTCTGCTTCTGAATTCTCTTTTAGATGGACGTGTGGATTAATGCAGTCTTCTTGTGATTCATGTGGACTGAGCCAATTTTTGTTTCAATGTTCAGCTTTCACTAATATGTTTTGTCTTCTATGGGCACATGAGTGTGGCTCCCCATAATCCAGTGTATATTCTAAGTCTAGGATCAATGTAGGGTTGGCTTATCTGGTTAAAATTTGTTTTAAAAGTACTGACAATTATTTTTACACATACTGAGCCACCACCTAAATATGCTAACAAATGTTGATGTAATCTGTTTTTTTTCATTAAGTGGTAATGAATTTGAAACATTTACAAGTTCCACCAATGAGATATTGAAAAATGCGATAGTGGAGAAATGTATCATGCGTTTTTTTTTTGTTGCATATGGGTGGACAATGTGATAAACTATAAAGTAAACATTTGTTCAGATAAGGTGAAGATTGTGGACTCTTGTCAGATATTGTGCAACTTCTCACATTGACTCTTTACTTGAAATCAGTCATGACAAGGCAATGTCAAATTGATTAAGAAACTTGCCATTTTAAAATTATAAACTGAATGTTTCTTATTAAAATTACATACTTTATAAAAGAATTGTCCCATGTTTAGGAAAAGCTTGAAAATTCCAAGTGCACTTCATGATAGAAATCTCTTTCAGGATGATGTTACATTATCTTCCCACAAACATTGTAGTGAAAGTGAAAGGCGACTGATGATCAATCTCACGTTAAATAGTCTTATTTATTGCTACTGAATGAATTCATCCACTCGCTATGGCCTTGATCTAACTCTACCTCACATTAACGGTTTATGTGCTGCTGTTCTTATTAGTGCACAAGACATTGATGAGGCTTTATCTCGAGTACTATGGTCTGTTTTTGGTCACCCTGCTTTTCGAAAGGATGATGTTAGGCCGGAAAGAGTGCAGAAAAGATTAATGGGGATGTTGTCAGGACTCGAGAGCTTGAACAATAGGGAAAGGATGGGCAAGCTAGGACTTCATTCATTGGAGCCTAGGAGGCTGTGGGATGATCTTATAGAGGTGTGTAAAATTATGAGGGGAATAGACAGGGTGAGTACACAGAGTCCTTTATATCGGTTAGGGGAGTCAAGAACCAGAAGATATAGTTTGTGGGTGAGAAAGGAAACATTTAATAGAAACCTGAGGGGAAACGTTTTCACTCAGAGGGTGCTGGGTATATGAAATGAGCTGCTAGAGCAGGTAGTTGAGGCAGGAACTATAACAACATTTAAAAGACACTTGGACATGTACATGGATAGGAATATGGGCCAACTGTGAGCAAATGGGACTAGCTTAGATGGGGTGTCTTGGTCAGCATGGACGTGTTGGGCTGAAGGGGCTGTTTCCATCACACCGCATGACTCTATAACTGTATGGCCTTCTCCCTAACGCAAAAGTAGCAACATGGAAGGATTCAACCTAAATGAATTGTTATAAATTGGTATAAATGATAGCAGATTATTGTCAATGCATCCAAAAATCTATACATATAAACTGATTTATGTTAATAATCACTGCTATTCCTCCTTTTCCTTCCTGTTTTGCAAGTGCATTTGCTTGGCATTGTGTGCAGAGCTATTGTCAGACCACTGGGGGTAAATCGGGTAGATGCACAGAGTCTCTTGCCCAGAGTAGGTGAATCGAGGACCAGAGGACATAGGTTCAAGGTGAAGGTGGAAAAGATTTAATAGGAATCTGAGGGGTAACTTTTTCACACAAAGGGTGGAGGGTGTATGTAACAAGCTACCAGAGGAGGTAGTTGAGGCTAGGACTATCCCAACGTTTAAGAAACAGTTAGACATGTACATGGATAGGACAGGTTTGGAGACGTATGGACCAAACGCGGGCAGGTGGGACTAGTGTAGCTGAGCTGTGTTGGCTAGTGTGGGCAAGTTGGGCCGAAGGGCCTGCTCCACGCTGTATCACTCTATGCCTCCATGACCTGTATTGGTGCATTAGAGTGGTGAGTGCAATGACACACTGTCTTCCTTGCCCTTCTATAAAGGAAAATGTGATGGTACAGGCGATTGGTGACAGCTGGGCAGGTGGGAGCTTCTACAATTCTGCAATAGGAAAGGCAACAACAAAGGGTTCATGGTAAGGAAAGGTGCCATGTGATACAGATACAGTGCATGTTGATGGATTAGAGACCAAATATATAATTACAAGAGGTGAGGCTAGGTATGAATAAGTTGATCAGATATGAGCGTAGCATCATTCATTTTTAAAATTTTGTTTATTCATTTATCATAATCTGGGTCTCACTGGCAAGAGCAACATATACCGTTCATCCCTCATTGTCCATGACATAGTAGTGGTAACCCGGCTTCTTGAACTGTTGTGACGTCTCTGCTGTCCTGCTGGATAGAACATGCCAGGATTTAGATCCGTCAATGATAAATGGCTGGTGGTATATTTCCAAATCAGGATGGATGTGCCACTTGGAAGAGAACTTGCATGGGATCCAGGCTGAGTTGGCTAACTAGATACAGAATCGGCTGCATGGAAGGAAGCAGAGTTTGGTGGTGATGGGTATTTTTCAAACTGGAGGCCTTTGATGAGTGCTGTGGCTCAGGGATTGGTGCTGGCCCTTTGCTGTTTGTGGTTTATGTCATCAATTTAGATCAGAATGTACATGGCATGATTATTCATAGTAAGTTTGCAGATGACACTGAAGTGGGTGGTATCATAGATAGTGGATATGGTTATCAAAAATTACAACAGGCTCTCGATCAACTGTGCAGGTGGGTGAGGAATAGCTAAAGAAGTTTAATGCAAATAATTGCGAGGTGTTGCACTTAGGGAAATCATACCGGGACAGGACCAACAGTTCAGTTCAGTCAGTCCCGTAAGAAACTGCAGCGAATTATGGACGCAGCCCAGGCCATCATGCAAACCAACCTCCCTTCTATTGACTCCATTTATACTTCACGCTGCCTCGGCATAATCAAGGATGAGTCGCACCATGGCCACTCCCTCAGGCAAGAGGAATAGATAGAAGTGTGAAAGCACACACCACCAGATTCAGGGACAGTTTCTTCCCAGCTGTTATCAGGCAACTGAATCATCCTACCACAACCAGAGAGCAGAGAGTGCAGAAATACTATCTACCTCTTTGATGTCCCTCGGACTATCCTTTGCTGGCTTTACCTTGCACTAAACGTTATTCCTTATCATGTATCTCTACACTGTAAATGGATTGATTGTAGTCAGAGATTGTCTTTCTGCTGACTGGTGAGCACGCAACAAAAAGCTTTTCACTGTTCCTCGGTACACATGACAATAAAACAAACTGAACTAAACTGAACTGAACTGAACTGAACTGAACTTAAGGAAATCATAGCAGGGCAGGACCTACGCAGTAGGGGCCTGGGGAGTGTTGTAGAAAAGATAAATCTAGGAGTGCAGGTACATAGTTCCTTGAGTATGCTGTCACCGGTAGATAGGGTGGTCAAGGAGGCTTTGGTACATTGGCCTTCATCTGTTAGGATATATAGTATTGAGGTTGGGGCATTATTTTACAGTTGTACGAGACATTGGTAAGGCCATGCTTTGTACTGTGTGGAGTGTTGGTTACTCTGCTGTAGGAAGGATCATATCATATCATATCATATATCATATATATACAGCCGGAAACAGGCCTTTTCGGCCCACCAAGTCCATGCCGCCCAGCGATCCCCGCACATTAACACTATCCTACACCCACTAGGGACAATTTTTACATTTACCCAGCCAATTAACCTACATACCTGTACGTCTTTGGAGTGTGGGAGGAAACCGAAGATCTCGGAGAAAACCCACGCAGGTGTCATTATGCTGGAAAGAGTGCAAAGAAGATTTACAACAATGTTGCCAAGACTTGAGGGGTGAGAGGGAGAGCAGGATAGGACTTTATTCTTTGGAGCAAAGGAGGGTGACGGATGATCTCATAGAGGTGTATAAAATCATGACGGAAATAGATTCGGTAAATGCACAGAAATGAGTCTTTTAACTAGGATAGGGGAATCAAAAATAAGAGGGTATGTTTAAGGTAACAGGGACAAGATTTAATAAGAACCTGAGGGGCACTCTTTTCATTCAGAGGGTGTGGGGTAAATGGAACGAGCTACCAGAGGAGGAAGGTGAGGCGTATACTATAACAGCATTTAAAAGGCCACTTGGACAAGTACAGTACACGTATAGGAAAGGTTTAGAGGGATATGAGTCAAATGGGCAAATGGGATAGCTTACATGGGGCGCTGTGCTCAGCTTGGATGAGTTGGGCTTAACCCATTCGCGAAGTGCCCTTGTCTTTCTTGGTAGCAGGAGTCACGGGTTTGGGGATATGTTGTCGCCATAGCCTAAGGGAGTAACTATAGTGCATTTTGAAGATGATATACCTGCAGCCATCTATGCTCTGGTGGTGAAGGGAATGATTATTTAGGATGTTGGACGAATACCGATCAAATGGGCTGTTTTATTCATGATGGTGTGAAAAGTCTTGAGACTTATTGGAGGTGCACTTATCCATGCACAGGAGAATTATTCTGTCTCACGTTTGACTTGTCCCTTGCAGATGGTGGAAAAGCTTTGATGCATTAGGAGTTAGCTAGACCTAGCGAGGTTATGGCTCTGGTACCAGAGCACATAATGATAAACACATTCTCCGCCAGATGAATCAGCAGGTGTGACTTGAAGGAAACTGCTTCAGATGGTAGTTCCAGCACTGATTTCCAGCCACCTGCTCCTGCATGTTAAAGGGAAATGTGCCTGTGTGTTTGTATTATTGGAACAGAGGCAAATGTGTGAGGAGTTTGCCAGGGCAAACAGCAGAATGCTTCTGGGGTGCAATAACTGTGCAAATGTTTGTAGGAGTGAGATGGATGTGTGTGTTGGAGCTGTGTACGAAGCAGATGTTTTTTTTGTGCGTGTCCTTTCATCTTGACCTTGTAAGTGAATCGTCAAGTATTTAGAGTTTAGAGTTTTAGAGATACGGTGTGGAAACAGGCTCTTCGGCCCATCGAGTCCACGTCGACCATTGATGACCCTTACACTAGTTCTGTGTTATTCTACTTCTGCATCATACACACTAGGGGGAATTTACAGAAGCCAATTAACCTACAATTCTGCATGTTTAGTTTAGTTTGGTTTGGTTTAGTTTAGTTTAGTTTAGTTTAGTTTAGTTTAGTTTAGTTTAGTTTAGTTTAGTTTAGTTTAGTTTAGTTTAGTTTAGTTTAGTTTAGTTTAGTTTAGTTTAGTTTAGTTTAGTTTAGTTTAGTTTAGTTTAGTTTAGTGACACAGCGTGGAAACAGGTCCTTCAGCCCACTGAGTCCATGCCAACCTGCGATCCCCGTACACTAGCACTATCCTACATACACGAGGGACAATTTATAATTATACAGGCCAATTAGCCTACAAACCTGTATGTCTTTGGTGTGTGGGAGGAAACCAGAACTCCCACAGAAAACCCACGCAGATCACAGAGAGAACGTACAAACTCCCCATAGACAGCAGCTGTAGTCAGGATCGAATGCGGGTCTCTGGCAATGTGAGGCAGCAGCTCTACTGCTGCTCCACTGTGCCACCCTTTACTATGCTGTAAAAGAAAAATCATGCCTTTTAGGCATGCGCAACTTATTACACAAGGAAAATGATGGACTAGGGTTAGGTTTCCTGCAGACCCTATGCATGTGTGGAGGAAAGAATCTCGGTCCGACTAGGTAGTTGGGGATTATTTTTAAATTAATTCATAAATGCCATATATACTGAAATGAGTAACGTAATCTTATCCATGCCAGTAGTGTTAAATATTGGACCTTATTATTATAAGTGTACAATGAAATAAAACCTCAGCAATTAACTTCCTTCAGATGTATTGTTACTTTCCCAGAGGCAAACGTTTGATACAGTTGTTTAGTAAATATCATTCTCCACACCAGGATAACTAATCTATTCACAAAGTTCAATGCTACTACTCTAAATTTATGACTGCATGAAACAAACTTATCCTTTATCAGCAAATAAACATTTTTATTGTTGAAGCGTATTAATAATCAATAAAGTATCTTCGTTTCAGACTTGCTCATTGTATACAAAGTAGGTGTAAAGCAAAGTATACATTTCATAATAGCTGATAAGAGATAGCTTAAAAGTAATTTTAACCTGATTTGTAAGAAAACAGTCGCCCAGTGTAACTGGGGCTGGGATTTAAAAGCCATATAGGCTGATGATTATTAGTGTGGGAAATTGAAGTGGAGATTAGATTGAATGAATTGGGACTGGAGAAGTGATGTCAAGGGTATGAAATGAAGGTCATTCAAATATTGCTTTTACAGTGGATGAGGATAAATAGGGACATTTGACACCATATTCCATGAGTCTCAGTAAATTTTAAGTACACTTTTGGCTGTAACTTTCTTAACTACATTTCTCAAACACTCTACTGTATAACACTGCAACGTTCAAATAACGTTTCTGTCTTACTTGCCTTTCTCAGCCTGCGATGCCACGTTTTTCCAGATTCACAAAATAATTTCTTTGGTTTATACGTTTATTGTAGCAATGTTAATTACATTGGATACACAGACTTTGTGGGCCAAAGGGCCTATTCCTGTGGAGTACTTTAATACTGGACCTATCCCACAATAGAGATGTATAGGAAGGAACTGTAGATGGTGGTTTAAACTGAATATAGACACAAAAAGCTGGAGTAACTCAGCGGGACAGACAGCATCTCTGGAGGGAAGGATTGTGTGATGTTTCGGGTCAAGGTCTGAAGAAGGGTCTCGACCCGAAATGTCACCCATTCCTTCTCACCATAGATGCTGCCTGTCCCACTTAGTTACTCCAGCTTTCTGTGTCTATCCACAATAGAGATAACTCATTCCTTAAATCCCAATATCTGGTCTTCTCCAAATTCCTTTCACATTTTTGTATTTCTAGTATTTGTCCAATAAAATTTTAATTCACCAAATACAATAAGACATCTTGGGGAGAATTTTCTTTTCCCCAAATTCAGGCATGGACAGCACGGAAACAGCCCCCTCGGACCACCGAGTCCACGCCGACAAGCAATCCCCACACATTAACTATCCTACATACACTAGGGACGATTTACACTTCTACCAAGTATATAAACCCGGGCCAATTAGCCTACAAACCTGTACATCTTCAGAGTGTGGGAGGAAACCAAAGATCTAGGAGAAAACCCACGCGGGCTTGGGGAGAACATACAAACTGAATACAGACAGCATCTGTAGTCGGGATCGAACCTGTGTCTCTGGCGCTGCAAGTGCTGTAAGGCAGCAACTCTACTGCTGTACCACCGTGCCGCCGCTCAGAAGAAAAATAATGCATCTGTCTATTCTAGTTTGATCTCTTTTTGCTCCTCTGAGATACCTGCTCTGTATACAGTGTGTAAGTGAGGATCATGAATCGTTGCCATATTTTTGAGACCCATTTCACAATTGTCTCACACAGGTACTGAGCAGGAAAGTTCCTCTACATCAGGGAGAGCGCAGAACTCCAAAGAGCAGGAAGCTGCCATTTGAGACTCCCCTCTCCCAGCTAGGATAAGTGGTTGAGGGGCTGATTATTTGTGCCAGGTTGTGGTCTGGGATGTCAAAGAATACAGCAGAGTATTACAAGAGTTACAAATAAGGGCAGAAAAATTGCAGATGGAGTTGGTGGTGGAAGCAAATATGATTATGGTGTTTAAGAGGCTTTTCAGATAGGCACATGGATATGCAGAGAATGGAGGGATATGAATCACGTGCAGGCAGAAGGATTAGTTTAATTTGGCATTATGTTCTGCACAGACCTTGTGGGCTGAAGGGCCTGTTCCTGCACTGTACTGTTTTCAAGGATGGTTAGAAATGAACAATATATGCCTATCTTGCGAATTATACCAACAGCTCATGGGAAAAAAAAGCTCTTCTAGTGGGGTTTTTTCAAAAACAGGCATGTTCCAAAAATGATTTCAGATTGGTGGACAAGTGTATTTTTTTTCTCAGCCTCAGTATTAGAATGAAAATGTTAAAAGAAATAGCATCATGGTCTGTGATTGTACAGATGTCTCAGCCAGCAGATGCAGCTGACATTTTCTGAATATTCTTTTTTGATCCTGTTTGTTTTCATCTAGGAAGAGCAGGAGGTAGCTTTGAATTCGGAAAAGCCAGCAGCATGGGGGAATAGGGCTGGATATAAGAAATTGTATCGGGAGATGCTACAGCTTGGTCTAATTAGGAGCAACTGTTTCACCGTCTGATTTGGAAACTATTTCTGGCTTCTAGCAGTGTATCCTAGGGGCATTGAGTGTAAGAGTCAGGAAGCCATATTGCAGCTTTATAAAACTTTAGGTTAGGCCGCATCTAGAGTATTGTGTGCAGTTCTGGTCGCCCCATTACAGGAAGAATGTGGAGGCATGGGAGAAGATGCAGAAGAGTTTTACCAGAAAGCTGCCTGAAGTCAATGGATTAAGAACATAGAACATAGAACCTTGATCAGAATAGCACAGGAACAAGCCCACAATGTCTGTGCTGAACACAATGTGTTCACATCTCCTCTGCTTGCACGTCTCACTCCATGCTCTGCATTTTCATGTACCTATCTAAATGTCATTATCATGGCCTGCATCAAACCAGACACCTTCAACTTAAGTTATTTTGCACCATTTTGCTGGAGAAGAAGGAGTCTTCCAGGCCAGACTTATTTGTCCCACTTGGGAGAATCAGCCCTCACACGTCTAAGTTTGGGTGTAAGGATGAATTGCAGACGCCGGTTTAAACTGAAGACAGACACAAAAAGCTGGAGTAACTCAATGAGTCAGGCTGCATCTCTGGAGAAAAGGAATAGGTGATCTTTCGGGTCGAGACCCTTCTTCAGACCCTTCTTCAGGGAGTCTGAAAATGTGTAATACAATGGAATCTTCATCAGATCCTTGTATCATTGTAGCTATTATAATTGCATTGAATGATCTGCTGTTATTTTTAATCTTAAGTATAAAAATTTAATGTACTTTGAGGTTGGTGGACTCTACTGAGAGAATCTCCAAGAGAATGTCTGCTTCACACGATGAATAAAGACTTTCATATCTACAAAGTCTGCTTAGTTTGAATAAAGGAATTGGAGAAAAACTTTTACCTTGAATGGCTACATTTTCAGTTTTTGCAGTTTGACCACTTTTAGATCTGGCTTACTTTTTGGTTGCCTGATGTCAGGCCAATCCAATATTGTAAAAATCATCCAGGCCCAATCTGTAATATGCAATGGGTCTTACAACTGTTGCAAGTGTGGGCTTTGCATGCCAGTTACTTCACCAAAAGCATATATTTTATGCAATGTAAACGTCTTCCACATTTACTTAGTTTTCATCTGTTTGTAGTGGGGCTACCAAGGAATATTTGTCCATTTTTGAAAGAAACATTTTCATGTTTCTTTAAAAAAATGTGCTAATTAATTAAGTACTACATTTTAGTTTAAATTGATTAGCACATTCCCTTTCTTCTGTATTAATAAATTAATTTTGGTTGTTGTATGTACCTCTGGTGCAGGATGAGTGTTTGACTCGGTTCAAATGAAATGTTTTGTTTTACCTAATCCAGAAAGATTTCCTTGCCAATGAGCACAGATGAATCAGCAGCATCTCTATCAAACGTCTGAATAAAATTAGTCATGTTATCAACCAGGTTACACCGAAGACACATTACTAAATTAGCCATTAATGTTTTATAAGAGTCATCCCAGGGACATAGGCAGCTAAATAACCCTTGAGCAAAATGGTCACAAGGGGTTTAATAAAGACATGCTCACCAGTACAAAGATCAAAAAACAATCCTTGTGAGATTTTCTGAACTCAAAATAGAAAACCATTGTTAACATTGTTGCTGTAGAAATGGTGACGCACTCAAGACAGTAAATACTGTTATTCTTAAAACAGGGTGATACTTTTCTCAACATTGAAAGAATTTGAAATTACTTCAGTGTTTCACTCATTATACACCACCGCTGAGTACCAAGTGCAGAAGATAAGAAAGGTTTTGGACCCCTACACCCTTTCTTGGAAATAGATGAGAGTTTTGTTATGCTCCAAGGACTGTACTCTCTCTTCATGCGAAAGTAAACAATTTATTTTTCGGAACACCTTTCCTTTTCTAAAAAAAAGACAACTTGGAAAATAATAAATCCCAAAGTACCACAGTTATTTGTGAGCTGCTGCACCTTGCTGTCACCCAATCTACAAACAGAACAACTTGACGCTCAAAGCTTTGAGAGTACAAGAAAGACTGTGTCCACATTTAAATTCAATATTTTATCTCCGCATATTGTATAAGTTTTCATTAATAATGATGTTCAAATGTTTTTTTGTGTAAAGATAAAGGTTGCATCCCTTCCCATTTCATTTATGTTAGGTTTCAAACAGGATTCGTTTTAATATAATAATGATAGTTGCTTCATTCGATGATTGATATATTGACAATATTTCAGTAGATCAATTCTTTAAATGAATGCAATGTTTGAAAAATATACAACACAATCCTAAATGCAGCTGATTCAGCTGCTGCTTGAGTTTCTATTTTATAAAATTAGATGTGATTAAGAGAAAAGGGAAATCATTTGGTGAAAGCAGATGGAGGGTGATAGCATGATTAACAGGAAAAGACTGATCAATGAAAGATGTCGATTTCATGCAACAGTGGTGCAAAGGTCGGTAAAGTTTGCTGTGAAATTTGCCATCATATCCCTAAACATTGTGACTTGTAGCTTTAGGCAGGTCTGAATGTCAGTAACAGATGATATGAAACTTATTAATTATGATTATTAGTTTGAGCCGTGCACTGGTAGGACTGGCTACTCCTCTAATCCCCCTCCCTCCCTGCAGGGAATGTTGGGTTACTCCCAAGCAATTTTTCCAACTGGAAAACCAATGTAGAGAAATCATGGGTGTAAACCCTGATTCAAAGCAAAACATGTTGCAGCTGTGCCACTCTGTAGTGCCGTTGGAGTAAAGCTGCAGATTCTTTTATTTTCTTTCCAGAATTATACCGATTACTGACACTCCAGTAAAGCACTGTGTTATTCCAGGTTGTCCTTTGCTTCTTTGCACATGTCCAAAACTGTATCATAAATATGTGGCACAGCTTCAGAGTCATGTTGACTAGAGGGCATAGCTTTGAGGTGAGATGGACAAAGTTTAAAGGAAGATGTTACTTCCTTTGTTACTGAGTTGTTACTGAGAGTAGTGGATGCCTGGACTGCACTGCCAGGGTGATGGTAGAAACACTATAGATGATAGTGGCATTTAAGAGGCTTTTCGATAGGCACATGGTTATGCAGGGGATAGCAAGATATAGATCACGCAGGCCGAGAAGATTAGGTTAACTTGGCATTATGTTCGACACCGACATTATGGGCCAAAGGGCCTGTTCCTTTGCAGAATTGTTCTATGTTGATGATGCAGTTGTACATTGGACTAAAGAAACCTGATGATTTCCAGAAGGTATTTGTGTGCATCCTTTGATCTTGGTATCCCAGTTATATGTGTAAATATAGCACTGTCTAGTATGACTTGACTTAATCATGCATTGTTTTACTTTTGGTGAATAATCATTACTTCTCTCTTCACACTAATGCTTAACATAATTGGAAATCCAATTAGATAGACTAACTGCAACGAAGCACTTCTCCCAATAAACAGACATGGTACCTGGGGCATAATTTAGAATTTCCAGTTCTGCAACATTTTTCTCAGTTTTACTATCAGGGTCTGCGGTACACCTCCTGTTTTGCATCAGAAATGTGAGGATCAGCAAATATATATCATTGATGAGCAATCAAATGAAAAATGGTAATGGGCAAAAAAGGCAGAAGCGTCATACAAAAAATATATAAGCAGGAATTGATTGGTATGGTTGTATCACATTGGTTATTCTAACACAAATTGTATATTGAGTTGAAATTTCAATACAAGTTTTATAAATAACATCTTCATCCTATCCTTTTTTTGACACTGGAAGGGAAGGGGTATGATCATCAAGCTGGTAATAGTTTAAACAGCTCCAGGACTGGTGGAATTGTAAGTGCAGCAATAAATAGGAGATGTACACATTTGCCTGATGGGGCAGTTTTGCTTGCAATGATGAATAGATTGAGAGTTGATATCCCTATCTTATTTCAACCTTTCCAGATTATCTTAAACACCCTCACAACAGTAAGTAATAACAAGATGGCTTTATTTGTATGGTGTTTTTAAGAATAATTGTCATAGGCATGATGTCTGGAGTATAGGTAGACAAAGCTGGAGTAACTCAACAAGCCAGACAGCATCTCTGGAGAGAAGGAATGGGTGACATTTCAGGTTGAGACCCTTCTTCAGCCAAGTCAGGGGAAAGGGAAACGAGAAATATAGATGATGATGTCAAGAGAAAAAGAACAATGAATGAGAGATATACAAAAAACTAATGATGATAAAAGAAACAAGCCATTGTTAGCTGTTTGTTGGGTGAAAACGAGAAGCTGGTGCGACTTGGGTGGGGAGAGATGGAGACAGAGGGAATGTCAGGGTTACTTGAAGTTAGAGAAATCAACATTCATACCACTGGGCAGTAAGGTGCCCAAGCGAAATATGAGATGCTGTTCCTGCAATTTGCATTTAGCCTCACTGTGACAATGGAGGAGACCAAGGACAAAAAGGTCAGAGTGGGAATTGGAAGGGGAACTAAAGTGTTTAGCAACTGGGAGATTAGGTAGGTCCAGGCAGATTGAGCTAAGATGTTCAGCAAAACGATCAGCCAGTCTACGTTTGGTCTCGACAATTTAGAGGCCACATCTTGAACAACAGATACAGTTGATGAGGTTGGAGGAGGTGCAAGTGAACCTCTGCCTAACCTGAAAGGACTGGCGTGGTCCTTGGACAGAGTCGAGGGAGGAGGTAAAGAGACAGGAAGGGAAGGTTTGGGTGGGAAAGGATGAGTTAACCAGGGAGAAGACAGAAATGCGTGGAGGTGGGAAGATGTGACTAGTGGTGGGATCCTGTTGAAGGTGGCGAAAATGTTGGAGGATTAAAGTTGTATGCGATAGGTGATGGGGTGAAAGTTAAGGACTAGGGGAACTCTGTTGCTGTTGTGACTAGGAAGGGGGGGAGCAAGGGTGGAGCTGTGGGGTAGTGAGGAGCAATCGAGGGCTTCATCGATGATGGGAGAGGGGAACCCTGTTCTCTAAAGAATGTGGGAGGTCATTTTGCAGTTGTATAAGACGTTGGTGAGAACTGCATCTGGAATATTGTGTTCAGTTCTGGGCATCATGTCAGTGGAAAGATATTGTCAAGCTTGTAAAGGTTCAGAGGATGAAAAGATTTATGAGGATGTTGCCCAGACTAGAGGGTGTGAGCTATAGGGAGAGGTTGAGTAGGCTCGGTCTCTATTCCTTAGAGCGCAGGAGGATAAAGGGTCTTACAGAGATGAACAAAATCATGAGAGGAATAGATCTGGTAGATGTACAGAGTCTCTTGCCCAGAGTAGGGGATTAGAACCAGAGGACATAGGTTCAAGTTGAAGGGGAAAAGATTTAATAGGAATCTGAGAGGTAACTTTTTCACACCAAGGGTGGTGGGTGTGTGGAACAAGCTGCCAGATAAGGTAATTGAGGCTGGGACTATCCCAACGTTTAAGAAAAAGTTAGACAGGTACATGAATAGGACAGGTTTGAAGGGAAATGGACAAAGCGCAGTAAGGTGGGACTAGTGTAGCTGGGCCATGTAGGCTGGTGTCGGCAAGTTGGCATGAAGGGCCTGTTTTCACGCTATGACTCTATGAGTCTATGTCTGAGTAGAAGTATTGTAGCTTCTACTGAAAGCTTATGAAAAATGAAATTACCAACCTCACTATTTACCTCATTCAGTGATAAGAAAGTGCTAATTTTCTTATTTTCTTATAGAAGAACAATGAACAATGGAGGACCAGGCATGGGGGGGGGGGGGGGGGGGGGGGGGGGACAAAGGAGGAGCCGACGGGAGTACTTTGTAACTTTGTCAGCGCCGTATGTAGCGTATGCAATACAGCGTTTGTAGCGTATACCTTGTGTATGCAAGCAAAGAATTTCACTGTGCCTTGTCACATGTGACAATAAAGTATTCCATTCCATAAAGTATTCCGTTCCATTTTAACGAATATTAATATAATGAATTTAGATACGATGATATCAGAATGGGCATACGTGAATATGAATATATTTCTTCGCACGATCTTTGTTGGATCCATTTTGAACCCCCCAGATTGAAATGCAAAATGCTTCCTTTGAAAACTACTTCTGCAAATTGTTCTGTCACAAGTGATCTTGCTTTCACTTAGCATATCGTATCATGATTCTCCCAGATAAAATGGGGGGGGTCCAGATGGAGTGAAAACAAAACTGACTCTCTTTTCAAATACTGAAATATAACACCTTAGGGTGTTTAAGATAATCTGGAAAGGTTGAAATAAGATAGGGATATCAACTCTCAATCTATTCTTCATTGCAAGCAAAACTTCTCCATCAAGCAAATGTGTACATCTCCTATTTATTGCTGCACTTGCAATTCCACCAGTCCTGGAGCTGTTTAAACTATTACCAGCTTGATGATCATACCCTTTCCCTTCCAGTGTCAAAAAAAGGTAGGATGAAGATGTTATTTATAAAACTTGTATTGAAATTTCAACTCAATACACAATTTCAGTGTTAGAATAACAAATGTGATACAACCATACCAATCAATTCCTGCTTATATATTTTTCTGTACGACGCTTCTGCCTTTTTTGCCCATTACCATTTTTCTTTTGATTGCTCATCAATGATATATATTTGCTGATCCTCACATTTCTGATGCAAAACAGGAGGTGTACCGCAGACCCTGATAGTAAAACTGAGAAAAATGTTGCAGAACTGGAAATTCTAAATTATGTCCCAGGTACCATGTCTGTTTATTGGGAGAAGTGCTTCGTTGCAGTTAGTCTATCTAATTGGATTTCCAATTATGTTAAGCATTAGTGTGAAGAGAGAAGTAATGATTATTCACCAAAAGTAAAACAATGCATGATTAAGTCAAGTCATACTTGACAGTGCTATATTTACACATATAACTGGGATACCAAGATCAAAGGATGCACACAAATACCTTCTGGAAATCATCAGGTTTCTTTAGTCCAATGTACAACTGCATCATCAACATAGAACAATTCTGCAAAGGAACAGGCCCTTTGGCCCATAATGTCTGTGTCGAACATAATGCCAAGTTAACCTAATCTTCTCGGCCTGCGTGATCTATATCTTGCCATCCCCTGCATAACCATGTGCCTATCCAAAAGCCTCTTAAATGCCACAATCTTAAATCCCTGGCAGTGCAGTCCAGGCATCCACCACTCTCAGTAACAACTTGCCCCATACATCTTCCTTTAAACTTTGTCCATCTCACCTCAAAGCTATGCCCTCTAGTCATAGAGTCATAGAGTCATAGAGTCATAGAGTCCTACGGCACAGAAAGAGGCCCTTCGGCCCATCGTGTCCGTGCCACCCGTTACCAAACACAGTCTAATTTTAATCCCATTTTCCCGCATTTGGACCATAGCCCTGAATGTTGTAGCATTTCAAGTGCCCATCCAAATGCCTCTTAAACGTTGTGAGTGTTCCTGCCTCCACCACCACCCCAGGCAGTGAGTTCCAGACTCCAACCACCCTCTGGGTGAAAAAGTTCTTTCTCACATCCCCCCGAAACCTCCCTCCCCTTACCCTGTATCTATGTCCCCTCATTGTTGAACCTTCCACCAGTGGAAGAAGTTCCCCGCCATCTACCTTATCTATGCCCCTCATGATCTTGTACACCTCGATCATGTCCCCTCTCAGCCTTCTCTGCTCCAGGGAAAACAACCCCAGTCTGCTCAGTCTCTCCTCATAGCCGAGGCCCTTCATCCCTGGCAGCATCCTGGTGAATCTCCTCTGCACCCTCTCCAAAGCTATCACATCCCTTCTATAATGTGGTGACCAGAACTGTACACAATACTCCAGCTGTGGCCTCACCAGTGTTCTGTACAATTCCATCATTACCCCCCTACTTTTTATATTCGATGCCCCGGCTAATGAAGGCCAGTAACCCATATGCCTTTTTGACCACCCTGTCCACCTGTCCTGCTGCCTTCAAGGACTTGTGTACCTGTACTCCAAGGTCCCTCTGTACCCCTGTCTTCCCTAGGGTCCTTCCATTCATTGTGTACTCCCTCTCCAAGTTATTCCTGCCAAAGTGCATCACCTCGCACTTTTCAGGATTAAATTCCATCTGCCACTGCTCCACCCATCTGACCATCTCATCTATATCTTCCTGCAGCTTGCAGATCCCTTCTTTGCTATTCACCACCCCCCCCCTAACTTTGTGTCATCTGCAAACTTGCTGATCATGCCCTGTACGTTGACATCCAGATCATTAATGTAGATTACAAACAGTAAGGGACCCAACACCGATCCTTGCGGCACTCCACTGGACACCGGCCTCCAGTCACAGAAGCACCCTTCTACCATCACCCTCTGCCTTCTGTCACTAAGCCAGTTTTTTATCCATTTTGCCAAGGTGCCCTGGATCCCATGGGCTCTTACCTTCTTGACTAGTCTCCTGTGTGGGACTGTGTCATGACTGAAGCTGTGCTACAAATTTATGATACAGATTTGGACATGTGCAAAGAAGCAAAGGACAACCTGGAATAACACAGTGCTTTACTGGAGTGTCAGTAATCGGTATAATTCTGGAAAGAAAATCAAAGAATCTGCAGCTTTACTCCAACGGCACTACAGAGTGGCACAGCTGCAATATGTTTTACTTTGAATCAGGGTTTACACCCATGATTTCTCTACACTTGCTTTTCCAGTTGGAAAAATTGCTTGGGAGTAACCCAACATTCCCTGCAGGGAGGGAGGGGGATTAGAGGAGTAGCCAGTCCTACCAGTGCACGGCTCAAACTAATAATCATAATTAATAAGTTTTATATCATCTGTAACTGACATTCAGACCTGCCTAAAGCTACAAGTCACAATGTTTAGGGATATGATGGCAAATTTCACAGCAAACATTACCGACCTTTGCACTACTGTTGCATGAAATCGACATCTTTCATTGATCAGTCTTTTCCTGTTAATCATGCTATCACCCTCCATCTGCTTTCACCAAATGATTTCCCTTGTCTCTTAATCACATCTAACTTTATCAAATAGAAACTCAAGCAGCAGCTGAATCAGCTGCATTTAGGATTGTGTTGTATATTTTTCAAACATTGCATTCATTTAAAGAATTGATCTACTGAAATATTGTCAATATATCAATCATCGAATGAAGCAACTATCATTATTATATTAAAATGAATCCTGTTTGAAACCTAACATAAATGAAATGGGAAGGGATGTTTAGGTGCTAGATGGGAAGGGAAATAACAAGATGGCTTTATTTGTATGGTGTTTTTAAGAATAATTGTCACAGGCATGATGTCTGGAGTATAGAAAGACACATAAAGCTGGAGTAACTCAACAAGCCAGACAGCATCTCTGGAGAGAAGGAATGGGTGACATTTCAGGTTGAGACCCTTCTTCAGCCAAGTCAGGGGAAAGGGAAACGAGAAATATAGATGATGATGTCAAGAGAAAAAGAACAATGAATGAGAGATATACAAAAAACTAATGATGATAAAAGAAACAGGCCATTGTTAGCTGTTTGTTGGGTGAAAACGAGAAGCTGGTGCGACTTGGGTGGGGAGAGATGGAGACAGAGGGAATGCCAGGGTTACTTGAAGTTAGAGAAATCAACATCATACCACTGGGCAGTAAGGTGCCCAAGCGAAATATGAGATGCTGTTCCTGCAATTTGCATTTAGCCTCACTGTGACAATGGAGGAGACCAAGGACAGAAAGGTCAGAGTGGGAATTGGAAGGGGAACTAAAGTGTTTAGCAACTGGGAGATTAGGTAGGTCCAGGCAGATTGAGCTAAGATGTTCAGCAAAACGATCAGCCAGTCTACGTTTGGTCTCGACAATTTAGAGGCCACATCTTGAACAACAGATACAGTTGATGAGGTTGGAGGAGGTGCAAATGAACCTCTGCCTAACCTGAAAGGACTGGCGTGGTCCTTGGACAGAGTCGAGGGAGGAGGTAAAGAGACAGGAAAGGATGGTTTGGGTGGGAAGGGATGAGTTAACCAGGGAGAAGGCAGAAAGGGGTGGAGGTGGGAAGATGTGACTAGTGGTGGGATCCCGTTGGAGGTGGCGAAAATGTTGGAGGATTAAAGTTGTATGCGCTGGGTGATGGGGTGAAAGTTAAGAACAGGGGAACTCTGTTGCTGTTGTGACTAGGAAGAGGGGGAGCAAGGGTGGAGCTGTGGGGTACTGAGGAGCACATGAGGGCTTCATCGATGATGGGAGAGAGGAACCCTGTTCTCTAAAGAATGTGGGAGGTCATTTTGCAGTTGTATAAGACGTTGGTGAGAACTGCATCTGGAATATTGTGTTCAGTTCTGGGCACCATGTCAGAGGAAAGATATTGTCAAGCTTGAAAAGATTCAGAGAAGATTTATGAGGATGTTGCCCAGACTAGAGGGTGTGAGCTATAGGGAGAGGTTGAGTAGGCTCGGTCTCTATTCCTTAGAGCGCAGGAGGATGAAGGGTCTTATAGAGATGGACAAAATCATGAGAGGAATAGATCTGGTAGATGTACAGAGTCTCTTGCCAGAGTAGGGGATCTAGGACCAGAGGAATAGGTTCAAGTTGAAGGGGAAAAGATTTAATAGGAATCTGAGAGGTAACTTTTTCACACCAAGGGTGGTGGGTGTGTGGAACAAGCTGCCAGACAAGGTAGTTGAGGCTGGGACTATCCCAACGTTTAAGAAAAAGTTAGACAGGTACATGAATAGGACAGGTTTGAAGGGATATGGACAAAGCGCAGTAAGGTGGGACTAGTGTAGCTGGGACATGTTGGCTGGTGTGGGCAAGTTGGCACGAAGGGCCTGTTTTCACACTATGACTCTATGAGTCTATGTCCGAGTAGAAGTATAGTAGCTTCTACTGAAAGCTTATGAAAAATGAAATTACCAATCTCACTATTTACCACCAGTGGGTAATCTCACTGAGTATCATTCAGTGATAAGAAAGTCTTCATTTTCTTATTTTCTTATAGAAGAACAATGAACAATGGAGGACCAGGCATGGGGGGGGGGAAGGGAAACAAAGGAGGAGCCGACGGGAGTACTTTGTAACTTTGTCAGCGCCGTATGTAGCGTATGCAATACGGCGTTTGTAGCGTATACCTTGTGTATTCAAGCAAAGAATTTCACTGTGCCTTGTCACATGTGACAATAAAGTATTCCATTCCATAAACATAGAAACATAGAAAATAGGTGCAGGAGTAGGCCATTCGGCCCTTCGAGCCTGCACCGCCATTCAATATGATCATGGCTGATCATCCAGCTTAGTAACCTGTACCTGCCTTCTCTCCATACCCCCTGATCCCTTTAGCCAAGGGCCACATCTAACTCCCTCTTAAATATAGCCAAAGAACTGGCCTCAACTACCTTCTGTGGCAGAGAATTCCACAGACTCACCACTCTCTGTGTGAAGAAATGTTTTCTCATCTCGGTCCTAAAAGACTTCCCCCTTATCCTTATGCTGTGACCCCTGGTTGTGGACTTCCCCAACATCGGGAACAATCTTCCCGCATCTAGCCTCTCGAACCCCTTAAGAATTTTATATGTTTCAATAAGATCCCCCCTCAGTCTTCTAAATTCCAGTGAGTATAAGCCTAGTCTATGCAGTCTTTCTTCATATGAAAGTCCTGCCATCCCAGGGATCAATCTGGTGAACCTTCTCTGTACTCCCTCTAAGGCTAGAATGTCTTTCCTCAGTTTAGGAGACCAAAACCGTACACAATACTCCAGGTGCGGTATTCCATTCCATTTTAATGAATATTAATATAATGAATTTAGATACGATGATATCAGAATAAACATAGGCATACTTGAATATGAATATATTTCTTCGCACGATCTTTGTTGGATCCATTTTGAACCCCCCAGATTGAAATGCAAAATGCTTCCTTTGAAAACTACTTCTGCAAATTGTTCTGCCGCAAGTGATCTTGCTTTCACTTAGCATATCGTATCATGATTCTCCCAGATAAAATGGAGGGGTCCAGATGGAGTGAAAACAAAACTGACTCTCTTTTCAAATACTGAAATATAACACCTGGCTGTCTAAAATATGTGCATGCCAAAAAGAAAGAACGTTGCTTTTGTAATTGTGACAGTTTTACTGACATTGGAGGAGAAAGGTGGCAGCTATTTTCCTGGAATGTGGGCCAGTCTACAATGAAATCAGGTGTTGAGTGTTTTGTGGGCAAGGAAGTTGAAAGAATGGCTTCTCTAAGTTGCCTTCACAAATTTCTCATAGAGCATAGAACAGTGCAGCTCTGCAATGGGCACTTTGGCCCACAATGTCTTTGCCAAACAAGATGCCAAGTTAAACTGGTCTCATTTGCCTGTACATGATCCATATGCCTCTATTCCCTGCATTCCCATGTGTGCCACTACCATACCAGTCTCCACTACCATCCTTGGCACCGCTGCGACCCCTGCCACCCCAGTAACGGACTGTTCCAGATGCTACGATCAGGCAAACGCCTCCGCTGTCACGCTCTGAAAACGGAGAGGATGAGATGGAGTTTCTTCCCACAGGCCATCAGGACTGTCAACTTTTATAACTCCAGAGACTAAATTTTTGTCTAAACTATAGTAACTTATTAACTTTATTTATATGCTGTAACTGTAATTCTTTTTTGTGCACAATCCGCAGGCATTGCCACTTTCATTTCACTGCACATCGTGCATGTGTATGTGACAAATAAACTTGACTTGACTTGACTTGATTCCAGGCCCCCACCACTCTCTGTGCAAAAAACCTTGATCTAAACATCTCCATTAAATGTTCTCCCTCTCATCACATAGTTATGCCCTCTAGTATAGGACATTTTCACCCTGGGAAAAAAAGTTCTGACTGTCTGCCGTCTCTATGCCTCTCATAATTTTATATACTTCTATAAAGTCTCCCCTCAACCTCCAGTGATCCAGAGAAAGCAATCCGAGTCTATCCAAACTCTCCCTGTACTTGAAACCCTCTAATCCAGGCAGCATTTTGGTAAGCCTCTCTTGCACCCTCTCCAAAACCTTCACATCTGTCCTGTGGTGGGGCGACCAGAACTGCAGGCAATACTCCAAATAATTCTCATCATGGTTCAATTAATTCAATAATAATAATAATAATAATAATAATAATAATAATAATAATAATAATAATAATAATAATAATAATAATAATAATAATAATAATAATAATAATAATAATAATAATAATAAAAATAATAATAATAATAATAATAATAATAATAATAATAATAATAATAAACATTTATTTTATATAGCGCTTTTCAAAATGCTCAAAGACGCTTTACAAAACAGTCAAGACATAAAAACAAACAAACAAACAAAAGATTTGTCCAGACGGAGAAGCGGCGAACAAATAGCGCCAGCGTCCTCTCACGTCAGGGTCCAGCAGTAAACAATAAAGAACACAAGACATACAATTACAATTTAACGCAGACAACCATCACAGTGATTCCTCCAGGCACACCTTCACTGTGATGGAAGGCAAAGAAAAGTCTTATCTCCTCCTCATTCTTCTCCAATTCTGTTGGATCGGCTTTACCCTTATGTGGACATCAGCAGCTGAAGAAGGTGGGTCACTACCACCTTCCTAAGGGTGATTAGAATGAATGAATGAATGAATGAATGAATGAATAAGTTTATTGGCTAAGTATGTGCATTTACAAGGAATGTGCCTTGGTGCTCCACTCACAAATGACAACTCAAACATACAGTTAACAATTAAGAATAAAACATAGACACATCAAAACAATAAGGATACAACATTACGGTCTAAACATGTGGGTGAAAATAAACCAGAGCAAAAAAAAGACTACAGACTTTGGTTATTGAGTAGAACTAGAGATGGTCATGATTTGCTGGCTGTGTCAATGTTCCTCTGAAAATGCATAAATTCATGGCAATATATTGGCATGTTGGGAATTTAAAAAAATAGACAGACCAGAGAAATTCTGGTGAAAAATAATTGTTCTCTCAATATTTGTGCTGCCTGACCTGTGGAGCATTCCCAGCGTTCCTTATTTAGTTTCTACGCGATGAAGGCATGGTGAAGGGAAATCATAGCAGGCAAGGTGAGGAGCATCATTTGTTTATTACATCCCTACGTTAAGACTTAAATTTTGATTCCTCCGAGAATTTAATCTAAAATTAGTTGGTCGCTCCTGTTGTCAGCACATAACATTTATGTTCTAAATATAAAATCATGGTCTTGCCAAATTGGGAATAATATTTCTAGCCAAGGTGTAAAGGAATAAAACCATGACCCATTTGCTGTACATCTCACTAACTACAAAAACAGGCTGCAGTATTTCCTGCAATAATTGTCCCCATGGAATCATTGCACAAACCAATAAGCACTTGGTTCAGTGATGTTTTTCTACCTTCTGAGTCAATATTATGCATCAGAGGCCAACCAATGGTTATAATTATGTTGTTTTTTTTACTTTGGGATGGTGGTTGTAGAATGATTCGCTGTCATTAAAGTGAATAAAACCACATCTTATATTAATGAACCTTACTGCATTTTCCACTTGTGAGTCATATTTTTGACATGTTTTGTAACTTGCACCATTGTTTGATGTGCACTGCATTCTAAGCAACTTCTCTGTCATTGATCCAAAGCATCGAAGTGCCACTGTTTATGTGGCCACCAAAGATTAGCTTAGTGTTTCTCTAATTTCAATGTTAGTCATCAGTTTATTTCTTAGTGGAACATACACACATTGCAAATTATAGGGCACAACACCTCTTCTTGTTTTCATCATATACGGCATTTACCACTAAAAATGGTGCACCCAAATCAGCTTGCGGAGTCAAATGAGTGAGTTAGCAAATCCCTGTCATCTGCAAATTCCAAAAAAAATGACCAAGCTGAAGAGGTAATGCAGAATTCGTAGGAGATAGAGTTGAGATGGGTGGATCAAGAGATAATGGTATTGTAGACACTGAATGAGGGTTGAAGAAAGATTGTTCACCTTTGGGTTAAGCCTCTTTAATGAATGCATAATTAGCTTTAATACCCACAATCAGCAAAAAAGACCCACCCAAGAGAGGTTGCTGACTTCACTGGCTATCCCTGTGGCCAATTAGTGTTTGCAGCTTGTTGGGTAAGGAAGCCACAGTTGTCAGATGCGAATTGATGGGAGGACTTTGTGACACTAAAGTGGACGGTATTGGAGATAGTGAAGATGGTTGTCCAAAAATGCAGCTGGGTCTTGATCGGTAGGGCAGGTGAGCTGAGGAATGGTTGATGGAGTTTAATACAGGGAATGCGAGGTGTTGCATTTTTGGAACTCTTACCAGACAGGACCTACACAGTGAATGACAGGGCTCTGGGGTGTGTTGTAGAGCAGAGAGACCTAGTAGTGCAGGTATATAGTTCCTTGAATGTAGTGTCACTAGTAGATAGGGTGTTCAAGAATGCTTTTGGCACATTGGTCTTCATCAGTCAGTGTATTGAGTATAGAAGTTGGGATGTCATTTTACAGTTGTACAAGACATTGGTGAGGCCGCAGTTAGAGTATCGTGTTCAGTTTTGATCACCCTGTTACAGGAAGATGTTAAGTTGGAAAGGGTGTAGAAAAGATTCCCGAGGATATTGCGAGGACTTGATGGCCTGGGCTGTAGGCAGAAGTTGAGCAGACTAGGTACCATCACTACATTTAAAGATAATTTGGACAGGTACATGTATAGGATAGGTTTAGAGGGATCTGGGCCAAATGCTGACAGATGGGACCAGTGTAGATGGGGCATATTGGTCGGTGGGGTGAGTTGGGCACTATGACTCTGAGTGTCATAGAATCATACAGCATGGAAACATGCCCTTTGGCCCAACTTGCCTATGCCAACCAAGATACCCCATCAACACTAGTTCTATTTGCCCACATTTAGCCCATACTCCTCTAAATCTTTCCTCTCCATGTACCTGGCCAAATGTCTTTTAAATGCTATTATTGTATTTGCCTCAACTACCCTCTCTGACAGCTTATTCCATAAACCCACCACCTTTGTGTGGAAAAAATTGCCCCTCAGGTACCTTATTAAATCTTTTGCATCTCACCTTAAACCTGTGTCCTCTGGTTCTAGATTCCCCTACTCTGAGTAGAGAACTCTGTGCATCTACTATTTGTATTCCCCTCATGATCTTGTACACCTCTATAGGATCACCCCCTCAACCTTCTACACTTCACTGGCCTGCCCAACCTCTCCCTATAGCTCAGGCTCTCATGTCCTTGCAACTGAATGGTGACTACAAAAACATTAGTCCTTCTCCCACTGCTCCTTTACAAATCATCGTAAAAAATCACATTTTGGGAGGTGCCAACAGGATGTCCTTGCAAGGATCATGAAGAAGTAGGGTTGATATTCATCATGCATGATTCACCCACTTATCCTTCAGTCACAGTTAAGGGATTATGATTTGTACACTAATGCATAATGAATGATGATAATTGGAAGCACTTTCCAAATTAATTGACAGGCAGCTGCTAACACTGTATACTTTAATTGGGTCGAGTTTACATAACGATGAAACTGAGGTAGCCAATTACTCAACGGAAAGGTGATGTTCCTCTACAGGCATTGCATGCAGTTAACGCAGCTGTACATGGCAATGACTATAGATGTGATCTGAGGTATCGAATTGTGAGAACAGTCTCTGCTTGGTTATCAACTAAATCAGCTGATTAAGTCTATATTTCATGTAAAAGTTTGTGTTGGAAATACCAAAACCGAGCGTGTATTACATTTTGAGAAAGAGTTGTCATCTGATATTGCTTTGATTTATTTGTCAGTGTATATAAATGAATCAAGCAAGGTCATGCTCCACATTCACAGACTAGAGCCATAGAAAGTCATAAAATTAACCATGCATACTGCCATATTGTCTCCACTAATAGTTGTTTGAATATTGTTCGACACAATTTCTTCTATACCCTTTGAAATAAAATAAAAATGTATGCAAAGATTAACCTGTTTGAATTACAACCCCAAATGCTGCAGCAGATTTGTAAAGATGTGTACTCCTACCTAGGGGCATGATGATTGATACAGTGATTGAAAAGTTAATGGGCTTTCAGCATTGAATACCGCCTTGTGTAAATCACCAAACAGGTGCAAAGCCGAACTTTTACAGTATTTTTAAATTCAGTGAGAGATTATTAACTTGGTGCCATGGCGTGACAGCAGAAAACAGCTGTCTGGAGGTGTGGAAAGTACTCTTGCTTGCCTGGTGTTCACAGCTGTGTAAACAGTCAACAATCTGCGATGAAATATCCCCAATGGGAAGCAGGAAATAGGGAACCAGTAAACTGGGAGTTGAAAAGTAGTTGATTGATATGATTTAGTTAGGCACTTAGTAAAAGTACAAATTAGTAAGAGTGAAAATGACGACACAAGAGAGGGGGGACTAACAGCAGGTTTTTGGCTCTCGAAAGAAGTTCAACTCGCAGGTTGGATGGGTGAAGCAGGTCACTTTTGAGACTATTATTGAAAAAAAACACAATCAAAATTAGGTAGAAGATACCGCTTTGCAAAATGTGAAGCAGAAGAAACCAATCTGTTGGGCTGTTTCAGGTAGTGTAGTGTGAAGTGTTTGTTAAATAGCCCTACATGAAAAGTGAAGAGAGACAGTTCTTGCATTGAAACAGATCTCCATGGTCTAAAATGATGGCTCAACGGACCAAGGTTAGCCTGTTGAAGTATTGTTTGAACTCTTTTCATGACTGACATTGGTAAACATTAGGACACACAAATTGAAAGCTTTAGTTGTAAAGGCATGCACTCTCAAAATGTGAAGTTTAACAGGAATTAAGTTCTAAGCACCCTTTGGCAGAGTAGTGGATTTCTTTAAGCCATATGAAGCTCTTTTCAATTAGTACAAACAAAACACCTGCGATTATTAACTTCTGTAGAGTGTACATTAAGTTGGATTTTTTTCTTATTTCTAATAATATCACAGCTTCAAACCATCAGAGCTTTCACTTTTTTTAAAGAAAATGTAGAGTATTCTGAACTCTACCTTGTTTCATGCAAAATAAATTAAATTAATGTTGTTGATTTTTCTCTCTCTACTTGTGGAATACCATTGCTTCTTCTTTACGATATTGGTAACTCATTATCACTTGTACCAAGATACAGTTAAAAATGTTGTTTACATGCTATCTAGTCATATCATACTGTACATGAGTACAATCAAGCCATACACAAGTACAACAGGTAGTGTGGAGAAAAGTACCAGAATGCGGGATATGGTATTCCAGCATTTCAATTACAGAGAAAGTGCAGATAAAAAGGTGCAGAGTGGGTTGGAAGATCAGTACTACACCCTTACATTTTGAGAGGACCGTTCAGTAGTCTGATAACAACGGGCAAGAAGCTGTTCTCGAACCTGGTGATATGTGCTTTCAAGGGGGAGGCTAGTCAGTTGATGCATTGGCCTACAACTACAACTCTCTGCAATTCCTTGCGGTTTTGGGCAGAGCTGCTGCCAAATGAAGCTGTGATGTATGCTTTCTGTGGTGCAACTGAAGAAGCTGTTAAGTGTTTGGAGGCATGCCATACCTCCTTAGTCTTCCAAAGAAGTAGAGGCATTGGTATACTATCTTGGCCATAGCTTCAATGTTGTTGGTCCATGAGAAAGTTACACAAACGTAATTGCATATTATAAACACCTGACATTACAGATGAATAGCCCAGCTAGATGACTGATGCTCCAGTGGGACAGTATTTTTAGGAACAGTGATCACAACTCTATAAGTCTTAATGGAGACACAAGAAACTAGTTGCTGGAATCTTAAGCAATTGTAAAAGCCCTAGAGTAACTCAGTGTGTCAGGCAGCAATGCTGGAGAGAATGGACAGGTAATGTTTCAGGTTGGGACCCAGAGTCTGAGGAAGGGTCCTGACTTGAAACATTCCCTCCAGATATGCTGCCTCACCTACTGGGTTACTCCAGCACAATATGTTTTTATCCACAATTCATAAGTTTCATACGGCATGGAAATAGGCCCTTTGGCTCAACTTTCCCATGTCAACCAAGATAGCTAATCTACACTAGTCCCACCTGTCTGCATTTGGACTGCGTTTGACCTTTCCTATCCATGCCTGGACATTGGAGGGAAGGTACTAAATTTTGGTAAGGCAGATTGCAGCATTATTAGGCAGGATCTAGGGAGAGTAAATTGGAGCAGTTGTTATTAGATAAATACACATCTCTACATGTGCGACTTGTTTAAAGGCCGGTTGATCAGAGTTCAGGACTGGCATTTTTCAGTAAAGATGAAGGATAAGGATTGCATGGTAAGAGAACCTTGGATGACCAAAGAGATTGTAAATTTGATCAAAAAGTAAAAATGAAGTAAAATTAAAGTTTAGAATGAAGAAATCAGATGAGGCCCCTGTGGAAAATATAGCAAGCTGGAAAGAATCAAGTGGGTAGTTAGTAGGACCAATTAGAAGGATCAAAGAATTGTCATTGGCAAGTTGGATTAACGAGAATCCCGAGGATTTTTATATGTACGTTAAAAACAAAATGGTAACTAAGAAGTACTGTAGGTAGGACTGACCCAAGGATAAAGAAGGGAATTTGTGCTTGGAGTCAGAGGATTAAGGTGAGGTACTAAATGAGTACTTTGTATCTGCATTCACCTAGGAATAGGGCAAGGATATAGTGAGATACTGGAGCATTTTGAGGTCAGAAAGGAGTAGGTGTTAGGTCTCTTGAAGAGTATTAAAATGGATAAAACCCTAGAGACAGGTAGGATTTATCCCAGATTATAGAGGAGATTGCAGGAGCCTTGACAAATATCTTTGCATCCTCTCTAGCTACATGCAAGGATCCAGTTGATTAGAGAATACCCAAACTTCTTTCTTTGTTTAAGAAGGGAAATAGGGATAACTCAGCAAATTATAGGATGGCAGGTCTCCTTCAGTGACAGAGAAGCTGTTAGAGAAGACTCTGAGGGATAGGATCTACTTATATTCAGAAGAGAATTGGCCAATTGGGGACTGTCAGCATTGATTTATGTGGGGCAAGTCAGGTTTCACAAACTTAATTTAATGTTTTGCGGAGGTGACAATGGTGATTGTTCAGTGTAGGACAGTTGATGTGGTCTACATGGACTTTAGTAAGGCATATGCCAAGGATTGCCTGAGTGGGCCAATTCGGAAGATTAAGGTGCATGGTGACTTGGTAGTTTGGATTCAGAACTGGCTTACTTCGAGAAGACAGAGGGTGGAAAGGTGTTATTTCAGCGTGAGGGCTGTTCTGTGGGCATCAGTGCTGGGACCAATGTTGTTTTTTAAAATATATATAAATGACTAAGAGAGAATGACGATGGGTTGGTTATTGAATATGCAGAAGACACAAAAATTGATGGGATTGGACAGTAGAGCAGGACAGGAGGATATAGATCAATGATAGATAAGGGCTGAGTTTATGCTGGGCAAGTTTGAGGTGTTGCATTTTTCAAGGTCAAATGTCAGAGAAATTAATAATATTAATATATAGAAACATAGAAACATAGAAAATAGGTGCAGGAGGAGGCTATTCGGCCCTTCGAGCCAGCTCCGCCATTCATTGTGATCATGGCTGATCATCCACAATCAGTAACCCGTGCCTGCCTTCTCCCCATATCTCTTGATTCCGCTAGCCCCTAGAGCTCTATCTATCTCTCTTTTAAATTCATCCAGTGAATTAGCCCCCACTGCCTTCTGTGGCAGAGAATTCCACAAATTCACAACTTTTTGGGTGAAAAAGTTGCGTTTAAATGGCCTCCCCTTTATTCTTAGACTGTGTCCCCTGGTTCTGGAATCCCCCAACATTGGGAACATTTTTCCTCCATCTAGCTTGTCCAGTCCTTTTATAATTTTATATGTCTCTATAAGATCCCCTCTCATCCTTCTAAACTCCAGTGAATACAAGCCTAGTCTTTTCAATCTTTCCTCATGTGACATTCCCTCCATCCCAGGGATCAATCTCGTGAACCTACGCTGTACTGCCTCAATTACAAGGATGTCCTTCCACAAATTAGGAGACCAAAACTGTACACAATACTTCAGATGTGGTCTTACCAGGGCCCGATACAACTGCAGAACCTTTTTACTCCTATACTGAAATCCGCTCGTTATGAAGACCAACATGCCATTAGCTTTCTTTACTGCCTGCTGTACCTGCACGCCAACTTTCAGCGACTGGTGTACAAGGACACCCAGGTCTCGCTGCACTTCCCCCTTACCTAACCTGACACCATTGAGATAATAATCTGCCTCCTTGTTTTTGCCACCAAAGTGGATAACCTCACATTTATCTGCATATGCCACGCATCTGCCCACTCACTCAACCTGTCCAAGTCACCCTGCAACCTCCTAACATCCTCTTCGCAGTTCACACTGCCACCCAGGTTTGTGTCATCCGCAAACTTGCTAGTGTTACTTCTAAGTCCTTCGTCCAAATCATTAATATATATGGCAATCAGTTGCGGCCCCAACACCAAGCCTTGCGGCACTCCACTCGCCACTGCCTGCCATTCTGAAAAGGACCCGTTTACTCCTACTGTTTGCTTCCTGTCTGCCAACCAATTCTCTATCCATGTCAATCCATGGCTGAACCCTTAGGCCAAAGGCTCTTTCCCTGTGCTGTTCTTTTCTATGTTCTGGTGGTGTCCACATTTTCTGAAAGGTTTCCCATTCCTTATTTCCATTGTTTAAGGCCAGGAACTGAACTCCCTTCCTCACCATGTTTGGAAATGTCGATAATTGGTACACTTCACATTCAAATCTTAAGAATTAAGAATTAATTTTAAGATTTGGAATGTGAAGTGTATCAATTATTAACATGTTGTCAAACGTGGTGAGGAAGGGAGAGATTTCCGCTCCTGGTCTTAAACTTAATGGAAATAAGGAATGTTGCCAAACCCCAACCTTAACACTCAATTTGATAGCTGATCACTTTCATGTACCACAAAATGCTTACAAAACTTGTTGCAGATTGTTTTGCAACAAATTTGTTTTCTTTAACCAGTTTGTTTCTTTCAAAGAAAGCTTCAGCTGCTAATGTTAACTGCTGGTAAAGCATTAACACGAACAAATACTAATAACTAATAAATGGCAACATCTGCCTGTGGTCCTGGGCTTTTTCACTGTTCACCACACCCTCGTAACCTCCCATCGGCAGTTACTAAAAAAACAGTCCTTGTTCTGGGGCTCAGATGTGTATGTACTTGCAGGATGTTAAGTGGTTTGGCAACATACCAGCATTTTGGTAAATCAGTACTTAATTTGTAAATAATGCAGCCATTAAATCTGTACGATTTCCAAAGTCTTTTAAAATATATATTACCGATCAATTGCAAGAATATTAACCTGCTCCAGAAATACGCAGCGTGTTCTGCACGTCTTGTGGTTACTGAGTCATTCTACAAATACTACAGGCACCCTGTTATTCAGAGGGAATATTTATTCAATGCAGAAAATCTTGGCTTCCTTTCACACTTTTTCCAATTCAGATTAATTGCTTAGTAATATCTTACAGCTCTGACAACTGCAGCTATCAGAGAGATTACACAAATGACCTGTCTGCACTGTAATTGTTGTCAATGATTAATGTTGTTTATAAAATGAAATCTATGCAATCTTTACCGCTTATTAATCCTGAAACTCAATGTTATGTGTGTTTACTTAGTTTGTCAATTAGTTGCTATTATTTGTTATATTGGCTTGTTCCAAATGCCTGTGGAAAATGGATTTAATGACTGGGAAACAATTATCTGATTCTACAAACTGTTCTAATGGAAAATTGTATACATTTAAATGCAAAGGGAAACAATGTTCTATTTATTATTTGACACTTCCTCCTAGATTTATTCACGGGCATCTGCCCAATGTTTTGTTGCTCTCATGTTCAACATATGCTTGGTGATCCTTAATGTTATTGTCTTTAATTTTGTACCATCCTTTTTCCCAGCATGTAGTAGCAAATCTCCTAATCAGTCATTAGTTCACCTGATGCAGAAACACTAAGTTTGTTATTAAACCGTATGTCCTTAGAGTTAACAATGCTCACTTGAAGGGTAAACTATGCGAAACTGAATATAGAAACATAGACATAGAAACATAGAAAATAAGTGCAGGAGTAGGCCATTCAGCCCTTCGAGCCTGCACCACCATTCAATATGATCATGGCTGATCATCCAGCTCAGTAACCTGTACCTGCCTTCTCTTCATACCCCCTGATCCCTTTAGCCACAAGGGCCACATCTAACTCCCTCTTAAATATAGCCAATGAACTGGCCTCAACTACCTTCTGTGGCAGAGAATTCCACAGACTCACCACTCTCTGTGTGAAGAAATGTTTTCTCATCTCGGTCCTAAAAGACTTCCCCCTTATCCTTAAGCTGTGACCCCTGGTTCTGGATATGACATATAATTGGATGATTCCAGCAAACTCTGCCTTTTTAACTACATAGCTAAAGATTCTGAGAATAGGAAACCAATTGTACTTAAAGGGCCTGTCCCACTTTAGGCGATTTTAAGGCGACTGTCAAAGTCGTAGCAGATCGCCGAACTTTTCTTTTACCCGACGACAATGACCACGACAATGCCGAGTCAGGTCGAGATTACAGCGTCTTCTGAAACATCGCAAAATTCCCACGCTGTCAATGCTTCTCCGGCGTCCTAATATTCGCTGAAAACACTGACAAGCCGGTAAGTACTTGAGAGTTTTGAACTATAACATCTTGTATGGGTTACTTAAAAACCGAGCATCACTATAACAAGGCATAAACTGGATGACTTCCAGTTTACTAATAGCTGTATTAAAAAAAAAATTAAGTGGTTAAGTGGATTTTTTTGAAATGTGTGTGGGCATTCTTTGAAAATGTACGGGAGATGAATATCTGGTTTCTGGGTTGCATATCTGGGTTGGGAGCCCACTTTAAATGTAATGGCTGATGGCCATAAACATCGTGAAAATTCCCACGCTTTCCTGACCGTCAAACTATCGCCTCCAATCTACCTGTCAAATGTCCTGATGGTAAATAAATTGGTTAAACACAAGCATTTTGTGGTATTTTGAAATGACTTTACCTATTTTAATATAATGTGCTTCTAAATGCATCTAAGAGAACCTAGCAAACCTGGGGACAGCATGCGACAGGGCCCACAATAAGCAACGATACCTGGCGACAAGCCAGCTATCGCCGAGAAATTTCACTCCGGATGACTTCTCAGCGACGCGCTGAGATCCACTACGATTTTTGGAAGACTCCTCACGATCATGTCCGCGACACCCGGCGAACTGTCGGCAACAGCCTAGTCACCGGCAGTCGCCTTAAAATCGTCTAAAGTGAGACAGGCCCTTAAGTGTTAGCATAGAGCAACTTGAGTTATAAAAGTCGAGTTGATAACTTGAGTTAGAAACACAAAAAGTGTGATGTCACTAGGGTTGCCAACTGTCCCATATTAGCCGGGACATCCCGTATTTTGGGCTAAATTGGTTATGCCCGTACGGGACTGCCCTTGTCCCGTATTAGGCCCGGGGATTGCTGTAGGCCCGGACGCTGTAGGCCCTGACAGCGTAGGAAAAAAACAGCAGATGCTGGTTAAAATCGAAGGTAGACACAAAATGCTGGAGTAACTCAGCAGTCAGGCAGCATCTTGGGAGAGAAGGAATAGGTGACGTTTCAGGTCGAAACCCTTCTTCAGACTGAAGATTTAAATATATTTTTTAACTAAAATATTTTATTTCTGAGTGTTCTTTTTACCCTTCCCTCAGCCCCACGACAGTCCCGACTGAGATTAAACGGCCTCTGCAACGCACGGCTCAGTTTGGTCATGGCGATGTGCGGGCGCGTCTCGGCTCCCGGCACTGTGGGGGCGCTCTGTCCCACCGGTCACTCCGCACTCTGTCCTGGCTCCACAACGCTTCCGGTCCGGGATCCGGCTTCTCCTGCGGCCACTCCGCCTCTTGCTCCTAGGGGGCCCCGTGACGAAGCCCCAATCCACGCTGATGGGCTGCCCGGCCAGTTCCGACACGCTCAAACCCTCCATGGCCGCCAACGCCTCCTTGTAGCCTAGGTCTCGTACTCCACCAGAGCGTCGCCCTTGAGGTAGCCGGTGTGCCGGTGCAGGTTGAGGTGCAGGTTCTTGATCTCACCGTACTCGGCAAACTTGCCATGGATGTCCTCCTTGGTGGCTTCCTCGTGGACCCCGGTCACAAGCAGGATCCACCCCTCCACCGAGCGTTGAGGGCCTGGCTCATTGCCGTCTTGCCCCACTTAGTCGTAGTCTTCTCGCAGCCTAGATCGAGCGCCTTCCTCGGAGCCAAATCCTCGCCCCTTCCCCTTCTTCGCCTTCTCCTTCAGTTTGTGGATACTTTCGTTGCCCTTGTCATCCATGGCGATGTTCTCGCCGCCCACCGCATGGAGCATGAAGAGAAATTTCTTCAATCCGAGGGTGGTGAATCGGTGGAATTCTTTACCACAGGAGGCTGTGGAGGCCAAGTTAGTGGATATTTTTAAGACAGAGGTAGATAGATTCTTGATTAGTACGTGTTAGAGGTTATGGTAGAAGGCATGGGAATATGGTTAGGAAGGAGAGATCAGCAATGATTAGATGGTGGAGTAGACTTTATGCTCCGAATGGCCTAATTCTTCTACTATCGCTTATGACCTTAAGATCTACAAACTTGCTAATCATGCCCATGTATGTTCTCATCCAAATCATTGATACAGATGACAAACAGCAATGGGCCCAGCACCGAAGCCTAAGGGACACCACTGGTCACAGGCATCCAGTCTGAAAAGTAACTTTGATGAGTACGGTTTCAAATAATTGAAAATATTATTGATATTTTTTCTCCTGTCCGATTCTCTACATGGCATTCTTTAGCCAATTCCATATTCTCACAATCCAAAACTTTTCCGGAAACATTGGCGGGTAACATAACTGTAAGGTAGCCTAATTGTCATCTTTTTAACTGGATCATCTCCTCATTGTCTGTGGATAATGCTACAACAAAAGAAAATTGGGAGAAGACATTCATTTTAAAAATCATAGGAATTGTGGCCTAAATCAGCAGAAAATTAATTTTACCTGGCCTTGCAGCTTTGAGGTATCAAACTATTGATTCAAATCTAGCTAAATGATTGCATGTTTATCTAGTATCTGGTTGTGTTGTTATATGTTTTATAAATCTAAGAGATAGCACTAACAACTATGCACTAAATCTGGTGAATATTTAGGGGACATTTTTTTTCTGATATGTGTTGATAGAATATGTTGGTGCACGTAGTCAACAGAAAAGCAGGAAGACACTGTCCTACAATTTACTTTAAGTCTGATCTTCAGTAAATCTTCAAGAATCTTAAAGTAATCAGGACATAATGCAATGATGACTGGAATAAATGCTGGGATATAGCAGTTTTTTGCTCCTATAGATTCCTTCAAAACCTGACCTAATCCATAGTCAGGCAGGATTATCTGAAGAGAAAGAGTTTGACATTGGTCCTAACCCCACCATTAGTATGGTGGGGTTAGGGATGGATGAAGGCCTAAAAATGCTAAAGATACACTGAAATGGGACTGGCAGTTGTCTAATGCGAAAGAGGTGTCTTTCCACCACCTGCACATGTCCAGACAAGATCAATTCTGGAGAGCATGAATGGGCAAGATTGTGGAATAACTTAAGGAGACTCAGAATGTCACGCTGGTGGGAACTTCCCTATTATGAGATTATGACTGCAGAATGAAAAACATAACTTGTTTAGACATAAAAATGTGCGATATTCATTTCTCTAATTATATGCAGCAGAAACACAAAAAATAGAACAACGAAAGCATTAAAGTTCCTTGGTAGTTCAGTATGCGCAACAGCAGTAGGATTGCATTGAAAGCTCTCTTTAATAATTTGGTTCTTTTTCAGTACTTGCAGTAAATTTTCTGAAGCAATGATTTGCACGAACAGTAGGTTTATGTTATAAGATGGCAATTTGTGCTACTTTTCCCGCGTGTATCGTTCTCAAATCTCGGCCTCAATGCAAATGGTGATTTTCTTGACCGTCCTATACATTTACCACTGACCAATGCTCAGAAACGTTGAACACTGAACGAACAAGTGAATGATTGTTCCATCTAATATTTTCTTCTCATTTGAAGGCTGCTGAGTGATGCTCGCAACAAACTATTCAGATAAGGGTAGCAAGTTCTCCTGGTCTCCTGGCATATACTAGTTCCTCATTCAACACACTGTAACAGATTCTATTCTTTCAACCTTTGTCGGTTCCTGGTGTGTACCTGCTGATTGCTACATTCGCCAACAAAGGACCAGTGACTGTGCTATTAAAATAAATATGTGACTGCAAAACACTTTAACATGTCTTGATGACTTGAAACTGTCATGTGAATGTAAATTGTTCTTGCATAACCTCTGAGTGGGTCAAAATGGCACACATTGGCGCATTCAGAGTGAACACGAAAATTTGAATCTTGTCACTGAGCAAGATATTAGTTTTATTTAGATTTTAGTTTTAGAGATGCAGCGTGGAAACAGGCCCTTCGGCCCACCGAGTCCTCGCCAACCAACAATCACCAATACACTAGTTCTATGTTATCCCAGTTTCGCATCCTACATACCAGGGACAATCTACAGAAGTCAATCAACCTACAAACCTGCACGTATTTGGAATATGGGAGGAAACCGGAGCACCAGGAGAAAATCCACGCTGTCACAGGGAGAACGTACAAATTCCCTTAGTCAGGATAGAACCTGGGTCTCTGGCGCTGTGAGGCAGCAACCCTATTCGACTGTGCCACCATGCAACCCTAACAGGTTTTTTTTTGTATTGTGATGTGTTATGATCACAAAATCAAGGAGGTTTCCTATTGCTAATGTTATGATCCCACCAACTCTGCCTGGATCTTGACCAGCTGATCTCTCCCTTATCTGTCTTCTGTGATTATTGGGAAGACACCTCATTAGATGTAACTGCTCAGCTACTGTCCTCTATCGATTGCGAATTCTGGCTCAGCATTTGGAATTGCCCATAGAATCTCATTGAAAATATTATTGTCTATTTCCCAGGGTTTCTGGCAACATGGCTGGCATAGTTCTTGCTATTTGGACCAAAGTTGCCCCGTTTCAAAGAGAAGTGTCCTTTCATCTCACTTGATGATCTGGTAATGGATACCACTGAATAATGTGTAACTTTGGAAAATGGAGAGCAAAACTGGATCACAGAATGAACCTAATGCAACTATTTCAGCAACCATTAAAATCCTTTCCAGGTGACTAAATATTTTCAAAGCACGTTTAATGAGCCAACTGCTTTTCCCTTCTCTTGTGTGTTTTTGCTGAATACGGTAGAACTTCCTAAGGTCTGCTCTATCTTGGTTCTATCATTTGTCTAGTCTCCTAAAATAACGGCAAGAGCTGGAAAAAGCTTAACTTTAGCAGGAGTTTAAGATAACAAGACAAGCCACCTACTATGTATCCCACCAAATGTTCACCTATGATACATCTCTTATAACTCTTAACAATGTCTGCCAGATGCACTGTAGAAGCATACAGATTTGTAGATTAATTGGCTTCGGTAGAATTATAAACTGTCCATAGCGTGTGTGTAGAATAGTGTTCGTGCGAGGGGACCGCAGGTTGGCCCAGACTCGGTCGGCCAAAGTGCCTGCTTCCGCATTCTATCTCTAAACTAAACTACAAAGGTAAAGCAGCTAACATAGTGAACAATCTTTCTCACCTTGGTTGTTCCCTCTTCTCTCCCCTGTCGTTGGGCAGAAGATACAAAAGCTTGAAGACACGTATTGCCATACTCAAGGATGGCTTCTTCCCTTCTTTTAGCAGATTTTTGAACTTTTTTCCCAGAAGCTAGAATCAAGTCCCAATCATCTAACCTGCCTCATTGCGGATGTTGGACTATTTCTGTGGAACTGTAACGCTACAAGCTGAAAACTATATTCTGCACTGTGATATTTTTCCCCTTGTTCTACTTGTGCTTGTATTATATTCGTGTAGAGTATTATCTAATATAATTGGATATCACGCAAACAATAACTTGGTGCAGCGGTAGAGTTGCTGCTTCGCAGCGCTTGCAGCGCCAGGAGACCCGGGTTCGATCCCGACTACGAGTGCTGTCTGTATGGAGTTTGTACGTTCTCTCCGTAACCGCGTGGGTTTTTCTCCGAGATCTTCGGTTTCCTCCTGCACTCCAACGACGTACAGGTTTGTAGGTTAATTGGCTTGGTATAAGTGTAAACTGTCCATAGGGTGTGTAGGATAGCGTTAATGTGCGGGGATTGTTGGTCGGTGTGGACTCGGTGGGCCGAAGGGCCTGTTGCTGCACTGTATCTCTAAAACTAAAAACTAACAAAACTTTTCGCTGTACCTGGGTACATGTGACAATAATAAACCAACATTCATTTCCAATTACCTTAAACGGCAGTTGGGCTTGCATACATTTTACTTAGGATAGCTCAAAAATGAAAACAATTTTCTACTGCCATTAAAACTTTAGACTATTATTTTGTTATTTGTGGCTTTGTAAACAAGCAGGGAAGAGTGGATACCTGTTCCTAAGAGTGACAAAGCTTAGCAATGCATGTTGATGCCGCATGGGAGGAGTTCTCAGAGTTTTGGTTTGAAGTTATCTTGTTGAGGCAGAGTAGGTGGAACCTTGTGCTGCATTTATCTTAGCGTTTACTTGAAAATATAATTGAAATATACTGGAATGGTTGTTCAGTTATTCAAGAGGAGAAAGTTAATCAGATGTGTTTTTCAACATGGGACTGTTTCACACAACATGATAGAGGCTACTGCTTCCAAAAAATGCAAACCATTTTCAAAAATGTTTGCTGATATATTCTTCAAGAAAATTTGTAATTGCAAAAGATAGAAAACTGCGTTCAGTCTCCGAACAAAGCTATAAAAGCATCTTTTTATAAGTATTCTATTAAGCAGCTCTTCTGATAATATTTGGATGACAAGACCTTTACAGATTTCTAATGTTGAATGTGAATAACACACTGATACAAAATATGCTTCAATATCTCTGCTATCCAAATAAACCACAGAAGTGTTGTTTTGTTATCTTACATTTTCCAGTCTGCAAACAGTTAAAGAATGTGATCTGAGCCTAAGAATAGCAAAATAATCAAAGGGACGCATACTCTAACAGGCTGTGGAAAGGTCTGCAGACAGAGGCAAAACAAACCTCGAAATCCAAGGGATATTCAGGCCTCAGTCAAATATTTTGATGGTCCCTGCTGTAAAAATAACTGGACCACACAAAATCATGACAGCAGTAAAATGTGATAAAATAAGCTGTTCCAAAGAAATTCTTAACCAGTTCGTCCTTATGCTGTGTAATAAACATTTTTAGTAGCTTGAGAGCACTTTTGCTCACAAATGTAAGAATACTAAAAAAGTTATTTTGTGTTTCACTCTGCATGTAATGGGGCCCGGGGTAATGATAGCACAAGTTGAAACTGTGAATGAATCACACAGAGACCAGAGATGTAGATGTAAAAGCTTTTTTTTTGGGATAAGCACATTTTGAATGCACACACCACCAACTTCAGGAGAATCTTCTTTCCCTCCGTTATAAGGCTTCTGAACGATCCTTTCATTAGTTAGGAAATTGTCCGATTCACCTCTACCCCATCGTGGACCCCATCGAGGATGTTTCCATTAGTGGGAGAGTCTAGGACTAGAGGTCACAGCCTCAGAATTAAAGGATGTTCTTTTAGGAAGGAGATGAGGAGAAATTTCTTTAGTCAGAGGGTGGCGAATCTGTGGAATTCTTTGCCACAGAAGCCTGTGAAGGCCTTCAGTGGGTATTTTTAAGGCAGAGATAGATAGATTCTTGATTAGTACGGGTGTCAGAGGTTATGGGATGAAGGCAGGAAAATGGGGTTAGGAGGGAGAGATAGATCAACCATGATCGAATGGCAGAGTAGACGAATGGCTGAATGGCCTAATTCTACTCCTATCACTTATGACCCTATTACCTTATTGAACCTTGTCATTGTCTTTGTGACTGCGTGGGTTTCCACTGGATGCTCCAGTTTCCTCCCACATCACAAACCCATGGTGTTTGTAGGTTAATTGGCCACTGTAAATTGCCCCCTATGTGTAGGGATTTGATGCACGTGGGATAACATAGAACTAGTGTGAACGGGTGGTCAATAATTGGCACGGAGTGGATGGGCCAGAGGGCCTATTTCCATGCTACATATTTCAACCAATTTACAGCACTAGGTAATTTTATGGTTCCATGACCCTTTCAAATATTTTCCCTCTCTCAAGCAATCGAGACAATTTATTTCAAGCATCAGAGGGAAAAGTGTCAGTGAAAGAGTGTGAAAATGGTCACCAAATTTGATCTTTGCAGAGAGCTGTGAGCTCCTCAATATACTCAGTAAATCTGATCAGGTAAGTTGAGTTTAAAACTTGCAATATAGATAAGGATCAGGGGAAACCAACCAATTTGTAAACTCTCACTGCACAACTGCCAGACTCTTCACGCAGTTTTGCCTGCAGCCGTAGTTTGATTCTCAGCCTGTTCAAAACTGACAGGCGGCCATAAAGATGTCAGTATGGCGAGTCCGAAACTTGTTGGTTGTAGAAGAAGTTTATTGCAGCCGCAATATTCGAATACAGAGTTAAACAACAAGGTAAAGGACAACCATTACAAACTTACTGTCTTCCTTGAAGACTTCGCCGAACTGACTAAATCGGGCGCCAAACGCGCACATGACATCGCTGGCCAATCAGCGATGTCGCTCCCTGGACCAATCCCTATGGTCGCGTTCCCACGTGACCTCGCTGGCCAATCCGAGGGTTCGACGACCTGGACCATTCTCTATGGTCGCTACATGACCCCCCCCAGAACCCGAGGTGCGGAACCTAGCAGGGAGCCGGATTTCGCGACCATAACGAGTACGGAGAGGGACAGCCTGAACCACAGGAGCTGGGGGTTCCGGACTTGGCGGAACAGCCGGAACGGGAGGTCCTGGAGGAACTACCGGAACGGGGGGTCCTGGAGGAGCTGCCGGAACGGGGGGTCCTGGAGGAGCTGCCGGAACGGGGGGTCCTGGAGGAACTGTCGGAACGGGGGGTCCTGGACTGAGCGGAACTAACGGAGGTCGGCCTCTCCTAGGGGTTTGACCGACCAGGACTGGTTGATCCGGATCCAAATGGGCAGGTTTTAGCCGGGACACCGAGACGAGCTCACTCTTGCCGCCCATGTCTAAGGTGAAGGTAGCCGTTCCCTTACGCAAAACCCGGAACGGCCCTTGATAGACCCTCTGCAACGGGGCGCGATGGGAATCTTTTCGCAGAAAAACGAACTCACAGTCCTTCAGGGAAGGCGGTTCATGTACCATGGGACACCCATGACGTGAAGTCGGAACTGGAGCCAGGGAGCCCACCCGTTCCCGGAGAGACGCTAACACTGATGGGACTGTAGGCAGCTGGTCTGAAGGGTCCGGAAACAGATCTCCGGGTACTCGAAGTGTCGAGCCATATACTAGCTCTGCGGACGACGCACCGAGATCTAGCTTGGGAGCAGTCCGGATGCCCAACAGAACCCAAGGGAGCTGGTCTACCCAGTCCGGGCCTTCAAGCCTTGCACTGAGGGATGCCTTAAGTTGGCGGTGGAACCTTTCTACGAGTCCATTTGCCTGGGGGTGATATGCAGTCGTGGGTTGTAACTTGGACCCGTACAGTTCTGCAAGCGCGGCCCAGAGGGACGAAGTGAACTGTGGCCCTCTGTCAGTGGTAATAACTGCCGGGACCCCGAAACGAGCTACCCAATGAAGGGCCAAAGTCCTAGCACAAGACGCTGACGAAATATCAAACAATGGGAAAGCCTCTGGCCACCGGGTGAACCGATCCACCACCGTGAGGAGGTGGGTGTAGCCCCGGGAGGAAGGCAAGGGCCCGACCAAATCCACGTGGATGTGGAAAAAACGAACAGCCGGGACCTCGAAATCCTGTACGGGGGGCTGGACGTGGCGCTGGACTTTAGCGGTCTGACAGGGCACACAGGAATGTGCCCACCCCGCCACCTGTTTCCGTAGGCCATGCCAGACAAACCTCGCTGCTACCAAGGCAGAGGTGGAGCGGATGGACGGGTGCGCCAGCCCATGAATGGCATCGAAAACCCGGCGCTGAAGGGAGGGCGGTACTACCGGCCTGGGACGGGGAAGAGAAACATCGCACCAGACTTTTGTGCCCGCCAACCCACAAGCTACCTGGGCCAACTTCAATCCCGAAGTGGTGGACCGGTAAGCCGAAACGGTATCCGCCAGAAGCTGTGCCTCCGCAAGCTCCTGGGGATCCACTTCGCAGTCCACCGCCGAAATAGGGGAACAAGCAGGTCTAGACAGGGCGTCAGCAACGGCATTAAGCTTACCCGCGACATGACGGACATCGGTGGTAAATTCGGAGATAGCAGTCAGGTGCCGCTGCTGGCGGGCCGACCATGGGTCAGACAATTTCAAAAAAGCAAATGTTAATGGTTTGTGGTCCGTAAAGGCCACAAATGGGTGGCCCTCGAGGAAGTACCTGAAATGACGAACAGCTAAATAGAGAGCCAGAAGCTCTCGGTCAAATGCGCTATACTTCAGCACGGCCGAATTTAGTTGCCGGCTGAAAAACGCTAAAGGCTGCCAACGGCCACCGACCTGCTGCTCCAGAACCCCGCCCACCGCCACGTCAGAGGCGTCAACCGTCAGGGCCGTGGGGGCGGAGGGGCTCGGATGGACCAACATGGTGGCGTCTGCCAAGGCTGCCTTAGCTGCTGTAAAAGCCGACTCAGCGGTCGGGGACCACAACAACTCTACCGGATTCCCTGCAAGGCATTGGAAGAGTGGGCGCATGACTCGCGCAGCTGCCGGAACGAACCTATGGTAGAAATTAACCATGCCTACGAACTCCTGTAGCCCTTTTACTGTGGTGGGCCTAGGAAATGCCCGGATAGCCTCCACCTTTTCGGGCAAAGGGGAGGCGCCGGCAGGGGTAATTCTGTGCCCTAGAAAATCAAGAGCAGGAAGGCCGAATTGACATTTGGAGGGTTGGATTATGAGCCCGTGGTCTTGGAGCCGCTGGAACACGGTCCGCAAATGGGCCTGGTGTTCCTGCACGGAGGGGCTGGCTACCAGGATGTCGTCTAAATAAATAAACAAAAACGGTAAACCCCGTCCCACGCGGTCCATCAGTCGCTGGAAAGCCTGTGCCGCGTTCTTTAAACCGAAAGGCATACGCAACCATTCAAACAACCCGAACGGAGTAATTGTTGCAGTTTTCTGTATGTCCTCCGGTCGCACCGGAATCTGATGGTATCCTCGCATCAAATCGATTTTGGAAAACACCACCGCTCCTTCCAGCCCAGATGAAAAATCCTGTAGGTGCGGTATGGGGTAGCGATCAGCCGTGGTGACAGCATTGAGACGCCGATAATCGCCACATGGTCTCCACCCCCCAGATGCTTTGGAGACCATGTGTAACGGCGAGGCCCACGGGCTGTCAGACTGACGGACAATTCCCATTTCCTCCATTTTCCTGAACTCCGCCCTTGCCACCACCAGTTTGTCTGGCGGTAGTCTCCTGGCCCGAGCGAAAACGGGAGGGCCTTCGGTGCGGATGTGATGGACCACACCGTGCTTAGCCGAAGGCGTGTCAAAACGTTGGACGAGCAGCTCCGGAAACTCTGCCAGAATCGCAGCATACGAGTCGGGGGCCGCGACGACGGCCTGGACAGTAGGGCTGGGCGAGGAGGCGATTGTCGGAGCGACGTGCTCATCTTCGGCAGAGGGTCGGAGGTCGTTACCGCGGACATCAGGAACCAGTGAAAAAGCCCAGAGAAAATCTGCGCCCAGGATCACTTGTTTGACGTCGGCTATGATGAATGGCCATTCGTACGTGCGGAGGCCTAACACAAGGGACATCTTCCGTGTACCGAAAGTGCGAATTGGGCTACCATTAACCGCGATGAGGGTGGGACCTGTCTTACCCGATCTGGTTTCGAGGTCGGTCGGCGGCACTATGCTGACGATGGCTCCCGTGTCTACCAAAAATTCTGTGTCCGTGAATCGATCATGGACATAGAGGCGCCGGTTCTGGCCAATCGTAACTGCCCCTATGTACGATCGGCCGAGGCATTTCCCGCGAAGGTACAAGGCAAACGGCAGTTGCGGGATTCGTTACCCCATCGTAGGTGATAATAGCACCAGCCGCGCTTGTGCGGATCTTTTTGGCGGGCTTTCGGAGAATTGGCGGGAGACGTGGCACCATCTTGCCGTCGCTGTGGCGTGGTCACTGATGTCGAGACTTTGTTGATCGAACCACTTGCCTTGTTTTTTGCCGCTATGAGCGCGTCCGCTTTCGCTGCATATGCTTCGGGGTCCTTAAAAGAACAATCCGTGAGCAGCAGTCGGACATCCTCGGGGAGTTTCTCGCGGAATGCCTGTTCGAACATAGGGCAATCCGTATGCTCACCGGCTAGCATCATCATTTCGGCCATGAGGACGGAAGGCAGTTGGTCTCCAAGATCTGGTAGGTGCAGAAGTTTTGCCGCACCACCATGCTTATTAAACCCGAAGGTTCGCAGTAATACTTTCTTCATGGCCTCGTATTTGTTTTCCGCAGGTGGATCCACGATGAACCGCATCACGCGCTTGGTTGTGTCCGGCGATAGAGCGCTGACGAGGTAGTAGTACTTCGTGGATTCGTCCGACACCTTCTTTATATGAAATTGAGCCTCGGTGTGGATAAACCAAGCTTGCGGTGCGTGCGTCCAAAACAACGGAAGATGAACGCTTCCGGCGCTTGACTCCGGTGTGCCCGGCTCGGTCATCGTCAACGAGGCGTCGGGTTCCTGCTCAGTCGGTGATCGTCCAGATCACGTCGGGGTCACCAATATGGCGAGTCCGAAACTTGTTGGTTGTAGAAGAAGTTTATTGCAGCCGCAATATTCGAATACAGAGTTAAACAACAAGGTAAAGGACAACCATTACAAACTTACTGTCTTCCTTGAAGACTTCGCCGAACTGACTAAATCGGGCGCCAAACGCGCACATGACATCGCTGGCCAATCAGCGATGTCGCTCCCTGGACCAATCCCCATGGTCGCGTTCCCACGTGACCTCGCTGGCCAATCCGAGGGTTCGACGACCTGGACCATTCTCTATGGTCGCTACATCAGCATCCAAACCCAATATAATAAAAACAAGATTCTGAAAACACGCAGCATGCAGGCAGCATCTGTGGAAAGAGAAATAGTTAACTGTTCAAGTCTGGGACCTGACATCTGAACTGGATTCCAACCCAGAATGACCTCTTCAACTTATCTAAATCATGTATTTAAAATTATGAAATAAAAATGGATAAAACAAGTTGTGTACAGGAAGGAGATGGGGAATTTAGTAACATGGCGTGTAAGGGCAATTGAATTGGGCGACACTGTGGCGCAGCGGTGAGTTGCTGCCTTGCAGCGCCAGAGGCCGCGGTTCGATACTGACTACGGGTGCTATCTGTATGGAGTTTGTATGTTCTCCCTGTTTCCTCCCACACTCCCAAGGCATACGGTTTGTAGCTTAATTGGCTTGATATAAGTGTAAGTTGTCACTAGTGTGTATAGGATAGTGTTAGAGTGCGGGGATCGCTGGTCGGTGCAGATTCGATGGGCCAAAGGGCCTGTTTCCGCGCTATATCTCTAAACTAAACTAAACTAAACTAAACAATAACCTCTCCCTCAATGTTAGCAGGGCAAAGGAACTCGTTGTCGACTTTTGGAAGCATGGTGGAGTACATGCCCCAATCAGCATCAATGGTCTCAAAGTGGAAATGGTTGAGAGTTTCAAGTTCCTTGGCAAACATTACCAATGATCTGTCATGGACCAACTACATTGATGTGGTAGGAAGATAGCACACGGTTGCCTTTAGTTCCTGAATAGACTGAGGAAACTTGGCAATGGCTCTTACAAACTTGTGCAAAGCATACTGTTGGGTTGCATCACAATGCTTTTGGGAACTGCTCTGCCCAAGACCTCAAGAATTTGAAGAGTGTTGTGGATGTAGCTGAGTCCATTACACAGCCCAGACTTCCCACCATTAACTCCATTGACACTTCATACTGCCTTGGAAAAGCAGTCAACATAATCAAAAACTTGTCCCACCCCAGCCATTCATTCGTCTCTATGCTCCCATCTAGCAGAAGGTACAAAAGCTTAAAAGAATGCACCACCAGATTCAGGAACAGCTTCTGCTCCTCTGTTGTCAGGCTTCTGAATGGTCCTTCCATTAGCTCGGGTACTGTCCCATTCATCATTGTGGATATTGGCCCTATCTCTGTAGTTAATGCACTGCAATGCTGAGAACCGTGTTCTGCTCTCTGATTCATCTCCTATTGTACTTGAGATTGACTTGATTGTATTTATCTACAGTATTATCCGGTCTGATCAGATTGCATGCAAAGCTTTCCCCTGTACCTTGGTACAAGTGATGATAAATAATCCTGACCTTTAACCTAAACACAGTTTAATCAAACGTTTTTGAAGCATATCTTGAAGAAATGATTTAATTTATTTCAGTGTGTCTTTTAATCTATATTTGCTGATAACACTTTCTGAAATTGTATTACCAACACATTCCAATAACAGTGCACCAGTAATATAACATCAGCAATTTGAGTACCGTAAAATTGCAGTGAACAGATGATAGATAGGCAAAAAGCAATGGTAAAGGTATAAGGTGTTCGGTATCAACTTCTTGACACATTCAAAGACGTAGTAAAGTGGGTAAAAATTTTCAGTTTAGCAAATTACTAAGACTAGTCAGTAACTTGGAAGCTGATGCCCAGTTGGTGCATGTTTATATGCATTTACGCGTGAGTTCCAGGTATCCTTTCAGATCATTGTTACGTTCAGACCTGCATTCCAGGAGGACGAGGCTAATTTCTCCAGTGCTCCTCTTTCAGTTTGGGGTCTTGCATGACACTTCCCTTTACGCAGGTGGCTTAGTTTATTTTATTTTAGAGATATAGCGTGGAAACAGGCCCTATGGCCCACCGAGTCCGCACTGACCAGCGATCCCCGCGCATCAACACTATCCTGCACACACAAGGGACAATTTATATATTTTATACCAAGCCAATTAACCTACAATCCGATACGTCTTTGGAGTGTGGTTGGAAACCGAAGACCTCGGAGAAAGCCCACGCAGGTCACGGGGAGAACGTACAAACTCCATACAGACAAGCGCCCATAGTCGGGCCCCAGGGCTCTGGCACTGTAAAGGCATCAACTCTACCGCTGCGCCACCGTGCCGCCCAACTTACTTGTTGACTTACAATCAGTCTGAAGAAGGGTCTCGACCCGAAACGTCACCCATTCCTTCTCTCCCGAGATGCTGCCTGACCTGCTGAGTTACTCCAGCATTTTGTGAATAAATACCTTCGATTTGTACCAGCATCTGCAGTTATCTTCTTATACTACTTGTTAACTTACAATGCTGTACAGATGGCTGACGCTGATCTTCCACAAAATCCTGCTCCTGTGACTCCAGTAATGGAGCGTAGTTAATGTGAGCTAATACGAACGACGCCTAACTATTCACCAATAACAAATGACTGCTTCAGCTGAGGAGTTGGAATTTGTGAAATGATTTCTGAAATGTAAAAAAAAAAGATCTTTTTGAAGGTTTTCAGTAAGAAAGCTGAAGTTTTGTGAGGCAGCCTGTGTTTCCACTGGACATCCCCTCTTTAAACAAATACTGTACATATTACATATGATATAATAAAATAGTGCCGGAAAAAAACCTGCAGATGCTGGTTTAACTCGAAGGTAGACACAAAATGCTGGAGTAACTCAACAGGTCAGGCAGCATCTCGGGAGAGAAGGAATGGGTGACGTTTTGGGTCGAGACCCTTCTTCAGTCTGACCTGCTGAGTTACTCCATCATTTTGTGTCTACCAATAAAATAGTGCTAGTCTCTAAACACATATTTAAATTGAGAATAATTCTTTCTCAGAGATTTTTCCTTCTTTCAAAATATAAACGAATTTAAGGATTTTGCCTAAAAACCAATGAAAATGTCTTTGGCATCCTGGTATTGTTATTGGTTTATCATTGTCATGTGTAGTGAAATATATTGAAAAGCTTTTGTTTGAGTAATATCCAATTAAATTAACACTATACACGAATTCAAGCAGAGCAAAAATAAAAATACCAGAGTGCAAAATATAGTTTTGCATTATTGTAGCAGTACAGTTCCAGAGAAAAAAAGCCAATATCTGCAATAAGGTAGATTGGAAGATCAGGACTACGCTCTAGCTTATGGAAAGACCGTTCAGAAGTCCGATGACAGGAAAGGAAGCTAATCCTGACGTATTATCTCCAATTACATTTGCTTATGACAGGAAAAAAAACTTGTGATGATGCATCAAAATTGAAGTAACAGTATTAATGGTGGCTTTGTAAGCTAATATCAATCTCCTTCTTATTTCAAAGAGTGTTCATACAAGGATGGCATGATGGCACAGTGGTAGAGTTGCTGCCTCACAGCACCAGAGACCTGGGTTCGATCCAGACTAAGGGTGCTCTCTGTATGGAGTTTGTACATTCTCCCTGTGATGGTGTAGGTTTTTCTTCAGGTGCTCCAGTTTCCTCCCACACTACAAAGACGCACAGGTTTGAAGGTCAGTTTGGCTTTGGTAAAAATTGGAAATTGTTCCTATCGTGTGGGATGGTGCTCGTGTAGGGGTTGATTGTTAATCGGCGCGGACTCGGGGGGCTGAAGGGCCAGTTTCCGCACTGTATCTCTAAACTAAACTAAAAAGAAATAATATTTTGGTGTGCAGCAGTATCAGCGACTCTACCATTCCAATGCAGTTTTACAGCACAGATCTGTCTTCCTTTTAAGGACAAAGATCTCGTGACACGAACCAATGAGGAGTTGAAAAGTCTTCCCGTCTCTTGACTTTTGCTTATTACTCACTAATGAGAATTAGCTGAAAATGTATTACTATTTATGGAAATTTACTCTGCTCACTTGGTTCTCCAAGCATCCGATTTAAAATTGGTGATGATTCATCTGAGTTTTACAATTATGGTAAATTGTTACAAAAGGTCACAATAACCTCGCTTCACTGTACAGATGATTCCTCTCAAGGGCTGTCCAGTTAAGTAAACTCCCTATGTAGCATCCAGACCGACATTCATTTCTCCCCAATCAATTCCTTGACAATCCGTCCCTGTTTATTGAAAGATTGTTGTCATTAAAAGCAATTTTCTTTCCAGCTGCAGTCTACACCAGTGACCCAAGGTGATCTTTGCAGCTTTTTGTCTTTCCAGCAGGGACGATTAATCACTCACTAGCCACAGTTACTGAACTCCAAATATGCATACTTATATGACATTTGTTTCCTTTTTGCTGTTCATTCAAGGGATGTGGGCTTTGCAGGCAACATTTAATTGTCAATCTCTAATTGTCCTTCTGTTGATGCTACAGCAAGCAACCTGGCGAAAAAACCATACCAGCACCAACTTCAGAGGTCTGAAGACCTCACGTTATAAACAGATTGGGAAAAGGAATAAAACACTTAGGTTGTTCACCATTCCAAAATGTAATTGAATTATAGATTATTTTGTTGGCTAATTGAGCATGTCATAATGGGCAATCAGTGATGGGGGTGAAGTGGTTGAAGGCAGGGAGCCATATGAAGCCTTTGGTAATCCTCCAACCATTATTCTGCATATGAAACTCCTACTCAACGTAGATATGTGCTTTACTTACTGATGCAAGAGGTGTGGGAGACGGCTCTTCAAAATGATTATCCCTTTATTTGAGATAGATGCCTTTCAATGTACTTACATATTTCCTCTCTTACCTCTGGTTCTTTCCATAAATCCATTGAAAGAAGTTGAGTAATTGGACCAAAGACATTGAATGTCATTAGCAGTTAACATTTGTGTAACTCTTGTGCATTAAAACAGACACTCTGAAATTTACACCTAAACTGTTAATGATCAAAGGATGTAATCGTATAAGAACAAAAAATAGTGAAATTATTATTTTTTGTACCTTTTAGAAACAATCATAAATCAACATCCCGTTTAACAAAATGTGAACTGGGAATCCCCAGTAGATTATGCTTCCACTCAACAAAAACTTTTTACTGTACCTTGCACGAGATAGCCCAGCTGTTGGCGGTTGTGCAGCAGAAAACAGAAACAGAAACATGTAACAATAAACTGAGCTAAACTAAACTAAACTGAGTTCACTTGATTAGTGCGGGTATCAGGGATTATGGGGAGACGGCAGGAGAATGGGGTTGAGAGGGAAAGATAGATCAGCCATGATTGAATGGCGGAGTAGACTAGATGGGCCGAATGACCTATTTGAACATATGAAGTTATGAACTTCTGGGAAAGTGAAAATCACTGCAGTTGATGAGCAAAATGCTCATGGAGGCCCTAGATAGTGAATTTACTAGGAAGTATTGAAAGCAGCTGTTTTGTTCTCATCTGTTTTGTGTCCTCACTAAAATTCAATTTTACCTCTTGCCAACCTGTCTTGATTCAACTTTAGCACAAGCACATGAATGAATGTCTCTTCTCAATCTTTCCATTGTGCAAAAGGCTTCCGGATCAATGTAATGAACCATATCTGATTTGACAATAATCTTGGCACTAAATTAGCAAAGCTCCTGTAAGAAGTAGGAATGTCATCCTTTGCATCTTCTGATCATCTCCATTTGGGATTAAAGCCACATAAATCAATATTCTATGGATAGTTATGATTATACCACATTAGAAACAACTTTGCAAGCCCAAACACCGTAATAATGGGGTAAAAATGAGAGCTCATTTAATCAGCTTGTTATCACTAGTGGTCCAGCTCAGTTTAACATGAGCCAACAGTGTTAAGAGATAGATCCTTTTTAATAGTGAATCATAGAGTCATACAGCGTGGAAACAGGGTTCAACCCAACTTGCCCGCACTGACCGACATTCCCCATCTACACTAGTCCCACCTGGTTACAATTGGCCCATATCCCTCTAAACCTATCCAAATATTTCTTTAACATTGCGATAATACCTTCCCTAACCACCTTCTCCGGCAACTTGTTACATACACCCACCACCCTTTGTGCAAAAACGTTACCTCTCAGATTCCTATTAGATTTTTCCCCCCTCACCTTAATCCTATGTTCTCTGGTTCTCAATTCCCCAACTCTGCACGAGAGAATCTGTGCATTTACTCGATCTATTCCTCTCATGATTCTGTACACTTTATAAGATCACCCCTCATCTGTCCTCCAAGAAGTCCTAGGCTGCTCAACCTCTCCCTATAAGCTTAGGCTCACGAGTCCTGGCAACATCCTCGTAAATCTTCTCCGCGACCCTTTCCAGCTTGACAACACAATACACTAAATGTGGCTTTACCGTCTTATATAACTGCAAGATGACCTCCCAACTTCTATACTCAATACTCTGAGTGATGAAAGACAATGTGCTGAAAGCCTTTTTGACCACCCTATCAACCTCATGGAACTATGTACCTGCACTCCTAGATCCTTCTGCTCTACAACAATCCACAGAGCACTACCATTCACTGTATAGGTCCTGCCCGTGTTAGACTTCCCAAAAGGCCTCACATTTATTTTTTAATTAAATTCTATCAACCATTCCTCAGCTCACCTGCTCAAATGATCAGGATACTGCTACAACCTTTGACAATCATCCTCACTATCTAAAGTACCAATCACTTTTGTGTCATAGACAAACTTGCTAATCATGCCATGTATGTTCTCATACAAATCATTGATATAGATGATAAACAGTAACGGTCCCAGCACCGGACCCAGAGGCACACCACTAGTCACAAGCCTCCAGTCCAAAATCCTACCCTGCTTCCTTCCATGAAGCCAATTTTCTATCCATTCAGCTATCTCTCCTTGGATCCCACACCCTCTAATCTTCCACACAGCACCTACAATTTCCTCTCTAGCTTCCCACCTTGTCCTTGGATATATCTGATCAGGCCCGGGAGATTTGTCTGCCTTCATACGCGTCAGGGCCTTCAGTACCTCTTCGACCGTAATGCTGACTGCTCTCAAGACATTTCCATTGACTGCCCCAATTTCTCCAGTCCTCATGTATTTCCCCACAGTAAACAGGAGAAATACTCATTGAGGACATTGCTCATCTCCTGTGGATCCATGCAAAGTTGACTGCTTTGATTAGTAATGGTCCCACTCTCTCTCTCTTTGGTAAAATGCAATATCTTAATATGCAAAATGCTGGAGTACCTCAACGGGACAGGCAGCATCTCTGGAGAGAAGGAATGGGTGACATTTAGGGTTGAGACACTTCTTCAGACTGAGAGTCAGGGGAGGGGGAGATACAGAGATAAGGAGGTGTAAGGTATGAGAATGAGACATCAAAGGGAGTGGAGATCAATGAGAATGTAGAATAGATCATTGTCAGCTAGGAGAAGGTAACAACAAAGTAAACAGAGATAAAATGTAATCAGGGAAAGTCAGACTGGTCGGAGAACTGGGAAGGGGGAGGGATGGAGAGAGAGGGAAAGGGTTACTTGAAGTTAAAGAAGTCAATATTCATACTGCTAGGGTGCAAGCTGCCCAAGCAAAATTTGTTCCTTCAATTTGCGCTGGGCCTCACCCTGACAATAGAGGAGGCCCAGAACAGAAAGATCAGTGTGGGAATGGGAAGGATAGTTAAAGTGTACTCCCCCTCCAATTCCCACACTGACGTAGCTAGGTACAAGTGAAAATAAAGTATCATCATCATCATTGAATAGTTGTGTACAAAATCTTATGGAAAAGTTGCTTTGAGGCCTACACTGACACTTGAATCACTTGAATCTACATTCTTCCACAATAAACGTCTCTGCAACATAAGCATCTTGTCAGACGTTTGTTTGTGGATGAGATTATTGCACTTACTTCTGCAAAAACTCAATCCAGGTACAAATAATAGAATACAATACAATAATAGATCAGTCTGAAGAAGGGTCTCGACCCGAAACGTCACCCATTCCTTCTCTCCCGAGATGCTGCCTGACCTGCTGAGTTACTCCAGTATTTTGTGAATAAAAACCTCCGAATTGTACCAGCATCTGCAGTTATCTTATATTTCTCTTACAGTAATAGAATAATTGGGCAATAATAGGGCAGCATGGTGGCGCAGCGGTAGAGTTGCTGTTCACAGCGCCAGAGGCCCGGGTTCGATCCTGACTACGGGTGCTGGCTGGTGGGGAGTTTGTACATTTTCCCCGTGATCGCGTGGGTTTTCTTCGGGTGCTCCGGTTGCCTCTCACACTCCAAAGACGTACAGGTTTGTAGGCTTATTGGCTTTGGTAAAAATTGCAAATTGTCCCTGGTGTGTAGGATAGTGTTAATGTGTGGGGATAGCTGGTCGACACGGACTCGGTGGGTTGAAGGGCCTGTTTCCTCGCTGTATCTCAAAACTAAACTAAGCTAAACTAAATATTAATATGCGCAACAATTTAATATTTGTTTGATATCTTTTTTTTTAAAGTAAAATTGGTTTTGAGTAATGCCTGCTTTATTGTAATTTTAGTATGTGTCTTTTTGAGTCTGCTTTTCGTGTGATGTTAAAAGGATATCCTCAGAGGAACCTTTACTTGTGGTTAACGTGTCCTTGTACCGGACCTTCACAGCACTGAATTCTCATGCGTAGATTAAAGTACTGGTGCAGATGGCCCTAACTCGTGTGAAAGTGAAACCCATGAGCCCCTACCTTCCAGCATTTGCTGGGCTCCCAGAGATCTAACTGAGCGCAGCCTGAGTGGGAGTTTGGTTGGACTCCAGCTCTCTGCATGTAGTGGTATCAGTGTGACTCCACCTCTGACCTCTGATGTAAGAATGACATTTTTTTAAAACAGAAATCTGAAGCAAATGTGGATAAGTACCCAGCGTGGGAATGGGTCGAGTGAGGATTTCAAAGCTGGAGCGATCTGAATGATCTATACGCGGAAGTTCATTCTGCAGACTTTTACACCTGCTCCGAACTAAAGTTAAGGAACAGCACAAGCTCAGCATGGGCCCATTATTTCCATCAAGGGCAGTCCTTCATAAACACAGTCATGAAATCTTATCCTGGGTGTGGCCTTTCTCTACATGTCTTTGAAAATTGTAAAACACATAATGTGCCTTTGTTCCGTTGAAAGCATCTGAAGTTGTTTATAACGATTCACATTTTTTCCCATTTTGATCAAGTCATTTCGATTGAATTGTTTAAACACAATTAAGTAAACAGGTGTCATAAAGAAACACAAAATGATTCTAATCTGCCAATGAGTTTTGCTGATGAATTTGCAAGCGAAATATAGAAAATATTTACATTTAACTGAATATATCGGTTGTTCAATATCATTCTACTTTAGTTTCTCCTTTGAATCTTAGCCCTGACTGCTGCATTGAATTGTGTGGAGTTTGATTTCTGTAGAACTGAATACAACAGGCTGGAGGGGCTGAGTGGTCAACTCCTGTTTACAATAGACAATAGACAATAGGTGCAGGAGGAGGCCATTCGGCCCTTCGAGCCAGCACCGCCATTCAATGTGATCATGGCTGATCATTCTCAATCAGCACCCCGTTCCTGCCTTCTCCCCATACCCCCTGACTCCGCTATCCTTAAGAGCTCTATCCAGCTCTCTCTTGAAATCATTCAGAGAATTGGCCTCCACTGCCTTCTGAGGCAGAGAATTCCACAGATTCACAACTCTCTGACTGAAAAAGTTTTTCCTCATCTCAGTTCTAAATGGCCTACTCCTTATTCTTAAGCTATGGCCCCTTGTTCTGGACTCCCCCAACATTGGGAACATGTTTCCTGCCTCTAACGTGTCCAACCCCCTAATAATCTTATACGTTTCGATAAGATCTCCTCTCATCCTTCTAAATTCCAGTGTATACAAGCCTAGTCGCTCCAATCTTTCAACATATGATAGTCCCGCCATTCCAGGAATTAACCTAGTAAACCTATGCTGCACGCCCTCAATAGCAAGAATATCCTTCCTCAAATTTAGAGTCCAAAACTGCACACAGTACTCCAGGTGCGGTCTCACTAGCGCCCTGTACAACTGCAGAAGGACCTCTTTGCTCCTATACTCAACTCCTCTTGTTATGAAGGCCAACATTCCATTGGCTTTCTTCACTGCCTGTTGTACCTGCATGCTTCCTTTCAGTGACTGATGCACTAGGACACCCAGATTTAAGTAGAGCTGGCGCTACAACTCAGAAATGAAACTGAACGGCATGGTGTGCAGCGGTGGAGTTGCTGCCATATAGCGCCAGAGACCTGGGTTTGAACCTGACTACAGGTGCTGTCAGTACAGAGTTTGTATGTTTTTCCCATGATCATGGTAGGTTTCTCCGGATGCTCCGGTTTCCTTCAAAGACATACAGGTTAGTAGGTAAATTGGCTTTGGTAAATTGTTCCCTGTGAGTGTAGGATTGTGCTAGTGTACAGGGATCACTGGACGGTGCAGATTCGGTGGGCCGAAGGGTCTGTTTCCGTGCTGTATCTCTAAACTAAATTAAACCAAGTAGGACCTGGGGAAAAGGCAGATGTCTATGAAGGTCAGAGGGCAATGAAAGCTCAGAACTGGACATGTAACAGATACAGAGGCATTGTAAATCGGGGTAGTGGAAAATAAGGAGAGAACAAAAAAGGTTTGGGACAAGGTGGGAGAGATTAAGTAATGAAACTTAAAAATGGGTCTGATCTGGAAAAGGATTATATAAGGTTGCCAGAATCCCACGGAGATTCATGAATGAGGGGGCGATATAAGGGGACGGTCATTTAAAACTAAGGTTCGTCTGAACACTGAGATGAAAAACTGAGGTGTATGTAGGGCGTTTTAGGAAGTATGAACAAGATGGGCTGAAGGGACTCTTTCCATGCTATATGATTCTAAGAATGACTCTATGACTCTAAGAATTCCTTCTAAAAGAGGATGGTTAATCTTTGGAATTCTCTAACCCAGATGGTTGTGGAGGCCAAATAGTTAAAGAGAAGTTAACTAAACATTTTGAAAGGTCGGGGAATTCAGGTCTGCGAAGACTTTACACTAATAGAGGAAATGAAGACATCCTATTTTCCCGTGTTCTTGTCCTTTCAAAAGATGGTCGCTGATTCTGATCTGAATTTGTTGAAATCAACGTTGAATATCAAAATCAGGACCAAGGTGTAATAGGCGGCCGAGGTGCTGTCCCCTAAGCTTCTGCTAAGGTTCAGTGCAACAGTATGGGGGTTATAAAGACGTCAGATTGGCAAAAGGACGAAAAATTAACATTTCATGCTTGCAGTCATGCTTGGGGACTGTAAGGGGTGTCTGAATTCTGAGGTGAAAAACTGAGGTGTGGTCGAGGCATTTTGGTCTGCATGGACAAGTTGGGTCGAAGGGACTGTGAGGGGTTATGCTGACCAAGCACATCAAAGTTGTTATGCTGACTAATGCTCCGGCCACCAAATTTATTTTAAACATGTGCAGTAATTTAGCAGTGCTAGTTGAAACACTCTATTGCAATACATACAATGGCAGTTCCAAATACAGCTCTACTATTCCAAGTTTGCAAATTGGCTGTAGATATTGTTGTTGCAGATGCTCACCTTTTCTGGATTCAGCTGAAGAATTGTCCTCAGTCTTTGATATGGTCTACAATTATTATTTCAGACTTGCTGGTCTATCTTATAAAAAATTATGGTTTTGTACCACTTCAAACATCTGATGATACAATTTTGAAGCAAGTCTATTTTAACTCAGTAATACAACTGCAAACTACCTTGAAAAAAAATAATATTTCTGCTGAGAATTTCAGAAAAAAAGGCATAGTCAGATATTATAACCAGGGTGCAGAAACAAAGAACTGCAGATACTGGTTAATACATAAAAGGACACAAAGTGCTGGAGTAACTCAAAGGGTCAGGCAGCATCTCTGGAGAACATGGATGGGTGATGTTTTGGATCGAGACCTTTCTTTACCAGAGAGGAGTCTATAAAGTTTTGAGAGCAGTCTATGAAAGCCTGTACTTCAGGGAAACATGTAGTGCAGAGAAACATGTCATTGCTCAGTCTGACTGTTCCTGAGGATAGTGGGAAGATTGATCAAAGGAGAAGAGAAATCGTTTATTTGAGTCTGAGTGACCACTCCTATGCAGATGTAAGTAGAAAGCTGTGGGATGTGGTGGAGAGAAGCATCAGTAGCAGTCTGGAACAGCCCTGAAGCCAGGAAGCCAACAGTTTGACCAGGAATTTGGTCTCCATAGGTATAACAATCCAGGTTATCATAGGTGGGTATATGTGAGCATTGATAGGGTTCCAATTCTCACGAAGCACAAAGGATGTAATTTGAGGGTTGGCCTTCTAAGTAACAGATGAACTAGGGTCAATATATATTAGCTTAGTTTAGAGATGGAGTGTGGAAACAGGCCCTTTGACCCACTGAGTCTGCGCTGACCAGCGATCACCCCTACACTAACACGATCCTGCACACTAGGGACGGAATTACAGTTCTTAGCGAATCAAACTAACCTACAAACCTGTACATCCTTGGTGTGTTGGAGGAATCCGAAGCATGCAGAGAAAACCCATGCGGTCACAGGGAGAACGTAGATACTCATTACAGACAGCACCCATAGTCAGGATCGAACCCGAGCCTCTGGCACTGTAAGGCATAACTTACCACTGAGCCCCCTAGTAGTCCTGTGGGCAAATAAGAGTCTTTCAACCCTGAAATTGAAAACTTTGCACATTACACTGCCGTGGGACTTTTGGAGAGTTGGGGGAAGAAAATGCTGCTGACATGTGAAGATTTTTTTTTTAACAGTCATGATATTTTCAGTCTCACTCAGTTTAAGGTTAATCCAAATGTTATCAATGCTGCACTGTTTTTAAGAGTTGTGTGAACAAATGCCATGTGGCTCATTTTACACCATGACTCATCTTAAATATCACCTTCAGCAAACCATAATGCTGAGGGCATTGATCAACAAAAGGGTAAAGTTTTCATTAGATTAAGTGTCTCACCATTAATGAAGATTGTCTGGCATCTAAATTGATGTACAGGAACACTATTCATCGGACTCTCCCTTCGCCTCCTCATAATATTTTAAATAATTTGCTGGATATTCGGTAATTATTGATTCAACACACAACAGAAAAGAAACAACCTAAACTATTGAATCACATTCCTGCAGGTATAAACCTAATCTTGAAGTTTTCTATAATTACTAATTTTTAATTAAGAAAAGACACAAAATACTGGAGTAACTGAGTGGGTCATGCAGCAACTCTGGAGAACATTTTTAGGGTGACGTTTCGGGTCTGGAACCATTCTTCATACTACAATTTTTACTATAATTTTCAATTAATGCATTTGCTTATTTTTCCTTTCTATCTCTTTTTTTCTTCCTCTTTAATCCGATCATTTTTTTTGTTGCTTTACTTCTCTTTTCAATTTGCCTTCGCTTTTGTTCACTCCACAAGCTTTGTTCATGAGGTTTCAGGTACCTGTCACTTTCATTTTCCATTTTCCATTATACTCCCACACTAACCTTTGCCTTGGCTTCTTAGAATGTTTCAATGGACTCAACGGTCTCAACATCAAGATCATTAATTTCAAGAGAGAGTTAGATTTAGCGCTTAGGGCTAAAGGAATCAAGGGATATGGGGAAAAAGCAGGAACGGGGTACTGATTTTAGATGATCAGCCATGATCATATTGAATGGCGGTGCTGGCCTGAAAGGCTGAATGGCTTACTCCTGCACCTATTTGTCTATGTTACTATGTTTCAGATATCCAGCTCTTATCCCACCTGAATAGGTCTGCTGTAGGAATGGAGAATACTGGAAGTTTTAGACACAAAAAGCTGGACTCAGCGGGTCAGACAGCATCTCTGGAGAAAAGGAATAGGTGACGTTTCAGGTCGAGATGCTTCTTCAGACCTGCAGACCTTCGGGTCTCGACCCGAAATGTCGCCTATTCCTTTTCTCCAGAGATGCTGTCTGTCCCACTGAGTTACTCCAGCTTTTTGTGTCTATCTTCAGTTTAAACCAGCATCTGGAGTTCCTTCCTACACTGGAGGTGTTTAGCATGTATGGTGACATTTGTGGAGAGGGGTGCAGTTTGTGCTTTGGGTTGATAATCATTCATGGTGTAGGTTCATTGACATAGGCCATTGACTCCTACCTCTCAATGCATGCTGCTTTGCTTGCTGAGTGTTTCCAGCGTTTTCTGTTTTGATTAGATTTCTTAGAACATACAGTACATTGAACAATCTCAACAGTCTCAACATCAAGATCAAAATTGCTTACAAACCTGTACAACTTTGGAGCGTGGGAGGAAACTAGAGCACCTGGGGAAAGCCCACACAGATCATGGGGAGAACTTTGTACAGACAAGCACCTGTGAACAGGATCGAACCCGGGTCTCTGGCGCTGTAAGGCAGCAACTCTACTGCTGTGCCACCATGCAGTCCTAACTCTCCAACTCCTGAGGAAGGTTCGCTTTCAACTTTATTGAAACAAATGCCTCCAGTGCTACTGAGACTACATCGGAATGGATTACTACCTTTAGTTTAAACCTGGAAAGAGAAAAGGTGGATTTTAAAACAAATTGTATAATCTTGATCACAAAATACTTGCAAATACTAGTCAATGTGCCACTTAACACCACTTCCAGCAATCTTATTCAGTGGAGCTTTTTCAACACATCTGCTTTTTAAAAAAGTTTGTGATCTTTCATACATATAGTTCTCACAATCTGATGCTGAATGAAGCCCTTTCTTCTTTGACAAAGCAATTTTCTTTTGAGAGGAGAGGAGATGACACTCAATTGTGTACATGAATTAAATCAAGCCATGCACCAGTAAAACAGATAGAGCAAAGAGAAAAATACCAGAGGGCAGAACATAGTTTTTGTCTTGTTGCATTATGGTTCCAGAGATGAGGTCCAATGTCCACAATGAGGTAGGTTGGAAAACTGAGACGATGCCCTTAACTTATGGGGAACCATTCAGAACTCCAATAAAAGAGCTTTTGAAGCTGTTCCTGAATCTGGGGGTATGTGCTTTCAAGCTTTTATAACTTCTGCCCAACAGGAACAGGGAGAGGAAGTAATGACCAATGTGAAAAATGTCCTTGAGGCCTCCCTCGGTAGAATGAAGTGAAGATGGAGTCAACGGTGGGGAGTCTGGTCTTGATGGCAACATGGATATGAATGGTTAACGGGTCTGTTTCTGTGCTGTATGATTTAGTGACTCTTTTCACGTGCTGTATGATTTTGTGAATCCTTTCCTGAATAAAATACCATCCCACTGGCCCAGGCCATTGTTAATTTAGGAAATATCCTTGAGAGAACAATCGACATGCAGAGATCTCAATGTAACATTCCCATTCAAGTTATTGATTGTTGTCAAAATTCAATCTAATGTTAATAACCCAGTGCAAAATTACAATTTTATCCACGGTTGTAAACAGTTTTATTTTCCGACAAAGAGAGCCTGTTATTCTTAAAGATGGAACATCTGTGTATTCTATCTATGAATTCCAGAAACTTTGGCAATCATGCTTGCAAAGCTAAAGTTACTTACACATTTGATGAAATAATTCACGAGAAGCTTTTTGGAATTTACACAACTTCTGTTTATGTCATTGAGCCAATTGCTGGTATAGTGGGTTATTTCCGGCATGAGTCATCCTTTACTCTAACCTCTGTTTCCTTCAGCTCGGCATTATTTTCACCATAACTTACTAGAAGAGGATTTATGTCAGCCATGGGGTTCGTTAATAGCACCTTGGCCTCTGTCAGGAAATTATGGTGGCACAATGGTAGAGTTGCTGCCTTACAGTGCTTGCAGCGCCAGAGACCCGGGTTCGATCCTGACTATGGGTACTGTCTGTACAGAGTCTGTACGTTCTCCCCATGACTGCATGGTTTTCTCCGAGATCTTTGGTTTCCTCCCACACTCCAAAGACATACAGATATGTAGGTTAATTGGCTTGGTGTAAGTATAAATTGTCCCTGGTGTGTGTAGGATGGTGTTAATGTGCGAGGATCGCTGGTCGGTGCGGATTTGGTGGGCCGAAGGGCCTGTTTTCGCACTGTATCTCTAAACTAAATTACACTAAAATCCCATTGCAATGATGTGTACAAAAATCGAGGCTGACGCTCCAAGGTGTAACGACAATGCCTAAGCATTTGTCTCTCGGAAGAGATACTAAAAATGAGCTCCTGCCTGCTCTCAGGGAACATGAAGCTCTTGCAACAGTTGTAAGACGGGAACCAGAGATATTCCTTGTGTCATATCCAACAATATATTTCAATAATCTAGCACGCACTAAAATAGATGATCTGGTGATTATCTCATGTTATTTATAAGAGTTTAAGGTTTTCAAATTAGCTTCTTCAACTCCTACATTAAAACAGCGATGACCCCTCAAAAAGATCTTCTCTTGAAACATCCAACATTTATGAATTATTCTGTAGAAACTTAAGCCTTTCTTCCTCTGTCAAGCTGATTACTCACTGGTGTAAAGGTCTGGGAGCCTCTAGTGAGTGAAATGAATGGCAGGGCCAATATTCTTCTTTCTTACCAAATGAGTCAAGAGTGTTTAATTGTCATTTGTTCCAAAAACAGAACAATATAATTCCAACCTGGAGCTGTAATCAGATTTAAGGATTGAGGAAGGAATTAAACCAAGACACGGTAGCACAGCGGTAGAGTTGCTGCTTTACAGCGAATGCAGCGCCGGAGACTCAGGTTCGATCCTGACTACGGGCGCTGCACTGTAAGGAGTTTGTACGTTCTCCCCGTGACCTGCGTGGGTTTTCTCCGAGATCTTCGGTTTCCTCCCACACTCCAAAGACATACAGGTATGTAGGTTAATTGGCTGGGTAAATGTAAAAATTGTCCCTAGTGGGTGTAGGATAGTGTTAATGTACGGGGATCGCTGGGCGGCACGGACTTGGAGGGCCGAAAAGGCCTGTTTCCGGCTGTATATATATGATATGATATGATAAGTTAAATTGGAGCCAATTGAGATAAAAATAAATTTGATTATTTGAGGGAGAGAGGGAGAGAGAGGAAAGAAACAGAATGATGGAGTAAATGCTAAGAAATACTGTTGTAAATTCTTTGAAAGAACAGAGAATTTCAGTTTCAGTTTCAGTTTTAGTTTATTGTCACGTGTACTGAGGTACAGTGAAAAGTTTTTGTTGCGTGCCAAACAGTCAGTGGAAAGACAATACATGATTACAATCGAGCCATTCACAGTGTAAAGACACATGAACAGGGAATAACATTTAGTGCAAGGTGAGGGTGTAAATGGTTTCTTTGGAACAGTTATTCTCTTTATGTGCAGCGCGGTGGCGCAGCGGTAGAGTTGCTGCTTTACATTGCCTGAGACCCGGGTTTGATCCTGACTCTGGGTGCTCTCTCTATGAAGTTTGTACATTCTCCCCATTTCCTGCGTGGGTTTTCTCCGGGTGCTCCAGTTTCCTTCAACAGTCCAAAGATGTACAGGTTTGTAGGCTAATTAGCATGGTGAAATGGCAAATTGCCCCTAGTGTGTGTAGAATCGTGCTAGTGTGCGTGGATTGTTGGTTTGGCATGGACTCGGTGGGACGAAGGGCCTGGTTCTCTAAAACTAAAAACTAAAAAAAGATGGGCACCGAGTAATGAAAGAAAACTGAGGGTGTATATGGTTTATTTTGGAACAGTTATTCTCTGACCCTATATTAGCAAGGCCCTATATTAGTAAGGCATTGATGAGAAAGGAATTACATGCATGTTGTGGAGAGAAACTGAGCTGTGAAGCAGCTGTGACAAAAAGAATTGACAAGGATAATTGAGTGGGTTGAAGAAATGGAATGCAGAACAATCTTATACTCTGTAGACCCTGGTAGTTCCCATGCTGGTGGGCCTAGAGGAATAGTTTGTGGAATGGAAGTCATCAGCATTGTATATTGTCAGTATAAGCATGGATAGATAGTTTAGATTTTTGCTTGATTAGTTCTAAATATCGGAAATTCTAATGGGAGATTAAATATCACACACTGTCCACTGTGTATGGGAGGTGGAGATGATAATGTGTACAGCATATGAGAAATACAGCCAGATGGACAGACCTGGAGGAACAGACTGGGTTAATGGGAGGAAACAATCTTTAGAACAATGAGCAACATGTGAATTATTTCATCAATGTAAATTGCAGATCCAAACTATATATCATCACTTGAATAATTCACACCGGGAAATGCCAACTTTCAATTACTGCTGTACAAACATCATGTGCTATATCTTTTTATGATAATCTATTTTGTAGCCAGTCATGTTTCTGGGCCTCTGGAGAATTGAAACATTGGAGAAGTGTTGAGCAGAATGAACATATAATTTCATCCATTTTACAAATATAACCTCAGTTATCTAAATGTAGTTTAGTTTAGAGATGCAGCGCAGAAACAGGGCCTTCAGCCCACCAAGTCCGCGTTGACCAGTGATCCCAGAACACTAGCCCTATTCCACACACGAGGGACAAATTACAATAAGAAGTGACCCAGTAGTATAGTTTTAATTGTGATCTTCAAACAGGAGGACATTTCTTTACTGCATAATTTTGGCCTACAGAACCTCAAGTGAATGATCATTGTTCAGGGAATGTGGTATTTGTGATATAAGCAATGTGTAGCATTGAGTTCATAAGATCATAAGACATAAGAGCAAAATTAGGCCATTCGGCCCTTCAAGTTGGCTCTGCCATTCAAACGTAGCTGATCTATCTTTTCCTCTCAACCCCATTCTCCTGCTTTCTCCCCATAACCTATCATGCCCTTCCTTATCAAGAAGCTATCAATCTCTATTTTAAAAATACCCAATGACTTGGCCTCCACAGCCATCTGTGGCAATGAATTCCACAGATTCACCATCCACTGGCTAAAGAAATTCTTCCTCATCTCCATTCTAAAGATACATCCTTTTAATCTGAGGTATGCCCTCTGGTTGTAGACTCTCCCATTATGGGAAACATCCTCTCCACATCCATTCTATAGGCCTTTCATTATTCAGTCAGTTTCAATGAGATCCACCCTTACCCTTCTACATTCCAATAAAGACCCAGTGCCAACAATGCTCCTGATGCGTTAACCCAACCATCCCCAGGTTAATGCATTAAGTTAAGAGCACATCACAGTCAAACCAGAAGTTAATTGGTAAGGTAAAGTAGTTTAGTTTAGTTTAGTTTAGTTTAGTTTAGTTTAGTTTAGTTTAGTTTAGTTTAGTTTAGTTTAGTTTAGAGATACAGCGCAGAAACAGGCCCTTCGGCCCATCAGGTCCACGCTGACCAGCGATCCCAGTGCACTGGCCCTATTCTATACACGAGGGACGATTTTTACCAAAGCCAATTAACCTACAAACCTGCACATCTTTTCAGTGGGGGGAAATCGGAGCACCCGAGGAAAACTCAAGCAGTCAAGGGGAGAATGTACAAACTCTGTACAGACAGCATCCGTAGTCAGGATCAAACTCGGGTCCCTGGCGCTGTAAGGCAGCAACTCCTCTGCTTCACCAGCATGCCACCCACATATATGAACTTATATTTTTATGTTCTTCGGCCTTTTGGAAGGGTGGGCTGAAAGATGGCAGATGGAGTTTAATGCTGATAAGTGTGAGGTGCTGCATTTTGGTAGGACAAATCAAAATAGGACATACAGGGTAAATGGTAGGGAATTGAGGAATGCAGTGGAACAGAGGGATCTGGGAATAACTGTGCATTGTTCCCTGAAGGTGGAATCTCATGTGGATAGGGTGGTGAAGAAGGCGTTTGGTATGCTTGCCTTTATAAATCAGAGCATCGAATATAGAAGTTGGGATGTAATGTTGAAATTGTACAGGGCATTGGTGAGGCCGAATCTGGAGTATGGTGTGCAGTTCTGGTCGCCAAATTATAGGAAGGATGTTGACAAAATGGAGATTTACTAGAATGTTGCCTGGGTTTCAGCACTTAAGCTACAGAGAGAGGTTGAACAGGTTGGGTCTTTATTCTTTGGAGCGTAGAAGGTTGAGAGGGGAATTGATAGAGGTTTTAAAAATTTTAAGAGGGACGGACAGAGTTGACGTGGGTAGGCTTTTCCCTTTGAGAGTGGGGAAGATTCCAACAAGGGGACGTAACTTCAGAATTAAGGGACAAAAGTTTAGGGGTAACATGAGGGGTAACTTCTTTACTCAGAGGGTGGTGGCTGTGATGAGCTTCCGGTGGAAGTGGTGGAGGCAGGCTCGATTTTATTATTTAAGAGTAAATTGGATAGGTATATGGATAGGAGGGGATTGGAGGGTTATGGTCTGAGAGCAGGTAGATGAGACTAGGTCAGAGAAAGTGGTCGGCGTGGACTGGTAGGGCCGAACGGGCCTGTTTCCGTGCTGTAATTGTTATATGGTTAATTGATAGAGGCTGTCACTATGCATTTGTCCCCCTTACTTAATTGTCATTGAGATGCTGGTGGCAAGCTGCCTTTTAGAGCCACTGCAATCTGCGTTGTGAAGCCACTCCCACAATGTTAGTGCATACGGAGTTCCAGAATTTTGGCACAGTGATATTGAAGGAAAATTGATATATTTTCATGTCAGTGTAGTGTGTCACTGACTTCCAAAAGTTGTAAAGCATTTTATTTTTTAAATTGTCTCTTATACATGCCTCCTTCTGATTGTAAGGCACATGACAGAGCATAGATGCAATCCCAGTTGGGTGAAATTCTGTAGCAGTTGGTTTTATTCTCTGTGTATTTTATTTAGTGCATGGAAAATACAAGGACATTACCAATGGAGTATTTATCATTTTCATAATGTGAATTTAGCTGATGGTTCAAAGCTGGTAACCTCCAATATAAAATTGTACTGGCTCACATTGTTGGAGGAGCGGTTTAGTCCTCTCAGGTAAAACAAACCTTGAGTCCGGACCATTTACCCAGGTCTTATTTCAGCTGCTTGGATTGTTCATGACGTTAGCTATGCATATTTTAAACAATTCACCGCCATAATTTCATGTCTGCAAGAGAAAAAAACAATGTTATGGTCTCAGCCTTTACCCATTATTTACATGAAGGAACCTTTTTGAAGATAAGTTCAATAAAATGACAGTGGTATAGTTCCTGTAACTTGATTGATGCCTTTGTACGCAAAAGAGCATTGAATTATCTGATCAAGCATCATCAAGTCAGCGCTTCCTTCCTTAACTTTAGTTAATTTCCTATTGCTGACGCGACGCTGTTGAACAGGTCTTTCGCCAGCGTGGTCCCTTCCACCAGCTCTGTCTTTCTCTCATGGGTAAAAATAATCTGTGTTCCCTTCTGACAAACACAAAGAAAAGAAAACATCCTCACATCCTGTCCTATTGCTAGCTTTCAAAAGGTACAGCATGTGTGCGATTAGACTTCCCTGTATCAAACAGAGTAAGCCTGCTGAAAACTCTTGTTTGAGGTCCTTTGTTGGCAAATAAACAAGGTCACTTCAGCTTTGTTTCATTTTCTCTAGGCTTACAAGTATTTTCATGTGGGATTTCTTGTACTGAGATGTCAGTGTAACATTACCTGCTTCCTGTTGCCTTGTTCCAGCGCGCGGATGAATGAAATCCTGAGAGTCTTGTTGGAGTGCCTCTTCAGAAAATCATCTCTGCGTGGTGCTAATGGTTTGCTGAGCAGTGTTTTAACTTGACAGTTACACCTCTGAGTGGTGTTCCCATGGGCACAGTGCAAGGTTGTGATTTGTTTTCTTATTAGCTGACCAATTTGCTTCTTTTGTCAAGTGAGGTTAAAGCTGCAAGACCTGCTTTGACTATGTGAATGAGCACCTGTCAGGCGTCATGAAGCCTGCAGTTCAGTGTTACTTATCAAGCTATAAAAGCTTCCCAAACAAGCATTCATTCAAATGCTTCTTGTTATTACTGACATTTTATTAGGATTTAAAAATATTTTTCTATGCCATTCTGCTTACTATTATCGACCTGAGACAGATATAGAAGTTAGACACAAAATGCTGGAGTAACTCAGCGGGACAGGCAACATCTCTGGAGAGAAGGAATGGGTGACTCTTCTTCAGACTACAAAATTGAGGGTAACCTGCTCCATTACCAACTGCATCAACTTCTCATCAAGATCTGGATAAATGAAGACGCACCAGGAGACTTTAGAGACTCAGCAATCGTTACCATCGACAAAAGGCAAGGCCATCGATCTGACTGTGGAAACTATCGTGGAATTTCCCTGTTAGCAACTGTAGGCACGGTCCTCGCCCGCATCATGAGCAACCGACTCAAGCCTTTAGCGGAGAAGATCCTTCCGGAGACACAAGCCGGTTTTAGGCCATCACGTGGAACAGCCGACATGATCTTCACAATGCGACAACTACAAGAAAAATGTTGTGAACAACTTCAACCTTTGTACATGGCATTCATCGACCTCACTAAAGGGCCTGTCCCACTTCCGTGACTTTTAAGGCGACTGTCAAAGTCGTAGCAGATCGCCGAAAAACCTTCGATTTTTTTAACCCTACGACAATGTCTACGACTCCCCCAACGACAATGCCTATGACAAGCTATGACAACCTACCACCCAGGCGACGGCAAGCTGCCGACAACCGGCGACCCAGACATCGCGACTTGGACGTCCACCTACAACAGCGACTACGACAAGCTACGACAACCGAAGTCAACCTACCTCCACCCTCGACAAGCTACGACCCTGTCAGGTCACATCTGATGACAACTGATGGGGGTAGCCATTTCACGTAATTTTGGCGCAAAAATGGGTTTCGGTAGGGTCTCCGATCATTCAGCATCATGACTGCCAGGAGATCTTATCGAAACGTATAAGATTATTAAGGGGTTGGACACGTTAGAGGCAGGAAACATGTTCCCAATGTTGGGGGAGTCCAGAACAAGGGGCCACAGTTTAAGAATAAGGGGTAGGCCATTTAGAACGGAGATGAGGAAAAACTTTTTCAGTCAGAGAGTTGTGAATCTGTGGAATTCTCTGCCTCAGAAGGCAGTGGAGGCTAATTCTCTGAATGCATTCAAGAGAGGGCTGGATAGAGCTCTTAAGGATAGCGGAGTCAGGGGGAATGGGGAGAAGGCAGGAACGGGGTACTGATTGAGAATGATCAGCCATGATCACATTGAATGGTGGTGCTGGCTCGAAGGGCTGAATGGCCTCCTCCTGCACCTATTGTCTATTGTCTATTGAAGCAATATATGATGGCATTGCTCTTACATCATATGCAAGCCCTGCTGCTTGCAGCGGCCCTCATGCTTAAAATTCTGCAAGACACAAGGACAAGAAGAATGGGGAAGAATAAGCCCAAGAAGAGGTCTGTGTGGTTGAAGTCCTTGTCCCTGAAGAGACCCAATGCAGTGCAATGTCAAAATAAATGAAAAGAGTTCGCTTTTCAATGCAGTGCAATGCTCGTGTTTGTGTTTGTTTTATTGGTCAAAATAAATGAAATTAAATTATTTGAAAGAGATGCCATGAGAAACTACTCTGAAATACAATAATTTCAAACATCAATCTTTGGTCAAAATGTCCAAAATGTACTTTATTCAAACAAACCAAATTCTTATAAAAGGTGGCTCAGCACCGGAGACAACCTGGTGACAACCTACGACAGCGCCCACGACAGGTTACGACAAGCTACGATCATTGGCGTCAAGCCAGCTGTCGCCGAAAATTTTCGAACAGAGTGAAATTTCCGCGACGACCCACAAACTGCTACGACTCATTGGAGAATACTCACGACCGTGCCAGCGACACACCGGCGAACGTGCGGTGACAGCCTAGTTGCCGGCAGTCGCCTTAAAAATCGCTGAACTGGGACAGGCCCTTAAGGCCTTTGACTCGGTCTCAAAGGAACTCATGGAACATCCTATCCACCTATGGATGTCCCGAAAAGTACATTGAAATCCTGAGACTCCTCCACGATGACATGCTTGCCACAGTCATGACCAGCAACAGCAAGTGTGAGCCATTTCAAGTGAGATCAGGAGTGAAACAGGGATGTGTGATAGCCCCAACACTGTTCACCATCTTCATTGCAACAACCATCTACATCATCAAGGACGACCTACCCCCAGGGATCCAAATCGTCTACAGAATGGATGGCAGACTTTTCAATCTTGCCCGTCTCAAGTCCAAGACCAAGACTACGAGCTCATTCATTGAGTTCCAATACGCAGATGACAACTGTGTTGCATCTCTCTCAGAAAATCATCTGCAGAAAATTGACTGCCTTCAACAGTGCATACACGAAACTTGGACTTACCGTCAATTGAACTTGGTGAAACAACCCTGGAAAATGTGGATCATTTTCCGTACCTTGGAAGTCACCTCTCCTCCAATGTCGACCTTGATGACAAGATCCAACATCGTCTTAAGTGTGCTGGAACAGCTTTTGGACGTCTTCGAACAAGAGTCTTTCAAAATCGTGACATCCCAACAGACACCAAAATGTTAGTGTACAAAGCAGTGGTGATTCCAACGCTCCTGTATGCATCAGCTGGACAACATATCGACGCCATCTGAAAACACTTGAAAAGTTCCATCAACGATATCTTCGAAGCAGCTTAAATATCAGCTGTGAAGACAGAAGAACCAACGTCAGTGTGCTGAATGAAGCAAAGACATCAAGCATCGAAGCCTTCGTCATCAAGAACCAACTAAGATGGATCGATCATGTTGTTCGGATGGAAGACGAGCGTCTACCAAAGCAAGCCTTCTACTCCCAGCTTAAAGAAGGCAAAGGTAAAGAGGCGGACAAAAGAAGAGATTCAAAGAAGCCGTAAAAACCAGCATGAAATCCAACAGATGCGCAGAATTAGAAAAGAGAAGTAAACGGAAAGAGAGGCAGCAGCAACCAAAGCCCGATCTGACATCTGGAATTACCTGCCCTGAATGCCAAAGCCAGGATTGGACTCATAAGCCACCTGAGAGTTCATAGAAACAACGGAACGTAGACCATCATCCTTGACCTTGAGGGATAACCACGATGATGACTTGCATTCCTAGATCCCGCTGCTCTATAGGGCCCTAATGTTTACTGTGAAAGTTCCTGCCCTAATTTGACTTAAAAAAATGCGATACTTCACAATTATCTGAATTAAACTCTATTAGCCATTCCGCCACCCACTTGCCCAGTTGATCAAGATCCCACTGCAGTTCTTGATAACCATCTTCACTGTTTATGATACCACCTAGTTTAGCATGATCTGCAAACTTACTAATCGTGCCTTGCACATTCTCATCCGGATCATTGATATACATGACAAACAGCAATGGGTCCTGCACCAATCCCTGAAGAACACCTATAGTCACAGCCCTCCTGTCTAAATAAAGAAACTTCCACCACCACTCTCTGCTTTCTGACATGAAGCCAATTCTGTATCCAGTTAGCTAGCTCTCCTTGGATCCCATGCAATCTAACCTTCCAAGGCAAAAGCTTTGCTGAAGTCCATATAGATCACATATAAAGCCCTGGCCTGGCCATGTTAAACATTTTGGTTATTTAAAAAAAACAAAAGAAATTGTGTAATATGATCACCCATGTACAAAACCATGCTGACTATCATTAATCAACCTCTGTCTATCCAAATACATGTATATCTTATCCCTCAGAATTCTCTCCAGCAACTTTCCAATCACAGATGGTTGGCTCATTAGTCGCAGAAATGCAATGAGTCAACACAAAGGTTTGCATATTTTTTTAATTTCAAGTAACTCATGAAACGTAAGAGATGAGTTCATAGCCAGGAAAGTCAAACAAGTTAACGAAGACAGTCAATGTTATTAATTTTGTGAAGATTGTGTACAAATGTAGGTATAAAGTAAGACATTTTGTGCTGTCAAATATGGGTAGGACATACGCAATAAATGGTTGGACCCTACGGTTTTTTGAAGAACAAATGGATGTGGTTGTAAAGGTCCAAAAATCACTAAAGGTGGCAACACAGGTGGATGGGATGGTAAAGAATTTGGGCCACAAGTCTTCATTCACCAGATCACAAGATATAAAAGCAGTGAAGTTGTGATGTTACCCACCCCCTCCTACTCCAGGGGGGAGAGGAAAGGGGGGAGAGGAGAGGAGGGGGGAGGAGAGGGGGAAGAAGAGGGGGGAGAGGAGAGGGGGGATAGGAGGGGGGAATGAGGAGGGAGGATGAGGAGGGGGGATGAGGGGGAGAGGAGCAGGGGAGGGGAGAGGAGCGGGGGAGAGGAGAGGGGAAGAGGAGGGGGGGTTGAGGAAGGGGGTGAAGGGGGGGGAGAAGGAGGGGGATGAGGAGGGGGAGAGGAGGGGGAGAGAGGAGAGGGGAGAGGAGGGGGAGAGAGGAGGGCGAGAGAGAGGAGGGGAGAGGGAGTGGAGCGTGGGCGAGGAGAGGGGGGAGAGAGGAGTGGAAGGGGAGAGGAGTGGAAGGAGGAGGGGTTGTTGGGGGTGAGGAGGGGGGTGAGGAGGGGGGCGAGGAGGGGGGATGAGGAGGGGGAGAGAGGAGGGGGAGAGGAGGGGGGTAGAGGAGGGGGGAGAGGAGGGGGAGAGGTGGGTGGAGGGGAGAGGGGGGAGAGGAGTGGAAGGGGGAGAAGGAAGGGTTGTCGGGCGCTGAGCGAATGCGGGAAGGGTTTGGGCCCAGCGGGTCCGCTTGGTCTATTTAACAGACCTTTAACTGCTCGGTGGCAGCGGCTCAGTGGGGGCTCCGGGGCTGAGCGGTGAAGGAGATGCCCATGGCTGAGAGCGGCAGCAGCAGGAGCGGCAGCGGCAACGGTGATGCTGAGCGGGAGCTGGAGGGCTGAGCGGCGACGGCAGCGATGGAGATGGCCAGGGTTTTAGAGCGGGAAGAAGAAGTGGCGGCGGCAATGGCGCGATGGATCAGCGGGGCTCCGGGGCCCAGCAGTGAAGGAGACGCTCGGGGTTTAGAGCGGCAGCGGGAGCGGCTGCGGCAGTGCGATGGCTCAGCGGGAGCTGGAGGGTGGGGCAGAGCGGTGGCCATGATGGAGACGCCCGGGGTTTGGAGCAGCGGCGGCGGCGGCGACGCTCCCCCCACTTGGACTGTGGAACCAAACGGACGTCTGGCGGGAAGTGGGAGCTGAATGAAAATGACGACCCTCCCCCCAACTGCGCACACGCAGTCACCCGGCGGCCATCTTATGTAAGTGTAGGTGCTGGTCTGGTGGCCATCTTAAGTGAGGACCGGCCCCGACTGCGCATGCGCTGGTTTTTAAAAACTTAAAAATGCGAATAACTTAAAAAATATAACACCAATTTCAATAAAACTACCATTTTTACCTGTAAAGTGATGACGGTGAGTAAGGTGGACCTAAAATTGGCACGCTATCTTGTACCGTTTTGGCTGAAGTTCTATCACAAACACTCAAAAAAACGAGAGTTTTAGTATATAGATTATAAAGCACCGTGGCGCAGCAGTAGAGTTGCTGCCTTACAGCACTCACAGCGCCAGAGACCCATGTTCGATCCTGATTTCAGGTGCTGTCTTTATGGAGTTTGTACGTTCTCCCTGTTTTCTGTGAGATCTTCGGTTTCCTACCACACTCCAAAGACATACAGGTTTGGAGGGTTAATTGGCTTGACCTAAATGTAAAATTGTGCCTAGTATGTGTCGGATAGTGTTAATGTGCTGGTCGGTGTGGACTCGGTGGATCGAAGGGCCTGTTTCCGCGGTGTTTCTCTAAACTAAACTAAACTAAATTAAATAAACTAAACTAAACTAAACATTGGTGGGGCAATATCAAGAATACTGTGATTGCCTCGGTACAGTAAGACTTGATTGCTTTGGAAAGAGTGAAGAGGAGATTCACCAAGACATTGCCTGGGATGGAGTGTCTCAGAAGGGACTAACTGGATAGTCTGGGTTTGTTTACCTTAGATTGGAAAAAGCTGAGGGGAAACATTGACAGAGGTGTACAAAATAATGGTAGACAGTTGTACACTTCCCCAAGGCTGAGGTGTATATAACCAGAGGGCATAAGCAGTAAGGTAAGGAGTAAGCTGCTTAGAGAGGATTTAAGGAGGAGTTTCTTTCATCCAGAATGTGCTTGGAGATTTGAATTCACTGCCTGAGAAGGTGGTGGAGGCAGATACTCTCACAGTATTTAAAAAATATCTACATGGGCACTTGAATTGACGAGGACCAAGTGTTGGCAAATAAGATTAGTACAGATGGGGGACTTGATGGTCAATATGGACATGGTTGGCCAAAGTATATCTTTTGATGCTGAATGACCTCAATAATTATGTCACATAGATACAATGTTTAAAGGAGATGCGCTGGGCAAGCAGATGGTGAATGCCTGGAATACACTGCCAGGGGTGCTAGTGGAAGTGGCATTAGTGGCATTTAAGAGACTTTTGGACAGGCACTTAATATGCAGGGAATAGCGGGATATGAATTATATTCAGGCAGGTAATAGTTGGCCTTGGCATCAAGTTTGGCAAATACATTGTGGGCTTAAGGGCCTGTCCTTGTGCTGCACTGTTCTATGTTCTATATCAAGAGAGAGCTAGATAGAGCTCTTAAGGATAGCGGAGTCAGGGGGTATGGGGAGAAGGCAGGAACGGGCTACTGATTGAGAATGATCAGCCATGATCATGTTGAAGGGCCGAATGGCCTCCTCCTGCACCTATTGTCTATTGTCTATATCTGATGTAAGCACAACATTTTCAATGTTAAGTGGTTTGTTTTTTAGACTTATAAGTCCAGTTACTTGAAGATACTATTGTGATTCCAGCAAAATACTTTACATTGGATGCAGCTTGTATATGAGTGGAGTAGGAGGGGGTGGGTAACAGCAGAGTAATTAAACAATGAAGTTCATGGATTTATCACAGTTGCTGAGGAGATGAGCTGTTATAAGGACCATCTTAAATGAAGATGGTGAAAACATTCAAGGAGAGAATTCCATGGCTTCAGGGCTTGGCAACTATTAAAGTGTTTGACAACTGGGCGGACTGAGCCGAAGGTGTACAGCGAAACGATCGGCCAGTCTATGTTTGGTCTTGATGATGTATACGAGTCCACACCTTGAACAACAGACAGAGTGGATGAGGTTGTTGGAAGTGCAAGTGAACCTCTGCCGAACTGCCGGAGATGCAACACCTGTCCTATACCTCCTCCCTTAACTCTGTCCAGGGACCCCGACAGTCCTTTCAGATTAAGCAGAGGTTCACTTGCACCTCCCCCAACCTCATCTACTGTATCCGTTGTTCAAGGTGTGGACTCATACATCATCAAGACCAAGGTGATCATTTCACTGAACACCTTTACAGTCTGCCTGGGCCTACCTAATCTCCCAGTTGTAAAACACTTTAATTCCCTTTCCCACTCCCACACTGACCTTTCTGTCCTGGGCCACCTCTGCTGTCAGAGTGAGGTCAAACGCAAATTGGAGAAGCAGCACCTCATATTTCACTTGGGCAGCTTCCAACCCAGCCGTATGCAAATTGATTTTTCTAACTTCATCTCCTTCATAATTTCATAACCTTGCATCCCCTCTCTCCCCATCCCTCCCACACCTATTCCTTTTATCCAGCGATGCTGTCTGACTGCTGAGTTACTCCAGGTTTTTGGGTCTACAGAAGTGGAAATAGTCGAGAGCTTCAAGTTCCTAGGCGTAATTATCACCACAATCATCACCACGTGGCGGGACGGTAGTGCAGCGGTAGAGTTGTTGCCTTACAGTGAATGCAGCGCTGGAGACTCAGGTTCGATCCTGACTACGGGCGCCGTCTGTACGGAGTTTGTACGTTCTCCCCGTGACCTGCGTGGGTTTTCTCCGAGATCTTCGATTTCCTCCCACACTCCAAAGACGTACAGGTATGTAGGTTAATTGGCTGGGCAAATGTAAAAATTCCCCCTGGGGTGGTAGGATAGTGTTAATGTGCGGGGATCGCTGGGCGGCGCGGACCCGGTGGGCCGAAGGGCCTGTTTCCGCGCTGTATCTCTAAATCTAAATCTAAATCTAAATCTGTCCTGGACCAACCACATGGAAGTCACAGCCAATGAAGCACATCAATGCCTCAATTTCCTCAGGATTTAAGGAAGTTTGGCATGTCTCCAATGATTCTTACCGCCTTGTATAGATGAGCCTTCTATCAGGTTATATAACAGCTTGGCTTGGCAACAGTTTTACTCCAGTCCCCACATAATGTTAGAGAGTTGTGGATGTAACCCATTCCATCACATAGACCAGACTCACCACCATCGATTCCATGTTCATCTCATGCTGCCTCAGGAGAACAGCAATCATAATCAAGGACATTTCTCATCTGACATTTCTCATTTCTCATCTTTTCACTCCTCTCCCATCGGGCAGAAGATAGAAAAGTCGGGAAGACACACCGCCAGACTCAGGAACAGCTTTTTCCCAACAGTTATCAGACTACAGAAAGGGTGTTTAAGGGTTTGTCACAATCGTTCAGCATGCCATCATTGTGGACCATGGACGTTTTCTCTGTAATTGTAATTCTACAATGCTGTAAATCTTTATTCTGCACTCTTGTATTTTTCTCTTTGCACTACCTGGTGTATTTGTGTCTGAATCAGGGTCTCGATTCAAAACATCACCTATCCATGTCTTCCAGAGATGCTGCCTGACCCGGTGAATTTTTCCAGCACTTTGTGTATTTATTTTTTTTGTACTTGTGTGTGACTTGATTTTACTCATGCAAGGTATTAACATAGAAACATAGAAAACAGGCCATTCGGCCCTTCGAGCCAGCGCTGCCATCCACTATGATCATGGCTGATCATCCAAAATCAGTATCCCGTTCTGGCTTTTTCCCCATATCCCTTGATTTCCTTAGCCCGAAGAGCTAAATCGAACTCTCTCTTGAACATATCCAATGAATTGGCCTCCACTGTCTTCTGTGGCTGAGAATTCCACAGATTCACAACTCTGATTTAATTGGCTAGCACGCAAATAAAAGATTTTCATTGCACCTCTGTACACATGGCACATGACAATAACAAACCAATACCACTATTTGTATGAAGCATCATACGTGACATTCCTATCAAAATAGGTATGGAGAGGGACAAATTGGGTGCATATTAAGACATGTACAACAGAACAGGCACAATGTGCAGGAGTAACTCAATGGATCAGGCAGCATCTCTGGAGAACATAGATAGGTGACGTTTCAGGTCAGGACCATTCTTCAGACAGGACCCTATCATCGCAGATATACAACAGAACTTTGAGTTCATGCAGGATCACAATGAGCAGAAAGACAAGTGAGGCATGGAGCAGTTAAAAGTTTTCATTGGCAGTTTTACCGCCTTTTTCTGCTGACTCTTCCTGATGTTTTCAGTATGCCATTCCCAAGATGGCTTCCTTTTCTTCTATTAGCAAGTGCAGGAGAAACTCCAGTTTGGGATCAGTAAATGACAGGGACTTGATTCTTGCAGCAAAGTCTGATCCCAAACTGGAGTTTCTCCTTCGTGATTCATCTATTTGTAATGTACACTTGCAAAACAACCTGAGCCTCTTGAAAACCTAAAAAAAGCCTGTAGCAACAAGATATTTGCTTACAGTTCTCAATGACTGGAGTTTACCTCTCCAATGTTAAAAAAAAAGGCTGACAGTAGAAACTACAGCACCAAGGACGATCAGTCTTGCTGCTAAACAATGAGCCATGAGCAACAAAATCTTGCTCTGCTTCGTGACACACATCTCCTTTACAATGTAAGACTTGTCAAATCATGCACGTGTCTTGTGCGTGAGAGCATGTCATTAACTTACTGAATGCTAATGTTTTTATAAACTGCGAGTGTATCTACCTTTGATTTATTACAACACGCCTTTTATGTGCTTTGCTTACAAATCAAAAGCATGATAATATTCTTCGGGTTAGTAAATATTTTCATACTTTTCTCAGGTTATGTTCTCCTCACAAGTAGTTCCCACTGAGACAGGCAGTTGTGTAAAAGAATTGTCGGAAACCTTTCTTTGGTAAGATTTGTGAGGCGGTCAATGTTTCACTTCAGTTTTCTGCCAGAAATTCCATCCTCTGCCCACCTGGAAGAAAATGTTTTATAGTGTTCACTCACAATGCAACAAGTTATTGTGAGCTGGTTATTTAATATGCTTCACCCTTGTTATATGACACGGCCTTTGGAAACCAAGCATTTTGTGTTTATTTTTAAGTGAGATGCATAATGTGCAGAATGTTCCAGAACACAGCTGTGACAAGAAAACAAATGATGAGGTTAAGTCCAGCAGATATATTGTAAGGATAATGCATGATTGTACCTGTAGCTGTGTGCCGTTCCACAAAGGGGCTAGGGAAAGGCAAGTCCCTGGTCCTCTTATCAGGCACAGGAAATATATCTTCACTTTGTTTTTCAGTAATGTTTTGGTATTGGGTCCCGTTAGCAAGAATAATTTTATGGAGACACAGTTCCATTTTAATGAAAAGCCGCAGGAGTTTTCATCGGGAGAGATTCCAGATTGGTGTATTCATATGCCTGTTTAAGTGAGGATGGTGGGTGACTTGGTGGCACTTGGTCCATAACATTTGTGGTGATGTTGGATTAGGCTGTGTAGTCAACTGCAGTGTGTTTTGGAGACAGTGCATCCAGCAGCCAAGATAAATTGTAGAGGAAATGAATGTTATGGGTGGTCATTTAGGGATGCCATTCTAAGGGCGGCACGGTGGTGCAGCGGTAGAGTTGCTGCCTTACAGCGAATGCAGTGCCGGAGACTCAGGTTCGATCCTGACTACGGGCGCCGTCTGTATGGAGTTTGTACGTTCTCCTCGTGACCTGCGTGGGTTTTCTCCGAGATCTTCGGTTTCCTCCCACACTCCAAAGACATACAGGTATGTAGGTTAATTGACTGGTAATATGTAAAAATTGTCCCTAGTGTGTGTAGGATAGTGTTAATGTGTGGGGATCGCTGGGCGGCACGGACTCGGTGGGCCGAAGGGCCTGTTTCTGCGCTGTATCTCTATATTCAAGCTGGCTGCTATACCCTGGATGGTGTGAAGTTTCTTGAGTGTTGTTGGAACTACACTCATCTTGGCAAGTGGATAGTTGGAGTCATGGAGTCATTGAGACATACAGCATGGAAACATGCCCTTTGGCCCAACTTGCCCACGCTGACTAACATGCTCTATCTACACTCGTCCCACCTGCCTGCATTTGGCCCATATCCTTTTAAACATCCTATCGATGTACCTGCTCAAATGTTTTTTCAAATGGTGTGATAGTACCTGCCTCAACTACTTCCCCTGGCAGCTCGTTCCATTTACCTACCGTCCTTGGTGTAAAAAAGCTGCCCCTCAGGATCCTATGATATCTTTCCCACATGAAACATCACATATCCATGTTCTCCAGGGATGCTGCCTGAGCCCACTGAGTTACTCCAGCACTTTGTGTCTTTAGAAAGATTGTTGTTTCTCCAATTTAACTCCCTCTAGTGGTTGGATCGTGACTGAGTATAAAATGCCTACCTGCGCATATGCACATATCTGCAGATCAGATAAACATGGTGGATGGCTGCTAGGCTGTCGGTTGTTTTCATGAACTGGTTAGTACCACTTTTGGTTCTTATCCGGGTATTCCGTTGCAAGTCACTAACTAGCAACTGTATAACTATTATTAACATTAATACATGAGATTAAAAACATGACATGCAAATTAGATTTATCTATGCTTATAAATCTTTGGAGTGTGGGAGGAGATTGAAGATCCCAGAGAAAACCCACGTGGTCACAGGGAGAACATACAAACTCCGTACAGACTGCACCCAGTCGGGATCAAACCCAGGTCTCTGGCACTGCACACGCTGTAAGGCAGCAACTATACCGATGTGCCACCTTGCCGCCCATTATACTTTATAGAAATTTGGTTAGGCTGCATTTGGAGTATTGCGTGCAGGAAGGATATGGTGGCTTTTGAAAGGGTACAGACAGGTATACCAGAATGATGCCTGGATTTGGGGGGTATTAGTTAAAGGGAGAGTTTGGACAGACTTGGATTGTTTTTCCTGGAATGCCAGAGATTGTGGGCAGACCGGATAGATGTATATAACATTATAAGAGGCACAGATAGAGTAGACTGTCACAAATTATTTTCTAGGATGGCAAAATCAAATAATTGGGGATATAGTGTTGAGATGAGAGGAGCAAAGTTTAAAGGAGATGTGCGGGGCATGTTTTTCACGCAGAGGGTGGTGTGTGTCTGGAACACGCAGCCATGGGCAATGGATGAGGCAGTTATGATAGTGACATTTAAGAGACTTTGGATAGGCATATGGATATGCAGGAAATGGAAGGATATGGATTATGTGCAGGCAGATAAGATTTGGTCTTGGCATCACGTTCGACACAGACATTGTTGACTGAAGATCCTGTTCATGTGTAGTACTATTCCATGTTCTATGTTCTAAATTCTACATGACAGAGAAAGTAAAATGACGATGCAAAATAAAATAGTACTTTAGTAAAATACACAAAATACACAATTAAAAAGCAAGTCAATGGTAGTGCAAGAGGTGAACCATTTCTATGTTGTGGTAGGACTAGGATTGTGTGGGTCACTTCAAGAACCAGATGATTATAGGAAAGTAGCTGTTCCTGAACCTGGTGCTATGGGATTTTAGGCTTCAGTACCTCCTGCCCAATTGTTGCAGCAAGAAGAGACAATGGCTCAAAAGACCACTAACCTTGATGGTGGATGCTGCCTTCTTGAGGGAGGACCTCATGTAGATGCTTTTGATGGAGGGGAGAGCTATGCGTGTGATGGATTAAGCTGAATCCACCACTTCCTTGAGTTACTGTGTGCTGGAATTCTTATAAAAGTCCATTATGCAACCAATCAGGATACTCTGCTTATAAATCAGAGGTATGCACGTTGATGGGAGATTATATTTATCAGAAGTTATACAACCTGGTCCTTTACGTTTCTAGTTAGCCATTTTTTAATTGCCTCTTCTCATTCTTAGAACTTTTTCCTTATTTTCCTTATTTTAGTTTAACGATACGATACAATAAAAATGTATTCATCCCCAGAGGGAAATTGGTCTGCCAACAGTCACAACACACAAGGTGCAAAAAAACTTGAAATTAAACGTGAAAACAAAAAGACAATAGTCAATAGACAATAGGTGCAGGAGTAGGCCATTCAGCCCTTCGAGCCACCACTGCCATTCAATGTGATCATGGCTGATCATTCACAATCAGTACCCTGTTCCTGCCTTCTCCCCATATCCCTTCACTCCACTATCTTTAAGAGCTCTATCTAGCTCTCTTGAAAGCATCCAGAGAATTGGCCTCCACTGCCTTCTGAGGCAGAGAATTCCACAGATTTACAACCCTCTGACTGAAAAGGTTTTTTCTCATCTCCATTCTAAATGGCCTACCCCTTATTCTTAAACTGTGGCCCCTGGTTCTGGACTCCCCCAACATTGGGAACATGCTTCCTGCCTCTAACCTGTCCAATCCCTTAATAATCATAAGTTTCAATAAGATCCCCTCTCATCCTAAATTCCAGCATATACAAGCCTAGTCGCTCCATACGACAGTCCCACAATTCTGGGAATTAACCTTGTGAACCTACACTGCAAGCCCTCAATAGCAAGAATGTCCTTCCTCAAATTTGGAGACCAAAACTGCACACAGTACTCCAGGTGCACTCACTAGGGCCCTGTACAACTGCAGAAGGACCTCTTTGCTTCTATACTCAACTCCTCTTGTCATAAAGGCCAACATGCCATTAGCTTTCTTCACTGCCTGCTGTACCTGCATGCTAACTTTAAGTGACTGATGAACGACACCCAGGTCTCTTTGTACTTCCCCATTTCCTAACTTGACACCATTCAGATAATAATCTGCCTTCCTGTTCCTACCACCAAAGTGGATAACCTCACATTTATCCACATTAAACTGCATCTGCCCACTCACACAACCTGTCCAAGTCACCCTGCATCCTCCTCACAGTTCACACTGCCACCCAGCTTGGGTGTCATCCACAAATTTGCTAACGTTAATTTTAATCCCTTCATCTAAGTCATTAATGTATATTGTAAATAGCTGCGGTCCCAGCACCGAGCCTTGCGGTACCCCACTAGTCACTGCCTGTTAGTCTGAAAGGGACCCGTTAATCCCTACTCTTTGTTTCCTGTCTGCCAACCAATTTTCTATCCATGTCAGTACCCTACCCCCAAAACCATGTGCTTTAATCTTGCCTACCAATCTCCGTTGTGGGACTTTATCAAAGGCTTTCTGAAAGTCCAGGTATACTACATCCACTGGCTCTCCCTTGTCCATTTTTCTAGTTACATCCTCAAAGAATTTCAGAAGGAAAAGACAAGCGACTGTTGGCTGGCTGCCCTGTGCACAGCGCCTTCACTGGAACAAATGAACAAACAAACAAACACAGACTTACCCCCTGGGCAGAGGATTCTCAGATTAACTGAGCAGGACTGAGTAACATATATAAGGTTTTTAATCAATTCTCCAACTGATGACACAATAACAATTTATTAATGGTTCATGATATGTGACATGCTTGTACCAATTGTGGTTATTTGATTGTCTCAAGAAAGGGCAGAGCAACCTAATGTTACAAGAATCTAAATCACTTTGGTAGTCACACTGACCTAAGAATAAATTTTAAAGTTTTATAACCTGTAACATATATCATGGTGTCAACATTGTACATGGAACATGTAAAGGAGCACAATGAAGCAAGATTATGCACATTCTCTTGACAGCCTACTGTGTCACGTCATGTTACTGTTTGTATGGGCACGGATAGATTGTGCTTGATTTGGCCCACCACCTATGCTCACTGCCCAAGTTATTCCCTTGGCTGTTTCATTTTACACCCATGGGTCTCTGAGCAAACTGAAGGCCAAACTGCTGCTGCCAGCGTGAAGAACAGGCTTAGAAATACAAGAGTAAGCTGATCTGCAGCAATACAGTTAGCCATGGGTTCTCGACAGAATGGCTGGCTGAAGATAAATAAAATACAGGCCATTCATTTTACTGCTCTGCCTCTGCTATCCTGAACCATATTTTAAATACTTGTATCTGTTATAAAGTCAGTTCATGTCTCAAGAATTCTCTAATACTGGAAGACAGACGCAAAGTTCAAACGAGAGTGACCTGGTGTAACACAAGTATTTGCGCTGATAGCTTGGAAATAATGTAGTAGAAAAACATGACACAGTCAGAGGTTGATCAGGCTCATTACACCCTCTGCTACCACAACACCCTATCCTGGGCTGCATAGGGAATTTCCTCCTTGGAAACTTTGGCAGGGGTTGGACATGTTAGAGGCGGGAAACATGTTCCCAATGTTGGGGGAGTCCAGAACAAGGGGCCACAGTTTAAGAATAAGGGGTAGGCTATTTAGAACGGAGATGAGGAAAAACTTTTTCAGTCAGAGAGTTGTGAATCTGTGGAATTCTCTGCCTCGGAAGGCAGTGGAGGCCAATTCTCTGAATGCATTCAAGAGAGAGCTAGATAGAGCTCTTAAGGATAGCGAAGTCAGGGGGTATGGGGAGAAGGCAGGAACGGGGTACTGATTGAGAATGATCAGCCATGATCACATTGACTGGCGGTGCTGGCTCGAAGGGCCGAATGGCCTACTCCTGCACCTATTGTCTATTGTCTATTATCTAAAACAAACTCACAGGGTAATTTATGGGTTTCCAGTTGTAAGATGAGATGCAAACTTTCAGCCCATGATTGTTGAAAGCCATCCCCTGCTTTATCGCTCCCTATTTTCCTTGCTGCACCATCTACCACCTTCCTATTACTAAGGCACATATAGTTTTTCTGTCATATCACCCAAAATAAGGTTTTAATTGTTCCTCGGTACCTGTGACAATAACGAACCTAAATCTACACCTGAGGGGGGAGTAAAAATTTAGTAGGAACCTCATTGTTTTCGCAGAGAGGGTGGTAGGTGTATGGAATGAGCTGCCGGAGGAAGGTAGTTGAGGAAGGTACTATCGCAACATTTAAGAAACATTTTGACAGGTACATGGATAGGACAGGTTTAGAGGGATATGGGCCAAACACAGGCAGGTGGGACTAGTGTAGTTGGGACATGTTGGCCAATGTGGGCAAGTTGGTCTGAAGGGCCTGTTTCCACACTGTATGGCTCTATGACTCTAAACCTGAACCTAACCCTCCTGGATTCAGAGGTTATCCTGAAGGTGACTCCTGAGTCCAACTGCAGCTTGTTAATGGTTCTCCCTCCATCCCACCAACCACAACATTAGCAGGAATCCAAGTTAGTAGTAAGGAACCCGTAACATTTTAGCTTCACCCTTGCCAAAATGATTTTGGCTTCTCCTCCCTATGACCCTCCTCCACTGCCACTTTATTATCTTTGGCCTGAGATAAGAATGATGAGCTTAAAGTTGACCATTTATCTTTTTATACATTCTGAACCTCCTCTTTTGTTTCCAGATATTTTCTCCCAATTTTGTGAATCTACATCTTTAAGTTTCCCTCCTCTGTTTTATCCTTTCTGTTTCTTGCTCTCTCTCTTATGTCTTCCACTGACCCGGTAATGAGTTCATGATAGCTCACTGACGTTATCATTGCAAAATGAGCAAGTGTTTATTGGTGACACGAGGAACTGCGGATGCTGTAATCTGGAGTAAAACACAAAGCACTGGTGAGGCAGCGTCCCTCCAGGACGGATAGGTTGGTCGCACGGTAGCACAGCGGTAGAGTTGCTGTTTTACAGCGAATGCAGCGCCGGAGACTCAGGTTCGATCCTGACTACGGGTGCTGCACTGTAAGGAGTTTGTACGTTCTCCCCGTGACCTGCGTGGGTTTTCTCCGAGATCTTCGGTTTCCTCCCACACTCCAAAGACGTACAGGTATGTAGGTTAATTGGCTGGGTAAATGTAAAAAATTGTCCCTAGTGGGTGTAGGATAGTGTTAATGTACGGGGATCGCTGGGCGGCACGGACTTGGAGGGCCGAAAAGGCCTGTTTCCGGCTGTATATATATGATATGATATGATATGATATGATATGATATGATAAGACACTTGATACTCCACACTTTTGAACGTCTTAAGAATTAACAGCTGCAACGAGATAGAAAGTGCATTGTTTTTGTAACGATTGACAACAAATTTCTTCCACACACGGATCTAATGTAACATTCTATTTGCACCAAGCAATTTGACATGGTATTAAAAGCAGCTTGGTTTTACCACAACATACCGATGGTGATGTGATGAGGCATCCTGTGGGTCATGCAGTTATTTTTACAGTGGCTTTTATTCAATGCCTTGCTATTTGGATGGGGGTTGGGGGGGGGGCATGCGTAGCGGGGAGTTAAGCATTTAAAATGTAGTTAATAATTTCCCAGTGCAGTATGGCACTGTAATATTTAGTATATTTTTCACTTACATGTCAGTGCCTTTTGAAAAAGGTTTTCTCTGAATGACACTTGAAGGTTAGTTACGCTCTTTCTTGGAACGGCCCAAGTTCTCAGCAGTTTACAAAACATCTGCCAATCAAATTAAAAGGCACAACTCCTTTCTTCATGTTGCTTGTGCAGACTGCTGCTGGCACTTTTACAGTGGTGTACTTCGTGCTCTCACATTAACAGATAGCCCCTGAGGCTATCAGGGTCTTACTCATTAAGTTGTTCAGCTTTGAATGCATCGCGAATGTTTATTTAAATATGACTAAAACCACAATCAGAATTTCCTTATCTGATATCACGAGTATGAATCAACAAATCAAGTGGGAAAAGTTCTCACGCACCTCCGAGCACTTTGTGCCAATGTATCCTTTATACAGGAGAATGAAATGACATAATCACCCAAGATAAGCTGAGATGCAAGTCACGCAATGGGCTGAGACTGGTCTTCTTGACTTCACTTGCCATTGAATAGTATTAACGTAGAACATCGAGATTAGGCGCAGGAACAGGCCCTTCGGCCCACGCTATCTGTGCCAAGCACGATGTCAAAATAAATAAATCTCAACAGCCTGCACATGATCTGTATTCCTCCATGCCCCTCAGTTCTATGTGCCTCCACCACCACCCCTGGCAGTCCATTTCAGGCACCCACCACTCTCGGTGGGAAAAACCTACCCCGCACATCTCCTTTAAGCTTTGCCCCTGTCACCTTAAAACTAGACCCTCTAGTATTTGATTTTGCCAACCTGGGAAATACGGTATGGCTGTCTACCCTACCTGTACCTCTGATGACTCGTGGGAGAATCCAAAATGATGAGACGTAATTAAGAGTATTTATTTTCACAAAATGCTGGAGTAACTCAGCAGGTCAGGCAGCATCTCAGGAGAAAAGGAATGGGCGACGCTTCCCCCTCCCCCTTCCCAGATCTCCCACTATCTTCCTGCCTCCACCTATATCCTTCCTTTGTCCCGCCCCCCTGACATCAGTCTGAAGAAGGGTCTCAACCCGAAACGTCGCCCATTCTTTCTCTCCTGAGATGCTGCCTGACCTGCTGAGTTACTCCAGCATTTTGTGAATAAATACCTTCGATTTGTACCAGCATCTGCAGTTATTTTCTTAGACATAATTAAGATGACAGCTGGTCATTTAAAAGCAAGCTACAGGTACTTAGAAATGTCTTCTCGCAGATGGTGGTGATTCTTTGGAATTCTCTGTCCCAGAGGTGAATGAGGCTATATTATTAGAAATATTTAAACTGGAGCCACATATATTTTTGAAAGAACTGTGGTGATCTGACACAGAGGAGGACTTCAGAACTGAGATAGACCAGCCATAGTCATATGGAATGGCAGGGCAGGCCTGAGGGGCCAAATGGCCTACTGCTGCCCCTGTTTTCTTGTGATGCCTAAGAGGGATATCCAAATGGAGACAAAGGAGGTGGATTGTAGGTGCACTGCTTTGGTTATGTTGCGTCTTGACAGATTATATTTATGTCAGAATTCAATTGCATAGTATGTTTTATTTCAGTGTAATGTAATTCAAATCCATTTTTTTCCTGAATGGGATTTGATAGAACATAGAGCATAGAACATACAGCACAAGAGCAGGCCCTTTGGCCCACAATGTCTGTGCCAAACATGATGCCAGGTTAAACTATCCTTCTCTTCCCACATGTGATCCATATCCCTTTGTTCCCTGCATACCCATGTGCTTATCTATAAGCCTCTTAAATGCATCCAGGCACCCACCACTCTGTAAAAACTTTCCCACTCTAATGTTTTCCTCTCACCTTAAAGCCATTCCCTCTAGTCTTTAACATCCCCAACCTGCGAACGAAATATTCTGACTCCCTATCCTATCTGTACCTCATAATTTTAGGTATTTATGACATTAGAAAACATTCCAAGTTTATAGAAACATAGAACATAGAAAATAGGTGGTCATGGCTGGTCTATCTCATTCGGCCCTTCATGGCTGATCATCCAGAATCAGTGCCCCGTTCCTGCTTTCTCCCCATATCCCTTGATTCCGTTAGCCCTAAGAGCTATATCCAACTCTCTCTTAAATATCCAACTTCTCCTTTTAGCTAATACCCTGTAATTTAGGTAGCATGACCCAGAAATGAAAATAGTAATTTCTGAGTCATTTTATGTTACTCTTGTCATTTGAGCCAGCAGTTTCAGGCATGATTCACTGTTCTACCCAGATGCAATTTCCCTCGCAGAACTGCATTAGATAATATCCTTCTAGAATATTTTTTAAAACTTGAATTATGTTGGCCCAGGAACATCCTTAACTGGGCACTCCAAGGAAAACCTGATCTTACTTGTCATGCTTTGAGCCACAGCTTCCTATTTTGCACTGACTCCCATTTCATCATCAATCCCCCTCCCAAGCCCCTCGACCATCCAACAGAGGGTTACTATACCCAACCCTCTTGGCCAAAGACCTGGATGGTTCGACTTGCAGTCACCTTCTATTCCAATCTACCCTCTCTGAACTGGGCCTCAGATCAGAAGACCAAGTGGCATGTTTTCAATAAATACATTTCGCAACTGAATTGTAATAGAGAAGTCAGTGGACAGAGAAGTTATTGACCGTTCATGAGCTGTGTCAACTCATGGAGTCTCTTCCGTGCATTCCCTGAAAGTGCCGTCAAGGGTAGATAGGATTGTAAAGAATTCCTCTGCAACATTGACGTTGCCAGGATTTTGAGGGCCCGAACTGCAGGGAGAGGTTAGGCAGGCTATGACTTTATTCCTTGGTGTGCAGGAGGCTGAGGGGGTGATCATATGGAGATGTATGAAGTCATGAGGGGATTAGCTAGAGTACATGCACAGAGTCTTTTACCCAGAGCAGGAGAAGCAAAAAACAGAGGCATATATTTAAGGTAAGAGAGGAAAGATTTAATAGGAACCTGAGGGGCAACTTTTTCACTCAGAAGATAGACAATAGGTGCAGGAATAGGCCATTCGGCCCTTCGAGCCAGCACCACCATTCAACATGATCATGGCTAATCATTCTCAATCAGTACCCTGTTCCTGCCTTCTCCCCATACCCCCTGACTCCGCTATCCTTAAGAGCTCTATCTAGCTCTCTCTTGAATGCATTCAAATTGGCCTCCACTGCCTTCTGAGGCAGTGAATTCCACATATTTACAACTCTGACTGAAAAAGTTTTTCCTCATCTCCGTTCTAAATGGCCTACCCCTTATTCCTAAACTGTGGCGCCTGGTTCTGGACTCCCCCAACATTGGGAACATGTTTCCTGCCTCTAACATGTCCAACCCCTTAATAATCTTATATGTTTCGATAAGATCCCCTCATCTTTCTAAATTGGGTTTGTTGGTTAATTGGCCTTTCTAAACTGCCCTTCGTGTGTAGGGAGTAGATGAGAAATTGGGTTAGACAATAGTAAGATGGTGGGTATATGGGAGCAACTGCCAGAGGAGGTAGTTGAGGCAGATACTATAAACAGCATTTAAAAGACACCTGGACAATTACATGGATATGAAAGGTTTAGATGGAAACGTGGTTATGGGACAAGCATAGATGGGGATCTTGGTTGGCATGGATGAGTTGGGCCAAGGGGCATGTTTCCATGCTATATGACTCTATGACTAATTTCTAACCTGCCATACTGAAGTTGTTTCCTCTTGTCCAGCTGGATATAAAAGAGCTTGCATTAAAGTATAGGAGTAGAGTTCTCCTGGGTTTCTGAACAAATTGTATTGCTCCCTATTATTCCCTGTCTGTGGAGAGTGAGGTCAATTAAACTGGTTAAATTAATCCAGACTAGATATTGTTCTTGAAATGTACCTGACGTGTATCACACTTGATGCAGTTTACCAATTGAGGTCATGAAGGATTGGAACTCGTCAACCGTACAGAGCTTTATTTCACACATTTCCCAGGTGCTTAAAAAATGCAGTTTGAAGGTTGATCTAGTGGCCCTATGATTAATTTTACTTATTGTTAAGCTCCTTGGTGGGCTTTTAAAAATAGCGATCAGCAAAATCGGACAATGAACACTTAACAATCTACCATATTGACAAATGATTTAGTGTAATCATGCAACAAAAAAAAAAGGAATTTCATTTTTTTAATGTAGCGCTCTTTAATTTTAAATCTTCTTCTAAACTCTTTAGTTCTGCATTGGTCTGTTATTGTCATCTGCATCACGATACAATGATAAATTTTGATTTGCATGTTCTCCGGATAAATCGTACCAAACACCAGTACATCAGGTAGTGTGAAAGAGAAAATAAACAGCGCAGAATATATTGTTATAACTATAGAGAAAGTAGAGGGTTTTTTAAGTGCAAGGGCTGCAACTGGGTAGATTGGAAGATCAAGAATTCATCCCTAGGATATGAGAGGTCTGTCCAATAATCTGATAACTGCAGGGATGAAGTCGTTCTTGAATCTGGTGGTAGGTGCTTTCAAGCTTTTGTATCGTCTGTCCAGTGGCAGAGGGGATAAGAGAGAATGACCAGGATGTGAATGGTCCTTGATTTTGTTGGCTGCTTTCCTGAGGCAAAGAAGGGAATCCTGATACCATACACATATCCCAACAGAGAGAACTGCTTGCCTAAATGATATGAGATTAAATTTTATTCATAAGGAAATCTAGAGCCTGATGGGAAGCAAAAAAATCTATCTGGAGTGGGAAAGTACCATTTTTTATGCTTGTTGGGTGTTGTTATTTTAGCTGATTCTGAATAGAGTCATAGCATTCCATTCAGCATGGAAACAGACCTTTTGGCCCAATTTGTCCATGCTGACCACGATAGCCCCATTTACACTAGTCCCTTCTGCCCACATTTGGCCCATCTAAATCTTCTAAACGTTTCCTATCCATAAATGGAAATCTGAGGCAGAAAGCACAGAAAGGTCAGACTGAAGAAGGTCTGCCTAAATATCTGTGTATCTTTATAAACAGAGCACAAAAAGTAAGGAAATTTGTGTTTGGTAGATTATTTCTTTGTTGTAACAATGCTTCTTGGCAATAAATCTTATGCCGTTGGAAAGCCTGTTTATTTCTCTTTTAAATGGTGCCACATTTGTAAGGAACATGCATTTGTGGGATGAGCAGCAGAGCTGAGTATATGGGTTGCGCCCATGAAAAATTTGCCAAATCTTCTCTGCCAATGCCAAACAGCTTATTCTGCCATTGACTCTTGTTCGGTGTTGTTTGGTGGATTGGATGATTGAAGTCTGAAGAAACAAGACATATTGGCAATTTAACAATTTATTCATTTAATAAACAGGAGCCACAGTAGCGTGTGGAAGAACCAGACACAGCCATAACAGCCTGGCACCTCCTCCTCATGCTGGTCACCAGCCTGGTCACACACTGTTGTGGGATGGCATCCCATTCTTGTCAGCACCTGGGGGTACCAGAAGCTCAAAACAAGAGTCAATAGCAACAGCAGAATAAGCTGTTTGGCATTGGCAGAGAAGATTTGGCAATTTTTTCATGGGCGCAACCCATATACTCAGCTCTGCTGCTCATCCCACAAATGCATGTTCCTTACAAATGTGGCACCATTTAAAAGGGAAATAAACAGGCTTTCCAACGGTATAAGATTTATTGCCAAGAAGCATTGTTACAACAAAGAAATAATCTACCAAACACAAATTTCCTTACTTTTTGTGCTATGTTTATGTTGGCGTAAGTATGCCTGGTGTATGGGAAGGAACTGCAGATGCTGGTTTACACCAAAGATAGACACAAAATGCTGGAGGAACTCAGCGGGTCAGGCAATATCTCTGGATAGAAGTCAATAGTCAATAGTCATTTATTTGTCACATACACATAAATGTGCAGTGAAATGAAAAATTACCCATAGTTCAACAATAAGACCAATAAGAATAATCAATAAAAATGCAATAACACATACAATCATAAACTACACCAAACAAAAGAAACATCCATCACAGTGAGTCTCCTCCAGTCCCTCCTCACTGTGATGGAAGGCCAGAATGTATTTTTCTCTTCCATGCCGTCTTCTCCCGCGGTCAGGCTGTTGGAGTTGCCACATCGGGGCGGTTGGGGCTCCCGACATTGAAGCCCCCGCCGGCGGAGTAAAATCCCGCGGCGGGCCGACCCAAGCCCCACGATTCGGGGCGGCGAAGACGCTGTCGCTGCCGCTGCCGGAGCTCCCGATGTCGGCCCCCACCCTGGGGCCTGCGGGCTTCTGACGTCCAGGCGGCCCGCGCCGAAGACTCCGGAGACGAGTCGCAGCCGCTCCCGCAGCATCCGCAGGCAGCCAGCGCCGCAGGTGGTGTGTCCGGGCCGCGGGCTCTGCGAACCAGAGCCCAGGTGGTCCCAGCCGGAGGCCGCCAGCATGGTGGTGCATGGCCGGTGGTAGGCCGCAGCGGGAACGGAGACACGACACAGAAACAAAGGTCACGTCTCCGTTCGGGAGAGACACTTTTACAGTTCCCACACCCCCCCCACAACATACAACCACAAACACTACACCATATTTAAAACTACAATTCAGACAAAAACAACAAAAAACACAAAAGACAAACGGACTGCAGGCAAGCCGCAGCTGCGAGGGCAGCGCTGGCTCCTCCTCCGGGAATGGGTGACTTTGCGGGTGAAGACCCTTCTTCAGAACGTCTGGTTATGGATACGTTTATTTTTATGTCTAATTGAATGGAAATGCGTGAATGCCTGTGCACATTTTGCTATCTGTGCATATGTGTGTGAATTTGTATACACGGTTGTGTGTGCGCAGGTGTGTGTGTGCGCGCATGTGTTTGTTTGTTTGTATACATTCATGCATTCTGCATGTGAATGGAATTAAATGTGTTCTGTGAAATATGATGGCAACTGGTGCAAGAGTGAGCCTCGTCAATTGAAGTTGCCAGAAAATTGCGGTAGGAATGGGGGGATGGGGAGAGGTATGTGGTTATTAGAGCTGGAGGGAGGAAGAAACAAAACCATGGTACAAAAATCCCTTTCAATATTAGTTTCATATTGAAACAATACTAGATATTCCTTACCTGGCTTCCAGTTAATGTCAACAGTGACAGTACTCTAACTACCCACTGCAGGCATCTGCCAAGAACAATTTGGCAAGTTTGATCACATCAGGTTTGAGTCACATTTCTGGCTCAAAAATAAAGTTCTGACTTAAATTTATCAAAAGTGACACAAGTCATGAAAGCAGCAATTTCCTGCTTCATAAATGTAAAATGACATTCAGCAAATATTTTTTAATGTTTGTAAACAGAAATGGCCAGCAAGAAATTGAGTCGGGATGGCGGGCTAAAACATGTATTCAAAGGAGCTACTTTCAGCACTTGGTGAAATAATTTAGATCATGTTATACTAATCCTGCAAATACCACAAAAGGCAATGACTAAAATTACTTCAAGGGCCATGATCACTGAATTCTCCATTGAATCAGCATGTAAAAACAGTTTCCACAGAGTGTGAAACCGTCACATGAGAAAGTTGCTGAGTGTGACTGTTGGGGTTATTTGTCACATAACGTCTCACATTTTCCTGGACTCAGTATGTAAGAGAAGTCAGTCAACATTGCTGGTCCCTTCATTATCCTGTGATCCCTGTTAGAAAGTACATGTGTATGGACACAAGCTTTCATTCTTTTGCTCTTCACTTACATGTGAAGAAAGGGTGAGGTGTTGGCAAACAGCCAGAACTCATGGAACCAGCCTGGACCGTGAGTTTTTAGCAGAGAGAGGAAATCATAAGTTTAATGAATTAACAAAGCATTTTAATCCAGAGGAAATGAATGGGATGGATGAATCAGCTAAGTCAATCTACTTTATAAAGAATGGGAATACTCTATAGAATCCTGAAAAATCTATGGATCAATTCCGAAACACTATAAAAAATTAAATCAATACATCTTCAAAGATGTGAGCATAATATTTTCTTTCTGTTTACACAACTTTGCGCATCTTCTACTAACCTCAGAATGTGATATTTGTGTGTGTGTGTGTGTTCAGCATTGATTTCCGCTTAGTAACAACTTATTTTCATTTTATCGCCAAGGCCTTCAGGCTGTATCTCATGTAGCATTACATGGGGAGTAAGATTTTAAACATAGTCCCTGCACTACATAACAATTTGGAAGTTGGGCGGTTGAATTTCAACTCCACGAGGGTGGGGAGGAGAGGCAGTTATGAAGTGTCAGGCTTTTAATGTTTAGAAACTAATTTCATAGTTAAAACGGGAGGTACAATTTGCAGCGGGTAGAGCTGCCACCTTACAATGCCAGAGTCCTGGGTCCGACCATGACCTCGGGTGCTGTCAGTGTGGAGTTTTTCCCACATCCCAAAGACGTGCGGGTTTGTAGGTAAATTGACCCACTTTAAAAATTGCTCCTCGTGTATAGATAGTGGATACCAAAGTGGGATAACACAGAATTAGTGGAACGGGTGATCAATGGTCGGCATGAATTTGATGGGCTGAAGGGCCATTTCAATGCTGCATCTTCAATCAGTCAAAAAACATACCAACTTCTGGTTGACCTCGGATGGACGGAGAAGTGTTTGAATTGTGAGAAGTGGGTTTGTAATTCAAGTACACTGCTGAGGCTGCATTCTGATTTGATGGGGCATCTAAGCCATAGAATCATGAAACAAAATGAAACCATTTGGCCAATTGTTTCCACACGGTCCAAATGAAGGTTTTTGTATTACTCCCTGCTCTTGGTCCAGATCTTTGTAAATCATGGCTCTTAATTATTCATTCAAAGCTTTCTTTAACGTAATGAGAGTCTCTGACATGGTCTCCTTGCATCAGTGCCTCAGCCAAGAAAGGCAAATATCCCAAATGCAAAAGATTACAAAGTGTGCAATCCTGTGCATAGATAGGATGTTCACCCAACCATTGCATATCAGCATTATATTGGCTTAATTCTCCTCCTCTCTTTCTTCATCTAAATCTATAACCCTCTACTTCCTTTGCTCTTACATGTGTGTTTAGCCTCCCTTTATATGTACCTACATTGTGCACTTTAAACTTGTGGTACCACCGGTAATGGTGTCATAAGCAAATTTCTTAATCATGTTTCTACACTTAATTCCAAGCTGGTAATATATAAACAATGGGTTTAGTTCCCATCTCCAAACTCAGTACAGAAAACCCTTCAAGACTAAAACTCCCATCCATCATTAACCTCTGTTTACTCCTTGAGCCAACAGACAATAGATAATAGGTGCAGGAGTATGTCCCAAGGAAGTAGAGGCATTGATGGGTTTGCTTTACGATTGCATCAATGTGTCAGACCCAGGACAGATCTTCAAAGATATGCATGCCCAGGAATTTGAAGTTGTTGGTCCTCCCACCGCCGAACCAGTGATGATGACAGGTTCGTGGATCCTTGGCCTTCTTAAGTCAACAATCAGCTCCTTGTTCTTGCTGACGTTTTAAGCAAGATTGGTGGTCTGACAACATTTAATCAGACGACCAATCTCCCTCTGATACTCTGTTTCAGCAATACCTGTAATTTCTCCAACAGCGGTGGTGTCAATTTTAAAGATGGCATCAAATTTAAAGATGGCATTAGAACTGTGACTTGCTACACAGTCATGGGTATAATATAAGTATTGCAGGGGACTGCACACAGCCCTGGGGTGCTCCTGTGCAGATGGTTATGCTAAAGCATGTTAAAGATATGAGGTTTCGGCCCTGGAGATTCATTTAAAAAAAATTAAGTTTTTAAAATTGGATTAACAATTTGATCGATGGATCAAGGCAATCTCTGTCACTAAAATCAGATGTGATCCCAGGCAGCATTTTGAGGAATTTTGGTTAGGATCACTCAAGTTTTGGATGTGCTGGGATATTACAACATGAGTTATAGAGTAATGTTAATGAAAGCTAAAAAACTGATTGACAGAGAAATGCACCATGTCCATTGACCCTACAACAATCTTAGGTTTAAACTTAATTTGTTAAACTAATCATACATGTTATATAAACAGCTGGCTGGAGACTAAATTAGCTTTCCACAGACAGTACACAGCAAAGATTGTGGCCAGCAAAAGTCAGTTATCATTCTAATTTACTAACCATAAAGTATTGGCTCTCAACGTAGATCCTCGAAATACTTTACAATGATGGCTATTTTCCAGTAATCAACGCGAGATTATTTGAGTTGAATTATTTCAATCTTTAATCCTTCACAACAGTTATTCCACGATGAGCATCAACATTCTTAATATCTGCTACTGGATTGAATTATAAATAGGATATATGCAGTGATCCAATAATATTTTTAACCACTCTATCTTTAGTTACACAGGTTATGATGCTATCCAAATGACTTGATGAAATTAGACACTCCTATTCACTCTCTAGAGTCAAAAGTATTTTCTGCTCATTGCAATATTGTGCAGAGCTGCATTGAATAAGCATTGAAGATAAGATAGGTATATCTTTTTCGTTTAATAATTTAATTTAAATCTAAAATTATGTTTTCTTTACTCGGGTACTTTTCATTATTTTACTTTTGACCAACAAAAGCGGGAATAACGTCAGGGAGCCTAAAACAGAGACTGTTGATTAAAATGTCATTAAAAATATATATAATTATTACCAGTTAAGCTAAATGGGTCATTAATAGCCACCAAACATAAAAGAGATGAAAGAATAAACCTCAGCCATTATGTTTACTCAGGATTTGGAGCATGTAAAGTTGAATTTCATGAAGCCAATGATCCAGTTCAAATCTCACCACTGTAAATCTCCCTTTCATTCTGTAATACAAGTTCCCATGCATTGAACAATTTACTCCATATTTTCTGAGAAGCAAATTGATCACAGATGCAGAGCGTTTCAATTCTATGGCCTGCAACACTTTTGGTTACCCACTTGGAAAATCCTTTTCCACTTGGATGTTTCCGAGATATCAGGTACGTCTGAGAGTGGGAAAAGCAATGCTTCTTTCTCCTCACTGTTGCATGAGCAGTATTTTCCAGAGAATTAAGTCTAAGGCTGCTCATGATTCATGCAATGACATCATTACACATGTTGCTTCCAATTCTGGCATCTTGCTGATATTAATTACTCCGACATTGTCAGCTATGCCATCAGCTGTCTGTGTCACAAGGTCCAAAAATCGTCCCTCAGCCTTCTCTTCTCATTTAAAATGAGACTCATCAAACCTGTCTCATTGACCGAGTTTTTGGTCACTGTAAAGCAAAAATAGATGTTCAAAATCTGAAATAAAAACCTGAAAATGCTGCCTATACTCAGCGGGCCAGGCGGCAGCTATGGAGAATGGAACAGATTTACTGCTTTAGATCAACGATCTTTCATCCGGATGTTAGAAATCAAAGGTGTTTTCACTGCGGGAAAGAGGGATGGGTGGAGAGAACAAAGGTGTATGTGTGACAGGTAAGAGACCAAGGGAAACTGAATGGAACAAATGGTCTTGATGCCAGCTGAGAGAGGGCGGAGAAGGTTTATTAGCTACAGGCTAATCTGTTTGGATGAAACGTGAATAGAGGGAGATGAATGTGTGCAGGAACTAGACAAAAACTGCCGGAATTGTCACATACAAAACACTGAGTTGCTAGAAGTCTGAAATAAAAGAAGGCTGAAAATATCTGGCAGTTTAGACGCCCACTGAAAAGAGAAAAAAATGTAGTTAATGCAGCGTGACGACCTTTCCTCACAACTGGCCCATTGTGCTGCAAACTGGAAGGGCTGGTTACTTGAGGTTGTTGAACTCAACATTGAGTCCATCGGGGTGTCACATGACAAGTCAGAAGATCTGTTCCTCGAACTGTCATTGGAGTTATTTAGAGTAGCGTAGCCATCCAGAGAGATCAGAGGGAAATAGAGATTTGAAGTGACAGAGAAGCTCTTACAAACTTAACAGCAGTGCAAGAACAAAGGACGTAGAACAGTACAGGAACAGGCCCTTCTGCTCACACATCCGTGCTGAACATGGTGCAAAGTTAAACTAATCCCCTCTGCTTACACGTGATAGATATCCCTCCATTCCCCTCCATTTCCAGCTTGACAGCATCTTTCCTATAACATGGTGATTGATGATCGATTAACATTCAGATGATCGATCTCGCTCCTATACTCTGACTCATCATTATCTGTAATTTGTCCAACAATGATGGTGGCTTTGGTGAATTTAGAGCTGGAGATGCTACATCTGCCCTGGTACCTCTTCCCTTCCCATCGTCAAAGACTCACCGGCAATCACTCCCAGTAGATGAAACAGTGACTCACACGTCCCTTCAATTCTGAGTGCTGTGTTCAAAGCTTATGGTGCATTCTTCTCTACATTCGAGAAATCAAGGCACATCCATGTGCCTATCCAAAAGCCTCTTAAGTGTCGCTATCGTATCTTCCTCCACTACCATCCCAGCCAGTGTGCTCCAGGCACCCCCAACTCTGCGTAAAAAACTTTCCCTGCACGTCTCTTCTAAACTTTGTCCCTCTCACCTCAAGGCTATTCCCTCCAGTTTTGGATATTTCCATCTGGAAAAAAGGTACGACACTGTACCCTGTCTATATTTCTCCAGCAATACTGCTTTGTGCCTCATTGCATTCTTCAAAGTACTCATCCTATGTTTACTTGATTTCTCGAATGTAGAGAAGAATGCACCATAAGCTTTGAACACAGCACTCAGAATTGAAGGGACATGCGAGTCACTTTTTCATCTACTGGGAGTGATTGCCGGTGAGTCTTTGACGATGGGAAGGGAAGAGGTACCAGGGCAGATGTAGCATCTCCAGCTCTAAATTTGCCAAAGCCACCATCATTGTTGGACAAATTACAGATAATGATGAGTCAGAGTATAGGAGCGAGATCGATCATCTGAATGTTAATCGATCATCAATCACCATGTTATAGGAAAGATGTTGTCAAGCTGGAAAGGCTGCAGTGAAGATTTATAAGGATGTTGCCAGGACTCGAGGGCCTGAGCTATGGGCAGAGGTTGAGCGGGCTAGGACTATATTCCTTGGAGTGCAGGAGGATGAGGAGTGATCTTCTACAAAATCATGAGAGGATTAGATCGGGTAGACACACAGAGTGTTAGGTTCTGAGGCACACAGGAACTGGACTCAAACGCACGTCTCACACACAAGAGTCAATTTGGAGGAAAAAAAAGGCGTTCTTTAATTTCCAAATTAAAGAACACTGCGATACAAACCAAAACCCTAAACTTACTTAGCTACAAAAACATTAGTTACAAAAATACTTACTAGGATACTCACTAACTATACTACGCTTGACAAGAACTTGGCAACAGTGCGGGTAAGTCGAGAATCAATGACCAGGAGCACATGAATCACAAGACGAACTGGCACAGGACAAAGGGAAGCGTGGACTATATATACATGAGGTAAGGGCACACAGGTGGAAACAATCAAGGCGGGGCTGACAATTACAATGGCAGGAAGTCAAGGGACCTGAAATGAGATAAGAGGTAAGTTTCACCTTAAAACAGGAAGTCAGCACGAGACTCGACATGAGTGATTTTAACTTGACGAACAGCACTAAGGACAAGACGTGGACATGACGTGACATGGGAATCTTAAACACAGAACATGACACAAGACTAACAGATATGACGGGACATTACACAGAGTAGAGAACCATAGCTTTAAAGTGATGGTGGAAAGATTTAATATGAACCTGAGGGATAATCTTTTCACACAAAGGGTGGTGGGTATATGGAATGAACTGCCGGGGGCAGTTGAGGCAGGTACTATCACAACATTTAAGAAACATTTGAATAGATACATGGATAGGACAGGTTTAGAGCTATATGGGCCAAATGCAGGCAGGTGGAAATGGTGTAGATGGAACATATTGGTCAGTGTTGGTAAGTTGGGCTGAAGGGCCTTTTTCTACACTGTATGACTCTATGACTGAATGGTGCCAGGAACAACAACAACCTTGCTCTCAACATTAGTAAAACTAAGGAACTGATTGTTGACTTTCGAAGATGAAGTCCAAGGATTCATAAACCTGTCTTCATCAAGTTCCTGGGTGTGCATCTGTGCTGGATTCAGCACATTGACACAATTATAAAGAATGCCCATCTTCACCTCTATTTCATTAGAAGATTGAGGAGATTTGGATTGTTAACGAATACTCTCTTGAATTTCCACAGGTGTACAGTAGAGAGCATATTGACTGGTAGCATCATGACCTATTTCAGCATCTTGACCACCCAGGGACAAAGGAGATTACAAAAAGTGGTGAATACTGCCCGGTTAATCCTCACCATCAAAGGTATTGATAGGAGGCTCTGCCTCAAAAGGTCAGCCAGCATCATCAGAGACAAACACCACCCTGGCCGTGTGCTCGTTTCACCCCTGTCATCAAGAGGAAGGTATAGGAGCCTGAAAATTATAATGTCCAGGTTCAGAAACAGTTTCTTCCCAACAACCACCAGGGTATTGAACACGACAAACTCCAACTAAACTCCAAACTATGAGCTGCCTTGATTGCACAAGGGACATTGGGCTTTGTTTTTGTTTTTGAATTATATTGGGTTTTTTAATTTATTTTTTATTTTTTGTTGTTTATTATGGTATCTGACTCCCGAAGGCTCCCAATGAGACATGTGCGTCAGAAGCTCCCGACGGGCTACACGGCCCTGCCATACCCTGGCAACAGACCTGGCTCACCCGCTGTGGAACCAGGACCCAGCTCTGTCATAAGGTCATAAGGATTAGGATTAGGAGTAGAATTAGGCCATTCAACCCATCAAGTCTACTTCGCCATTCAATCATGGCTGATCTCTCTCTCCTTCCTAACCGCATTCTCCTGCCTTCTCCCCATAACCTCTGACAACTATACTAATCAAAAATCTATCTATCTCTGCTAAATAAAAGTGCTTGTCCCTGAGAACTGGAGAGGAGGGTGGAGGGTTGAGGGAGTAGTGGGCGATGGTCGTAGACACTAGAACAAAGGGTCTTACCGTCTGTGCTCCCAAGGTCGACTGCCTGAAGTTCACCCGGGCACAAAGGCTGAGCACGAGGGCGACCAGGCAAGGAGAGGGATGATGGTTCACTGGTGATCCAGATGGAGTCAATGGTGACAATGGGCCTTTATCGCCAGCTGCAGCTGGGACTTTGAAAATGATGCCATAACCTGGCGACTCTTGTACATGGACTCTGTGGGCTGTTGAAGGCCTTAACAGTGCGCAATGGGAAACATTCTGCGAGAAACCAAAGTGTTTCTCGGTGCACACTGTTAAGGCCTTCAATGAACCGACTTGTTCGATACACTGACCACTGAGCTGTTTTACGAGCTGTTCTATGAGCTGTTTTATTGTGTGTCTGTGCCTATCTGAGTAAAGCCAGATACAGGGTACGGCTATAGCACAAAAGTCCCTCCTCTAATTGGTGTAGTCGGCAGGATACTGCACAAGATGACCGTCAATAATGTGGCTTCTATTCGGGTGAATACGTTTAATTTTACCACCCTTAGTTAGAGGAGTATCAAAAGAACAAAGTGTAGGAAAAGAAAAAGAAAATTAAGAAATGTGGCGACTTTACTGGACAAGATTGGTGAAGGTGTAAGACGTTAGGTATTAATGCGGTGGCATATGATGCTAGGTACTGTCACGAAGGTAACAAGACGACTGGAATTAACACAGTGGGTGGCATAGACATCAGCATCCGGTGCAGTAGACATCAGCTTCTGGTGCGGCGAGAGGAACACAAGGGCACTTGTGTTGGTGAGAAGCTATATCACATCTACAGTGCCCTCCATAATGTTTGGGACACATGGCTTCACGGGTGTTTGTAATTGCTCAGGTGTGTTTAATTGCCTCCTTAATGCAGGTATAAGAGAGCTCTCAGCACCTCGTCTTTCCTCCAGTCTTTCCATCACCTTTGGAAACTTTTATTGCTGTTTATCAACATGAGGACCAAAGTTGTGCCAATGAAAGTCAAAGAAGCCAATATGAGACTGAGAAACACGAATAAAACTGTTAGAGACATCAGCCAAACCTTAGGATTACCAAAATCAACTGTTTGGAACATCATTAAGAAGAAAGAGAGCACTGGTGAGCTTACGAATCGCAAAGGGACTGGCAGGCCAAGGAAGACCTCCACAGCTGATGACAGAAGAATTCTCTCTATTATAGAGAAAAATCCCCAAACACCTGTCCGACAGATCAGAAACACTCTTCAGGAGTCAGGTGTGGATTTGTCAATGACCACTGTCCGCAGAAGACTTCATGAACAGAAATACAGAGGCTACACTGCAAGATGCAAACCACTGGTGAGCCGCAAAAATAGGTTGGCCAGGTTATTTTAATGCTAGGAGCATTGTAAGAAAGGTGGATGAGCTTAGAGCCTGGATTGACATCTGGAAGTATGATGTTGTGGCGATCAGTGAAACATGGTTGCAGGAGGGTTGCGATTGGCAATTAAATATTCCAGGATTTCATTGTTTCAGATGTGATAGAATCGGAGGGGTAAGAGGTGGGGGTGTTGCATTGCTTGTCAGGGAGGATATCACAGCAGTGCTTTGGCAGGACAGACTAGAAGGCTCGATTAAGGAGGCTGTTTGGGTGGAACTCAGAAATGAGAAAGGTTTAGCAACACTTATAGGGGTGTATTATAGACCGCCAAATAGGGAACGAGAATTGGAAGAGCAAATATGTAAGGAGATAGCAGATATTAGTAGTAAGCACAGAGTGGTGATTGTGGGTGATTTCAATTTTCCGTATATAGACTGGGAATCACATTCTGTTAAAGGGCTGGATGGTTTGGAGTTTGTAAAATGTGTGCAGGATAGTTTTTTGCAGCAATACGTAGAGGTGCCTACCAGAGAAGGGGCAGTGTTGGACCTCCTGTTAGGAAATGAGATGGGTCAGGTGACGGAGGTATGTGTTGAGGAGCACTTTGGGTCTAGTGATCATAATGCCATTAGTTTCAATATCATTATGGAGAAGGTCAAATCTGGACCAAGGGTTGAGATTTTGGATTGGAGAAAGGCTAATTTTGAGGAGATGAGAAAGGACTTAAAAGGAGTGAAATGGAAATTGTTGTTTTATGAAAAGGATATAATAGAGAAATGGAGGATATTTAAAGGTGAAATTTTGAGAGTACAGAGTCTTTATGTCCCTGTTCGGTGGAAAGGAAAGAATAATAATTTGAAAGAGCCGTGGTTTTCCAGGGAAATTGGACACTTGGTTCGGAAAAAGAGGGAGATATACAATAAATATAAGCGGCAGGGAGTAAATGAGGTTCTTGAGGAATATAAAGAATGTAAAAGGAATCTTAAAAAGGAAATTAGAAAAGCGAAAAAAAGATATGAGGCTGCTTTGGCAAGTAATGTAAAAGTAAACCCCAAGGGGTTCTACAGATATGTCAATAGCAAAAGGATAGTGAGGGATAAAATTGGTCCATTAGAGAGTCAGAGTGGACAGCTATGTGCTGAGCCGGAAGAAATGGGGGAGATATTAAACAATTTCTTTTCTTCGGTATTTACCGAGGAGAAGGATATTGAATTATGTGAGGTAAGCGAAACAAGTAGAGTAGTGATGGAAATTAGGAGGATTAAAGAAGAGGAGGTACGGACACTTTTGAAGAATATAAAAGTGGATAAGTCTCCAGGTCCTGATAGGATATTCCCTAGGACATTGAGGGAAGTTAGTGCAGAAATAGCAGGGGCTATGACGGAAATATTTCAAACGTCATTAGAAACAGGGATGGTGCCGGAAGATTGGCGCATTGCGCATGTTGTGCCTTTGTTTAAAAAAGGTTCTAAAAGTAAACCTAGCAATTATAGACCTATTAGTTTGACGTCTGTGGTGGGAAAATTAATGGAAAAGATACTTAGAGACAATATATATAATTATTTGGATAATCAAGGCCTGATTAGAAACAGTCAACATGGATTTGTGCCTGGAAGGTCATGTTTGACTAATCTTCTTGAATTTTTTGAAGAGGTTACCAGGGAAATTGATAAGGGCAAGGCTGTGGATGTTGTCTATATGGACTTCAGTAAGGCATTTGACAAGGTTCCACATGGAAGGTTGATTAAGAAGGTTAAATCGTTTGGTATTAATAGTGAGGTTGCAAGATGGATTCAACAATGGCTGAATGGGAGATACCAGAGGGTAACGGTTGACAATTGTATGTCAGGTTGGAGGCCAGTGTCTAGTGGAGTGCCCCAAGGATCTGTGTTGGGTCCACTGTTGTTTGTCATTTACATTAATGATCTGGATGATGGTGTGGCAAATTGGATTAGTAAATATGCAGATGATACTAAGATAGGTGGAGTAGTTGATAGTGAGGTAGATTTTCAAAGTCTACAGAGAGACTTGGGCCTTTTGGAAGGGTGGGCTGAAAGATGGCAGATGGAGTTTAATGCTGATAAGTGTGAGGTGCTGCATTTTGGTAGGACAAATCAAAATAGGACGAACAGGGTAAATCAAGTCAAGTCAAGTCAAGTCAAGTCAAATTTATTTGTCACATACACATACTCGATGTGCAGTGAAATGAAAGTGGCAATGCCTGCGGGTTGTGCACAAAAATAATTGCAGTTACAATAAATAAAGTTAATAAGTTACTAAACATAGCACCAAAAAGTGTCGACAAAAATTTAGTCTCTGGGGTTATCAAAGTTGACAGTCCTGATGGCCTGTGGGAAGAAGCTCCGTCTCATCCTCTCCGTTTTCACAGCGTGACAGCGGAGGCGTTTGCCTGACCGTAGCATCTGGAACAGTCCGTTACTGGGGTGGCAGGGGTCCCTCATGATCTTGCTTGCTCTGGATCTGCACCTCCTGATGTATAGGTCCTGCAGGGGGACGAGTGTAGTTCCCATGGTGCGTTCTGCCGAACGCACTACTCTCTGCAGGGCCATCCTGTCCTGGGCAGAGCTGTTCCCAAACCAGACTGTAATGTTGCCGGACAGGATGCTCTCTACAGCCCCAGAGTAGAAGCAATGAAGGATCCTCTGCGACACTCTGAATTTCCTCAGTTGTCTAAGGTGGTAAAGGCGCTGCTTAGCCTTACCCACCAGTGCGGCAATGTGCGTTGCCCACGTCAGATCCTCTGCGATGCGGACTCCCAAGTATTTGAAACTGCTCACCCTATCCACAATAGACCCATTTATCTCCAGTGGCGTGTACGTCCTTGGATGTTTAGCCCTTCTGAAGTCCACAATCAGCTCCTTTGTTTTAGTGACATTCAAGAGGAGGCTATTGTCCTGACACCAGAGTGCCAGATCAGCCACCTCCTCCCGGTAGGCCTTCTCATCGTTGTTGGAGATCCGGCCCACCACCACAGTGTCATCAGCAAACTTGATGATGGAGTTTGAGCTGAACCTGGCCCTACAGTCATGTGTGTACAGGGAGTACAATAGGGGGCTAAGGACGCAGCCCTGGGGGGATCCTATGTTCAGGGTGAGGGAGCTAGATGTGTGTTCCCCCATCCTGACCACTTGGGGCCTGGCAGTGAGAAAGTCCAGGACCCAGGCACACAGAGGGGTGCTAAGCCCCAGTTCCAGCAGCTTCTCAACCAGTCTGCTGGGGACTATTGTGTTGAATGCTGAACTAAAGTCAATGAACAGCATCCTCACATAGCCCCCCTGGCTGTCCAGATGAGAGAGAGCGGTGTGTAGAACCTGGGAGACCGCATCATCCGTGGACCTGTTCGGACGGTATGCGAACTGTAATGGGTCCATGTTGCGAGGAAGGTGGGCGCAGATGTGCTTCTTGACTAGCCTCTCCAAGCATTTCATGACAACCGAGGTGAGGGCCACCGGTAGGGAATGGTAGGGAATTGAGGAATGCAGTGGAACAGAGGGATCTGGGAATAACTGTGCATTGTTCCCTGAAGGTGGAATCTCATGTGGATAGGGTGGTGAAGAAGGCGTTTGGTATGCTTGCCTTTATAAATCAGAGCATCGAGTATAGAAGTTGGGATGTAATGTTGAAATTGTACAGGGCATTGGTGAGGCCAAGTCTGGAGTATGGTGTGCAGTTCTGGTCGCCAAATTATAGGAAGGATGTCGACAAAATGGAGAGGGTACAGAGGAGATTTACTAGAATGTTGCCTGGGTTTCAGCACTTAGGCTACAGAGAGAGGTTGAACAGGTTGGGTCTTTATTCTTTGGAGCGTAGAAGGTTGAGGGGGGACTTGATAGAGGTTTTTTAAATTTTGAGAGGGACGGACAGAGTTGACGTGGGTAGGCTTTTCCCTTTGAGAGTGGGGAAGATTCCAACAAGGGGACATAGCTTCAGAATTGAGGGACAAAGGTTTAGGGGTAACATGAGGGGGAACTTCTTTACTCAGAGGGTTGTGGCTGTATGGAATGGGCTTCCGGTGGAAGTGGTGGAGGCTGGCTCTATTTTATTATTTAAGAGTAAATTGGATAGGTATATGGATAGGAGGGGATTGGAGGGTTATGGTCTGAGTGCAGGTAGATGAGACTAGGTCAGGGAGAATGGTCGGCGTGGACTGGTAGGGCCGGACAGGCCTGTTTCCATGCTGTAGTTGTTGTTGTTGTTGTTACAGTTTGCCAAGAAGTACTTAAAAGAGCAACCACAGTTCTGGATAAAGCTCTTGTGGACAGATGAGACGAAGATTAACTTGTATCAGAATGATGGCAAGAGCAAAGTATGGAGGAGAGAGGAACTGCCCAAGATCCAAAGCATACCATCTCATCTGTGAAACACGGTGGTGGGGATGTTATGGTCTGGGCATGTATGGGTGCTCACTTATCTTCATTGATGATACAACTGCTGATGGTGGTAGCATAATGAATTCTGAAGTGTATAGCCACATCCTATCTGCTCAAGTTCAAACAAATGCCTCAAAACTCATTGGTCAGCAGTTCATTCTACAGCAAGACAATGATCCCAAACATACTGCTAAAGCAACAAAATAGTTTTTCAAAGCTAAATAATGGTCAATTCTAGACTGGCCAAGTCAATCACCCGATCTGAACCCAATTGAGCATGCCTTTTATGGGCTGAAGAGAAAACTGAAGGGGACTAGTCCCCAAAACAAGCATAAGCTAAAGATGGCTGCAATATACAGGCCTGGCAGAGCATCACCAGAGAAGACACCCAGGAACTGGTAATGTCCATGAATCACAGACTTCAAGCAATCATTGCATGCAAAGGATATGCAACAAAATACTAAACATGACTACTTTCATTTACATGACATTGCTGTGTCCCAAACATTATGGTGCCCTGAAATGGCAGGACTATGTATAAACACTGCTGTAATTTCTACATGGTGAAACCAAAATGTATAAAAATGGCCTTTATTAAAATCTGACAATGTGCACTTTAACCACATGTGATTTTTTCTATTACAGATCTCAAATTGTGGAGTACAAAGGCAAATAAATAAATGATGGGTCTTTGTCCCAGACATTATGGAGGGCGCTGTACTCATTGTGTCATGAGAATATAAAATGCGGTCGGTACTGTGAATCTTTGAAACACTTTGGGTTCTCTCAGAGTGTTATTTTGTGCACACAGTTAAGGTTTTCAATAAACCAAATTGTCCGATAGACTCACCACTGCTCTACGAACTGTTTGATTGTGTGTCTGTGCCTATCTACGTAAAGAGGATCCGGGTATAGCACAAAATTCACTCCGACGGGCAAGCAGCCATTGGATACACTGGCAGCTCATCTAAATGATTGGAATTAGCAGCAAGGCGATTATTAGATGAGCCTAAAGTCCACGTGCATCCAGGGCCATCTTAATGCATGGGCCTGATGGGCACTTGCCCGGGGGCCCACGAGCATAGGGGCCCCATGCTGATCTGTGTATGTTAAGTGACTTGCAATAAATAAATACTACTTTAAAAATGTAGGTTCAATAAGTGCTTTTTTCGCAACATTTTCGGTCACTAAGTGCTTCTCACAGCGATCTGTAAGTGCTTTACGCAACAATGTAGCACCCTAAGTCCATCGCTAAGTGCTTTTCGGTAAGTGCTTTTCGCCGGCACGACAGGGGGGGGGCTGGTAGGGAAAGGGGGGTGGGGGAGAGTAACGGTAGGGGCCCCAGTACACTGCTTTGCCCGGGGGCCCATAATGCTGTAAAAACGGCCCTGCGTGCATCATCCTATTCCTGTGGATTGTTCAGTGAGAGAAATAAACTTTATTTTGCTGCCATAAAGAGGAACATTTCTTTGCACATATTCATGGAAACCGATTCCCTCAGGGCTTTTGAAAGGGATCCAAGAGTATACTGGAAATCTGAAATAAAATCAAAAATGGTATTAATGCTCACAGGTTAGGCAATAGCTGTGAAGAAAAGCAGAGTTAATGTTTTAGATTGATGATGTTTCTGCATCAACCCTGAAGCATTAACCCTATTTATTTATCTGCAGATTTGTTGAATGTTTACAGGATTTTCTGTTTTTAAAATGGGAATTGAAAAGGCACTTGAGGGAAAGTAACAGAGTCACAGAGTCATACTGCACAGAATCAGCTGTTTGGCTCAACACTGTCCATACAAAAGTGCCCCATCTACGCTAGTCCTACCTGCCCATGTTTGACCCATAGCCCTCTAAATCTGCCCTATCCATGAACCTGTCCAAATGATGTTTTAAATGATGTTGTTGAACCTGATCTCCTCGGGCAGATCATTCCATATTCCCACCACCCTTTGCATGGAAAAGTTATCCCTCAGGTTCCTATTAAATCTTTCCCCTCTCACCTTAAACATCTGTCTTTTGGTTCTTGAGAACTAAGGAGAGAAAGTAAAGAATAAGGATGGACAGAATTTGCCAGGAGGAGCAAGCAGGGGCTCCATAGGCTGAATGGTCTCCTGGCCTTCTCTAATAATCTTGAGAGATACAGTGTGGAAACAGGCCCTTCGGCCCACTGAGTCCATGCCGACCAGTGATCACCTGCACTCTAGGTCCACCATAAACACTGGGGATAATTTACAGAAGCCAATTAACCTACGAAGCAATGATCACCCCGTACACTAGCACTATCCTACACACTCGGGACAATTTATAGCTTACAGAAGCTGATTAATCTACAAATCTGCACGTCTTTGGAATGTGGGAGGAAATCGGAGCATCCGGAGAAAACTAATGCGGTCACAGGGAAAAAGAAAACACTGTCTCCATACAGACAGCACCTGTAGTCAGGATCGAACCGGGTCTCTGGCGCTGCATGACAGCTACTCAACTACCTCCTCTGGCAGCTTATTCCACAAACCCACCGCCCTCTGCGTGAAAAAGTTACCCCTCAGGTTCCTATTAAATCTTTCCCCCCCTCACCTTATACCATACTCGTCGAATCCTCTGATTCTAAACAAATAATTTGGAAACAGACCTCTGGCAATGCTCAGAGCAAGGATATCGGAATGATTTCAGTCCGTGAGAAACTATACAGCCACCCAGTATGTTTACTCCTTCCAGAACTGAATCATATAGGAGTGGTAGATTAGGTATCACGTATAAAACTCAGCTCAGGCACATAAGTATCGAGGGGAGGACAGAGCCAACATTTTGTATTCTTTCAAAGAAAAGAAACAATGGATAGCATGTTACTTGATTTGAATATTGTGTGGAATATTTTTTTCGCCATGGTTACAACATATCAACACGCAGAGTATTGAAGAGCAGGAGATAATATGTGAAGATGTTTGAAGGGCAACATGATTTCACAAGTTCACAAGTTATAGGAGTGGAATTAGGCCATTTAGCCCATCGAGTCTACTCTGTCACTCAATCGTGGCTGATCTCTGCCTCATAATGCCATTTTCCTGCCTTCTCTCATAACCCTTGACACCCGTTCTAAACCAGAATTTGTCCATCTCTGCCTTAAAAATATCCTCTGATGGCCTCCACAGCCCTCTGTGGCAATGAGTTCCACAGATTAACTACCCTCTGACTAAAGAAGTTTCTCCTCACATCCTTTCTAAAAGAGTGCCCTTTAATTCTAAGGCTATGACTGCTGGTCCTAGACTCTCCCACCAGGGGAAACATCGTTTCCACATCCACTCTATCAATACCTTTCATTATTCTGTAAGTTTCAATGAGGTCTCCCCTCAACCTTCTAAACTCCAGTGAGTACAGGCCCAGTGCTGTCAAACGCTCATCATATGCTAATCCACTCATTCCTGGAATCATTCTTGTCTGGACCTTCTCCAGAGCCAGCACATCCATCCTGCTCTCAGTATTTGCTCTCAGTACTCCAAATGTGGCCTGACCAGTGCCTTATAGAACCTCAGCTTTACATCTGTTTTTGCATTCCAGTCCTCTTGATATAAATACTAGCATTGAAAACCCTTCCTTACTACCTATTCAACTTGCAAATTAACTTTTTTGGTATCCTGCACCAGCATTCCCAAGTCCCTTTGCACCACCGATTTCTGGATTTGCTCTCCATTTAGAAAATAATCTACACCTTTATTCTTATTACCAAAATGCATGACTCCGCACTTTGCTACACTGAATTTCATCTGCCACTTCTATGCCCACTCTCCTAACCTGTCCAAGTCCTTCTGCAGAGTCCTTGCCTGCCCCTCCACCAATCTTAGCATCATCTGCAAACTTGACCACAAAGCCTTCAATCCCCTTATCCAAATCATTAATAACTATAACTATTTGTAACTATAGTTTGGGCCTGTTAAGAGAATAAATTGATGAAAAAGCAGAAACTGCTTGGAAGACCCAGACCATGGTCCGCAATGCAAATTTCACTGAGCAAATTCCTCATTCAGTCAAGGCTTTCCATTCATAAATCATAGGAGCAGAATTAGGCCATTGGGCCCATCAAGTCTACTGCACTATTCAATCATGGCTGATGTATCTTTTTCACAATCCCATTCTCATGCCTTCCCCCCATATCCTCTGACACCTGTAATAATCTTGAATCTATCTTTCACAGCCTTAAAAATATCCATCGGCTTGGCCTCCACAGCCTTCTGTAGCAATGAATTCCACAGATTCACCACCCTCTTGAGGAGGCCCACCCTCCTCATCATCCTAAAGGAACATCCTTTAATTCTGAGGCTATGACCTCTGGTCCGAGACTCTTCCATCAGTGGAAAGATCCTCTCCTCATCCACTCTATCCAGGCCTCTATTCTGGTTGCCGAGTTGCACAGAAGTTTCTGATCAAGGAGATGATAGATATGCTGCAGTGCATAATGATATGTTTAAGGTGAGGGGGAAAGATTTAATAGAAACATGAGGGGTAACATTTTCACGCAAAGGGCGGCGTGTATACGGAACGAGTTGTCGGAGGAGGTTGTTGAGGCAGGTACTATTGCAATGTTTAAGAAATATTTAGACAGCTACATGGATAGGACAGTTTTAGAGGGATCTAGGCCAAACACAAGGCAGGTGGGACTCATGTAGCTACCGTTGGGTAGCTTGCAGCGCAATGGCGTGAACATTGAATTTTCCAGTTTTAGGTAACTAACTAACAACAATCCTTTCTCCTTCCCTCATCCCCTTCCATCTGTATCCCTTCCTCTGACTTTCCATTTCACACCTCTCCTGTCCTTATCTCCATTATTCACAGCCTGTTGTCTTCTTCCCATCTCCGACATTTGTCCACCAATGAACCCCCCTCACCTGTATCCACCTATCACTTGCCAGGATATGTACTGCCCCCACCTCTCTTCCAGTTTTCTCCCCCTATTACAATCAGTTTGGAGAGAGGGCTTGGACTGAGGAGTTGCCTGTCCATGTTCTCCAGAGGTGCTGCCTGACCCGCTGAGTTGCTCCAGCACTTTATTTCTTTTTTCAGTGGTATATATGGTCACCTTAGCCTCACATTTTATGACCTGATGTGTCTGGAACGTAACTGCAAAATCGAAGATGGAATGGGCAAAGAGTGATACAGGCACAGTTTGCAACACCAGATGGACCGTCTAATTAGGTCCAGAGACTGTTGACTCCTGAATGTTGAACCTTGCCCTCCTGGAGCACTATCCTGCTTTTGATACTTTGTCAGTGCCAAAAACATGGCTACTCTTTGTATACTGCCTAGGTGAATTCTGCTGTAGTGTTTTACCAGATTGTATGGAAAAAGCTAAGAATTTCACTGTACCTAGGTACACGTGACAATAAAGTTTCTTTGAATCATTGAATCACATGTTGGGCGACTTGAACTGAAGGGCATGTTTTGAAGCTTTAAGAATCTTTGACTAAATCTGGCAACATATCAGCTAATTGGATCCAGTTGTTACCAATGATAATAAGGATTGGTCTTTCCCGGCTCGTTTATCAGTGATAGGGATCAAGAAGGCATCTGAGGGAAGGCTCAATGTCACAAGCCCTATGAGGTCCAGTGAGAATAGAAGTGAAACTCACAGGCCAGTTAAAGTACAAGAAATGTACAGTTAACAGATCGCTTCAAAAATGGCAGAAAGACACAAAAAGCTGGAGTAGGAAAATAACTGCAGATGCTGGTACAAATCGAAGGTATCACAAAAAGCTGGAGTAACTCAACGGGTCAGGCAGCATCTCAGGAGAGAAGCAATGGGTGATGTTTCGGGTCAAGACCCTTCTTCAGACATTCCTTCTCTCCAGAGATGCTGCCTGTCCCACTGAGTTACTACAGCTTTTTGTGTCTATCTTTGGTTTAAACCAGCATCTGCAGTTCCTTCCTACACTCTTCAAAAATGGTCCCTGAGATAAGAGACATGAATGCTCTAGATTCTCGAGTGGTGTTCCAAGATACAGCTGTTTTTATGAAGTCATCGATCAGGACATGACTTTTGCAGTTCAACATCAAAATCTCCTTGAAGGTGCAAAGTGGAGCTACAAGACAAAGCATTGCCACATAAAAGGTTTTAGGAAAACAAGAAGCATGAGAAGCAATGGAAGCAATAGTGAGCACTCATCTTCCTAGCCGATGTTTTTTATAGACAAAAAGATATGTAAATCAATTAAATATTAGCTACATGTATAAACATTTTTTTTCCTTTCATATTCCACCTTCTTCCGTTTTGATTTTAGAAAGATAGAAAATAGGTGCAGGAGTAGGCCATTCGGCCCTTCGAGCCAGCACCGCCATTCAATATAATCATGGCTGATCACCCAAAATCAGTACCCCATTCCTGCTTTCTCCCCATATCCCTTGATTCCGTTAACCCTAAGAGCTAAATCTAACTCTCTCTTGAAAACATCCAGTGAATTGGCCTCCACTGCCTTCTGTGGCAGGGAATTCCCCAGATTATGGGGAACAAAGAAATGGCAGACAAGTTAAACCGTTACTTTGGATCTGTGTTTACTGAGGAGGATACACACAATCTCCTAAATGTCCTAGGGGCCGGAGAACCTAGGGTGATGGAGGAACTGAAGGAAATCCACATTAGGCAGGAAATGGTTTTGGGTAGACTGATGGGACTGAAGGCTGATAAATCCCCAGGGCCTGATGGTCTGCATCCCAGGGTACTTAAGGAGGTGCCTCTAGAAATAGTGGAAGCATTGGAGATCATTTTTCAATGTTCTATAGATTCAGGATCAGTTCCTGTGGATTGGAGGATAGCAAATGTTATCCCACTTTTTAAGAAAGGAGGGAGAGAGAAAACGGGTAATTATAGACCAGTTAGTCTGACATCAGTGGTGGGGAAGATGCTGGAGTCAATTATAAAAGACGAAATTGCTGAGCATTTGGATAGCAGTAACAGGATCATTCCGAGTCAGCATGGATTTACGAAGGGGAAATCATGCTTGACAAATCTACTGGAATTTTTTGAAGATGTAACTAGGAAAATTGACAGGGGAGAGTCAGTGGATGTGGTGTACCTCGACTTTCAGAAAGCCTTCGACAAGGTCCCACATAGGAGATTAGTGGGCAAAATTAGAGCACATGGTATTGGGGGTAGGGTACTGACATGGATAGAAAATTGGTTGACAGACAGAAAGCAAAGAGTGGGGATAAATGGGTCCCTTTCAGAATGGCAGGCAGTGACCAGTGGGGTACCGCAAGGTTCGGTGCTGGGACCCCAGCTATTTACGATATACATTAATGACTTAGATGAAGGGATTAAAAGTACCATTAGCAAATTTGCAGATGATACTAAGCTGGGGGGTAGTGTGAATTGTGAGGAAGATGCAATAAGGCTGCAGGGTGACTTGGACAGGTTGTGTGAGTGGGCGGATACATGGCAGATGCAGTTTAATGTAGATAAGTATGAGGTTATTCACTTTGGAAGTAAGAATAGAAAGGCAGATTATTATCTGAATGGTGTCAAGTTAGGAAGAGGGGATGTTCAACGAGATCTGGGTGTTCTAGTGCATCAGTCACTGAAAGGAAGCATGCAGGTACAGCAGGCAGTGAAGAAAGCCAATGGAATGTTGGCCTTCGTAACAAGAGGAGTTGAGTATAGGAGCAAAGAGGTCCTTCTACAGTTGTACCGGGCCCTGGTGAGACCGCACCTGGAGTACTGTGTGCAGTTTTGGTCTCCAAATTTGAGGAAGGATATTCTTGCTATTGAGGGCGTGCAGCGTAGGTTCACTAGGTTGATTCCCGGAATGGCGGGACTGTCGTATGTTGAAAGGCTGGAGCAATTAGGCTTGTATACACTGGAATTTAGAAGGATGAGGGGGGATCTTATTGAAACGTATAAGATAATTAGGGGATTGGACACATTAGAGGCAGGAAACATGTTCCCAATGTTGGGGGAGTCCAGAACAAGGGGCCACAGTTTAAGAATAAGGGGTATGCCATTTAGAACGGAGATGAGGAAGAACTTTTTCAGTCAGAGAGTGGTGAAGGTGTGGAATTCTCTGCCTCAGAAGGCAGTGGAGGCCAGTTCGTTGGATGCTTTCAAGAGAGAGCTAGATAGAGCTCTTAAGGATAGCGGAGTGAGGGGTATGGGGAGAAGGCAGGAACGGGGTACTGATTGAGAGTGATCAGCCATGATCGCATTGAATGGCGGTGCTGGCTCGAAGGGCTGAATGGCCTACTCCTGCACCTATTGTCTATTGTCTATTGTCTATTGTCTATTCACAACTCTCTGGGTGAGAAAGGATTTCCTCATCTCAGTCCGAAATGGCCTACCACTTATTCTTAAACTGTGGCCCCTGGTTCTGGACTCCCCCAACATCGGGAACATTTTTTCTGCATCTAGCCTATCCAATCCCTTAAGAATTTCGTATGTTTCTATAAGATCCCCTCTCATCCTTCTAAATTCCAGTGAATACAAGCCCAGTCGACCCATTCGTTCCTCATATGTTAGTCCCGCCATACCGGGAATTAACCTGGTGAACCTACGCTGCACTCCCTCAATAGCAAGAATGTCCTTCCTCAAATTAGGAGGCCAAAACAGCACACAATACTCCAGATGTGGTCTCACCAGGGCCCTGTACAACTGCAGTAGGACCACCTTGCTCCTAAACTCAAATCCTCTCGCAATGAAGGTCAACATGCCATTAGCTTTCTTGACTGATTTTGTGACAATTGATTTTCAATTTAATAATTCAAAAGCATTAAATAAAAATGTTAAAACAACATACTCTATAAAAGTTTGAATATCTAGCATTTAACTTTTTTTAAATGCTGGTATTGTATCAGCTTGTACTGTCGCAAAAAAGAACACTTTTACATAGAAACATAGAAACATAGAAAATAGGTGCAGGAGTTGGCCATTCGGCCCTTCGAGGAAGCACAACCATTCAATATGATCATGGCTGATCATCCCAAATCAGTACCCCTTTCCTGCTTTCTCCCCATACCCCTTGATTCCGTTAGCCCAAAGAGCTATATCTAACTCTTTCTTGCAAACATCTAGTGAATTGGCCTCCACTGCCTTCTGTGGCAGAGAATTCCACAGATTCACAATTCTGGGTGAATTTAGTTCTATTTATTATCTCACATGTACCGAGGCACAATGAAACGCTTTTGTTTGCCTGCTATCCAGTCAGAGAAAAGACTATACATGAATACAATGAAGCTGCCCACGGTGTACAGATAAATAGTGCTCCTAGCCATAGAATTGTTAGAGATCAATTAAAAAATGACATCTTCACCTGCACTGCACATTTCTCTCTCTCAAAGAAATGCCTCTCTTAAAATAATTATATCATCCAAGCACCGTTTGATTTCAGTCCCACTGTACAGACTCATCAGGTCATATTCACAGCAAATGGGTAAAATTGTTTACTGCAAAACTATACTTCCTCACGATAATCGGAGGCTTGCAGATGATAAACAACTTTAAATTACTTGTGTTTTTCATTTTTTCTTATCCTAGTGCTCCATCAAGGCGTATCGTTTGGGCAGCACAGTGGCACAGCAGTAGAGTTGCTGCTTTACAGTGCCAAAGACCTGGGTTCAATCCTGACTATGGGTGCTGTCTGTACGGAGTTTGTACGTTCTCCCTGTGACTCCCTTTTTCCAGGTGCTCCTGTTTCCTCCCATTCCCCAAAGACGTACAGGTTTGTAGGTTAATTGGCTTCTGTAAATTGTAATTTGTTGCTAATGTGCAGGGTTATGCAAGTGTACTATGTGGTGATTACTGGTCAGCACGGACTCGGCGGGCCGAAGGGCCGATTTCCACACTGTATTTCTGAATCTAAATCCCCAATGATTTAAACTTGGGAGGCATACTGTCGGTCAAAGACCCATCACTGGGTCAGTTCAGTTCAGTTTAGTTTATTGTCACGTGTACCGAGGTACAGTGAAAAGCTTTTGTTGCGTGATAACCAGTCAGTAGAAAGACAAAACATGATTACCATCGAGCTATTTACAGTGTATACATGATAAGGGAGTAACTTTTAGTGCAAGGTAAAGCCAGCAAAGTTCGATCAGGGTTAGTCCGAGGGTCGCCAATGAGGTAGATAGTAGTTCAGCACTGCTCTCTGGTTGTGGTAGGATGATTCAGTTGCCTGATAACAGATGGATAGAAACTGTCCCTGAATCTGGAGGTGTGCTTTTTCTCACTTCTATACCTTTGAGTGCCCAGCCCCTGACTACTGCATTTTGTTTGTTATGGACAATCTGTGCCAACTGAGGATGTGGCAGTGACCAGAACAATGGTAGACAGGGTCCCAGTAGAGTGGGTATGTTGCCATTCTAAATCTCCTTCTGCAGAGTAAATGCATCCCTCAGACAGATTCTTTGCAAGAAAGGGTAAAGCAATAGTGGAAACTGTTAATAATGTTGCTGCCCGAGAGCAACAAACTGAATTTGCGTGATAGCAGTATCGTTGCTATGGAAGCTGTCAGTGTTGTAAGTGGAGGCTCCAGTAAGCTCGGTGTACCCTTCACTCCATGCACGATGGAATGTTCTACATAAAGCCGTGACTCAAGTTAGAGCTAGACTTTTCCCAGCTTTAAATTGTTGCACGCAAACTACCTGGCAAGCTTCCCGGTACAGCTATTACTTATTGGTGTGAGGCCAAAACATTTCTTCCATGGCTTCAGCCCTCAGTGTCAACATTAGAGTTCCTCTGCAGGTGCACCAAGATATAATCTTGTCCTCTCGTGAGTATCTTCTGCACGATCCAATCGCTCCGTCACAGGTTTTGTATACAGGTGCCTAATAATTCTCTACAATGTCCTCCACAGTGCACGAGGCAATTTCTGAACCGGTGCTTAGTTTCAGACCTTGTGAATATGACGCAAGCAGGCTGCACTGTCATAGCAGCTATTATCAGGGAGTTTTTATATTGCTTGGGGGGTTCCAAACTCCCCATCTGTGCTTCCAAGAGGCGGCACCGTGACGCAGTGGTAGAGTTAATGCCTTACAGCGCCAGAGACCCAGGTTCAATCCTGACTATGGGTGCCGTCTGTCTGTAGTTTGGACATTCTCCCCATGACCTGCGTGTGTTTTCTCCGGGATCTCCGATTTCCTCCAACACCCCAGAGATGTACCGGTTTGTAAGTTAATTGGCTTGGTTTAATTTTAAATTGTCCCTAGTATGTGTAGTATAGTGTTAGTGTGCGGAGATTGCTTTTTGGCGCGGACTCGGTGGGCCGAAGGGCATATATCTGCCTGCATTTGGACCATCTATATACTAAAACTCGTGTTTGTTATCTTGTTTGTGACTGAACTTCAGCCAAAACGGTACATGATAGCGCAACAATTTTAGGCCCACCTTACTCACCATTGCCACTTTAGTGATAATGCAAGTAGTTTTATTGAAATCAGTGTTATATTTTTTGTTATTTACATTTTAAAGTTTAAAAGGAAGGGGAGGGGAGGGGAGGAGGGATGGAGGGGGGAGTGGGGGAGAAGGGAGAGGGGGGGTTGAGGAGAGAGGGGAGGGGGGAGGACAGGGTGCTGCACCAATGCAGGAGAGGTTTGGGCCCAACGGGTCCACTTGGTCTAGTATCCTCAAAATCTGTCCTTTCCATATACCTGTCTAATTGTTTCATGAACGCTATGATAGTCCCTGCCTCAACTACCTCCTCCAGCAGCTTGTTCCATACACCTATCCATCTATTCCTAAACCACCACCAACTAATTGGCACCAAATGTGCAGTACCAGTGACAGAAACAGTAGGCCCAATGATAATGAGTATGCCCAATGATAATAAGGGTGTCAGGGGTTATGGAGCAATGGCAGGAGAATAGGGTTGAGAGGGAGATAGATCAACCATGTAAGGATGATGGCAGAATGGACTTGATGGGCTGAATGGCCAAATTCTGCTCCTAGAACTTATGAATTTATGATCCACTGACCCGTGTCCAATGGTCCTCTTGAACTGTAAGTAGACATCAGAACTCTCATCAAAATCAAGTCGCCCAAGTCAAATCAAGAGCTTTTCCTGCAGGTTTAGCTTTAGGTATAGATTTATTATTGGCATGTGTACAAAGGTACAGTTAAAGGCTTGGTTTTGCTTACTATCCAATCAGATAATACTACACCTCAATACAATCAAGTCTAACACAAGTAAGTCAAACACGTTGATTTATTGTCATACATTCACAAGTATGTACAGCGAGAATAAGGTACGATGACAATCTTGCTTGCAGCAGCCTCACAGGCACATAGATTTAGGCAGCACATGAAACCATAAATTATGCATAAACTGTACAAAATTGTACACCGTGTGGTGTGGAGAAAAAACAAGACATTAGTACACAAAAGTTTTTCACTGCTCTTCCCATTTCCTAACTTCAGATTACAAATCTGATGAATATTTCCTTAAAGCTGTTTATCTGCAACTCAGTTCAGTCTTGACCTTCACATCACGATATATGTATGCAAAACCAACAACAAGGCACGGTGAGGCAGCAGTAGATTTACTGCCTTAGCGACCCGGGTGTGATCCTGACTACGGGTGTTGTCTGTACGGAGTTGGTATGTTCTCCCCGTGACCGCATCGGTTTTCTCCGGGTGCTCCAGTTTCCTCCCACACACCAAAGGTGCACAGGTTTGTAAGTTCATTTGGATTTAGTAACATTTGTAAGTTGTCCCTAGTGTGTAGGATAGTGCTAGTGTACGGGGTCTCCTGGTTGGCGTACACTCAGTGGACCGAAGGGCCTGTTTCCGCTCTGTATCTCTAAACTAAACTAAAACTAGACTAATGTCTAATTCCAAACCAACATTGCCATCTGTTTGCATGCTGCAGTTTGAGCTTTTACAATGTACTGAGTAATGTACTTCCAACATGATACCGAAAGGAACCAGGAAATGGTAAATAAAATCTATCCAAAGCAATTTAGAAACATTTCTTGCATTCCTGATTTAATTGTATAGAGGATTTTTTAAAATCGAACATACTTTTGCAGGAGAATGTTATTAAAAAATTATCACATATCAACCACAATCCCCTTTGCTCACTGAACTACATTGGGTCCTCAAACGTACTTTTAAAGTTCTTTTTTTCAAACACATCCATGACCTCAACGCTCCCTCTTTAAACATTTCCAATTACGCTTCACGCTAAGACACCTGTGCTTTTTGGATATTGGTCTTGCTCAACCCAGTTGTTCTAACTCCACTGGCAGCCTTGCCAACAGCTGTCAAGCTACTAAACCTGGTGCTCTTTCATTGAACATCTCCCACCCTCTACCAACCTCTCTGGTGAATGGTGGTGATGGAAGACTAAACACATGTCTGTAATGGAGGAGGTGGTTTGCCTGCTTGATCATTATTGCCCAGCCACACAATTGTATCACCAGTTGGCATATACAATTTATGCAGTTAACACCTATTTAGCAAGGTTCATTGAGGAATGAAAGGTTAGGGCCTTGAGAGCAGGCGATGGGGTCAAAGAAAAAAGAGCTGGTCTGGCAGTGATAACAGGAAAGATGCATTCTTTCCATCAAATGATGTCCATTGTATAAAGCTAGTGCAGCAGCTTGGATCACAATGGATGAGATCAAGTTAAATGCGACTATAAGATATTGTTATTCAGTGGCAGGTATGGTTCGCATGGAACTACACCAACAGTTTATAACTGCTGTTTCTAATGATAGATTAGTTGGGAACGATGATGCCCAGAGCTGGGAGCTGTGGCTGAGGAATCATTCCTCAAGAGCATCATTGACTGTAGCTGCACAGCTTCAAGTTTCATGTTGCCAGGACTTGTGGGCCTGAGCTGTAGCGAGAGGTTGGGCAGACTAGGAGTTTATTCCATGGAGTACAGGAGGATGAAGGATGAACTTGGAGAGGTGTATAAGAGAGGAATAGATAGGGTGAATGTTGAGAGTCTTTTACCCAAAATAGGGAAATCTAGAACCAGAGGACATAGATTTAAGGTGAGATGGGAAAGATTTAATTGGAACCTGAGGGACAACTTTTTCACACAGAAGGTGGTGATCATATGGAATGAGGTGCCTAAGGAGATAATTGAGCTCGGTACCATAGCAACATTTAAAAGGCATTTGGTCTGGTACTTGGAAATTAAAGGTTTAGTGCAATACTAGACCAAGCGGACCTGTTGGGCCCAAACCTCTCCTGCAATGGTGCAGCACCCTCTCCTCCACCACTCCCTCCTCCCCTCCCTCCCTCCCTCCCCTTTCCCCCTCCCTCCACTCCCCCCTCCCCTCCCCTTCACCCCTCCCCCTTACCCTCAACCTCCCCCTCCCCCCAACCCCCCTTATCCCCCCTCAAACCTCTCCCTCCACCACCCTCCACCTCACCCCTCCTTCCACCTCCCCTTCCCCTCCCCTTCCCCAACTCCATCCCCTCAACCCTCCTTATCCCTTCCTCTTCCTCCTCCCTCCCTCCATACCCCCCTCCCTCCCTCCCTCCATACCCCCTCCCTCCCTCCCTCCCTCCCTCCCTCCCTCCCTAGGAGATAGATTTAAACTTTAAAATGTGAATAACTTAAAAAATATAACACCGATTTCAATGAAACTTCTTCCATTAGCACCAAGGGGAAGACAGTGAGTAAGGTGGGCCTAAAATTATCGCGCTATCGTGTACCATTTTGGCTGTAGTTCAGGAACAAACAAACAAACAAACGAGAGTTTTAGAATATAGATGAGACAAACATGGATAGGTGGGACTAGTTTAGATGGGACATCTTGGTCAGCATAGGCATGTTAGGCCGAAGGGCCAGTTGGTGTGCTATATCACTCTATGACTCTATGACTAGTGAGAAAGTTGTGTGAAGGTCAATAAAAAAAGGTTGGAGACACCCAATCCATTGATTCCTGTTCCTAAAATTTCATGGATCAAATTTTCTTCTGTAAGTTGAATCAAGTAACAATAGACAATAGACAATAGACAATAGGTGCAGGAGTAGGCCATTCAGCCCTTCGAGCCAGCACCGCCATTCAATGCGATCATGGCTGATCACTCTCAATCAGTACCCCGTTCCTGCCTTCTCCCCATACCCCCTTACTCCGCTATCCTTAAGAGCTCTATCCAGCTCTCTCTTGAAAGCATCCAACGAACTGGCCTCCACTGCCTTCTGAGGCAGAGAATTCCACACCTTCACCACCCTCTGACTGAAAAAGTTCTTCCTCATCTCCGTTCTAAATGGCCTACCCCTTATTCTCAAACTGTGGCCCCTTGTTCTGGACTCCCCCAACATTGGGAACATGTTATCTGCCTCTAATGTGTCCAATCCCCTAATTATCTTATATGTTTCAATAAGATCCCCCCTCAACCACACCTAAAATGTAATTGCAATGATTTTTAGATTACATTTCAAGTTGCTGTTGGAACCAATGCACAGGATCTCCCATGAACCAGTACAATCAACTCACATAATATGTTCTTTCATTTTTTTACTCTCAGCATTACAATCTATTCTTTAAAATAATGAGGAATAGAAACCTTGTCACCTATGAAAGATAATCATTTCATGACAATTCAGGAAATAAATAAATATTTCTTTTACAATCTTGGGATTATATTTTATAGTCAATTAAGTATATGTTATGAAGGGTAAACTCAAAATACTGGAGTAACTCAGCGGATCAGACAGCATCTCCGAGGAAAAGGAATAGGTGACGTTTTGGGTCAAGACCCTTCTTCAGACTGAGAGTCGGGGGGAAAGGGAAATTAGAGATATAGAAGGTGATCTGGAGAGATATAGAACAAGTGAATGAAAGATATGCAAAAAGGGAACGATGATAAAGGAAATAGGCCATTGTTAAGCTTTGGTCTAGGTGAAAACGAGTTACAGAAAATGAGACTCAACAAGCCGACTTTGAAGCTAGTGCAACTAATTTGGTAGGGGAGGGACGGAGAGAGACTGGATACAATGGTTACTTGAAGTTAGAGAAATCAATATTTTCATACCAGCTTGTAAGGGTAGTCATGGTTGCAATGACCAAAGGGCAGGACCCATTTTGTACAGCAAGCTCCCACAAACAGCCCTGTTTTTAAATCCCATCAAATTAACAACGCTTTTTGATAGGTGGAGTGAGATTCAAATAAGAGGTGGAGAAACTTTCTGCTGAGCCACAAGCGAAAGTAAAGAAATGCTTTGTCTAACCATCAAACGGTTGGAATTGTGCAATTTCCATGCAGGGGCATGGCCTGTTTTCTGAATGGGGCAAGTACTGGATTTCCATCCAGTATAAAAGATAGCATGCTATTTTATAGGTTTGACCTGTCAACTATTTGTTTTTACTGCGTTCTTTTCAGCTGGAGAATTCAGTAACATTCTAGTGCAGAGCACAGTGAGTTACTTTGCAGACTTTGGACATCCAAAGACCTTTTCCTTGACAAACTTTGCCTTGCTAATGAAGTAAATCAGACAAATCTATGGTTGTGCCCTGTTGGTGAGGAATTGAGTGGGGTGGGGGTTGGGTTAGGGGTGGAAGGCAAGGTGGTTAAAATGGAGGGAGCGCCATTATGGAGGAGAAGATTTGATCTGGCACAGGGATGTCAAGTCCTTTATATATATTCAGACCAGCGGTTACATAGAGAAAGACCCTGGTCAAGGTGGAATATGCAATTGGAATATGAAAACACAAATGCTATATAGGTGTATGTCAGGGATCCTGGTGTGGCCTTGATCTCTTCACCCTGTACCAATCTCTCCTCCAGAACTGGTGGTGATTTAAATGTTTGGCTCATGACTGTCACCAAGAGCTAAGATACAGATGCAGAGTTCAATGATAATTGCGTTTACCCTAAGATCCTCGTAGTGCAGACCTTTGGGCAAGACCGTTGGCAAATACAAAGTGATATTTCAATAAGTTAATGCTTCCCCTCTCCAGAATCACCGACTTTCAGTCCCACCATCTAACTCAGTGTTCACATATCATATTTGGAAACAAAGGCTCACACAGCACGGAAGCAGGTCCATCAGCCCAACTCGTCCATGACAACCAAGATGCCCCATCTAATCGAGTCCCATTTGACCCGTATCCCTCTAAACCTTTCCTATCCATGTACCTGTCCAAGTATCTTTTGAATACTGTTATAGAACCTGCCTCAACTACCTCCTCTGGCAGCTAATTTGATATACCTACCACCCTCTGTGTGAAAATGTTACATCTCAGCTTGCTATTAAATCTTGCCCCTCTCATCTCAAACCTATGTCCTCCATTCTTGATTCCCCATCTCTGGATTAAAGACTTTGGGCATGTACTCTACTATTCTCCTCATGATTTTATACACTTCTATAAGATCACCCCTCAATCTCCTGCGGTCCAAGGAATAACTTGTCCAAACTTTCCCTGGAACTCAGGCCCTCTAGACCTGGCGAGATATTTGTACATCTTTTCTGCACCCGTTCCAGTTTAATGATACCCTTCCTATAGCAAGGTGGCCAAAATGGAACACAGTACCCAAATGTGGCCTCAGCAAAATCTTGTGCAACCAATGCCCTGACTGATGAAAGCCAATATACTGAAAGCAATCTTGACTACCCTATCTACCTGTGATGCCATTTTCAGCAAACTATTAACCTGTACTCCCAGATCCCTCTGCTCAGCAGCATCCCCAGGGCCTTGCCATTTCACCGTGAAAATCCTACTTCCCAAAATGTAACAGTTCACACTTATCTGCATTATTTGATTGTCTCGGCTCGGTCCGACCTCACAGTGGTTGTTCTCGTATGATTAATAAGAGCAAAGGTAAAACAATTATTCGTCTGTATTAAATTCCGTTGTTGTTCTTTATTTGAGAATCACATACTCGACAGAAGTACAGAGTGACAATCCATGTGCATAGCGCTGTGGAGGCTGTTTTAGATTTCTTTAGATTTTGATTTAGAGATACAACGCGGAAACAGGCCCTTCGGCCCACCAAGTCCACACCGCCCAGCGATCCCCACACATTAACACTATCCTACACACACTCGGGACAATTTTTTACATTTACCCAGTCAATTAACCTACATACCTGTACGTCTTTGGAGAATGTGGGAGGAAACCGAAGATCTCGGAGAAAACCCACGCAGGTCACGGGGAGAACGTACAAACTCCGTACAGACGGCGCCCGTAGTCAGGAATGAACCTGAGTCTCCGGCGCTGCATTCGCTGTAAGGCAGCAACTCTACCACTGCGCCACCGTGCCGCAGTGCCGCACGTGCCGTGAGTTTTACGTGCTCACTAGTCAATATAGTGCTTCTGTAAGGTTTTATCTCAAGGCTACAGTATGCAAGGGGAGAGGCTGCCTAACTTCTTTTGAGGCCTCCTGAAATATCACAGGTTGAGCATATGGTAAAAGAAGTAGGAAGTCGGTCAACCCAAAACAACTGTCCTCCCACAGAAGCGGTATGGGGTACACCTTGATATTCCCACTGTAAACTACAAGAACACTATTGAGTTGTTATCTCCACACAAAGAGAAGTATTATCTTGCTTCAGAGTGACTGCAGTGAACATTCACGAGCGTGATTCCAATGAAGTGGGTATTGTTTTATGAAACCGTTTTATGCAAGGTTGACCTGGACTGTTTAAAAGAGTAAAAGGTGATTTTACTGACACATTAAAATGATGAGAGGCTGTTTCGCAGGCTGACATGATTAGTACTTGGAGAAGTGGAGCATGGTCATAGAACAAAGTGTCTGCCATTTAAGACTAAGTTAAGGAGACATTTCTTTATACAGAGAGTGGTAAACCTTTGAAATGTCTATCTCAGAGGACAGTCATTATGTACATTCAAAACAGCGAACAATGGATTTTTGGAGATTAAGAAGAGAGTCAGAGGATATGGGGATCAGAGGCGTGGACTTGAGGAATTGAATGTTAGTGCAAACTTATGCCCTAACCCTGATTCTATTTGTTTAGTTTTCAAAGTTCAAACCATACTGTCCATTATGATTTGAAAAATGCAAGTCATTGGGGACCCAAAGGATGAAGGTGGAGTTCAGCAGTGTATGATAATCCCCAGATATCCTCCTTTTTAGATTCTCTTGCCCACCTCCCTTTTCTTCCTAAGCATTTGTACTCACTAAATGTGCTATTACAGACCTTTCTATGGCAGCCTATCAATCAAGCAACTTGTTGGTCTCTAATTGATATTTGCTTGGGTAGTAGATCAATGACATAGTATTACATTGAATCCAGCATCTGGAGTATATCTGGAGTCTCACGAAGAGTCTCGACCCGAAATGTCACCCACTTCTATCCAGAGATGCTACCTAACCCGTTGAGTTACTCCAGCACTTTGTGTCTATCTTTGGTGTAAACCAGCATCTGCAGTTCCTTCCTACACATCTGGAGTATATTGTTACCTTTCTCCAGTCAGCTTTGCCCTGTGAGGTCTTAGGAAATGAAAGGAAATGAAAGATTAACAGTTAGCAGCAAGCACAAACAGATAACTGACCGCTAACAAAATAGGTGTGAGGACAAGATTATGGAGAAGAAAGGTTTAGGTTTAGAGTTTTTATTGTCATCTGTACTGAGGTACAGTACAAAGCTTTGTTTTGCATGCTATCCAATAAGGTCTGTGTAGGAAGGAACTGCTAATGCTGGTTTACACCGAAGATAGACACAAAATGCTGGAGTAACTCAGCATCTCTGGAGAGAAGGAATGGGGTGACGTTTTGGGTCGAGACCCTTCATAAGGTCTGTTTACTCTAATGCCTGCAGGAGTGATAGAAGTGAGGTTGTGTAAACTTGAAGAGGAAGATGTGCATGACAGAAGTGTGAGGAGATTTGGAGAAAGCGTGGTTGTGGCGAACAGCAGGTTCCACAGGGGGGTGCAAAGGAAACACAGTGAATTATGCCCCAGAGTGCAGATAATCAGGTGACGGAAAAGAGGTGTAAATACTGAGGCTAAACAGAGCGTAATGTATTTGGTGTCCAATATTAGGAGTCTGGTCATTACCCATTTAGTGGCATTACTGTCAAATAAGTTCATAAATTCATAAGTCAAAGGAGCAGAATTAGGCCATTCAGCCCATTGACCTCTCAACCTCATTCTTCTGTCTTCTCCCCATAACCTTTGACATCCTTTCTAATCAAGAATGTGTCAACCTCTACTTTAAAAATACCCAACGATTTGGTCTCCACAGCCGTCTGTGACAATGAATTCCACAGATTAACTAAATAAATTCTTCGTCATCTCCTTTCAAAAGGTACATCCTTTTATTCAGAATCATAGAGTCATAGAATGAAACAGTAGGGAAACAGGCCCTTCAACCCAACGTGCCCACACCAGCCAACATATCCCAGCTACATTAGTCCCACCTGCCCGCATTTGGTCCATATCTCCCTAAACCTGTCCTATCCATGTACCTGTCTAACAGTTTCTTAAATGGTGGGATAGTCTCTGCCTCAAATACCTCCTCTGGCCTCTTGTTCCATGCACCCGCCACCCTTTGTGTGAACAAGTTACCCCTCAGATTCCAATTAAATCTGAATTAAAAAATGAATGGAAAGGCGCAGTGTGTCAGTGCAACTTAACAGCATGGTGGCACAGCTTGTAGAAAACTGCTGCTGGTCAGCTCCAGTGAATCATGGGTTCTGCCATTTTCTGTGTGGAAAATCCCTGTGATGGCGTGCAAATTTATTTTTCTCCCCTACATGCCAAAGACATTTGGATGGTAGATTGAGTGGTCTACTCTAAATTGCACATCATGTGCAAATGAACGGAGTAGACTCAATGGGCCGAATGGCCTACTTCTACTCCTTTGACATGAGTGGTAAAACCTTGGGGAGGTGGAGGGTGTACTTGTGGGGAGAATAAAATGGGATTAAAATAAAATGAATGTGAATGGTTGCTTGATAGTGTGGATTTGGGCTGAGTCCTGTTTACGCGCTGCATGCTGTGCTTTTGGTATGAGTCACCTCTGACCACTGTTACTCAAAATTAGCTTATATAAAACTTATTAGCTTATTTATCTTTTTGCGATTTGGTGTTAAGATGGGGTTCTTCCTTCTGGTAGTCTGCTGTAGTAACACATCCACCACTAATCTTGCAGTCTCCTCTTAGTTCTTCTGCATACCATTCCAGCAGTTTAAGGAATAAAGCTAAATGAAGTTATAGGGCACCTCCACTTTAAGTTTTGCCAAATACCCTAAAGAGTCAAGAGTCAGGAGTGTTTTATTGTCATGTGTCCCAGATAGAACATTGAAATTCTTACTTGCAGCAGCACAACAGAATATGTAAACATAGTACATTGTAAACAATGTAATAAACTAGAAAAAAAAAGTTCAGTGTGTGTATCTATATACATACTCACATATACACATATATATTATAGATAAACACACACACACACACATATATACACACACACACACACACATTTATGCATATATAAATTTATATACACATACATATATAGATACAAAATGCATGTGTAACTCGGCGGGACAGGCAGCATCTATGGCGAGAAAGAATGGATGACATTTCGGGTCAACACCCTTCTTCAGACTGATGTCATGGGAGAGGGAGTTATACTTCCTTATCTATATATCTCCCTCTCGCCTAATATCAGTCTGAAGAAGGGTCTCGACCCAAAACGTCACCCATTCTTTCTCTCCAGAGATGCTGCCTGTCCCACTGAGTTACTCCAGTATTTTGTGTATATTTTTGGTTTAAACCAGCATCTGCAGTTCCTTCCTACACACACATATACATACATATAGATGTGAGTGTGTGTATGCATATGTATGTATATATGTGTCTGTGTGTGTGTCAGTCTCGTGAACCTCGAATAGCCGTAGGCTGTAGGGAAGCTGTTCCTGAACCTGGACATTATCTTCCTGATCTACTCTTAACTATTGGCAGAGACATCCAATGTCTCCTTTATCCCTTCTCACCTAAAGGCAAAATGCCAAAGAAGAGCAAAATCTAGAAGCTCACTAAGTTTATTTGTAAGCAGCATGATAACCAAATTTCACTGTACTAGTTTACCAGTGAAACTTGTTGATCAATTTATCTACAAGGGTTTTACATAAAACATAAAAGTAAACTCAAAGAAAGTGCAAGATACCTAAATGCGTGGGAGGTTTCAAGTTGACAAGAAAAATGGGAGTGTCAGCATTGTAAATGAAAACAAAAGAAAATGCCAATTATAAAGAGTATGCTTCAGAGAATTACTTTCAGAAGAAGCCAACGGATCAGGATTGTGAAACACAGGAATGCATAGAAACTATAGAAGATATACTATTGACGTGGGAATGACTAAATATCAGAAATACTTCATTTGCTGAAGAGCATTTTATGACGTCCAAAGGATGTGCAAAGTACTATATCAATACACGTGCATACGTTTATGTAATCCTGTTGCATATTATGTCAGATTATCCTCCCTAGTGCTGCCACCGCCCTCCTCCCAAATCACTTTGCAGTTACGGCTGTAACACACCCCATTCGAGAAACAGACTGGCAATTCCGCAAAGATGTTGACTCAGCTTAGCAAGCCAAATCTGCAGCACACTCCACATCCCTCACAGATTGCCGGCATAATGATGATGATTTAGTTTAGTTTAGAGATACAATGTGGAAACAGGTCATTTGACCCACCGAGTTCGCGCAAACCAGCGATCACCCATACACTAGTTCTGTCCCACACACGAGTGACAATTTATAGAAGCCAATTAAACTGCAAACATGCACATCTTTCGGAGTGTGGGAGGAAACCGGTGCACCAGGAGAAAACCCACGCGATCACAGGGAGTACACCCAAACTCCATATAGACAACACCCATAGTCAGGATCGAACCTGGGTCTCTGGCGTTGTAAAGCAGCAACTCTACCACTGTGCCACTGTGCCACAGTGGTATCAAAAAATGATAAAGATGGATAGAAACAGCACAGCTCTTTCCAAGTAGATGCCTTACACAAATCTGGATGCAATATTTGGTACAATCTCAAGTCTCCATCTGGATATCTACAACCAAGTGCAATTGTTGAAATGTATCTAGATATTTACAGAGGTAGAGCAAACATCATTCTGTTGCTGCATATAGTCTCTTGCTTCCATGATATTATGGCCTTGTCTCGTATGTTTTTGGTCCATGTTCTTCACAGAGTTGATAAGGAACGCTATTTATCAGTAAGAAGACTATCATTGATCCACATATTGTACATTTAATAAAGAAATAGGTCCTAAGGCACTTCATTGTCAACACAATAAATTTGCCAAGCTATATAAGGTGATATCTGAACAAATGTACAAAATCTTGGTCAACATAATATATTTTAAGGAATGTCCTTAATGAGAAATATGTGGTGGAGAGGCTTAGGGGAGGTTTTCAGGCACTTGTCAGAAGCAGGCAGATAGTTTTCAAGATTATAGAGAAAGGGAGAAGAAAAACCATGGAAGGGTTTGAAATCAATAACTGAGAATTTTAAAATCAAGCCATTGCTAAACTGGGAGCCAATTAAAGTCAGAAAGTGCAAGGGACCAATGTTAATTAGGACATAGGCACAACAAGTTTGAATAAATTGGTGTTTATGTCGAGTATCATGACAAGAGGCCAGCTAGAGATGGAGCTCGATTTGTCAAGTCACAAGGTAGCTAATACAAGAATGAGGACTTAAGCAGGAGTTAAGTTGAGGGAGGGGTTTTATTAGATTTGGTTCAATGCTTTACTTTTCCAAATCAGAACTGAGTTTTGGCTGAAGGAAGATACAAATCTCACAGAAAATCTAAATCAGACCTAAATGAGCTTTGTACAGATGTTCTTTAGGAATAAATTAATAGTTTCTCAGAACCATTTCAACTTCAAATTGTTGACCAGTGTGGGCAAGTTGGACCGAAGGGCCTGTTTCTACACTGTATCACTCTATGACTCTATGACTAACTTTAATGACTATATGAACTTTCCAAGTTTTTTTAAATATTGTATTACATGATGTTAAAATAACACCTCATCAATCAAAATGCAGAACTAATATGATACAAAAATACTTTAAAAATTCATTTGAATGAGGAAAAATAAAAAGATTCAGATTGCTTTCATTTATAAGATTAAATGACTAAGCTATAATTGATGTAGATGTTAGAAATTGGATCGTGAACAAATCCATGTTTGTACAAGAAAGATGAGAACAAGACATGTTGAAACAACAGGTAGTTAGTGTAAGTACATAAAGGCAGTATAATTAGGTTTAATGGCAGTTCTATGTTCTAAAAAAAGTATTTTATTAATTTAAAATTCACCCAGTAGGTCTAAAATATTCAAATAATGTACCTTTCATTTTTGCCCTTTTGATTTACAAAAGATCTTGTGAACATGTTACTATCAGTACCTGAAAGCATTTTGAGAATGCCCTGTTATGTTTTAATGCAATCTTCAAGAAAGAAACATTGAATAATTGCATGTTTAAATATGGGGTGGAAATACTATGAATAAAGTGCCCTTTCATTTATATAAGAACAAAGAATTGCAACAAATCTGCATATAATTTTTAAAAACATTCAAATAAAAGGTGAAAGAGTTGATATTTCCAGTATCATTAAAAGCAATTGTTGCTTGTTTTGATCTTCAATGGACATGCAGTTATTATGTGACTTAATGCTGTTATAAAACTATCTGATTTAGGAAAATGAGAGTCTGGGCTTTTGGTTTTTGCTTCTGAAGTTTGAGTTTATAGAGACAAAATCAGCAATTTAGCAACAACAAAACTTGAAGCACATTTCCAAGAGAATAATAATCAGCCTGAGTTCGTTCTATATTCAACTGATACATGGGATAAGACTATGAGAATTTTCAGCTTGTTACCTTTTGATTGATCTCAGCCCAGGACACTTCCTTTCTCATTGTACAGCTAGTTCATTGATCTTGTATTTAAACAACCTGTGAGGTCACAGCCTAACCTAAAATTCATCTGCCTTTCCAATCTCAAACACTCTTTGGGGCAGATTACAAATTTTGGATTACAAAAAATATTATATTATTTTCCAAACAATATCTGGTGCTTGATATATTATTTCATCTGTTAATGCTCACAAAGAACTACTTTCCTTGCTATAGGTCAAATCTTTCTCTGTCACTTTTTAGTTCATTTCTCAGGGACTCAGGCATAGCAGCCAAGGCGAGCATTGGTGGCCAATCCTGAATTGCCCATGAGAATGTGATGATGAGCTATATTTTTTAATCCTGGCAGATATTCTGGTGAAGTTACTCCCACAATGTTGTTAACGATGCAAGTTCCAAAGTTTAGACCCATATATTTGCAACTCAAGCTGGCAGAGCTGCTGCCTCACAGCGCCAGTGGCAGCATTCAATCCTGACCTCGGGTGCTGTCTGTATGGAGTTTGCACCTTCTCCTTGTGGCCGGGTGATTTTCCTCTGGGTGCTCTAGTTTCTTCACACCAAAGATCTGCAGGTTTGTAAGTTAATTGGCCTCTGTAAATTCTCCCTATTGTGTCGCGAGTGGACGAGAAAGTGGGGTACCTTAAAACTAGTGTGATGGGGTAATCGAAGGTCGGCATGGAACTCTGTGGGCCATAGGGCCTGTTTCCATGCTATATCTTTAAACTTAATCTCTCGATAGTGCATAACTGGAAGGCGACATGCAGTGACTGGTGACTGCTGTTAGTGATGCAGCATTTTGAGTTGACTGGTAATAGATATTGTGAGTTTGGGAAATGTTATCAAATAAAACTTGTCAAGTAAATGCAGTTTATAAATTATGCACACTGGTCATAGGGTGCCAATGATGGAGAGAGTAAATATTCAAGCTACTTAGTACTGGATGGTTTCCAGTTTAATTGGAGCTGCTTCTTGCCAGTGGGAGGTATGTTCCCTCACTCTCTTGAGGGCCCTCAAAATGGTAGAAAGGTTTTGGGGAGAAAAGGTGAGTGGGTCACTACTGGATGCTAGGCTTTGACCTGACTTTGTAGCCAATGCACTAGTGTTGCTGGAGATAGACACAAAATGCTGTAGCAACTTAGCGGGACAGGCAGCATCTCTGGAGAAAAGGAATGGGTGACATCTTGGGTCGAGGCACTTCTTTCGACTCCAGACTTCAGACTAGCAGTCTGAAGAAAGGTCTCGACCCGAAACGGCAATAAATTCCTTTTCTCCAGAGTTAAAGTTCTCACCGCCTGTCCCGCTGAGTTACTCCGCATTTTGTATCTATCTTACTCTTACAGAGTAAACCAGCATCTGAAGATCCCTCCCTACTAGTGTTGCTGGTCCAGTTTTAGTCAGTGATGATTACCCAGGATTTTCATGATCAGGGACTTTGAAAATGACAATAATGGAAATACATGTGTCATATTAATGTTACTTCCCTCCTTCCACCCCAGGCTTCACTGTTATCTATGTCTTACTGAATGCAGGTGTCAACTGCACTATTTGCTGAGGAGCTGTAAATGGAAATATAAATAGTTTAGTTTAATTTATTTTAGAGATACAATAGACAATAGACAATAGGTGCAGGAGTAGGCCATTCGGCCCTTCGAGCCAGCACCACCATTCAATGTGATCATGGCTGATCATTCTCAATCAGTACCCCGTTCCTGCCTTCTCCCCGTACCCCCTGACTCCGCTATCCTTAAGAGCTCTATCTAGTTCTCTCTTGAATGCATTCAGAGACTTGGCCTCCACTGCCTTCTGAGGCAGTGAATTCCACAGATTTACAACTCTCTGACTGAAAAAGTTTTTCCTCATCTCCGTTCTAAATGGCCTACCCCTTATTCTTATACAGTGCGGAAACAGACTATTCGACCCACTGAGTCAGTGCCGACCAGCGATCACGTGTATCTATCCTATGCATTAGGGGCAATTTCCAGAAGCTAATTAACCTACAACCCTTTGGAGTGTGGGAGGAAACCGGAGCACCCGGTGAAAACCCACGCGGTCACAGGGAGAATGTGCAAACTCCGTACAGACGGCACCTATAGTCAGGATCAAACTCCTGTCTCTGGTGCTATAAGGCAGCAAATATACCGCTGCGCCACTGTGCCGCCCCTTTAGAACAAATTGCACAAGGGGATATACCGGGTCATCAGGTTACATCGTGCTGCACCCTTGTCTATGTTTTTGGAAAAGCCAGGCAATTACCATCTCCAGAAAGGGAGAGTCAGTCAGCCTAACCTTGACATTCATAGCATTGGTCAATGAGTAGGAGGCAGGGTGAGGCCCATGACTCACAACAAACAATCCATTGTATAAAAACAAAATCATTTACTTAAAAAGCTGGGTCTTAGAGTCATACAGAGTCACTGTATGATAATAGGCCCTTTGGCCCACCATTGCTTTGCTGACCATCCAGGTTTCTATTATTCTATTATTCTATTATTATAATTATTTTATTTTTTAGCATTCACCTTGTATCTCTTCTATACCGTGGCAATTCATGTGAACCTCTAAATATTTCTTGAACCCTCTGCCTCCACTAAACCTTCAGATAGCTCTGATTCCAGATTTCAACCACCCTCTTGGTGACATAAAACATTTTCCCGAGTCCTCTCGCCATCCCTTATCCTTTACGTTAAATTTGATCCCTTTAGCTACAGGCAGTTCTGTAGAGTTGAGGCATTTCTCACAATCTTATCAATGCTCAGCTTCATTTTGTATACATCCATCATGTTACACCCTCAGCTTTTCCACTCCAAAGAAAACAAACCCAGCCCATCCAGTCTTTCCTCATAATTATTACGCCCCATCCCAGCACTACGCTGGTAAATCTCCTCTGCACCTCTCTACCCTCCTTCTTATAGGGTGGCTACAAGAACTGTACACAGTACTCTATTCGTGGCCTATCCAATGTTTTATAAAGTTGTATAGTTGTAACGCAGGGTAGCACAGTTGCGCACCTGATGGAGCTGCTGCTTCACAGCATCAGGGAACCGGGTTCGATCCAGACCTCAAATGCTGTCTGGGAGGAGTTTGCACATTCTCCCTCTTGACCGCATGGGTTTCCTCCAGGGGACTCCGGTCTCTTCCCACATCCCAAAGATGTGTGGGTTAATTGGCCTCTGTAAATTGTCCTGAGAGGATAGAGAGTTGATGCAAAAGTAGGATAGCATAGAACTAGTGCGAACGGGTGATTGCTGGTCGGCGTGGACTCGGTGGGTCGAATGGCTTGTTCCTATTGCTGTAACTCTTGAAATTAAAATTGAAGCTACCATGACCTCAATATTCTTGTATTCTGAATGAAATTTGGTGGTGTTCCGTGAACCCATGGACTTCAAATCTGATTCTATGTTATTTCCCCTACTGTAAACATTTTTTACTTTCAACTGCAAAATGAACACAGCCATATACAGCTATAGAAAGTTAGACATACACAAATGATTCATTTTTAGAGATTTCACGTAGGCAGTTAAAACTCCCCCGTTACAACCCATGTAGTTAGCATCGATTACAGCTCTTGTAGAGCATGTGCCCCATTGCAGCATTTCTCAGCTGCTGTCCTTACAGCTCAGAAATGGGTCATGATCCAATGCCACAGGGGGTCTGCTTTGTCATCAAAGGCCATCTGGATACTTCAGATGTTTTTCTTGAAAGAGATCAAGCAGGGCAGACTTCCTCAGGACAAAAGCGTCATGGCAACTTCCTGCAAATCTGGGATTGGCATGCAGAATCTTTACATCTGGACACACGCAATCTGGACATTCAGCCAGTGGAAATCCTTCCTATTTGAAAAGCCCGTGCGTGCGTGGGATGGGGTTGCGGGCTGGGTGTTGCTCTTGGTTCTGTAGGACTAGGCAATGTTACATGAGTGTCACCTATTGTACCCTGTACTTTGGCAACTCAGGCAAGCTCGGGAAAAAAAATGATAAAGCAATTCCTCCAAAATTCCAGCTCTTTGTGTCTGTGAATATGTCAGGCACAGAAATAATGGCCTCAGATAAGTAAAATGGAATAGCTTGCTCTGTGGTTCTATTATTTTTGGTTTGTGGTTTTTGCTTAGATTTCTTGTTGTTATAATAATATCAGCTTGATTGTGGGAACATGATAATAATCACGTATAAAATGGGCTTTGAAAGTGAGAGTAGAACTGGTAATTATACATTAAGTAAAATGAATGGAGTTAAAGATATGTGAAATATTGACTGCTGAATTCTTACTTTGACTAGTTAGCCTTTGACTTTGGTTTTATGCTGCATGTAATAATTATGGTTGCAATACGTTCAATAAGTAACAATTATTTTCATGCTATTTAACCTCTTAGTTTGTTGTAATGCTTTCAAATTAACCAAAATTATTTTAGTCAATAGTCAATAGTCAATTTATTTGTCACATACACATAAATGTGCAGTGAAATGAAAAATTACCCACAGTCCAACAATAAGACCAATAAAAATAAGCAATAAAAATAAGCAATAACACACACAATCATAAACCAACACCAAACAAAAAAGAACCATCCATCACAGTGAGTCTCCTCCAGTCACCTCCTCACTGTGATGGAAGGCCAGAATGTCTTTTCTCTTCCCCTGCCATCTTCTCCCGCGGTCAGGCTGTTGAAGTTGCCACATTCCAGGCCGCGCCGGACGGTGAAAGGTCCGCAGTGGGCCGACCCAACCCCCGCTATCCGGGCGGGCGAAGACGCTGCCACTGCACGTCGGGGCGGTCGGGGCTCCCGACATTGAAGCCCCCGCCAGGCAGAGATAATCCCGCGGCCTATTCCAGGCCGCGCCGGATGGTGAAAGGTCCGCGGCGGGCCGAGCCAAGCCCCGCGATTCGGGGCGGGCGAAGACGCTGCCGCTGCCGGAGCTCCCGATATCGGCCCCCACCCAGGGGGCTGCGAGCTTCCGACGTCCACGTGCCCCGCTCCCGCAGCCTCCGAAGGCAGCCAGCGCTGCAGATGGTGAGTCCGGTCCGCGGGCTCTGCAAACCGGAGCCCAGGTGGTCCCAGGTGGAGGCCGCCAGCTCCAGGTGTTTGGCCGATGGTAGGCCGCAGCGTGAACGGAGACACGACCCAGAAAACAAAGGTCGCGTCTCCGTTCGGAAGAGACAATTTTACAGTTCCCCCCCCCCCCACATAACATACAACCATAAAAAACAATACATCACATCTAAACACTACAATTAAGACTAAAAAACTACAAAAGACAAACGGACTGCAAGCAAGCCACAGCTGCTAGGGCAGCGCAGGCACACCACGGAACATTTAGCCATTCTTTTTTCATTAGTGAAATTAAATATCTTTTCTTAACAAGAAATTGTTCTAATGATTAGCATCAGATTCAAAGAGATCACTTTAATCTGGGCCTTACTTTATTTTCATCATATATGCTGATGATGAATAATGCTAATACTTCAATGATAATAGATTTTTCTCAGAAATAATCTGCGAATTGATGAGAATGCTGAAGTTTCTTGTTTTTGATATTCGAACCATACTCTAATACATATATCCTACTGGGAAGGCAATTATACCGAGAAGTCGGCTTGCTAGGTCTACCTTGTTCATTAACTAATGGCAAGCAATATCCAATTTTGAAATGTATTTTCCCTCTCTGAGATCTTAACCACGAAACAAACTGCTGGAGGAAAGAGCTGAACGATGTTTTGGGTCCAGACGCTGCATCAATCCTGATTCATGGTCTTGATCCTATGTGTCAACACACTTCTTTACCACCACAGATGCATCCTCGCCCATTGAGTTCCTCCAGCAGTTTGTTCCATGTCCCATATTGCAGCATCTGCCATGCCTTGTGTTATCAACATAAAATGTAGATACTCTGCAACATCCCAAACCAAATCCAAGAGATGGTGCACTGTTAGAGGTGACATCTTTTCATTGAGACAATAGCAGAGATGATGTTTCTTATCATGCCTCTGTGACATTGTGAAAGATACAATATTAATTCAAGTAGCTATAAATTTGCACGTTACATTTCTCAAATAGACTAAACTTCAACTCACCCTGCAGCACCCATAGAAATATATTGATTTTAACTTCCGTAATGAATCAACAGAAATCAGCTGAGGACTGTAATAGGCACTAGGTCTACAACACCAACCTTACGCCTTGATTTAAGTTGAAAATCTACCCAATTAAAGTAATTAAAAGTTTTGCTGTTGGTTTGGGTCTTGCCTCAGCAGTTTCTGCCAATTTCCTCTGTAGTCCATAGCTCCCCGTGATCTGTTTAAATCTCTGGTAAGCATTAACTCGCATTTTTATGCACTGCAGCTTAAGATTTACCTTACCCAAGGCAGCATCAACCTTTGTATGGAAAATGCAATTCTACTTGTTAACTGTGCCCATGATAACAGGTCAAAGACCATAGTTTATCTCTGGTGCTCTTTCTATAGTCGCCTATTGATGTTTTCTCACAGATTAACTATACGTTATTTTCTATTTAGAAATTTTGAATTTAATTCTGGTTATTGACGAAGTTCAATTATGCATCCCAATTAATCTGCAAAGCCAAACACCACTCTATTTCAGTCACTGTTATTCTAGAATTTACTGCAATTGGATCCGAGCAACTCAAGTGAAAAAAAAGACATAGAGTGCTGGAGTAACTCAGCGGGTCAGGTTGCATCTCTGGAGAACATGGCTAGATGATGTTTCGGGTTGGGACCTTACTTCAGACTGAAGCATATTTGTTCAACTATCCAATTACCTCCCAGAACCAGAGCAATGAGGATGGATCTCAAGGGGTAGGGGAATGGGCTCTTGCATTCCTCTGCAATAATTTGGGCAAATCAACACTTGATACCTGTAGTGTACACCCAATAAATAACATCTCTCTCAGTCTCACTCAAATCTTTACCTTTAAATGTGGGGGCAACAGAATTCTAGTGGAAATTTACTTCAAGAATAAGTAAAGGTTTGGTTCCCAGACTATCTGATTAATCATGTTTGTAAATAAATTATTGCAAAAGGGGAATCAAAAATTATGTTTAGTTTAGTTTAGTTTAATTTTGTTTAGTTTAGAGATACTGTGTGAAAACAGACCCTTCTGCCCACCGAGGCTACACCGATCATTAATCACCTGTACATTAGGTCTATATTATCCCACTTTTGCATCCTGCACATGAGGCACGATTTACTGAAGCCAATTAGACTTCAATCACAGGAAGAACGTACAAACTCCGCACAGACAGCACCCGTCATCATGATCAAAGCTGGGTCTCTGCTGCTGTGAGGCAGCAGCTCCACCAGCTGCACCACTTGACCACCCTCTCCAAGATATTTTATTTGCATCAAATTTCCTTGCTAAAAGCACATAAGGCTGCAAAATCACATTTTGAGAAACAAAATGTTACTTTGCATCCTTCTGAAACTAACACTGAATTTTTCAACTTCAGGTAAACTGATTTTATGCTTTTACTTCAGAGGCTTCAGACCACCTGAGGTTTACTTCACCTAACATCTGAGCTGCTGATTGGTCAACCATCATTTGTCTCTAATTCTGAAGCTAGGTCATTTCCAAGCACAACAGAAGTCAACTGAACCAAATGTAGTCACAATATATATGGCGGCATGGTGGTGCAGCGGTAGAATTGTTACCTTACAACGCCAGAGTCCCGGGTTTGATCCTGACTGCGGGTGCTGTCTGTATGGAGTTTGTACGTTCTCCCCGTGACCCTCGTGGGTTTTCTCCGAGATCTTCGGTTTCCGCCCACACTCCGAAGACGTACAGATCTGTAGGTTAATTTACTTGGTATAAATGTATATCGTCCCTAGTGTGTGTAGGAGAGTGTTAATGTGAGGATCGCTGGTCGGCATGGAATCAGTGGGCCGAAGGACCTGTTTCCACGCTATATCTCTAAACTAAACTAAACTGAATAGAATTCCCACTTCCGTTATAAGAAATGATATATTTCTGGTGTACGAATAATCACAGTTAATTGCACAATAGGTAAACAAATAGTAAATTCAGGAACAACTTGTATATTCAAGTTAAGCACACCATTGACCTGAAAATGGGTGTTGTGAAACTTGCATTGTGACCAGTTCTAAGTAATAGGCTTAGTGAGTTAATTATCTAAAAGCTGTGCAATGCGATTAGGGGTCTCAATGAATCAGTTTTCATTTTGGTTCTAATTTCCCCAGGAAACACACTTTTAAGATATGAACCTAATTTTGTGTGCCGTGCATTTGCACAACACGAGTGATAATAAGTACAACCAATCTTTTCACATCACTGTCCTGTCAGGCACGACAGTGCATTTGTATTATGTACAACTTTTCTCACTGGCTTACAAATGGTTGTTGAATTTTAATGTTCGTAGAGTCACAGAGTGATACAGTGTGGAATCAAGCCCTTCAGCCCAACTTGCCCTCACCAGCCAAAATGTCCCAGCTACACTAGTCCCACCTGCCCGCGTTTGGTCCATGTCCCTCCAAACCAGTCCTATTCATGTACCTGTCTAACTGTCACTTAAATGTTAGGATAGTCTCAGCCTCAATACCTCCTATGGTAGCCTGTTCCAAACACCCGAATCAGAGAATTAACAAGACTCCCAGGTTGTTATGATTAGAAGTATTGAAATCCATGATTATATTGTATTTGTCTGGGATTCAGGATTACCGGATGGCGAAAGGTAAATCTCAAACACATGGCTGAATTTGCAGGTAAACTTACAAAGATTGATTAAGAACCATGTCCCATTTTCTCCATAGCATTACCCTGGCAGAGAACATTGGTACTCTTATACATTTATCGCTATATCATAATTGGGCTAAAATGTAAAAGTTAAATCAAAATATTCTTTTTCACACAAATCTGGTAGAAATCTGGAATTCACTTCCTGAAAAAAAAAATGGCTGCAAGTCTGTGGTTTCTAAATTAATCAAACTTTTTAGGACTGAGTTTGACAGATTAGTTGCAAAATAACCAAAATAGTTAAGGAGCAAATGAGGAAGAGTAGAAGTACCTTTCTCTCATAATCTAATAACTTAGTGGGGCAAACTCTGCTGTTTCTGTTGCTAACATGAGAGTAAAATTAATTTGTCGTTATTTGAATAATAAATGGTGCACCAGTCATTGAAAGCAAGCGTGCAGGTGCAGCAGGCAGTGAAGAAAGCGAATGGTATGTTAGCATTCATAGCAAGAGGATTTGAGTATAGGAGCAGGGAGGTCCTGCTGCAGTTGTACAGGGCCTTGGTGAGACCGCACCTGGAGTATTGTGTACAGTTTTGGTCTCCTCATCTGAGGAAAAACATTCTAGCCTTAGAGGGAGTACAGAGAAGGTTCACCAGATTGATCCCCGGGATGGCAGGACTTTCATATGAAGAAAGACTGGATAGACTAGGCTTATACTCGCTGGAATTTAGAAGACTGAGGGGGGATCTTATTGAAACATATAAAATTCTTAAGGGGTTGGAGAGGCTAGATGCGGGAAGATTGTTCCTGATGTTGGGGAAGTCCAGAACCATGGGTCACAGCTTAAGGATAAGGGGGAAGTCTTTTAAGACCGAGATGAGAAAACATTTCTTCACACAGAGAGTGGTGAGTCTGTGGAATTCTCTGCCACAGAAGGTAGTTGAGGCATGTTCATTGGCTATATTTAAGAGGGAGTTAGATGTGGCCCTTGTGGCTAAAGGGATCAGGGGGTATGGAGAGAAGGCAGGTACAGGTTACTGAGCTGGATGATCAGCCATGATCATATTGAATGGCAGTGCAGGCTCGAAGGGCCGAATGGCCTACTCCTGCACCTATGTTTCTATGTTTCTAAAGCAATAATCCTATATCGCACAATTGCAGACTATTGCAAGTGATCCACTTCTGCATAAGCTTCAGTTCACAGCTAAGCAATGTCTAATTTAAGAATGAACAAATATTTTGCTAAGACTCTTATTCCCAGTGCAGGGATGTACTCAAAAGGGGGTAGATATCTCAATAACCCACTTGGAAAAACACAGAAATATATACAGAAAATGCTTGAAACACTCTGATGGCATCTGTGGAAAAGGAAATAAACTGTTTCTGATCTCTTCAGAATCAGGAAAAGGTAACTCAGTAAGGTTAAAGGAAACTTAATGGCAAGATGATGGCTGAATGGGATGCTGTAGAGGTGAGTAGGTAAACAGCTGGAGAACATGGATCGGTGACTTTTTGAGTTTGGACTCTTTTTCAGACTAATCAGATCCCCACCCAAAACATCACCTTTAGTTTAGTTTACTTTAGTTTGGAAATACAGCGTGGAAACAAGCCCTTCGCCCTGCCGAGTCCGCAATGACCATCGATCCCCACACATGAACACAACCCTAGACACACTACGGACAATTTTACATTTGCACCAAGCCAATTAACCGACAAATCTGTACATCTTCAGAGTGTGGGAGAAAACCGAAGATCTTGGAGAAAACCCACGCAAGTCACGGATGGAACGTACAAACTCTGCACAGACACACACCCATCGTCAGGTTCAAACCCGGGTCTCTGGCACTGTAAGGCAGTAGCTCTACCGCTACGCCACCATGCCGCCCTAGCAATTACCTATCTATGTTCTGCAGAGATGCTGCTTAACCTGTTGAGTTACTCTGGCACTGTGTGTCTTTTTTTGTAAACCAGCATAAGCTGTTCTTTGTATCCACAAGTTCAACAGGGACTTTACCCTGGAGTTTAGAAGGATGATGGGGGACATTGAAACTTATCGAACAGTGAAACGCTTGGATAGAGTGGAGAGGATGTTTCCACTAGTGGGAGAATCTAGGACTAGAGGTCACAGCCTCAGAATTAAAGGACGGTCCTTTAAGAAGGAGATGAGGAGGAATTTCTTGAGTCAGTGGATGGTGAATCTGTGGAGTTCTTTGTCATAGAAGGCTGTGGAGGCCAAGTCAATGGATATTTTTAAGGCAGTGATACCAAGCACAGGCTTGGCGATCGTTTCACTGAACACCTCTGCTCAGTCCACCTTAACCTACCTGATCTCCTGGTTGCTCACCCCATCCCATTCCCAATTTGACCTTTCTGTCCTTGGCCCCCTCCATTGTCAGAGTGAGGCCCAGTGCAAATTGGAGGAACAGCACCTCATATTTCGTTTGGGTAGCTTACACCCCAGCGGTATGAACATTGACTTCTCTAACTTCAAATAGCCTTTGTTTTCCCTCTCTCTCCATCCCCTCCCCCTTCTCAGTTCTCCCACCAGTCTTACTGTCTCCGATGACATTCTGTCCCGCCCACTCACCTGACATCAGTCTGAAGAAGGGTCTCGACCCGAAACGTCACCCATTCCTTCTCTCCAGAGATGCTGCCTGTCTCGCTGAGTTATTCCAGCATTTTGTGTCTAACATAGATAGATTCTTGATTAGTATGAGTGTCAGGGGTTATGGGGAGAAAGCAAGAGAATGGGGTTAGGATGGAGAGATAGATCAGCCATGATTAAATGGCAGAGTAAAGTTGATGCGCCGAATGGCCTAATTCTGCTCCCATCACATGACCTTATGACCTTATGAGGAGGAGGCTGAGAGATGGCCATACGGAGGTTTATAAAATCATGTAGTGGAAGGATATTATTGTTACAGTCTTTTTCCCTTCCCAGGGAATTTAAAACTAGGGGGCAGAAGGTTAAAGGGAAAGGAAACAAATTAAAGGGGATCTGAAATGTAGGTTCTTCATACAGAAAATGTTGGATATATCAAAACAGCAGCCAGAGGAAGTGGTGGAAGTGGGTACAATCAGTATGTTTAAAAGATGTGTGGACAAGTACATAGAAAGGAAAGACTTGGAGGGACATGGGCCAACCTTTAGTTTAGTTTAGTTTAGTTTAGTTTAGTTTAGTTTAGTTTAGTTTAGTTTAGTTTAGTTTAGTTTAGTTTAGTTTAGTTTAGTTTAGTTTAGTTTAGTTTAGTTTAGTTTAGTTTAGTTTAGTTTAGTTTAGTTTAGTTTAGTGACACAGCATGGAAACAAGCCCTCAGCCCACCAAGTCCAAGCCAATCAGCGATCCACCAACACACCAGGGACGATTTACAAAAGCCAATTAACCTACAAACCTCCACATCTTTGGAAATTGGAATACCTGGTGGAAACCCCATGCCATCACAGTGAGAATGTATAACCTCCGTACAGACAGCACCCCTAGTCAGGTTCAAACCTAGGTCTCTGGCGCTGTGAGGTAGAAACTCTATCGCTGTGCCACTGTGCTGCTGAAATGTAGGCAAATGGGATTAGCTCAAGAATCCACCTGGGCCAGCGTGGATTAGTTGGTCCTGAGGGACCGCTTCCATGCTGTATAACTCTGTGACTCTAAATCAATGTCTCACCAAGTTTCAGATGATGCTGCTTCGATCACTATAGTGGAGTCCAATGGCACACCCTGCTTTCTGGAATCGCCACACCAACTTGTGGCAGGTCAGACCTCAATTGAATTGAAGAAAAAAACAAACTGCTGCAGGAACATAGAAGCCAGGCAGCATCTATGGAGGGAAATGTACAAAGTTTGGGGTCGGGACCCATCTTCAAGGCTGGAGTAGAGGGGAGGTAGCTGCTAAAAAGAGGTTTTACAAAGAAAGAAATGTTATTTTAATTAACTGCTTCTAACGATCTTCAAAGGACTTCAGGTGTTTTTGATGATGCATTTATCAAATTTAAATATACATTTTTAAAATTTCTTAATTTAATATTAAGTGAGAATGTTTTATTATTTTTTTTAAAAAATTATTCTTGTACAATCCCACTGTGTGTGTCAAAGATAATTCCAAATGTAACATCAGTAAAAATGTCAGCCACTGGATTCTTAGACAAGATGTCATACTTAAAGGCAAGAAAACATAAACAAATACTCTTTTTGAGGTGAGGAAAAATACCTTGAGGGTTATTCACAAAATCATATCTACCCATGAGTCAGAAATCAAACACAAAAAGCAAAGGTGTACATCTGTTTTTCAGAAAACCTTTTTTTTTGAGGGCAGAGAAAGGCAAATTCTTCTGTTTGTTTGACCCACTAGTCTAGCAACAAAACAAACTTATAATTTACCCCTGCTTATTCCCTGAGCCCATAATTAAATGAATGCTTCATGTCTTGTTTAATGTACTCCCTTCCCCTCTAGTAGCTGTGATGTTTTGTGCCCACTGATTCATGAGTCCCTTTTAGTACTTTGCTCCTGAGGTCATTTCTCGCACTGTTAGATTTTATCTGATCTTGTTCTGTATGTGTTATAACCAGGCCATATGGTCATATAATCCTCACCTAAAAATTCATGCACACATGTCACAGGCCCATCGTGAAAGCCTTGGTTGCAAAGCCGTGAACCTCCCACTCCTGGGAGGTTCATGGCTTTGCACAATCAAGCAGAGTTACTGAACACGTACTGATCTGTGAGTCTATAATTATAGCCCAGAAATTGTAATCCATTGGAGGATGCACGTTGAAGCATTGAAGTAGGTGAGGTGGTCTCTTGGAAAATCTTCAAGCTGTGCTCTATACTGCACAGGGGCCAAGATATTGCTCGGGGTAGAATAGGCCATACACTGATCTTTCTTCTGTGATATCCTGAAAAGAGTTTAGGAACTAGTTGCGGTTGGGGTTAGATCTTTGGTGGGAGGGGGTGGGAGGGGGTGGGAGGGGTGGGGGGGGGGGGGGAGGGGGGTCAAAGGAAAGAGGAATGTGAGAGGGTGCAGCTGGTAAAAAATCAGTGACTTGGATGGGGTGGTGTGGTGATCTGGGAAATATTAATTGAAGAATGCTGATTAGAGATTTGATCTTGCATGGTTGTCGCGGTTTGGTTGGGGAGATGATTCACGAGGGTAGCTGCAGAGATGATTGGATTAGGCTATGGGAGATGATTGGTAGTAAGAGCTTTGGAGATGAAGGGGGAAATTGGGAGCGTTTGACCCAAGAGATGGGGGAAGTTTCTAATAGGGTATCGTTTTCCTGCACGAAGATGGAGAATAATGGTCGAAGGTGTACATTGCTGTGATGCTATGGGAGAGAGTGCTGGCATCTCCAATGGATAACAGATACTAATCTATACTGCCTCATTTTATGACATCTGAATGCAATGAAGCTTTCCAGTTCCCAACACCTACCAATGCCATCATGGAACATAGAATGAATGTAGAAACCTACAGGACAGAAACACGGCCACAGTGCCTGTGCCGAACTTGATGCCAAGCTGAACTAATCTCATCTGCCCGCACATGATCCATACCCTTCCATTCCCTGCATATCCATGTGCCTATCTAAAAGCTCTTAAATGGTACTATCATATCTGTCGCCACCACCACCCCTGGCAGTGTGTTCTGGGCATCCACCACCCTCTATGTAAAAAAAGCCTGTCCCTTACATATCTCAACTTTGCCCCTCTCATCTTAAAGCTGTGCCCTCCAGTTTTTTCCACACATTTTTTCCAGACATTTCCACACTCGGGAAAAAAACTCTGTCTACTCTATCCATGCCTCTCATCGCATGGAAAGATTCAACATCCGACAGAAAAGATGAGGAGACTGCGCACTAAATTCCCCTATGGATTGTACATTTATTGTTCAGGCTTAGAATTTAAGAATTTCGGGGCGTTTGCCGTAGATTTTAAAATTTGAAGAAAATACTACCTCAGTCCACACTCCAACAAATTCCTGAGATTTTTGCTGTCAGAAAATTTAAAATAGAGCTGCATTCAATTGAAAATGAAATACCTAAACCCATTGTGATTGAAAGACGCTAATCTGATTGAGAGTCAACATTGACGCACGAGAAGGAAATAGGTTTTCGAAGCCCTTAAACTATTGTTATGAAATCAAATTTCACTCAGAGGTTACCAGCTGAGTGCACTAGAAAAGTGGACAATGGTTAGTGTCCACTTGCAAATGTTTCCTTATACAATGTTTCCTTATACAAAATAAATCATCTCTTGATTGTACATTTGGTAGGGTGCCACACATGCTTTGGTCAATCTTTAATTGGAATAACAGGGACAAACTTAGCCTCTGTTTGACAGGCTACAAATGTGAAATGGCAACATGTATCCTATTTGTTCACTTCTGAAATTCATGTTTCAGCACCCAGAAATAAGGGTGTATTTGAGTCCAGTTTTGACTGCTCACAAAATGTGACATATCCATGAGATTAATATCTTGTATTAAATACCTAAGCTTTTAAAAGAGTTGGGAAACCACACTTTAGGAAAAAAAATAGACCATCGGTTAATATGGCAGAGTTTCGTGAAATAAAGAATGGGTTAGATAGCATTCCGGTTAACAAGAATGTTACAATAATTAATACTAAAGACCAATCCCAAGATGTGTAGAGTCTGATCTAAATTAGGAGGTGAATATTTTTTATCAAAAACAATGAATCTCAAGACTAGAACTTTCTGAACTACTTCACACAACAGCATAAAGTAGAAAACAGTACATACAATTCAACCCCAAATGCTTTTAGATTTTAGAGATACAGCGCAGAAACAGGCCCTTCGGCCCACCGGGTCCGCGCCGCCCAGCGATCTCCGCACACTAACACTATCCTACACACACTAGGGACAATTTTTCATTTTGCCCAGCCAATTGCTATGGAGGGCGTGCAGCGTAGGTTCACTAGGTTAATTCCCGGAATGGCGGGACTGTCGTATGTTGAAAGGCTGGAGCGATTGGGCTTGTATACCCTGGAATTTAGAAGGATGAGGGGGGATCTTATTGAAACATATAAGATAATTAGGGGATTGGACACATTAGAGGCAGATAACATGTTCCCAATGTTGGGGGAGTCCAGAACAAGGGGCCACAGTTTAAGAATAAGGGGTAGGCCATTTAGAACGGAGATGAGGAAGAACTTTTTCAGTCAGAGGGTGGTGAAGGTGTGGAATTCTCTGCCTCAGAAGGCAGTGGAGGCCAGTTCGTTGGATGCTTTCAAGAGAGAGCTGGATAGAGCTCTTAAGGATAGCGGAGTGAGGGGGTATGGGGAGAAGGCAGGAACAGGGTACTGATTGAGAGTGATCAGCCATGATCGCATTGAATGGCGGTGCTGGCTCGAAGGGCTGAATGGCCTACTCCTGCACCTATTGTCTATTGTCTATTGTCTATAATTAACCTACATACCTGTATGTCTTTGGAGTGTGGGAGGAAACCGAAGATCTCGGAGAAAACCCACGCAGGTCACGGGGAGAACGTACAAACTGCGTACAGACGACGCCCGTAGTCAAGATCGAACCTGAGTCTCTAGCGCTGCATTCGCTTTAAGGCAGCAACTCTACTGCTGTGCCACCGTGCTGTTATTGACTAGTTTCCATCACTTGGATGGATAGGAGAGGACTTACCCTAAACAGTCGGACCTGATTGGTCTTGGTTTTATCATTTTTATTGCTTTTCACAAAAGGTTGTTTGGTTCAGGGTAGTTAGGGAATAAGTATGTAAAGTATGAAAAGGCTAGGTAGATCAAGGGCCATTTATCCAATTGTCATTTTTATACTTCATATTTAAATGCACTTACATGAAATGGACTGGCATGTACGATGATAGGAAAGGTTTAGAGGGATATGGGTCAAATGTGCACGGGTAATGTGGTCTAAGTCAGCATGGACAAGTTGGGCCAAAGGGCCTATTTGAGTGTTGTATTTCATTACAGGGAATCATATGTTCACCATTGTTACCATTGTACAGTTGTACAGTTAGACAGGATGTCAGCCACATGGAAATGCAGAAGCTGGAATCTTGAGCAAAGGAGTAACCAGGGGTGAAGTGCTGCCGGAGCTCACCGGAGCGCCGCTCCAGCAACTCTGTAAAAAAAGCCAAAATAACCAGCTGGGAATTTTAACTACCGGGGAATTTATCAGTGGCCGCATCGGCACCAGTGACAACTCCGGCACCTAAAAAAATTGGCACTGCAACACTGGGAGTAACACAACGGGTCAGGCAGCATCTGCGGAGAACGTGGGTAGATGTTGATTCAGGTCAGGTTCCATCTTCAGACTGATTGTAATGGGGGGAGAAATCTAAAAAAGAGAGGTGGGGGCAGGACACAACTTGGAAAGCGATCGATGGATGCAGGTGATGGGGGGGTGGGGGGGTGGGATGACTGAAGTTGGGTGAACAAAGAGGAGGGATGAAAAGGACTTGTCCAACTGTTTCTTAAATGTTGGGATAGTTCCAGCCTCAACCACCTCATCTGGCAGCTTGCTCCATACACCCACTACCCTTTGTGTGAAAAAGTTACCCCTCAGATTCCTATTAAATATTTTCCCCTTCACCTTGACCTTATGTCCTCTGGTCCTCGATTCCCCTACTCTGGGCAAGAGACTCTGTGCATCAACCCGATCTGTTCCTCTCAAGATTTTGTACACCTCTATAAGATCACCCCTCATCCTCCTGCACACCCAGCCTACTCAACCTCTCCTGAAAGCTCAGGCCCTCTAGTCCTGACAACATCCTCGTAAATCTTCTCTGAACCCTTTAAAGCTTGACAATATCTTTCGTATAACATGGTGCACAGAACTGAACACAATATTCTAAATGCGATCTCACCAACATCTCATGCAATTGCAACATGACCTCCCAACTTCTATACTCAATACTCTGACTGATGAAGGCCAAAGATGAAGCCTTATTGACCACCTTATCTATCTGCAGCTTGACCTTCAAGGAACCATGCTCCTGTACTCCTAGATCCCTCTGCAACACTCCCCAGAGGCCTACCATTCACTGTGTAGGTCCTGCCCTTATTAGACATCCCAAAATGCAACACACCACACTTCTCTCTATTAAATTCCATCAACCATTCCTCAGCCCACCAGGCTAATTGATCCAGATCCTGCTGCAATCTTTCACAACCATCTTCACTATCAGCAAAACCACCCACTTTTGTATCATTTGCAAACATTGCTTAGACACATAGATACATAGATACATAGATACATAGACAATAGGTGCAGAAGTAGGCCATTCGGAACTTCGAGCCAGCACTGCTATTCAATGTGATCATGGCTGATCATCCACAATCAGTACCTTATTCCTGCCTTCTCCCCATACCTCTTGATTCCGCTAGTCCTAAGAGCTCTATCTAACTCTCTCTTGAATGCGTCCAGTGAATCGACCTCCAACGTCTTCTGAGGCAGAGAATTCCACAAATTCACAACTCTCTGTGAAAAAGTTTTTCCTCGTATCAGTTCTAAATGGCCTACCCCTTATTCTTAAACTGTGGCCCCTGGTTCTGGACTACCTAACATTGGGAGCATTTTTCCTGCATCTAATCCCTTAATAGGTTTATATGTTTCTATAAGATCACCTCTCATCCTTCTAAATTCCAGTGAATACAAGCCCAGTCACTCCATCCTCACCAAGGCCCTGTACAACTGCAGAAGTACTCTTTGCTCCTATACTCAAATCCTCTCGTTTTGAAGGCCAACATGCCATTAGCTTTTTTCACTGCCTATTTTACCTGCATGCTTACTTTTAGTGACTGATGTACAAGGATACTCCGGTCTCGTTGTACTTCCCATTTTCCTAACCTGACACCATTCAGATAATAATCTGCCTTCCCATTCTTGCCACCAAAGTGGATAACCTCACATTTATCCACATTATGATGCATCTGCTATGCATCTGCCCACTCACCCAACACTGTCCAAATCATCCTGCATCCTCTTCACAGTTCACACTGCCACCCAGCTCTGTGTCATCTGCAAATTTGCTAATGTTACTTTTAATTCCTTCATCCAAATCATTAATGTGTATTATAAATAGCTGCGGTCCCAGCACCGAGCCTTGCGGCACCCCACAAGTCACTGCCTGCCATTCTGAAAGGGACCCGGTAATCCCTACTCTTTATTTTCTGTCCGCTAACCAATTTTCTATCCATGTCAATACCCTACCCCAAATACCATGTGCTCTAATATTGCCCACTAATCTCCTGTGCGGGACCTTATCAACGGGCTTTCTGAAGGTCCAGGTACACTACATCCACTGGCTCTCCCTTGTCCATTTTACTTGTCACATCTTCAGAAAATTCCAGAAGATTTGTCAAGCAAGATTTCTCCTTCATAAATCCATGCTGACTTGGACCGATCCTGTTACAGCTATCCAAAGCGCCATTATCACATCTTTGATAATCGACTCCAGCATCTTCCCCACCACTGATATCAGGCTAACTGGTCTATAATTCCCTGCTTTCTGTCTCCCTCCTTTCTTGAAAAGTGGGATAACATTAGCTGCCCCCCAATCCACAGGAACTGATCCAGAATATATAGAACATTGAAAAATGATCAACAATGCATCCACGATTTCTAGAGCCACCTCCTTGAGTTCCCTGGGATGCAGACCATCAGCTTTCAGTCCCATCAGTCTACCCAACACCATTACCTGACTAATGTGAATTTCCTTCAGTTCCTCCATCACCCTAGGTCCTCTGTCCCTTAGTACATCTTGGAGATTGTTTGTGTCTTCCTTAGTGAAGACAGAACCAAAGTAACTGTTCAAATTGTCTGCCATTTCCTTGTTCCCCTTAATAAATGCACCTGTTTCTGTCTTCAAGGGACCTACATTTGTCTTAACTATTTTTTTCCTCTTCACATATCAAAAGAAGCTTTTACTATCCTCCTTTATATTCTTGGCTAGCTTACCTTCGTACTTTATCTTTTCTCCCCGTATTGCCTTTTTAGTTACCTATTGATCTTTAAAAGTTTCCCAATCCTCTGGCTTCCCGCTCATCTTTCCTATGTTATACGTCTTCCCTTTTATTTTTATACTCTCCTTGACTTCCCTTCTCAGCCACAGTCACCTCTTACTCCCCTTAGAATCTTTCTTCCTCTTTGGAATGAAATGAGCCTGCATCTTCAGGATTATTCCCAGAAACACTTGCCATTGCTGTTCCACCGTCATCCCTGCTAGGGTCCCTTTCCAGTCAACTTTGACCAGCTCCTCCCTCATGCCTCCATAGTCCCCTTTGTTCAACTGCAATACTGACACTTCTGATTTTAACTTCTCCCTCTCAAATTGCTGATTAAAACATCATATTATGGTCACTACCTCCTAATGGTTCCTTTACCTTGAGTTCCCTTATCAAATCTGGTTCATCACATAACACTAAATCTAGAATTGCCTACATACCTGGTTGGCTCCAGTACAAGCTGCTCTAAGAATCCATCCCGGAGCCACTCCACAAACTCCCTTTCTTGGGGTCCTGTATCAACCTGATTTTCCCATAACCACCGTAGCATTACCTTTGTTACATGCCAATTTTAACTCCTGATGCAACTTGCACCCTATTTCCAGACTATTGTTTGAGGTCCTGTAGATGAGATCACTCCCATTAGGGTCTTTGTACCCTTACAATTCCTCAGTTCTATCCACAATGACTCTACATCTTCTGACTCTATGTCACCCCTCGCAAGGGATGCAATTTCATTCCTTACCCACAGAGCCACCCCACCCCCTTTGCCCAACTGTCTGGCTTTTCGATAGGACATACACCCCTGAATATTCAGTTCCCAGCTCTGATCCTCTTGCAGCCATGTCTCTGTAATTCCCAGAACATCATACTCACCAATTTCTAATTGAGCCTCAAGCTCATCCAGTTTATTTCTTACACTTTGCGCATTCATATATAACACTTTTAATTCGGTATTCACCTCCCCGCTCACATTGGTTCCTCTTTCACCTGACCTGACTCTCTGACCCCCTCTTGAACTTTCCGTCCCGTTAATTCGGATGTCTTACGTAACTTTTCCTGTACTCTCTTCCCCTTTAACTCCATCCTTTAACTCCCAATTTGTCAACCCCTCTTCTGCTAATCTTGCCCTGTATGTTCTCATCCAAATCGTTGATGTAGATGATAAACAGTAACTGGCCTAGCACCAAAGCCCGAGGCACACCACTAGTCACAGGTCTCCAGTCCGAGAAGCAACCTTACACCATCACCCTCTGCTTCCTTCCATGTAGCCAATTTGCTATCCATTCAGCCATCCGCTATTCAGCTATCTGCGATCTAACCTTCCAGAGCAGCCTACCCTGCCGAACCATCCACCAATTAACCCCTCCCTCTGCCACACTCACCTGTATCCACCTGTCACTTGCCAGGCTTTGCCCTCTCCCCCCCCCCCCCCCATCCCCACACTTCCCATTTCAATCTTTCTCCTCCCGTATTATAAATAGGCTGAAGAAGTGTCCTGACTCAATGCATCGCGTATCCATGTCCTACCTCCACAGATGCTGCCTGACTTGGTTAGTTACTCCAGCACTTTGGAGTTCGTTGGGTTTTCCTACCTCACCGTCAGTTTAGTTTGATTTAAGTTCTTTTCCTGGAGGACATTCAGTGGATCAGTAACAGTTGTTCAGCCACATTTCAAGATTGCTTCAGCTGGAAGAATTGATTCACAGCCAACCTCAGAAGGAATTACGGCATTTTCGAGAGTCCCTGAGAAATATAATCACCACATAATAAAAGCTTATTTCTTTAATCAGTGATTTTTAAGCAGGTAGAAACTGTTTCTGCGATATTTTGGGGAGGGAAATAACTTTGTTGATTAAGTCGCTCAATTAAATAAAAATATAAAATATTTGAAATACTCAACAGGACGTGTTATCTGTGGGAAAAGAAGCCAAATTAACATTCAACAGAACCTGTCTGATGAGAAGTCAACCACTTGAAATGTTTGCCCTATTTCTCTCTATAGAAATGCTGCCTGACGCTTTGAGTATTTCGAGCAAATTTCCAATATTAACATTTTTTTATTTCTCAATTATTTTTAATTTTAATTTGCTGACTCTACAAAAAAATAGCACAACACGTGCTTTGGCTCCTCCAAGCTGCGAGGTTTTATGTCGCACAGTTCATTCATTGTGGAGTGTTTTCATCCTGTTATGCTCAAAATCTTCCTTCATCTTTCCTTTGTTCCGAAGAACCGATGTTGAAAAGACCTTGAAAAAAATCTGTGTTAAGTTAAATGGATGAACTTCATGCATGAAAACCCACAGAGTAATGTGGTGTGTGGGCGATTCGTGCAAAGACAGAGTTTTCAGCAGTTAATTTGTAGGGAGTTGTTACTGGTATTATCACGCATACTCTTTGTTGGTTCTGCTGTGATGTGTTTGAAAATAACCCAAACAGGTTATGTAGTGACTGTGATATTATCTGGGTGAAGTTTACCTGAGGGGATTCCATCATAGCCAAAATGTTTCTCACTGTCTGCACGAATATCGCCTCGGGAGTTTTTTTTTACAAGCAAACAACCTCGATATCGCAGCAGCAGGTGATGACATCGTTTTAAGGTTAGCTATTTAAATATCAGTGTTGGTATCCAGTCCATCCACTGAGATGTATTCTGTGCGACATCAATTTGTAATTCATGCCAACATTGGTGCCAGCACTAATATTTTAACCTCGTCCGTGGAACAAACTCCTCTTAGACGATAGACAATAGACAATAGGTGCAGGAGGAGGCCATTCGGTCCTTCGAGCCAGCACCGCCATTCAATGTGATCATGGCTGATCATTCTCAATCAGTACCCCATTCCTGCCTTCTCCCCGTACCCCCTGACTCCGCTATCCTTAAGAGCTCTATCTAGCTCTCTCTTGAATGCATTCAGAGAATTGGCCTCCACTGCCTTCTGAGGCAGAGAATTCCACAGATTCACAACTCTCTGACTGAAAAAGTTTTTCCTCATCTCAGTTCTAAATGGCCTACCCCTTATTCTTAACTCTTCTTGCTCCAACAAAATCATGAGAGAAATAGATCGGGTAAATGCACAGTCTCTTGCCCAAGATAGGGGAATTGAGGACCAGAGTACATAGGTTCAAGGCAAAGGTGAAAAGATTTAATAGTAATCCAAGGGGTGACTTTTTCACACAAAGTGTATGGAACAAGCTGCCAGATGAGGTAGTTGAGGTTGGGACTATCCCATTGTTTAAGAAATAGTTAGATAGGTACATGGATAGGACAGGTTTGGAGGGATATGGACCAAGCGTAGGCAAGTGGGACAAATGTAGCTAGGACATTGTTGGCTGGTGTGGGAAAGTTGGGCAGAAGGGCCTGATCCACATTATATCACTCTATGACTATGACTCTAAGCTCCTATTTGTATTGCTGTTACACATTATCTGGCCTCACATACTGTGATTCATGAAGCCAGTTCTGATCACCAGCCAACGTTGTGGAGTAGAAACCCATTCTTTACAAATATATGATAAGCACAAAAAAAAGACACAAAGTGCTGGAGTAGTCAAGTCAAGTCAAATTTATTTGTCACATACACATACACGATGTGCAGTGAAATGAAAGTGGCAATGCCTGCGGGTTGTGCACAAAAAGAATTACAGTTACAGCATATAAATAAAGTTAATAAGTTACTATTGGTGTCGACAAAAATTTAGTCTCTGGGGTTATAAAAGTTGACAGTCCTGATGGCCTGTGGGAAGAAGCTCCGTCTCATCCTCTCCGTTTTCACAGCGTGACAGCGGAGGCGTTTGCCTGATCGTAGCATCTGGATCAGTCCGTTACTGGGGTGGCAGGGGTCCCTCATGATCTTACTTGCTCTGGATCTGCACCTCCTGATGTATAGGTCCTGCAGGGGGATGAGTGTAGTTCCCATGGTGCGTTCTGCCGAACGCACTACTCTCTGCAGGGCCATCCTGTCCTGGGCAGAGCTGTTCCCAAACCAGACTGTAATGTTGCCGGATAGGATGCTCTCTACAGCCCCAGAGTAGAAGCAATGAAGGATCTTCAGAGACACTCTGAATTTCCTCAGTTGTCTAAGGTGGTCAAGGCGCTGCTTAGCCTTACCCACCAGTGCGGCAATGTGCGTTGCCCACGTCAGATCCTCTGCGATGCGGACTCCCAAGTATTTAAAACAGCTCACCCTATCCACAATCGACCCATTTATCTCCAGTGGCGTGTACGTCCTTGGATGTTTAGCCCTTCTGAAGTCCACAATCAGCTCCTTTGTTTTAGTGACATTCAAGAGGAGGCTATTGTCCTGACACCAGAGTGCCAGATCAGCCACCTCCTCCCGGTAGGCCTTCTCATCGTTGTTGGAAATCCGGCCCACCACCACAGTGTCATCAGCAAACTTGATGATGGAGTTTGAGCTGAACCTGGCCCCACAGTCATGTGTGTACAGGGAGTACAGTAGGGGGCTAAGGACGCAGCCCTGGGGGGATCCTATGTTCAGGGTGAGGGAGCTAGATGTGTGTTCCCCCATCCTGACCACTTGGGGCCTGGCGGTGAGAAAGTCCAGGACCCAGGCACACAGAGGGGTGCTAAGCCCCAGTTCCAGCAGCTTCTCAACCAGTCTGCTGGGGACTATTGTGTTGAATGCTGAACTAAAGTCAATGAACAGCATCCTCACATAGCCCCCCTGGCTGTCCAGATGAGAGAGAGCGGTGTGTAGAACCTGGGAGACCGCATCATCCGTGGACCTGTTCGGACGGTATGCGAACTGTAGTGGGTCCATGTTGCGAGGAAGGAGGGCGCAGATGTGCTTCTTGACTACTCTCTCAAAGCATTTGATGACAACCGAGGTGAGGGCCACCGGTCGGTAGTCATTTAAACACGCTGGAGAGGCATTCTTTGGCACCGGTACAATGATGGATCTTTTGAAGCATGCAGGGACCACGGACTTTGCCAAGGAGAGGTTGAATATTGTGGTGAGCACTGGAGCAAGCTGAGTAGCACAAGACTTTAGTACTCGCCCAGATATACCATCTGGGCCTCCAGCTTTCCTCGTGTTCACACGCGTCAGAGCCCACCTCACCTCATGCTCGGACACCGAGAATGTGTGCACATCCCCGGCGGTGGATCCCCCTCCAGCCTCGCTAGCCAGCGCCCCTTCGGTGCTGTTTTTAGACGGCGAGCTGGTGGTGTTACCCGTCTCAAACCGTGCATAAAAAGAGTTCAGGTCATCAGCTAAGGAGGAGCCGGCACTTCCGGTTGCGGGGGTGCTGGACCTGTAGCTAGTTATAGTCCGTAGCCCCTGCCAAAGGCGCCTGGTGTCCTGCTGCTCCATCTGTGACTCCATCTTGTCCCGGTACCTCCTTTTTGCATCCTTCACTGCCCTTCGCAGTCGGTAGGACTCTCCCTTGTAGTCGTCCATGTTGCCGGATGCCAGGCCGGAGTTGTAAGCAGCGGTGCGAGCATTCAAGGCCACGCCAATAGACCTGTCCACCCAGGGTTTTTGGTTAGGGAAGATACTGACCCTTACCGTGGGGATGATGGTATCGGCTATTGTGGCAATGAAGTCCGTAACCGCTTCCGCAAACTCATTTACGTCTCTGAAACTTGCTTGGAACATGTTCCAGTCGACTTCGCTCCTGCAGCATGGCCTCTGAATGGTCAGCCCACCGCTTTACGTCCCTCGTCACTGTCGCTTCCCGTACTATCCGTTGTTTGTACTCCGGCAGCAGGAAAATGGCAGCGTGGTCAGATTTTCCAAAAGGAGGGAGAGAAACGGCCTTGTAGCCTTTCCTGAATGGCGTGTAGCAGTGGTCCAAAGTTCTTTCCTCCCTGGTGACACACGTGATGTGTTGGTAGAAGTTGGGCATGACCTTTTTGAGATTTCCCCTATTGAAGTCTCCAGCCACCAGCACAGCCGCATCAGGGTTCTTGTTTTGGTGTTGACACAACACATCGTGTAGGGTGGACAGTGCCACGTCGGTGTCCGCATGCGGTGGGATATAGATGGCTGTGATGATCACCGAGCTGAACTCCCGGGGTAGGTAGAATGGTCGGCATAAGATAGTTAGATGTTCCAGGTCCGGCGAGCAGGAACGAGAAAGCGTCTTAATATTTCCAGGATTACACCAGTTATTATTGGTCAAGAAGCAGACTCCTCCGCCCTTGGATTTCCCGGATTCTTCCGTTCTCTCCGCCCGGAAAACAGTGAAGGACTCGGATGGGCAGATCACCTGGTCAGGCACCAGCGGGGTCAGCCATGTTTCGGTCAGACAAAGGATGTTACAGTTCTTTATGTCCCTCTGGAATCTGATCCTTGCCCTCAGGTCATCCAGCTTGTTCTCCAGGGACTGGACATTGGCCAGAAGTATGCTGGGCAGAGGTGGACATAAGGCTTGGGTTCTCAGCCTGTTCCAAATCCCCCCTCGCTTCCCTCGGTGTTTTTTCCGACTTTCCCACTGACCTGCGCTCCCACTGCTGCTGCCGCGGTGCGCTCCTTTGATGATCTCTATCGGTATATCGGTGAGTAGTTTTCTGTTTAATAGTGCTCCGGTAGCGCTCGAGTTTAATTTTACGAGCGTTTCCCGGTCGTACATTGGTCAATGCTAAGTGCTAGCACACGCTAGAGCACTTAGGGATAATTTTAAAGTAAACATACCAGTTTAAAACGCACAGTTCCCGCAGAGCTACCACGACAGCGACTGGACTGGACCGCGCCATAGTCTATTGGGTTAGGCTACCACTCAGGAGGACATGGATAGGCGACATTTTGGATCAAGACTCTTCTCCAGCCTGCCAGTTCTGAAAGCAATCCCCATATATAGATATGCGGGGAATGGAGGGATATGGATTATATGCAGGTAGAGAAAAATTGGTCTTGGCATCACGTTCGGCACAGACATTGTGGGCCGAAGGACATGTTCTTGTGTTGCACTTTACTTTGTTCTAAGGGCCCCGACCTGAAATGTCACCAACCCATGTTATCCAGAAATGATGCCTGATCCATTGAGTTATTCCAGCTATTCATCTTCACATGGTTTTGAGAAGGGGAAAACCTGCTTGGCAGAGAAACATAGACACAGAAAATAGGTGCAGGAGTAGTCCATTTGGCCCTTCGAGCCAGCACCCCCATTCAATATGATCATGGCTGATCATCCAAAATCAGTACCCCATTCTGGCTTTTTCCCCATACCCCTTGATTCCCTTAGCCCGAAGAGCTAAATCTAACTCTCTCTTGAAAGCATCCAGTGAATTGGCCTCCACTGCCTTCTGTGGCAGAGAATTCCACAGATTCACAACTCCCTGGGTGAAAACGTTTTTCCTCATCTCAGACCTGAATGGCCTGACAAATTTGCTGGAATTCTTTGAAGAAGGAAATAGCAGAACAGACAAAGGAGAGTCAGTAGAGCTTGTTTACTAAGATTTTTAGAAAGCCTATGATAAGGTGCCACACGTTAGGCTGCTTAGGAAGATGAGAGCCTAGGGTATCAAAGGGCAGATGCTAGCATGGATAGCAGGTTGGCTGGATGGCAGGACAAAGAGTGGCAATAAAGGGGGCTTTTTCTGGTTGGCTGCCAGTAACAAGTGGAGTTCCGCAAGGGTGGGTGCTGGGGCCGCTACTCTTCACTGTATATTAATGATTTGGACGAGGGGATTGAAGGCTTTGTGGCAAAGTTTGCGGATGGTACGAAAATAAATGGAGGGGCAGGTAGTGTAGTAAAAGCAGGGACTCTGCAGAAGGGCTTGGACGGGTTGGGAGAGTGGGTGGAGGTGGCAAATGGAATATAGTGTAGCAAAGTGTGGAGTCATGCGTTTTAATAGCAGGAATAAAGGCATAGACTATTTTCTAAATGGGGTGAGAATCCAGAAATCGGAGGTACAAAGGGACTTGGGAGTGCTGGTGCAGGATTCCCAAAAAGATCATCTGCAAGTCAAACCGATAGTAAGTAAGCAAACTCATTTATTTCAAGATGGCTTGTATACTAAAAACAGGGATGTAATGTTGAGGCTCTATAAAGTGCTGGTAAGGCCACATTTGGAATATTGTGAGCAGTTTTGGGTACCATATCTAGGAAAGGATGTGCTGGCTCTGGAGAGGGTCCAGAGGAGGTTTACAAGAATGATCCCAGGAATGAGTAGGTTAACATGATGAATGTTTGTCAGCACTGGGCCTGTACTCGCTGGAGTTTAGAAGAATGAGGGGGGACCTCATTGAAACATACAGAATAGTGAAAGGCTTAGATAAAGTGGATGTGGCCAAGATGTTTCCACTAGGACTAGAGGTCATAGCCTCAGAATTAAAGGATGTTCTTTTAGGAAGGAGATGAGGAGAAGTTTCTTTAGTCAGAGGGTGGTGAATCTGTGGAATTATTTGCCACAGTAGGCTGTAGAGGCCAAGTCAGTGGATATTTTTAAGGCAGAGATAGATAGGTTCTTGATTAGTGCAGGTGTCAGAGATTATGGGGAGAAGGCAGGAGAATGGGGTTAGGAGGGAGAGATAGATCAGCCATGATTGAATGGCAGTGCAGACTTGATGTGCCAAATGGCCTAATTCTACTAATCCTTATCACCTTGCGACCTATTTGCATTTTTCTGTAAATCCACACCTGCAGATCCTTGTATCTCCATATTATAATATCAATGGAGTACAATGTCCTACAGTCAGGCTATTTTACAGACATTTTTTTTAGTCTACATGCAGCTGTTAATCAATGCTCTGAAACCTGCTGAAGAATCTTTCGAGGAATTGAATTGCTTAGGGTGGGTCAAACATTGGGCCAGCTCTGTTAAGATGCACAGGGTGGAGCCCAAACTGGGGACACTATCACATCATGTGAAACATTTATTTTGTTCATCTGGTACCACAGTTTTCACAACTACTGCCAGTCCCATCTCCCAACCCTTACCCGTCAAGACTTAATGGAGAATTAAATTGTTTTGAGGTCCCTTCCTTTGGAAGCATGATAGACATTGGACATTTAGAGTCACAGAACACAGAAACAGGCCCTTCGGCCCACCTTGTCCAGGCTGACAAATTTGACCCTGAGCACACTAAACCCTTTTCATATATTTGTTCAAATGTCTTTTGAATGAATGAATGAATGAATGAATGAATGGATAGGTTTATTGGCCAAGTATGCATATATAAGGAATGTGCCTTGGTGCTCCGCTCACAAATGACAACACAAACATACAGTTAACAATTAAGAATAAAGCATAAACACATCAAAACAATAAGGATACACCATTGCAGTCTAAACATGTGGGTGAAAATAAACCAGAGCAAAAAAGAGACTACAGACTTTGGTTATTGAGTAGAACTATCACTCGTGGAAAAAAGCTGTTTTTATGTCTGGCTGTGGCTGCTTTGATAGTCTGGAGTCGCCTTCCAGAGGGAAGTGTTTCAAAGAGCCAGGGTGGGAGGGGTCAGAGATGATCTTGCCCGCTCGCTTCCTGGCCCTTGCAGTGTACAGTTCGTCAATGGGGGGAAGGTTGCAGCCAACAACCTTCTCAGCTGTTGCTGCCTCCGGAGGTCGTGCTTGGTGGCTGAGCCAAACCAGACCATGATGAAGAAGGTGAGGACGGACTCAATGATAGCAGTATAGAATTGGACCTTCATTGCCTGTGGCAGATTGTGTTTCTTCAGTTGCCGCAGGAAGTACATCCTCTGTTGGGCCTTTTTGACTGTGGAGTCGATGGTGGCCCCCCATTTAAGGTCCCTGGAGATGATGGTTCCAAGGAACTTAAATGACTCCACAGATGTGACTATGGTGTTGTTGATGGTGAGTGGGGGGAGGGGAGGGGGATCTCTTTGAAAGTCTACAATTAGTTCCACTGTCTTGAGAGCATTGAGCTCCAGGTTGTTGTGTTGGCACCAGGACACCAGCTGTGTCACTTCCCATCTGTAGGCAGATTCCTCCCCATCCAGGAACATATAAGATTATTAAGGGGTTGGAAACGTTAGAGGCAGGAAACATATTCCCAAAGTTGGGGGAGTCCAGAACCAGGGGCCACAGTTTAAGAATAAGGGATATGCCATTTAGAATGGAGTTGAGGAAAAACTTTTTCAGTCAGAGAGTTGTAAATCTGTGGAATTCTCTGCCTCAGAAGGCAGTGGGAGCCAATTCTCTGAATGCATTCAAGAGAGAGCTAGATAGAGCTCTTAAGGATAGAGGAGTCAGGGGGTATGGGGAGAAGGCAGGAATGGGGTACTGATTGAGAATGATCAGCAATGATCACATTGAATGGTGGTGCTGGCTCGAAGGGCCGAATGGCCTACTCCTGCACCTATTGTCTATTGTCTATTGTCTATTGGCCAGCATAAGTCTTTCAAAGGTCTTCATGACTACAGAGGTCAGTGCGACAGGCCTGTAGTCATTAAGACCAGAGATCCTTGTCTTTTTGGGTACAGGGACAATAGTGAATACCTTGAAGCAGGCAGGGACAATGCAGGTTTGCAGGGACTGGTTGAAAATGTCTGTGTAGATCGGTGCCAGTTGTTCGGCTTTTGAATGGCATAATTGTGTTTGCCTCTGTAGCTTCCTTGGCACCTCATTCCAGATTTGGAGTATACTTTGAGTGGAAAAGTTGCCCCTGAAGTCCCTCTTAAACTCTTCCCTCTCACCTTTATTTTACGCCATCCTAGTTTTAGAATCTTCCACATTGGGAAATAGACTGTAAGCTGTCACATTATCCATGCCCCTCATAATCTTGCACACTTCCATAATTGCCCCTCAGCCTTCTACTCTCCAAATGAGAAAATCCCAGGATATCAAATCTCTCCCGATAACCCATGTTTGCAAGCGCAGGTAACATCCTGGTAAATCTTTTCTGCATGCTTTCCAAATTAATAACATCTTCCCTAAAATCTACTTGTCAAGAATGTTCGGATCAATGGTTGTCTCCTCTTTCTGGTTTTCTGCGGCAGGCCAACGCAACAGAATAAATGTTACCATGTTCCACAATGCCTCTCCTTTCTAGCAAAATATGATGAAGGCTAAGTGTTTCTTGAATTTTGTGGAGTTATATTATTTGCTCACAAACTAATCTTGTGCCTAAAATACTCCTTTCTATTACATGAAGATGAACTTGCCACAGCCACCAACTGAAAATTGGGTCCCCTTTGTTATGCGGGCAGCACAGTGGTGCAGCGGTGGAGTTGCTGTCTAACGCCGCTTGAGGTGCCAGAGGCCCGGGTTCGATCCCGACTACGTGTGCTGTCTGTACGGAGTTTTACGTTCTCCCCATGACCGCGTGGCTTTTCTCCGGGGTCTTCAGTTTCCTCGCACACTCCAAAGACGTATAGGTTTGTAGGTTAATTGGCTTGGTTTACGTGTAAATTGTCCCGAGTGCGTGTAGGGTAGTGTTAATGTGCGGAGATCGATGGTCGGCGTGGAGTTGGTGGGCCGAAGGGCTTGTTTCTGCGCAGTATCTCCAAAACTAAAACAAAAAACGAAAAAAACGAATTTCAGTGTTGAGGTGACTTCAGGAAAATATAGCCAATGGCCTTGAAATACAAGAATTAGATGGAGTCAACTATAGACAGAAGGTAAACACAAAATGCTGGAGTAACAGCGAGACAGGCAGTATCATTGGAGGTTTCCTCCCACACTCCAAAGACGTACAGGTATGTAGGTTAATTGGCTGGGTAAATGTAAAAATTGTCCCTAGTGGGTGTAGGATAGTGTTAATGTACGGGGATCGCTGGGCGGCACGGACTTGGAGGGCCGAAAAGGCCTGTTTCCGGCTGTATGTATATGATATGATATGATGATAAGGAATGGGTGACGTTTCGAGATAGATAGATGGATGGATGGATGGGTGGATGGATGGATGGATGGATGGATGGATGGATGGGTGGATGGGTGGATGGGTGGATGGGTGGATGGGTGGGTGGATGGATGGATGGATGGATGGATGGATGGATGGATGGATGGATGGATGGATGGATGGATGGATGGATGGATGGATGGATGGATGGATGGATGGATGGATGGATGGATGGATGGATGGATGGATGGATGGATGGATGGATGGATGGATGGATGGATGGATGGATGGATGGATGGATGGATGGATGGATGGATGGATGGATGGATGGATGGATGGATGGATGGATGGATGGATGGATGGATGGATGGATGGATGGATGGATGGATGGATGGATGGATGGATAGTTGCAGCTTTAAAATAGGCTGGAAGGACTAACAATGCATGCAGAATCTATTTACTGACAGCAATCCCCGTATATGGATATGCACGGAATGGAGGGATATGGATTATGTGCAGGTAGAGAACTGTTGGTCTTGGCATCATGTTCAGCACAGACATTGTGGGCCGAAGGATCTGTTCTTGTGTTGAACTGTTCTTCTAATTGTCCTGACCTGAAATGTCACCAATCCCTGTCATCCAGAAATTATGCCCGATTCATATCATATCATATCATATCATATATATACAGCCGGAAACAGGCCTTTTCGGCCCTCCAAGTCCGTGCCGCCCAGTGATCCCCGTACACTAACACTATCCTACACCCACTAGGGACAATTTTTACATTTACCCAGCCAATTAACCTACATACCTGTACGTCTTTGGAGTGTGGGAGGAAACCGAAGATCTCGGAGAAAACCCACGCAGGTCACGGGGAGAACGTACAAACTCCTTACAGTGCAGCACCCGTAGTCAGGATCGAACCTGAGTCTCCGGCGCTGCATTCGCTGTAAAGCAGCAACTCTACCGCTGCGCTACCGTGCCTCCAGCTATTTGCATTTTTGATTACACTCAAGAGGAAAATTACCCCCACCATGACCTGGCATCCCACCAGTTATCTTTAAGTTCTGCCTTTGTATAATTGTAACCCTCCTCTCACTTTTGGTGATCTCGGCGCCTCTAGGCCAAAGAATGAAAATTCAGTCCTCTGAATCTTGGACAGCTTCCCAGACAGTCCTGCCCTATGTATTTCTCTTCGACACCCAACATGTGACCTTCTACTACTTCACTTTGGTTTCACAGCTACGCTAAGGTCACATTCTTTGAGTATCTCTTGCCTAATTCCCTCCCTTGATTAGATTCAAGGAACAAACCTTATAAAGTTTTTGTTAAAAAAAAACCTCTTCATTATTTTTCCCTTAAGCTCTGGTCTTTTGTTTGCAAATGGTGTGTGGCATATACCTTACAAGTTCACAGTCTTGTCAAACAACTGTTGCTGAATAATTAGTCTCTGTCTGAAGGAGATTCCTGTGGTATTGTTTATTCATGGAGAAAATTATACACTCATGTTAAATTCTCTGCGGATAAAGTTCTGTTGGCAAGGATGAATGATGATTTGTATCCTGAGATATTTGGTGTAGAGGCCAGGTCTTCCAACACTTTCCCTCTATCTAGGGGGTATCTGGGTCATTTGAGTTTGTTCAATACCCAGTACTGCATTGGAGGAAGTTATTTGATTCGGGAGGGGACCAATCCAAAACTTGGTGATTGAAGCATTTTCAAAGTTTCCCTTCCTTTTTCTTCAGGCAGCTGCAAAGCTAAAAGACACTTGTTGGTTGGCAGGCATGAGCCTTGGACCCTTATGCACTCCAATTAAATCAACAGTTCAACAGTTCAACAGAGCTTTATTTGTCATTCGGTACCAAGGTACCGATCGAAACTACATAGCAGTCACACACAAATAAGAACACAAGACACATGACCCCAACACAAACGTCCATCACAGTGACTCCAAACACCCCCTCACTGTGATGGAGGCAACAAAACTTCCACTCTCTTCCCCACGCCCACGGACAGACAGCTCGTCCCCGACCGACCCGCACAGTCCCCGCAAGGGGATGGAAGTCCCCGCGGCCGAGTTGCACCGGGCGCTGAGACGTCTCGCGGCCGAACCGGGCGGTGGAAGGCCCCGCGACCGAGCCGTGCGCAGCTAAGTCCCGCGGCCGAGCCGCACCGGGCGATGTTAAGTCCAGCGGCCGAGCCGCACCGGGCGATGGAAGGCCCCGCGGCCAAGCCGCACCGGGCGATGTTAAGTCCAGCGGCCGAGCCGCACCGGGCGATGGAAGGCCCCGCGGCCAAGCCGCACCGGGCGATGTTAAGTCCAGCGGCCGAGCCGCACCAGCGATGAAAAGTCCCGCGGCCGAACCGCGCCGGGCGATGTTAGGCCCCGCGGCCTGGGCACTGTTAAGTCCAGCGGCCGAGCCGCACCAGCGATGTTAGGCCCCGCGGCCGAGCCGCACCGGGCGATGGAAGGCCCCGCGGCCAAGCCGCACCGGGCACTGTTAAGTCCAGCGGCCGAGCAGCGCCAGGCGATGTTAAGTCCAGCGGCAGAGCCGCACCGGGCGATGGAAGGCCCCGCGGCCGAGCCGCACCCCGCCCCGTGAGGAAGAGACCTAAAAGAGAAAGGTTTTCCCCCCTTCCCTTCCACCCCCCTTCCCTTCTCCCCACCCACCCACACCACCCCCCCCCCACACCACCCCCCCCCACACCACCCCCCCCCACACACACCACCCCCCCCACCCCCCCCCACACCACCCCCCCCCACACCACCCCCCCCCACCCACCCACACCACCCCCCCCCACCCACCCACACCACCCCCCCCACCCACACCACCCCCCCCACCCACCCACACCGACACACAACAAAAAAAAAAAGGAAAAAGACGAACAGACTGCTAGCGAGCCGCAGCCGTTAGGCGCCGCCACTTCCGTCTTCAAACCTTCATCTCCACTGAATGGCTTGAGGTTGGTATCTGTTTGGAAATGTGCGATACTTTGGAATTCTCCACACCAATATAGTTGAGGCTGAGGCTGAGAGATTTCTTGAACTCTCAGGGGATGCAAAGGATAATGTAGAGAAGACAGAAAATTAAATAAGACCTCAGCCCTGATCTGACTTAACAGCAGTTCAGGTTGAATGGATCTTATGGCCTACTTCGCTTTCCACTGGGTTCTTAGAAATATAGAAACATAAAAAATAGGTGCAGGAGCAGGTTATTCGGCCCTTCGGGCCAGCACCACCTAAGATCATGACTGATCATCCAGAATTAGTACCCCGTTCCTGCTTTCTCCCCATTTCCCTTGATTCCATTAGCTCTAACAGCTATATTCAACTCTCTCTTGAATACATCCATGAATTGGCCTCCACTGCCTTCTGTGGCAGGGAATTCCCCAGATTCACAACTCTCTGGGTGAAAAGGTTTTTTTTCATCTCAGTCCTAAATAGCCTACCCCTTATTCTTAAATTGTGACCCCTGGTTCTGGACTCCACCGACAACAGGAACATTTTTGGGCATCTAGCCTGTCCAATCTTATAAGAATTTGATATGTTTTTATAAGATCCCCTCTCATCCTTCTAAATTCCAGGGAATATAAGCCCAATCGATCCATTCTTTTATCATATGTCAGTCCTGCCATCCCGGGAATTAACCTGGTGAACCTATGCTGCACTCCCTCAATGTCCTTCCTCAAACTAGGAGACCAAAACTGCACACAATACTCCAGGTGTGGTCTCACCAGGGCCCTGTACAACTGCAGTAGGACCTCCTTGCTCCTTTACTCGAATCCTCTCGCTATGAAGGCCAGCATGCCATTTGCTTTCTTCACTGCCTGCTGTATATTGTGGCAGGGGTTTTGATATCATCCTGTCCTTTTATAAAATTGTCTCTTGGAACTCCAAGTACTTTGTATGAAAAGTATATCAATTCATTCTATTATTATTCTATACAAAATTTATTTAATTTTTTTTTAAAACTATTCTGTACAATGAAACTGGACTCTGCAACGAGGATTCAAAATGGAAGACATTGTAAGCAGAGGACATTTTGGGCTGAAGGGCCTATTCCTGTCTTTTACATGTTTTTCTAATAGTTATATGTAAAATTTGCAGCAGGATTGGGAGGGAACAGTACAATAGTTATGGACAAAATGAGGTGACCAGCCATTCTCATCTCAGTTTTCTCTGTGGCTATGTGAAAATACCTCACCTAAATTCGTATGAAGTAGAACCTATGATTTTCACAAAAGTCCATAATCGGCAGATATTTTGCTGATCACACATTTAGATTCTGCATTGAAATACAACAATCCCACTTGCAAGAGTTCACCTGTACTAATTAAATACCTGTTGTTGTCAAAAGCCTAAAGGGCCTGTCCCACTTAGGCGATTTTAAGGCGACTGCCGGCGACTAGGTTGTCACGTATATTGCCATTTATGACTACAGAGCAAAACAATTCTGTTGACGTTATTATCACATTCACAACCCAATCGGCTAAAGCAATCGTAACCAGTCCTGGATTAATAGCCTATCAGCATGTCGGCATGATAACACCAGCACATTTATTCTCGACTTTCAACCCGTAAACCCATTGAAAATGGAAGCAGGAGAGCAGGTACTATCATAATGTTTAAGAGACATTTGGACAGGTACATGGAGAGGATAGGTTTAGAGGGTTATAGGCTAAGCACGGGCAGGTGGGATTAGTGTGGATGGGACATGTTGCTCGGCATAGGTAAGTTGGGCCAAAGGGCCTGTTTCTACGCTGTATGACACCATGATTCTCTACGACTCCATGAACTGTTTGAATTTGGACATGGCAAAGTAATTCTCAACCTAACACTTCTCACAAACATTGTCTTATCAGACCAGGCAAACAGTAGTTACGGACAATGTGCTATGGAGTCGCAAGGATCTGCAGATTCCAAAATCTTGAGTGAAACACAAAATGCTGGAGTAACTCATTGGATCAGGCAGCATCTCTGGAGGACATGGATAGGACTGGTTTTGGGTTGGGATGCTTCTTCAGATTGATTGTAGCAGAGGAGAGAAAGGTGGAAAAGAAGTGGGGGTGAGGATAGCTCTCATTCTGACGAAGGGTTTCGATCCAAAATGTCACCTATTTCTTTTCTCAGGAGATGCTGCCTGACCCCTGAATTACTCCAGCATTTTGTGTCTATCTTGGGGGTGAGTCAAAGCCCAGCAAGTGATAGGTGGATACAGGTTAGGGAGGTTTGATTCGCAGATGTGTGGTCAAAGGCTCGAGATGAAAAGGAGACTAAAGAGTGTCAGGAGATTCAAGGCATGAAATGTTAAGCCAGAGGGAAGGATATAGGTGGAAGGGGACAAGGGAGAGGGGAAAGGGGGTGGATAGTGGGAGAAATGGGAGCGCAGTGATGTGGAGGTGGGGCACACAGAAAAAGCAACACAAGAGAGATTGAGCAAATCATTGACTGTTCTGCATTAATGTCATTGCAATTATATGCCTGAATCTTACTAGTTTTCCAGTATAAGGAAAGCCAAAGGTTGCAGATGGCACTTCCTAAAATATAAGACTGCCGGAACAAAAAATCATCAATTTGGGGAACGGCCACCGATTAAAGTCTTCCTGCACTAAACGAAAACCTCTTGGAGTTATTACTAATGGAATATATGTAAAAGATACCTGGCTGTCATGGGAAAAAGTATATTTTGTATTGTGAATGGTGGCATGTGAGCGTGTATTGTAATTTATTTTGAACATTTTATAAAATATATTCATGGCAGGAGAAGTTGGAGCAAGCAAACAGCTTTGAGAAGTCATGGAGAACTCAATCATCAAGCAAAGCTTCAGCAGGAGAAAGAAGGCACAATGGAAAAGAAAGAGCCCATTTTTACTTGTGTAGTTATCTGGGGATCTGAAAAAAAGTAAATAGAGACCGATATTTTAATTCCTGTTATGATCAGGTAACTCAGAAAAAGATCACATATGATGCCTTAACTTTTCTTATTTTTATATGTCATGGCTGCACTGCACAAAGTCTTTATTGACTCATCCATCATAGAGTCAGAGAGCCATAGAGTCATACAGCATGGACACAGGCTCTTCTGCCCAGCTTGCCCATGCCGACCAACTTGCTCAGGCCCCCAAACCCTGGCAACATCCTCGTAAAGGGACGCAACCAGGGCTTTGAAATGCCTTCCACATATTTCCTTCAAGAGCCACCCACGCTAATATTATTTATTTTGCTGAAGGGTAGGGTTAATACATGTCTTTTACACTCTCATTGTTGTACAATTAAATTGTAAAATGGTATCTCGGTTTTTGATTAAGATCATCATACAGGATTAAATAATAACGTGCACAGAAATCAAACAATTCTCGGCAAGATTATATACAGGTAGCAAAAATCATTTCTCAGATGAAAGATCAATTATCTGATACTGTCTCATTGTTTGAGCTGCAAGTCACTTACCTTTCTGCTGAAATTTGAAAACCTTGTTGGTTAAAAACAAAACTCAGACAAGGCCTTTTCAAAAGGAAATGGGTATGCAAACTTGGCCAAATCTTTTCAATTGCTGCCATGGCAAACACCTGCCACTTGATAGTGAAACCCTTGCGTGCTGAATATCAGTTTGTTTATCTGAAATTGTATGTGTTGTTTGTCCAGCAATTTGTAAAATTGCATAAGAGGGTTTCTCAAATCAGGCTTTGGATTTCCTTCTGCTTCCTTTTCCTCCAGAGATGTTGAGGAATAGGTGATTGATCCACAGTTGGTTGATGCAGCCTTTCAACTATTGGTCCCTATCCCCTCCCCCACCCACCTCACACTTCTTCATTCTAGCCTAACCTCTTACCCGATACTCACGGCAGCATGGTGGTGTAGCGGTAGAGTTGCTGTCCTACAACGCCAGAGACCAGGTTCAATTCTTACCATGAATGATGTCTGTACGGAGTTTGTACGTTCTCCCCGTGACCTGCGTAGATTTTCGTCAGGTGCTCCGGTTTCCTCCCACATTCCAAAGATGTAAACTTTTGTAGATTAATTGGTTTCAGTAAAATTGTAAATGGTCCCAAGTGTGCGTAGAATAGTGTTAGTGTGCTGGGATCGCTGGTCGGCACGGACTCGCTGGGCTGAAGGGCCTGTTTCTGCACTGTATCTCTAAACTAAAGTAAACTCACACAAGTTGAGGTCAAGAGTCTGCCCTCTTAACTGGGGGACACAACTTCATTGACATGAGTCCTAAGGCTTAAATTTCGAGGTTCCTTGGCCCATTTCCATTTTAGGAGTATTGCAGGGGGAGGGGCAAATATATGGTACCTTGGATTTAGTTCTCAAACTGAAGGTGATGAATGGCCGGTTTTAATTCTTACGCAGGTGATCAGCAGGGCCAGTGGGCAGCATGGCCAGTAAGAGCATCATGAGCATCTGCCCAATGTAGGTTGAAAAAACGGAGCAGAGCTGTTTTGGCCAGTGATTAATTGATTGTTCGAGCAATCCAAAGAACGTTGCTACGCTGTGGGGGGCAAACCTCCACAGATGTATTCTGCTGACACTCTAGAAATAGTGTTAGATTTTGTCTTTAGTAACTGTCTTAGTTTAGTTTAGTTTAGTTTAGTGTATTGTCACGTGTATCAATAGACAATAGACAATAGGTGCAGGAGGAGGCCATTCGGCCCTTCGAGCCAGCACCGCCATTCAATGTGATCATGGCTGATCATTCTCAATCAGTACCCCTTTCCTGCCTTCTCCCCATACCCCCTGTATCAAGGTACAGTGAAAAGGTTTACGTACAGTGAAACGTTCTTCAGTGAAAGGCAACTCAGTGGGAAATTATTCCCTTTTTCCAGGAGGTTACATCATGTAGCAGGAAGCAAGGATCTTTATATTCCAATGTTTAGGATTAGTCTTTCCATTCATACACGTCAGTATGGGACTCAATGACTAGTGCATGGTCTAGTAATATAATTCAATGATTCTGTTCAGGCTAAACTTGGTGCTGGCATAAAGATGAAATAGATTGAATCATTTGATATGAATCCCCAATTTAACTCCAATTCATGTGGTGAAGTTCTTCGAATTGAGATGTAGCATTATAGTGAATGAAAGAATGGATCGATTGGGCTTATATTCACTGGAATTTAGAAGGATGAGAGGGGACCTTATAGAAACATATAAAATTCTTAAGGGATTGGACAGGCTAGATGTAGGAAAAATGCTCCCGATGTTCGGGGAGTCCAGAACCAGGGGTTACAGTTTAAGAATAAGGGGTTGGCCATTTAGGACTGAGATGAAGAAAAAAAAATCACTCAGAAAGTCGTGAATCTGTGGAATTCTCTGCCACAGATGGCAGTGGAGGCCAATTCACTGGATGTTTTCAAGAGAGAGTTAAATATAGCTCTTAGGGCTAACAGAATCAAGGGATATGGGGAGAAAGCAGGAATGGGGTACTAATATTAGATGATCAGCCATGATCATATTGAATGACAGTGCTGGCATGAAGGACCGAATGGCCTACTCCTACTCCTGCACCTATTTTCTATGTTTCTATGTTTCTAACCTTGGGCTCAAGTTTCTGGGGGATCCAACACTTAGGATCATAGAAGGCATGCCAAGATGGAGCAGTTGTAGAATGATAATGTAAATGGTAGTGCCATCTGCAAACTTAATGATCGTGCCTTCTGTATTCTCATTCCAATCGTTGATAAACCACAAATGATGTACAGTATTATCTGATCTGATTGGACAGCATGCTAAGCAAAGCTTTTCACTGTAGCTCAATGCACGTGACAATACTAAACTTAAATCTAAACCTTAGCCTAAGGAATAATGACAAAGTCCACAACAAAATATCTAAAGCCAAATCTGCTTTGGGAAGACAGAGAAGCGTGGGAGCTAAGAGGAATCGGCCTAAATGGGTGACACAGTAATGCAGTTGTAAAGTTGCTGCCTTGTAGTTTGTATGTTCACCCTGTGACTGTGCCGTTTTTTTCCCGGGTACTCTAGTTTCCTCCCACACTCCAAAGACATACAGGTTTGTCGGTAAAATTGTAAATTGTTCCTAGTGTGCAGGATAGTGTTAGTGTATGGGGTGATCGCTGGTTGGCATAGACTCGGTGGGCCGAAGGGCCTGTTTCCACGCAGTAGCTCAAAAGTCTAAAGTCTAAAAATCAAGCAATCAAGAATGTATACCGTGCCATTGTCATACCCATCTTACTCTATGATTGCGAGACTTGGCCAGTGTACAGGAGACAACACAGAGAGCTTAAGCCCTTCGGCATGATGAGTCTGTGCAGAATTAAGTGGCAAGGCAAGATTCCAGACACACTGATAATGTCCCAGAGAAACCTTCCCAGCATCCACACATCACTGAAAGAATCACAGATCAAGTGGGCAGGACATGTCAGAAAAATGTCTGATGACAGAATACCAAAGCAGCTACTTGATGGAGAACTGATTGAGGGCAAACGATCAGATGGTGGACACTAAAAATGTTTAGAGATTATCTGAGAGCATCCCTAAAGAGTTTCAGTGTTGACTCACAGAACTGGCACAAAAAGCATTGAATCGTCCTGTTTGGCTATCTGACTATAAAATAGTGCTTGTTAATAATGAGGAAGCTAGAATGGAGGAAGCAAAGAGGAAAAGAGAATCTCGAAAATCACGAATCACTGTTACAACAGCTTCCTTATGGACCTGTCATTGAGTCATGGAGTGATACAGCATGGAAACAGGCCCCTCGGCCCAACCTCCTCCGTTAGCAACATGTTCCGTACCCCACCACCCCTCGTGTGAAAAAGATACCACTCAGATTCCAATTAAATCTTTTCCCCTTCATCTTAAACCTATGTCCTCGATTCATCTACTATGGGCAAAAGACTCAGTGCATCTACCAAATCTGTTCCTCTCATAATTTTATACACCTCTATAAGATCACCCCTCATCCTCCTGTGCTCTAAGGAATAGAGACCCAGCCTACTCAACCTCTCTTGAAAGCTCAGACTCTCTAGTCCTGGCAACATCCTCGTAAATCTTCTCTGTATCCTTTCCAGCTTGCAACATCTTTCCTATAACATGGTGCCCAGGACTGAACACAATACCCTAAAAAAAAAACGGCCTCACTAACATCTTATACAACTGCAACATGACCTCCCAAGACCTGTGTGGAAGGAACGATTGAGCTCAGGTTGGTTTAATCAGCCATCTCTGCGCACACACACCACAACACTATAGAATAGATCTCATGGTCTACCTCAGATATGTGATAAACAACAACGAATATCATACTTTCAGCGATTTATAACTTTCAAAGAAACCATGCAAGTTTGTATGCATGACAAGAAATATCCAAAAGGTCATAATACCCATCATAGGTTGAGTGGTTATATCGTGAATTTCATGGTATATTTTTTGTAAACTAGTAGGAACAGGTATTCATCAGCAAGAAAGACATCATATTTTCTGCAAGTTTAATGCCCTTTCAGTCTACTTTCAGTTTTGTGTAAATCGATTTTCTATAATCACCAAAAGTACCATTTGGCTTGTTATTACACTGTTGGAATCTCTTCAAATAAAGAAATTAAACAATTGGACTATGCTAACACACAAAAAAATCAATCTTCATTTTAATTTAAATCTTTTAATATACTAAAATGGACACCAAACTTAGAATAGCTAAATGCAAGATAATAGTTGTATAAACAAGAATGGAATAAGCAGGCCAGGCAGCAGTTTTGATGACAGGCCCCAATATAAAACATTGGGGTGAATTTTGCAGTCAGCATACAGCAGCAAGTCAGTAAGAACTGTCAGCAACCTTGGTTAAAATAAATAGGACATTTGCTGCCGCAATGCTTCCAGTGGGGTAGAGTAATTGGTGGAGTCTCTGTGCTGAGCTTTGGCTCATTGTGAGTACCTGGCAATATAAATGGGGCCTCACCTTATTGCTAATTTTTAGAACACCAGAAAAAAAGCCCACTGATGGAGAGGTTTGGGCCCAACCTTGGTCTAGTTCTGATTAAAATCAATCTTATTTCTTTCTTGCTGGAGACTTGTTTTTCTGAAAATTACACTGAATATTTTCCAGATCTTATTCTTTCCTGCTTTCCCCACCTTTTCAGTCTTTGAGATTCTTAAATCCGGATAGCAATTGATTGGGATGCCACACCCCAAGGTGCATTTCTGTCATTTGAACTCAGGAGGGATTGGTGAACTTGAAGCAGTGAGACATTTGAAATCCAGAGAGCTTCCTTCTATTTTGGCCTCATTGAAAATTTTCTTTGGGAGACCCGCATTCAACCCATTGGAAAGAACTCACCCATTGATCTGCAAGGAATGTGGTTTGCAGGCAGCAGTCAGAAACCTGAAGAAGACATTCTCAGTATAGTGTCAATGGTGGGATCCAGGGGTGATCACAGTCTGGAGGAGGTGGTATAAGCTGATACAATTGCAGTATTTGAAAGGCATTTGAGCAGTTACATGGATTGGAATGATTTAAAGGGACATGGACCAAATACAGGCAAATGGGACAAGTTTAGGTAGGTGGAGATTAGATGAGCTGAAGGGCCAGTGAAGATCCATCCAACACATTGATACAACTAGAAAGAAAGTCCATCGATGCTTCTACTTCCATAGAAGATTGAACAGGTTTGGTATGTCAATGAATACTCTCTTAAACATTTACAGGTGTACAGTAGAGAGCATATTGACTGGTTGCATCAGAGCCTGGTTCTGCAACTCAAATGCCCAGGATTGAAGGAGATTACAAAATGTGGTGGACACAGGTCCATCACGCGTACTGACCTTCCCAGCAACAAAGGATCTATAGGAGGCGCTGCCTCAAAAAAGGCCTCCAGCATCATCAAGTACCCACACCACCATGGCCATGCTCATATTTCACTCCTGCTATCAGGAACAAGTTATAAGGGTCTGAAAACTGTGACCACCAGGTTCAGGAACAGCTTCTCCCTAACAACCATCAGGCTATCGAACACTACAAATACGAACTAAACTTTGAACTGTGAAACATCTTGGTTGCCCTAAGGATTTCGGGCTATTGTTTTGTTTTGGACTGAATTTTTTTTCTTCATTTATTGAACTTTTTTTTGTTTGCCTATTACGTTTTCTATTGAGTACCGTGATGCTGTTGGATGCAAGAATTTCATTGATCCATTTTGGTACAATTAAACACCCCTGACTCTTGACTCTTGCAGTGGAGAAAGCAGAGACCAACTACACTGTTCACCAAGAGCAATAAAAAAGGATGGCTGATATACGATCAAGGATGTCAGTTTCAATCCTGATCCATAACGACTGTTTTGGAATCGAAGGACAGAAGCCAAAGTCAAGTTCAATCAAACCTTTGCCCTTGCTTGGATTATTGCAGAACTCCAAAAGCCCTTGTTTGCACTAGGGACTTGGGGCTTTGTTTTTGTCTTTGCACTATATGTTTTTTATGGTGTCATTCTTCTGTTTCGGGACATATGACAAAAAACTCTTGATTCTTGGCTCTCTTGAGTATTCATTGACATACTGAATCTCTTCAGTCTTCTAATGAAGTAGAGGTATTGATGGGGTTTCTTTGTGATTGCATCAAAGAACTAGGCCCGTCATTTTCTGTCATCTGTTTCCAGTTTTGGCCAACATCTATTGTGATGTTAAAACCTGCACAGTAAAGGTGAATAAACAAAAATCCATTTGTGGGTAGACACAAAATGCTGGAGTACCTCAGTGGGACGGGCAGCATCTCTGGAGAGAAGGAATGGGTGACGTTTCAGGTCGTGACCCCTCCTCAGATTGAAAGTTACTCCAGCACTTTGTGAAAAAAGAAAGGTCTCGACCCGAAACGTTACCCATTGCTTCTCTCCAAAGATGCTGCCTGTCCCGCTGAGTTACTCCAGCAATTTGTGTCTCTCTTCGAATTAAACCAGCATCCGCAGTTCGTTCCTACCCATTTGCAGGGATCACTGGTTGGCGCAGACTCGATGGGCCGAAGGGTCTGTTCACACGCTGTTTCTCTGAACTAAACTAAACTAAACCCATTCTCTTCTAAAAGTTGGGCAAATGCAATTACTTGAGAAAAGAATACTTTCAATTGCATTGCTATAAAGTGTTTGAGCACTGTGTTAAATCATGAACACTAAAAACCACAACAGTGAATGGCAATAATGATTCATTGTGTGAATGCTCTTAAAAGTATTCAATTGAAAGAAAGAAAAAGAATGTGAGAGTGCAGAAAATGCATGACCAAGGGCTGGGCGTGTCAGTAGATGGATTTTTTTCTCTCTGTCTGGGAGCATAGCATGCAAACTAAGAATCCTAGCGTGTGAGAAAGAATTGACTGTGACAGATTTACAAACAGGCCCGCATCGAGAGAATCGTTGGCAATCTGCTGGTAACATTTATAACAGAAGGATGGGGGCAAAGTTTTCTTGTGGTACTCAGAACTGATAGGCATCAGGTCTGGCCACATACGGTGTGTGTTCACTGTGGATAGATTGATAAAACACAGCTCGGAAACTGGCTTTGTTTGTGAACAAATTGTATCCATACATTGCACGCAGTTATGCACTGTGGGTTTTTTTAGTGCATGGAGTGTGAGGACACCTTTAAGAAATAAATTTAATGCGTGTAATGTCTTTCATACACTGATTTTGCTGTCCAATGGGGGTAAATTGATTGTTTACTGCCTTCAAAACAGGACGTTCTGCTCTGTTAGTTGCTCTTGCAAGCATAAATACGAAATAACCAATCGACACTACACATTTAATAGACATTATTTCCAAATATAAATGTAGAGCAGATGGACCTGAAGACATAGAATATCCAGATTCTCTGCTGTAAACATCATGTGGTATACTTGAAAGTAAAACATGAATCAAATTAGTACGTAGTATAACCCACTTTTATAAATCTTTCTTAACTTTCTCCAGCTATATATCATACACTTGTAACAATTGCTGGATATGAATTGGACATACCTACCCTTAAGGCGTTTCCACTTTGCCTCTTGTTATGCTTAGATTCTGGATGTCCAGCTTTATTTACTTCCCCAACTCTGATTCTCTTTGCCCATCCCTTAAATCATGGGCTATTGGTAGATTTTAATCTGCGGCAAGATTAAAGATTATTGGTAGGAAAAAAACTGCAGATGCTGGTTAAAATCGAAGGGAGGCACAAAATGCTGAAGTAACTCAGCGGGTCAGGCAGCATCTCGGGAGAGAAGGAATGGGTGACTTTTCGGGTTGACAACCTTCTTCAGACTGATGTCAGGGGAGGGGGCGGGACAAAGATAGAATGTAGTCGGAAACAGGAAGACCAGTGGGAGAACTGGGAAGGGGGAGGGGATAGAGAGGGAAAGCAGGGACTATCTGCAGTTAGAGAAGTCAATGTTCATATTGCTGGGGTGTAAACTACCCAAGCGAAATATGAGGTGCTGTTCCTCCAATTTGCGCTGGGCCTCACTCTGACAATGGAGGAGGCCCAGGACAGACAGGTCAGATTGGGAATGGGAGGGGGAGTTGAAGTGCTGAGCCACCGGAAGATCAGGTTGGTTAAGACGGACTGAGCGGAGGTGTTCAGCGAAACGATCGCCGAGCCTGCGCTTGGTCTCACTGATGTAGAGAAGTTGACACCTGGAAAAGCGGATGCAGTAGATTTAAAGATTATTAGGTCAGGATTTCCTCTCACTGACCCATCCTTGCATGACTCTGTCTGAGTTTTTGGAATTGTGGAACCCTAAAAATAAAGAGGAGGTATAGGGGGAATAACACAACTGATAGGGAACAGGATGCCCGGGAGAGTGAAAAGCATCATTGAGATTATTATTAAATAAAACCGAAGACTGGCTATGACTTTTGGGCTTGGCTTTTCTTTCACTTCCTGAAAGAAAATCAGACTGGACACACCTAACCTCACTGGGGAGTGTAGATGAGGTTCTGAGCTCCACTCTAGTGCCCATTAACTGCAAATAACGATTTCAAAATGTAGCTTCTTGCACCATTTGTAGCTTCTTGTCCCATTTGCTTCTTATCTGACTATGTGGACCCACTTAATTAAAAAAGTGTAGCAGTTGGAAGAACCTCAGTCTCCCTGATAGAGAATAAGTGGTGGTTAGCATCCTTCCTTCCTTCCATTTTAACTCAATGCCTTATCTGTGCCAATCCTGACCAAGGTTACTGCAGTCTTCAGTGCCTTCTGGTGCCATAATTCCCTGCAGCTTCACGACCTGTGGTTCCATTGGTATTGCTGGTGGTATGGTGGTATTCATTGCACTGGAGTCCACCATGCAAGAAGTGGCTACTGACCCAGAACTTTGTTGGGCCACATTTGGAGAATTACCTGCAGTTCTGGTCGCCGTGTTACTGGAAGGATGTGAAGGCTTTGGAGATGGTGCATTACAAGGTTGACCAGAATGTTGCTTGTACATCAGTCACTGAAAGTAAGCATGCAGTTACAGCAGGCAGTGAAGAATACTAATGGCATGTTGGCCTTCATTGTGAGAGGATATGAGTTTAGGAGCAAGGAGGTCCTACTGCAGTTGTACAGTGCCCTGGTGAGACCACACCTGGAGTATTGTGTGCAGTTTTGGTCTCCTAATTTGAGGAAGGACATTATAGCTATTGAGGGAGTGCAGCGTAGGTTCGCCAGGTTAATTCCCGGGATGGCGGGACTGACATGATGAAAGAATGAGTCGATTGGGCTTGTATTCACTGGAATTTAGAAGGATGAGAGTGGATCTTATAGAAATATATAAAATTCTTAAGGGATTGGACAGGCTAAATGCAGGAAAAATGTTCCCGATGTTGGGGGAGTACAGAACCAGGGGCCACAGTTTAAGAATAAGGGGTAGGCCATTTAGGACTGAGATAAGGAAAAAAAAATGCATCCAGAGTTGTGAATCTGTGGAAATCTTTGCCACAGAAGACAGCGGAGGCCAATTTACTGGATGTTTTCAAGAGAGAGTTAGATTTAGCTCTACGGGCTAATGGAATCAAGGGATGTGAGGAAAAAGCAGGAACAGGGTACTGATTTTAGATGATCAGCCATGATCATATTGACTGGCAGTGCTGGCTTGAAGGGCCGAATGGCCTACTTCTGCACCTATTTTTCTATGTTTCTATGTTTCTACAATGTTCAATTCTATTTGCAACTTCTTAACAAACTTAGCAAGTTCTAGTCAACATTCAGGAAACATTTGTGCCATGGTAGTACCAGACATGACCATTTCTACGAAGAGAGATCTTAACCACCAACCTGGACATTCAATACATTAACATCATTGAGCACTCTACATTATTAACTGGGACCGGATAATAAATACCAATGGTGACAGAACTTTGTGGGCCTGGATATAGTGATATATCTCGACCCGAAACGTCGCCCATTCCTTCTCTCCAGAGATGCTGCCTGTCCCACTGAGTTACTCCAGCATTTTGTGTCTATCTACTGTTTTGACCTATTTGTTTTCTGACACTCCAAAACCTCTCCCGTAAGGACAGTGATGGAATATTCTCCACTTGCCTGGATGTGGAACTGCATCCCAGCTACCACCCTAAACATTCATTTCCTCCATTACCAGTGTGCGCCATCTACAATATGAACAGTCATTACATACCCAGGCAACTCCAAAGCAACACCCAAATCCTTAACCTCTATCACCAAGGACAAGAATTTCAAGCGCATCGGAACACCACCATCTGTAAGATCCCCCTCCATGTCACATACCATCTGGACTTGGAAAAAAAAAGATTGTTATTCCTTTATCGATGTTGGGGCTAAATGCTAGAACTCTCTCTGCAAAAGCATTTTGCCATAATGGCTGCAATTATTCAAGAAAGTGGCTCGTCACCTTTCTCTCAAGGGCAATTGGGAGAAGACAAAAAAATGCTGGCCTTGCTAACGATGGTCAGATCCTGAAAATAAATAAGAAAATTGTCTCCTCTTTAAAAATTAAAAATAATCCATAAAGAGCATTTTCTTTGTAATAAACTGATCACATGAACATTTATTATGTTAAAGAAGCACCATTTCAAATGCTGGCCAGAAATCCAATTGTTTTTTTTCGCATTGAGATATGGAATGGCAATCTTGTTTGCAATTTCTTTTGAATTGCTACATTTATGCGTTAAAGTTGATCTCACGTTGCTGCTAAATAAGGTGTTTTAGAGATTTTCAGAAAACGATCTAAATCTCAGAGTGGAAGTTAGTGTCGGGTATTTATATGACTAGTACAAAACAATGCTTTATCAAATGAAAATTGAGGCTCTGGGCAATTTTGGATGATGTCAATTTTCAACTGAGATATTAAAAGGCTGTGGAAATTCTGGATATTTTCAGAGGTTTACTGCGGACTTGATTTAAAATTTTATTTATAACTTGAATATTCTCACTTCACAAAATAAGCATATGGCATATAAATATTGTTTACATTAGGAATTCAAATGTAAATTTGCAGCTGTGGTGTAAACAGGTCTTTTGATTTTGAATAGGATGTGCAGTCTCTTTCATTTAAGCACCAGTACCATCAGATAGCATTGTGACACCCACAATTCAAAGGAACGGGATGGAAAAGAGCCAGTTCAAAAGAAATAACTCCTCCAGACTCATAGGTGGTCTCCATTTCCCTTCTGCACTGTCAGACAAATGTACTTCCAGTCTTTCTTGTTGAAAACCCAGGAGGCAGGATATGAACCTAGGTTGCATCCTAACACAGGCAGGACTTTTCAAAGTAAATGTTTTTAAATGGTAGCTGGAATTAATCAACAAATCACAACGGGTGGGATTTGTTGCATTGAATGTTATCCAACTTTGTGGATATATTCCACAGTTAAGCGAATACATTTAGGAAGTGTCCATGTTATTGCAAGCTTTTGCGATGAAATCTATTCTGGAAGACTGTAACTTACAAAGGACCGTAAGGGGAATCGTATAAGGTGTTGCTGACAACCTGCTGCCAAGGTCAAATAATGTATTTGTGAAACTGACAATAGCATTTAACTATTGTTCCATTGACTTATTTTCAGCACCTACAGTTATAAGTTTAATATATCCAAGAGTTGTGTGAATGTAAAACCAAATGCAAGGATGGCAAGTAATTCAATCTGGCAAAACAACCAAACAGGACTGTAATGGGGCTGTCCAAACTTCAAGGAAAAATGGGTGGCAAGACATTGAATCACCGAAAATTATAACCTCTAAAGAGAAGTGGCTGGCACTCAGGGAAAGTCCGGACTCTGACCAGATGTGTACAACCATTCAGCTATTGCACCTTTCAGAGGCCAGATTTTCTGGTTGCTTCACAGCTTATAATGATAAATGCTCTGCCCAAGACCACAAGAGATTGCAGAGAGATGTGAACAGTACATCACACAGACCTGCCTCCTTCAATGCCTTCTCTACTGCCTTGGGAAAGCATCCAACATAATTATGGAAAGACACAAAGTACTGGAGTAACTCATCTCTGGAGAACATGGATAGGTGATGTTTCGGATAGGCACTATTATTGAGTCTGATTTTTTGTAAACTATCTTCTGCCTGTTTCTACATTTTACGGCTTCACTGAGGAATATCCTCAAGGTATGCCTACTTTGAAGAAGTTCTCCACCGATAGGTCCCTTCCCAAAACGTCACCAATGTATGTTCTCTGGAGATGCTGCCTGACCCGCTGAGTTACTCCAGCAATTTGTGTCTTTTTTTGTAAACCAGCATCTGCAGTTACTTGTTTCAACAAACTAAGGACTAGCTTTTAGAAAGCTGTCGCAAGGCATTGTTAATCAATGTTGAATTAAATAAGCAAATATTAAGAGAGAAATGAAAAGACCAGTTACATGGGTAACTTTTATGAAGAAATGCAGAGTAGAAAGACTCGGGCCAAGAAAGGAACTGCAGAGCTTGTGATTTTTGATGGCTAATTGGTGAGTTACCAATGATGGCAAAAGTAATTGAAGGCACACACACAAGAAACCAGAATCAGATGAAAATCTATCAGTCAAATTAGGCTAAAAGCCTCTTCACAACTCTTCAACATCACTGCTTCTTGCTTGTTCCAGGCCCAGCTTCAAGCACCTGTGAATTCCCTTAGGAATTGCTAAAAACATCGCAGCTGATGTTCATGGAACAGAGACGCCAGTAAAATATCTCAGCATTGGCACCTCCCCCGTCATATCCGGGAATTGAGCACTCACTGGATCAAAATAACAGGCTCATTGGGGCAAAGAAATTTACCTTCTTACACAGCTAATTAGAATTTGGAAGTGAGATCATGTCAGGATTGGGCTCGGGAAGATAATTAAAAGAGGGCATAAATTTTTCTCCAAATAAAGTGTGGTAAAAAGTATCATAAAGTATTGGCATGCCATATAAAGTCGTGTCATTGAGTCAACAATGAAAATAATGGCACATACTTACTTGAAAGAGAAAGAGCTCAACTTACACAGTAACACAGGAGAAACAGAACGGGTGTGCTAGAAACTCTTCTTTCATTTGTTATGTTTTTTTTAAATGCTCCTCTTAGCTAAAACAGAGGTCATAGCCTCAGAATTAAAGAATGTTCCTTTAGGATGGAGATGAGGAGGAATTTCTTTAGTCAGAGGGTGGTGAATCTGTGGAATTCTTTGCCACAGAAACCTGTGGAGGCCAAGGCAATGGATATTTGTAAGGCAGAAATAGATAGATTCTTGATTAGTATGGGTGTCAGGGGTTATGGGGAGAAGGCAGGAGAATGGGAGATAGGTCAGCCATGATTGAATGGTGGAATAGACTTGATGGGCCGAATGGCCTAATTCTACTCCTATCACCTATGACCTTATGACCTTAAATGCTTCCAACACTCTTAAACAAAGAGTTTAATTGGAATATTTATGACATCTTTAATTTAGAAAAGGAAGCAAACAATTCTACAGAGGAAAAGGTTTCAAACCTTTAAACCCTCAGTGACAATGAAATCACCTTGAGTAATCTGACACATCTGAGTGAAAAATACAAAATCAAATAACTACACGATCCAGAAACAAAGAAGCATAGAAACATAGAAAATAGGTGCAGTTTTAGGCCATTCGGCCCTTGGAGCCAGCACCGCCATTCAATATGAACATGGCTGATCATCCAGAATCAGTACCCTGTTCCTGCTTTCTCCCCATGTCCCTTGATTTCGTTAGAGATCTGAAATAAAATGGAAAATGCAGGAAATGCCCATTGTCACCATACAGTATCTAGGAAGGAAGCAACAGAATTAAAGATTTATTCACAAAATGCTGGAGTAACTCAGCAGGTCGGGCAGCATCTCGGGAGTGAAGGAATGGGTGACGTTTCAGGTCAAGACCCTTCTTCAGACTGATGTCAGGGGGGCAGGACGAAGGAAGGATATAGGTGGAGACAGGAAGATAGAGGGAGATCTGGGAAGGAGGAGGGGAAGGGAGGGACAGAGGAACTATCTAAAGTTGGAGAAGTCGATGTTCATACCACTGGGCTGCAAACTGCCCAGGCGAAATATGAGGTGCTGTTCCTCCAATTTCTGGTGGGCCTCACTATGGCACTGGAGGAGGCCCGTGACAGAAAGGTCAGACTGGGAATGGGAGGGGGAGTTGAAGTGCTCGAGCAACAGGGAGATCAGGTAGATTAAGGCGGACTGAGCGGAAGCGTTCAGCTAAACGATCGCCGAGCCTGCGCTTCGTCTCGCCGATATACAGGAGTTGACACCTGTGAATAAATCGATTTGTACCAGCATCTGCAGTTATTTTCTTATACCAACAGAATTAAAGCATCTGATTGAACATGGTTAGCTTTTCAAGGCAATGAAACTTCTAATCCTAAATCGTTAACTTGAAATGTTACCTCTTTTTCGTCTCTGCAGAAGCTGCCAGATATACATGGTCACAGATGGTTTGAGATGCAGAAGATCAATGCAAATCTATCCCAAAAGCAATGACCGGCCAATTTTCAGTATTTAGCTTCTTCAGTTTGCACATTATGTAAATGTTCACCCAGTTATGTTGTATTACTAAGAATTCCTTCTCGGGTATTTAAGAGTGTTATGTTGTTCCCTGTTTCTTTTTGTTTTGTGTTTTGTGTTGGTTGGGGTTGTGTAATTTACTTATTTTATTGCTCTATTGTTGGACTGTGCGTGACGAAATCTCGTCCAAAAGACCTGTTTTTTGGATGACAAATAAAGGTAATTCTGATTCTGAATTCTGAATTCTAAGATCAATCACCATTCAATGTACAACTAGATTAGTACAATTCTGATATGTCTGCACTTCATTGTCAATTATGGAAAGTATTAACGTGAATACTTTCAACAAAATGTAGAACTACATCAGTAAAGTAACAGAAATCGGAGAAGTGGTGAAAGCTGCTTTAATTTTATTCCTGGATATGTATGCAGCCAACCTGTGTCTTTCAAAAGTTAAAACTAATGATCTATTTAGAAAGTGCTACACATTATCGACAGAAAATCAATATATCTTAAAAGAAGGTTATTTAGATCGTGAAGCTATAGCAAGGATTCTCTTTTGTTTTGAACATGTAGATTTCATGTGTGGTCTCCTGAATCGTGGTATGAGTTTCAAGATGCTACAAAGCAGCCTAAGCCTTAGTGCCCTATATCCACACCGTAATATTAAGGTTTAATTGAATTTGTACTGAATGACAGGCCAATAGTTCAAGTGGTTAAGTGGTTGAGTCCATGTGTTGGGGTTACAGGGTCATTTATCACCTATTCAGTTCCTTTGAATGGATGATTTATCTCAGTTTGTACTGGGGCACTGAAGACAGCTCCATGTGTAAAACTGGAGTTTCATCAAAGGATGTTATGTTGGCAAGTGATTTTCTGCCACAGTATAAATGATTTAATGTACCGACACTCTGTGTTTAATTCCAGAAAAGGAGTGACAATGCATATGAAAGTTCAAGTTCATATGTCATAGGAGCAGAATTAGGCCATTGGGCCCATCGAGTCTACTCCACCATTCAATGTTGGCAGATCTATCTTTCCCTCTCAACCCCATTCTCCTGCCTTCTCCCTGTAAACTTTGACACCCTAACAAATCAAGAACCTGTCAATTTCTGCTTTAAAAATTGGCAATCCCCTTTTACATGAATTCCACCACCAACTTTGAAATTTAGATGGGAGATCTGAAGTGCAATAGATGGAATAATGAAGCTGGTAATGGCACCTCAGGCTGCAGTATTTCATAAAGCCATTTGATTAATGAATGGTAGAGCATTACTGACGACGGGCCTGGACTTTGCATTGACAATGATTTGAGATAACCACTGGTCACCATTATAAAGTTTGCTGTTGGAAAGCAGACACTTCCAAATACTATACAATGTAAATTAAACACAGACATAAGTTCATAAGTTCATTAGTGATAGGAGTAGAATTAGGCCGTTCAGCCCATGGTCTACTCCACCATTCAATCATGACTGATCTATCTGTCACTCCTAACCCCATTCTCCTGCCTTCTCCCCATAACCCCTGACACCCGTACTAATCAAGAATCTATCTATCTCTGCCTTAAAAATATTCATTGACTTGACCTCCACTGTCTTCTGTGATAATGAATTCCACAGATTCACCACCCTCTGACTAAAGAAATTCCTCATTATCTCCTTCCTAAAGGAACGTCCTTTAATTCTGAGGATATGACCTCTGGTATATAATATGGAACATCCATGTAGTTTCATGCAAGAGAGTGACAATAAAATAAAATATCAGCCTGACTTTATTTATGGCTGAGAGATGGTTCCAATGATTTCCCCCTGCTTCATCTTCTGTTTTCCTCTGTTCTCAAGTTAAGACGAGGAAGGTATAATAATAATATATTCCTTTATTCGTCCCACACCGGGGAAATTTACAGTGTTACAGCAGCAAAGTGGATAGCAAGAGATCATTCATTATAAATAAAAGTAAAGACAAGGATAAATTGTATTCCTTAGCTGTTACTGTTGACTCGTCTGCTGGGAGCAGTGCTGGTTGTGCAGTCTCACAGCAGCGGGAAGGAAGGACCTCCTATATCTCTCCTTCACGCACTTGGGGTGAAGGAGTCTGTCACTCAAGGAGCTACTCAGTGCAGTGACAGTGTCCTGCATGGGGTGGGAGTCGTTGTCGAGCAGCAATGTTAACTTTGCCATCACCCTCCTCTCTCCCACCGCCTGCACTGAGTCGAGGGGGCAACCCAGGACAGAGCTGGCCTTCCTGTCTAGCTTGTCAAGTCTCTTCCCTTCTGCCGCTGAGATGCTGCTGCTCCAGCAGACCACTCCATAGAAAATGGGTGATGCAACCACCGTGGTGTAGAAGGTCCTTAGGAGTGCCCCCTGCACTCCAAAGGACCTGAGTCTCCTTAACAGATAAAGTCTGCTCTGGCCCTTTTTGTATTGCTCAAGTTATCCTAATTCTTCAGAAGTTTGTTACAAAAGTTCCTCACCCAGAAACTTAACTTTGAAATATAATGAAGTGGCAAGATTTTGATATTAACTTACACCGATCAGCCAAAACATTATGACCTGATAAGCCAAAACATTATGACCACCTGCCTAATATGCTGTTAGTCCTCGATGTGCAACCCCATACACAGCAGGGTGCGATGCACTGTGTATTGTGACACAATCCTCCCGTGACCACCATTAAAATTTTCTGTGACTTGTACCACAGTAGACCTTCTGTCAGTTCAGACCAGACGGGATAGCCTTCATTGCCCTTACGCATCGATGAGCCTTGGGCGCCCAACACCCTGTCACCAGTTTGTGGTTTGTCCTTCCTCGGACCACTGTCGGTAGGTACTCACCACTGCTGACCAGGAGCACCCCACAAGCCTTGCCATTTCAGAGATGCTCTGACCCAGTCGTCTGGCCATAATAATTTGGCCCTTATCAAAGTCACTCAGATCTTTATTCCTGCCCATTTCTCCTGCATCCAACACATCAACTTCAAGAACTGACTGTTCACTTGCTGCCCAATATATCCCACCCCTTGACAGGTGCATTGTAACAAGATAATCAATGTTATTCACCACCTGTCAGTGGTCATAATGTTTTGGCTGATCGGTGTATAAGACACCACTAAACATAAAAATATTTAAATAAAATAAGTGTGCCTAATGGCATGATAAGCCTTAATTCCAGCTAACAAAACTTAATGCGTGCAAGAATGGAGACTCGTTCCTTCAAATTTCAACTGCTTTTGGAGACCTAAAAAGTAAAAAGTCCAGAGAAAGTTGTTTTTGGCAGGTACAATAAACATGCTAAAAAGATATTTGGACTGGTGAATGGTCAGGAAAGGTTTAAAGGAAAATAGACCAAATGTGGGCAGATGGGACAAGCTTAAATGGGACATCTTGAAATGGACATGTTGAAATAAAGGACCTATTTCTGTGCTGTACGACTCTATGACTATGTTTTAAAAAAAAGATATTTTCTCTCCCTCCATCTTAATTTTCCTCCCTTTTTATACATGTTGACATTGATTTAAATAATCTAACCTACATTACTTTGATCGCTCAGGGAGCTACAGTAAGTATTCTCTATCCGATTGCTTGAGAAGATAAATTAATACTTGCTCTGTCTGCACAGCTATTCCATTGGGAGCACGGCACTGAAATGGATTTCCATTCACAGCTAGAACATAGTAACTTGGTGAGGCTTTTCTCCTTAGGCAGTTTCACAGGTCTGAAAATGACTTGGCTCCACGCTAATTCTGGGGCATAGAAAAATCTTTATGCGTAAATTCTGTAAATATGGTATCGCCATTGCACACCACTTCCACATGACTTGACAGAGAGCAATCTTGTGTAGGAAGGAACTGCAGATGCTGGTTTATACTGAAAATAGACACAAAATTGAGAGGGTTTGAGAGGGAAGCATAGATCACCCATGATTGAATGGCGGAGTAGACGAGATGGGCCGAATGGCCTAATTCTGTTTCTATAACTTATGAACCTGAGAATGCTGGAGTAACTCAGCGGGTCAGGCAGCATCTCTGGAAAAAAGGAATACATGACATTTCGTGTCGGAAACCTTCCTCAGACCCTCCAGTGATCCAGGTTGACTGAAGTCATAGAAACATAGAAACATAGAAAATAGGTGCAGGAGGAGGCCATTCGGCCCTTAGAGCCAGCACCACCATTCATTGTGATCATGGCTGATCGTCCCCAATCAATAACCTGTGCCTGCCTTCTCCCCATATCCCTTGATTCCACTAGCCTCTAGTGCTCTATCTAACTCTCTCTTAAATCCATCCAGAGATTTGACTTCCACTGCCCTCTGTGGCAGAGAATTCCACAAATTCACAACTCTCTGGGTGAAAAAGTATTTTTTCACCTCAGTTTTAAATGGCCTCCCCTTTATTCTAAGACTGTGGCCCCTGGTTCTGGACTCGCCCAACATTGGGAACATATTTCCTGCATCGAGCTTGTCCAGTCCTTTTATAATTTTATATGTTTCTCTAAGATCCCCTCTTATCCTTCTAAACTCCAGTGAATACAAGCCTAGTCTTTTCAATCTTTCCTCATATGTCAGTCCCGACATCCCAGGGATCAATCTCGTGAACCTATGCTGTACTGCCTCAATTACAAGGATGTCCTTCCTCAAATTAGGAGACCAAAACTGTACACAATACTCCAGATGTGGTCTTACCAGGGCCCTATACAACTGCAGAAGAACCTCTTTACTCCTATACTGAAATCCTCTTATTATGAAGGCCATCATTCCATTAGCTTTCTTCACTGCCTGCTGTACCTGCACGCCAACTTTCAGTGACTGGTGTACAAGGACACCCAGGTCTCGCTGCACCTCCTCCTTACCTAACCTAACTCCATTGATATAATAATCTGCCTCATTGTTTTTGCCGCCAAAGTGGAAAACCTCATGTTATACTATGTTATACTGCATCTGCCACGCATCTGCCTACTCACTCAACCTGTCCAGGTCACCCTGTAACCTCCTAACATCCTCTTCACAGTTTACACTGCCACCCAGCTTTATGTCATCCGTAAACTTGCTAGTGTTGCTTCAAATTCCCTCTTCCAAATCATTAATATATATGGTAAACAGTTGCGGCCCCAACACCGAACCTTGCGGCACTCCACTCGCCATTGCCCGCCATTCTGAAAAGGACCCATTTACTCCTACTCTTTGCTTCCTGTCTGCCAACCAATTTTCTATCCATGTCAACACCCTACCCCCAATACCTTGTGCTCTAATTTTAGTCACCAATCTCCCGTGCGGGACCTTATCAAAGGCTTTCTGAAAGTCTACATCCACTGGCTCCCCTTCATCCATTTTACTTGGCACATCCTCAAAAAATTCCAGAAGATTAGTCAAGCATGATTTCCCTTTCATAAATCCATGCTGACTTGGACTTATCCTTTTACTGCTATCCAAATGCATCGTTATTACCTCTTTAATAATTGACTCCATCATCTTTCCCACCACCGAAGTCAGGCTAACTGGTCTGTAATTCCCCGTTTTCTCTCTCGCTCCTTTCTTGAAACGTGGGATAACATTAGCTATCCTCCAATCCACAGGAACTGATCCTAAATCTATTAAACATTGGAAAATGATCACCAATGCGTCCACTATTTCTTGAGCCACCTCCCTGAGGACCCTGGGATGTAGACCATCAGGCCCAGGGGATTTATCATCCTTCAGTCCCATTAGTCTACTCAACACTATTTCTCGCCTAATGAAAATTTCTTTCAGTTCCTCTACCCCCCCTAGATCCTCTGTCTTCCAGTACATCTGGGAGATTGTTTGTGTCTTCCTTAGTGAAGACAGATCCGAAGTACCTGTTCAACTCTTCCGCTATTTCCTTGTTACCCATAATAATTTCACCCTTGTTTGCCTTCAATGGACCCACATTTGACTTTGCTACTCTTTTTCTCTTAACATATCTAAAGAAGCTCTTACTGTCCTTCTTTATATTCTTGGCCAGCTTCCCCTCGTACTTCATCTTTTCAGCCCGTATTGCCCGTTTTGTTACCTTCTGTTGTCCTATGAAAGTTTCCCAATCCTCTGGCTTCCGGCTACTCTTTGCTGTGTTATACATCTTTTCTTTTAGTTTTATTCCATCCCTAACTTCCCTTGTCAGCCACGGTTGCCTCTGACTCCCCTTAGAATCTTTCTTCCTTTTTGGAATGAAATGATCCTGCGTCTTCCAGATAATGCCCAGAAATTCCTGCCATTGCTGTTCCACCCTAAATCCTGCTAGGATCCCTTTCCAGTCTGCCTTGGCCAGCTCCTCTCTCATGCCTTCATAGTCCCCTTTGTTCAATGCTCTTCTGAAGGCTGAACACTGCACAGGCACTCACACATGCTTTCCCACTCCCTCTTTGTCAGCTTCCATCTCACAACCTGCCTCCATCCTAATCTTCACCTTTCTTCAAGCCACTCCTCATCCCTTCATGCTTTCTCGCATGCTTGGGGCCTGTCTCAGCTTATCTCTTCCTTTGGTACACCTCCCTCTCTAAGCTCCTTCCCCCTGCATTTATCGCTTCCTATTTTAGTTTCTTTCCCCTTTCTTTCTCAATTCCCCAACTCTGTCCCCACCCCAACAGCACTACCCACCAGCTACCTGCTTCGCCACCAACCACAACCACTGATAACCCATGTCATGGTTGTCCAACCACTTTCCCCACATCAGTAGAGGCCAATTCAATGGATGAATTTTAAAAAGGGAGTAAGATCGAGCTCTAGGGGCAAGTGGAATCAAGGGATATGGGGAGAAGGCAGGCATGGGTTACTGATTGTGGATGATCAGCCATGATCACAATGAATGGCGGTGCTGGCTCGAAGGGCCAAATGGCCTCCTCCTGCACCTATTTTCTATCTTTCAATGTTTCTATCAGCTTTGGGCAAGCTGTGCTGCCTATAGCCTGTGACTTAGCACTGTTCCTCCTGTACCACTCCCAGGTAACCTCAAGAAAATCCTCAGCCTCAGCACATGGTTATCAGATTGCAGTTTTAAAGTAGGCTGTGGGTTTTTCATAATCTAACTCTTGCAGTCCGCTATTTATCTGATAAATCTGCGCTGTCCTCACACCATGCCATACATGCTTAAGATGGGTGACAGAAGACCGAGTGTCTAAAGACACAGTAAGGGGGACAGGGGCCATGTAAATTCAGAGACAGCATGTGTAGGAACGAACTGCAGATGCTGGTTTACACCGAAGATAGACACAAAATGCTGGAGTAACTCAGCAGGACAGGCAGCATCTCTGGATAGAAAGAATTGTTGACGTTTCGGGTCGAGACCCTTCTTCAGATAGCATGGTAGACGGAGACTCAGAAGAGTTTAAGGTCATTGTACGTTCTGATTTGAGACGACAGCCGAGTGAGATGCCTCATCATTCGAGGAACCACAAGATGATGGTTACAAAGCCACCCGCAGAGGCTTAAGTATAATGACAGGCTGGTGCCACATGCTCCCTGCTGAGAACAAATCTAGGTTATTTAATAGATCACAGATGCCAGACTTTGCTGAAAGCTTTTCAATTAAATTGATTTAGAACTCCTTAATTCCCAACCAGTTCGAGTAGCTGGTAATAATTATCTTCTATATTGTGCATATTCTCCAATCGTCATGTTAGTTCTAAAATTATAAGCATATTTTAACCCAATCTGGGGTTTTTTTTGTTGACATTTGTGCAGTATTGTGATAGGAAGTAAAATAATATAACTTGTTATGATGAGACTTTAGGGGAGGTTTTTAAAAAAATTGACATAGGCAGCAATTGACCTAAACTTACTAAAAACCCAGAGATGCATATCAGGAAAATCTATAGATGAAAGAAAGTTCATTTATATGAATTGTAAACAAAAGTGAACTTTTGAAAAAAGGTCAAAGCATGTGGTCTAAAATTGGATTTAGGGTATTCAAAGATGTTTAGATAAGAACAAACAAAAAGTGGCCAATGTTATTCCAAATGTTTACATTAGTTGCTATGTGATAGTGAGAAAATCTTATATAATTAATTACATGAGATGATACATCGTAGGTCTATAACTGCGAAGGTAGAACGTCATAAGAAATTGCACAACCATTCTGCAGATAAATGTTATCTGATGAACATGAAGGAGAATGTAAAGCATGCATGGTATGTCACCTAAAGATGAATTCAGATTCAGCCTACATAAACATCTATTGAATACATTTCTGAGTAACTATTCATCAAGCATGATTACACAAATAGGCAGATTCCTCCTCCCAAGCCTCACAGTGTCTGCAATATGTTTTCATTAGCTCTCATGTTGAAAACAACAACCAAAGCTAAGAAGAATGGAATTATAGTCAGAAGGTTTGAAGTAAAGCAATCTGACGTTACTTATATGGAATCATTATAAAAATTTAATTGAATTGAAATTTTTTCACTGAGTGTCAGTTATAATAGAACTATTAAAAATATTAAGCTAAAGTTTATGGTGAAATAAAAGCATGATAGCAATCTGTAATGTGATTCACACAAAAGACTGATCAGCAGACTGATTAGGATGACAAGCTTCACCAGGAGTTGCACATTTCTGGAACTGGGTTATTTCTATCTGCCATTTGCTTTTCCCTTACCATTCAAATTGAATTTTCAGAATATCTTAGATTTGCACATCAGTCATCCATTCAATTTATGTTATATCTGGTAATTAATACTCCATGTAACTTTTTAATTATATGGTTATTGTTAGTGCAATATCAATCAATCTCAGAAAAGGACCAATTGAAACTGGAGTCTAATTTCAACTGGTGATTTTTTATGAAGAATTTTTTTAAATCCATTTTTAATATTTCTGTTTTTTGTTTTACGTTTTGTATGTGCTGACTATTTTTCTTTCTCTTAAAGCAGTTTTTCTTTCTATCTCATTTTTATCGATTTGAATCTGAGTTATTCCTCTGTCATTCAGGCAATACTTACATTTTATTGGTTAAAGTGCAGCTGGTCCCATCATTCACCTAGTCCCAGATGCCCCCTGTTGTCTCCCCCTCTCTGTTTAGTTTAATTTAGTTTAGTTTAGTTTAGTTTAGTTTAGTTTAGAAACACAGAGTGGAACCAGGCCCTTCAGCCCACTGAGTCTGCACTGAACAGCAATCCCACATGTTAACACTATCCGACATACACTTTGGGCAATTTTACAATCTTACCAAGCCAATTAACCTACAAACCTGTACATCTTTGGAGTGTGGGAGGAAACCAGAGCTCCTGGAGAAAACTCACGCAGGTCACGGGGAGAACATATAAACTCCGTACAGACAGCACTGGTACTCAGGATGGAACTTGGGTCTCTGGCGCTGTAGACAGCAACTCTACCACTGCGCCACTGTGCACCCTCTGCTGTCCAACTCCCAAAAACCTTCAAGCTGATGGGTTGATGGGAGAAAGTCTAAGTAATGGCACATAACCTTAAATGAATTAATCCAGAAAACCAGATAAATATTATCCGAAAAAAATAGTCAACCCAAAGCAGGTTTGTTTCCGATTTGCCAATTTGGGAATGTTTACATTTTGGTCTGTTTTTACCACAGTTTTCTTGAATGGCCATTGACCTGAACTAGTAGCCATTTCTCTCTACATTGGCAAAAGGACAACACAGTGCCTCACCAGGTAGTTACTGCCTCACAGTTTTGGTAAACAGGGCCCAATCCTGCATGGAGTTTTGATGCATTCTCAGTGACAACGTGCCTTACTGCATACCAAAGGCATACGAGCAAAACGGTTAATTGGTCATAGTTATTTATCCATCGTGTAGGTTGGTAATAAAATAATCAGGGTGGGGTGGATGGGCACATGACAAAGAATCATGGAGGCATGCAGGATCACCTTAGTGGTTCCTGGTGACCACATCTGCAGCAAGTGTTGGTTGATCGAGGAACTCAGGCTCCAAGTTGATGACTTGGAACCTGGGTTTCAAGTGCTGTGGCACATCAGGGACAGAGAGAATTACCTGGCTGCTGTGTTTCTGGAGGCTGTCACCACCTTTAGAGTAACTGCATCCAATTTGGTCTGTGATCATGAGGGCAATGTGACTGAAAATGAGGCAGGCAGGATAGAGGTGTTTCAGGAGCCTCAGCCCTTGAGCTTGTCAAGCAGATCCTAGATTAGTGCTCCCTGTGTAGATGAGTGCAAGGGCTGTAGAAAGGATGAGCAAACTGGCCATGGCATTATGGATCAGAGAGCCATTCAAGAAGAGAGAGAGAAGAGACATGTTGTTGTCATTGGGGATAGTATAGTCAGGGGTTTAGACACGATTCCCTATCATGAGGATTGAAAGTTCCGAAGGCTGTGTTGCCTGCCAGAGAGTTTAGCAACATGCTCTCTCGTTGCTCCCCCTCTGTGTTGTTGCTCCCTTGCCTGCCTGGTGCCTGGGTTCGGAACATCTCATCTGATCTGCAGACAGATTTGCAGTGTGTAAGATTTGAGAAGTTTTCCCTCATTCTGAAAGCAACACCAAACCAAAGAGCTGCAGTTTGGACATTTTAAACGGGAGACTGGGGCTGATAGCGGAGAAAGGCTGCGGTCAGTTTACCAAGGGATGTCACAATCTGTGGGTCCTAAGATGGCTGCAGGACCTCGTGACCAGCCACAAAAGTAAAAACCTTACAGCCCAGTCTCTAGGTTTCTGTAAAGCCACGGCCAGAACAATGGATGGGTATTGGCCATGCAGAAACCTGCGAAACCAGGTCGAAGTCCAGACACTGGGGCACTGACATCAGCATACTCACAATGCCCCAAGCCGACCTATACAGTTAATCTCGTTAAGGGGGCACAATAGCCCATAGAAAACTACCTGGTAGGTGATGGGAAACCAGTTAAACCCATCACCTCGCAACGAAATACCAATTAACACCGTCTGGCCATCCCCGGTACCCCCGGACATAAGCGCAGATCAGAGAGAAAACTCATACATATCTTTTAAACAAAGAGATCCCAAGATCTGGCGGGAGATAGGACGGGCCAGAATTAGTATAACTGGCCACGACTTTTGGGTTTTAAACTCATGCAAGCAACTCAAGTCAAACGGATGCAGGAGGAAGAAAAGACAGGCAAGAAGAAGCGAAGTGCAAGAGAGAGGAACAGGCACGCAACTCGAGAAGAAATACTGCAAGAAAACCTGCAAGGAACGCAAGAAGGAAGTCAAACGGATGCAGGAGGAAGAAAAGACAGGCAAGAAGAACAGATGCAAGAGAGAGGAACAGGCATGCAACTTGAGAAGAAATACTGCAAAACGAACAGCCAGTAACCCCAGTAATAGCCCCATGGTGAGCATGTACCCCGATCTTGCATATCCTGGACATAGTTTAGTGTAGAGGGGAGGGTGGTTTGAATAAACGTGGGTGTGTAAAGGAATATGTGTTGGTCAATTTTGCGATGTGTCATACGTTCCCCATCTTACAGTCGTGTATATGTCTTGTAGAACTGTGCGTTTTAGAATTCAGAGTAAAAGGTATTCATGTATATGTCTTGTAGAACTGTGTGTTTTATGATTCATAGTCAAAAGTATTCATGTAATTCGGTATGTGTCTTATAGATATGTCTTATAGAACTGTATAAGTATTCATGGACAATAGTCCCAAGCGTTCAATAAAAGCCTTTTCCATTTAAACCCTGGTCTTCAAATCTGGTCTGGTTGAATTTTTCTGCACTATAAACGCTCCTGCATCTAAGTCCAGTGTCTAGAACCGTAAGGGGTGAGTGGGTCGAACCACTCACGGGGAACCAGTGTGCACGGCCTGGTCAAGGGATCAGAGCAAGGCACGGGGACCTTAGGTCGGGCGAAAGCTCGGCGCAGAAACCCCTTACAAGTGGAAGAGGAAAGATCCAGTCATCATGGTCCATGTGGGTACCAATTACAAAGGTATAACATGGTGAAAAAGGTTCTGCTGAGGGAATTAGAACAGCGAGGGACTAAATTGAAAAGCAGAACCAGAAAAAAAAAAAATCTCCAGAATGCTACCTGAGCCAAGAGCAGATTAGCAAGGGTCGAGAAGAGCACAAAGATTAGTGAGAGAAGTGGATTTCAAATCGTGGGACATTGAGTTGAGTATTGGGGAACAAGGGAGCTATTCCGATGGGACGGACTGCACTTGAACCTGGCTGAGACCATGGTCCTATCAAAACACATAACTAGCGCCGTAGGTAGGGCTTTAAACAAAATAGTGTGTGTGTGTGTGGGGGGGGGGGGGGGTTGGGGGTTGGGGAGGAGGCAACAAATTGGAAATGTATGGATGACGTTAAATGGAAGGAGAGTGTAGGAGAGGTTGCTGAAGTCTCCAGAAGTAATAGGACAGAAAGTTTAAGAAGGGTCAGGCAAATGGGGACCAATGTAAGAAGAGGGGTGGTGAATAAAGAACTAAAGGTGTTATATTGAAATGCACACAGTATACAGAACAAAGTGGAAGACCTGAAAGCACAGGTAGAAATTGGTAGGTACAACGTTGTGGGCATCAAGGAGACGCGGCTGAAAGAAGATCGGAACTGGAAGCTAAATATCGAGCCTATCGACAGACTGGTGGGCAGAGGGGATGGGATAGCTCTGCTGGTAAGGAATGAAATTCAGTCCTTAGTAAGGGAAGACATACAGTAGGACCGGTAGATGTAGAATATTTGTGGGTAGAGCAAAGAAATTGCTAGGGTAAAAAGATCCTGATGGGAGTTATACTGCAGGGCTCCAAACAGTAACCAGAATGTTGCGTCCAAATTACATCAGGAGATACAAATGGCATGTAAGAAAGGCAATGTAACAGAGGTCATGGTCAATATGCAGGTAGACTGAGAAAATTAGGTTGGTACTGGATCCCAAGAGAAGGAATTTGTAGAGTGCCTTCTAGATGGCTTATTAGAGCAGCTTGTAGTCGAGCCTACTAAGGAAAAGGAAAAGGAAAATCTGGATTTTGTATTGTGCAACGAACCAGATTTGATTCTGGAGCTGAAAGTAAAGGAACCCCAAGAAGGTAGTGACCATAATATGATAAAATTCAACTTTCAGTTTGAGAGGGAGAAGATGAAATCGGGTGTGACGGTATTACTGTTGAGTAAAGGTGACTACAGAGGCATGAGGAACTGGCTAAAGTTGATTTGAAAGGAACCCTGGCAGAAATGACAGTGGAGCAGCAATGGCAGGACTTTCTGTGATTAATTCGGAAGATGTAGGATTTTTTCTTCCCAAAGAGGGAGAAAGATTCTGAGGGGAGAATGTAGCAACTGTGGCTGATAACAAAAGTTAAAGATAGCATAAAACTTAAAGGGGAGGCATCTGATATTGCAAAGATTAGTGGGAAGCTAGAGGATTGGGAAGCTTTTAAAGAGCAATAGAAATCAGTTAAAAAGGCAATACGGGGAGAAAAGATGAATTGTGACGGTAAGCTAGCCAATGATATAAAAAAGATAGCAAAGATTTCTTCAGATATACAAAGAGTAAGAGGGAGGCAAGAGTGACATTGGATCATTGGAAAATGATGCTGGAGAAGCGATAATGGGGAATAAAGAAATGGCAGATGAATTAAATTTTTTGAGTCAGTCTTTACAGTGCAAGACACCAGCAAGTTGCCTGAAACTCAAGAGAGTCAGGGGGTGGATGTTAGTGGAGTGGCTATTACTAAGGAGAAGTAGCTGGGCAAGGTGAAAGGTCTGTAGGTGAATAAGTCACCTGGACCAGATGGACCACACACCAGGATTCTGAAAGAGGCAGCTTTAGAGATTGTGGAGGCATTAGTGGCGATCTTTCAAGAATCACTGGAGTCAAATATAATCCCAGAGTACTGGAATATTGCAAGTGTTACGTTGCTGTTCAAGAAGGGAGCGAGGCAAGAGAGGGGAAACTATATGCCAAAGATAGACACAAAAACCTGGAGTAACTCAGCGGGTCATTCAGCATCTCTGGAGAAAAGGAATAGGTGACTTTTCGGGTCGAAAGCCTTCTTTAGTTTGAAGAAGGTTTCTTTTCTCCAGAGATTCTGCCTTACCCGCTGAGTTTCTCCAACATTTTGTGTCCATCTTCCCATAATAGTTATTGTGTATTGTAAGAATCCTTGGATACCTGGTGCGGATCTAATAGTGTTCATAACATAACAGAACTTTATTGTCATTCGGCATAAATACCGAATGAAATTTCAGCAGTCACAAGACACAGCAAAAAAGAAAAGAACACAGGACACACGACCCCAACACCAACATCCATCACAGTGACTCCAAACACCCCCTCACTGTGATGGAGGCAACAAAACTTCCACTCTCTTCCCCCCCGCGCCAGGCAGCTCGACCCCTACTGAGGTAACCGACACGCACAGCCCCCGCAAGGGGATGGAAGGCCCCGCGGCCGAGCCACACCGGGCACTGAAACGTCCCGCGGCCGAGCCGCGCCGGCAATGTTAAGTCCCACAGCCGAGCCGCACCGGGCACTGAAACGTCCCGCAGCCGAGCCGCGCCGGCGATGTTAAGTCCAGCGGCCGAGCCTCACCGGGCACTGAAACGTCCCGCAGCCGAGCCGCGCCGGCGATGTTAAGTCCAGCGGCCGAGCCGCACCGGGCACTGAAACGTCCCGCAGCCGAGCCGCGCCGGCGATGTTAAGTCCAGCAGCCGAGCCGCACCGGGCACTGAAACGTCCCGCAGCCGAGCCGCGCCGGCGATGTTAGGTCCAGCGGCCGAGCCGCACCGGGCACTGAAACGACCCGCAGCCGAGCCCCGCCGGCGATGTTAAGTCCAGCGGCCGAGCCGCACCGGGCGATGGAAGGCCCCGCGGCCGAGCCGCACCGAGCACTGAACCGTCCCGCGGCCATACCGGGCGATGGAAGGCCCCGCGGCCGAGCTGCGCCGGGCACTGTTAGGTCCCGCGGCCGAGCCGCGCCGGCGATGTTAAGTCCAGCGGCCGAGCTGGAAGGCCCCGCGGGCGATGGAAGGCCCCACGGCCGAGCTGCGCCCCGGGGAAGAGACCCAATAAAAGAAAGGTTTCCCCCACCCCACCCCCCACACCCCCCACACATACACAGCCAAAAACAGAAACAAAAACCATCCCAACACCGACACACACAAAAAAAAGACAAACAGACTGCCAGAGAGCCGCAGCCGTTAGACGCAGCCACACGTGACCGGAGCCACTTCATGAGACTCACTTTGTTATAGAATCCTGTTCAAAATCTGGTTTGATGTGAACAAGTATTTATTCCAGTTCCTGAATTCATGACTTTGCTAGGTCTCCAAATAATTAGGTATAACATTTCAGAAAAAAGGTTGCTTTTATTTTATCCTCAGAGCCGAGCATCATTAAACTTTATTCATTCGTATATATTCTGCGGATTGCAACTCTATAAGTTTCATCCATTCAACTTGATAATTATTTTGGTTTTAAATTTCTGGCTGAACTGGAAACTGCCATCATAAGAAATAAAAACATAACTGTCAGATCCAGCCACCCATTGTCTCTAATTCCATCACCTGAGTGTTCCCATTGCCAAACACACTGCCCCCAACTCCCACTCATCGTCCCCTGCCCGATCTTCCCTTATTGACTTAGGTAGTTGTCCGATGTTCAAACACCATCCTCCTGCTCACAAGGCAATGATCTTCCTCCAGGATCCAAAATAACGTCCATAGTTCATCAGCACCATCTTAATCATTCTTTCAGTCTGAAGAAGGGTTTTGACCCAAAGCGTCACCTGTTCTTCCTCTCCAGAAATGCTGCCTGACCCGCTGAATTACTCCAGCATTTTTGTGTTTATCTGCGGTGTAAACCAGCATCTGCAGTTCCTTCTTACACATCTTAATCATTTATCTGGTTCAGGATAATGCTCCAGCTTGAACCGCTACCTCAGTTTTTGAATGACAAACATCAAAATATGCCAGACATTTATGACTAAATTAATTATAGTTCTAAGTGAATGATACTTGTCTGCTTTGCAAACCGTAGGGTTAACATTGAATAACAGGTGAAGAACACGTGTTTGGCTGGGAGAACCAACAATTATTATCTGACATATTGCTTTTAAATTTCCAGGAACCTATATTAGTCAGAAGCTATTTCAAAATGCTAGCTGAAAACACACTAATTTAGAAAGGTGTTTTAAATTTCAAGGAGTAACTCAGAAGTAACATCAATACATGCCAGACATTTAGTGATGTACATCTCGCGATGTACCATCACTACTAATAATGGCTCATGTCATCTTTCTGACCAAACTGCTCAAATTATCTAGTCACGTTAATGGCAGGATCAAAAAACTGCCCAACCTTATACCATGCCAGTAAATTACTGTAGACAAGTCTGCAGATGACACCACAGTAGTGGGCCAGGACTCGAACAATGATGAGACAGATTTCAGAAAGAAGATGGCGAGCTTAGTAACAAGGTGTCATAACAACAAGAAGATAGACACAAAAAGCTGGAGTAACTCAGCGGGACAGGCAGTATCCATGGAGAGAAGGAATGGGTGGCATTTCAGGTTGAGACCCTTCTTCAGACCGAAGAAGACCGAAGTCATAACAACAACCTTTCCCTCAATGTCGGCAAGACGAAGGAGCTGATTATTGACTTCAGGAAACAAGTTGATTTGCACACCCCAGTCTCCATCAATGTGGCTGAAGTGTAAATGGTCAAGAGCTTCAAGTTTCCAAGCATAAATACCACCAACAATTGTCATAGAGCCAAACTTTTTAAATGATCTCTAACCATTATTTAAAGCTCCTCATCAACTTGTATTCTTGCCGTTAAGGAAAGACGCAAGCAGAGACTGAATGTTTTTTAATCTATGATTTTCAAAATCATGTCATCCACAGCATTACTTTATGCTTCTCGTGTATGAATGTCATTTACCATGCTTCTGCCCATTTCAACATTTCATCTCTGTGTGCCCGAAAACTATCAATATCTTCATCATGATTTACTGTCAAGAGTGTTTTATTGTCATATGTTCCAGATAGAACAATGAAATTCTTACTTGCTGCAGCACAACAGAATATGTAAACATAGTACACTGTAAACAATATGATAAATGAAAGAGAGAAAAAAAAGTACACACACACACACACACACACACACACACACACACACACACACACACACACACACACACACACACACACACACACACACACACACACATATATATATTCACATTCACACATACAATAATAATAATAATAATAATAATAATAATAATAATAATAATAATAATAATAATAATAATAATAATAATAATAATAATAATAATAATAATAATAATAATAATAATAATAATAATAATAATAATAATAATAATAATAATAATAATAATAATAATAATCTATTGTAGTTCAGAGCTTATTTGAGGGTGTAGTGTTTAATAGCCTGATGGTTGTAGGGAAGAAGCTGTTCCTGAACCTGGGCATAACGGTTTTCAGGTTCCTGTACCTTCTTCCCGATGGCAGAGGTGAAATGAGTGTGTGGCCAGGATGGTGTAGGTCTCTGATGATGCTGGCTGCCTTTTTGAGGCAGCGACTCTGATAAATCCCTTCGATGGTGGGGAGATCAGAGCCGATGATGGACTGGGCAGTGTTCACTACTTTTTGCAGTCTTTTCTGCTGCTGGACGTTCAAGTTGCCGAACCAGGCCATGATGCAACCAGTCAATATGCTCTCTACTGTACCCCGTTCAAGAGAATCCTCTTTGACATACTGAATCTCCGTAATCGTCTCAGGAAGTAGAGGTGCTGATGTGCTTTATTTATAATTGCATCAGTGTGCTGGGTCCAGGAAAGATCGTCGGAAATATGCATGCCCAGGAATTTGAAGTTTTTGACTCTCTGTTATGCCAAATTAAGTATGATTAGCAAAGTTTATAATCATTGTGAGTTCTGTGCAGTAGCACATCAAGTGCAAAGAGGACACAACAGAAAAATTGCTAACTTTGTCAAACTCCAGTGAACCTTCAATTTTCTTTCACATTTATGTTTTCAGTGAAATTGAATTATACACTGCGAAAAGTAATCCACTTTCATTGTGCTTTCATATGTTAATCAAACACCAACATCAAAAAGTTCTGTCAAGTTAGTTGAACAACCTTTACTTTTAGAAAATTAATTTGAATTAATTTGAAGGAATGTGTTGGAAGACACTGAAGATACTGGTTTACACCGAAGATAGACACAAAATACTTAAATAAGTTACTCCAGCATTTTGTGTCTATCTTTGGATTAATTTGAAGAAGGCTCCACCCCAACATCCCAAAATGTCATCTATCCATATTCTCCAGGGATGTAACATGACCCTCTGAGTTATTCCAGCATTTTTGTGTCTTTGGTATAAACCAGCATCTACAGTTCTGTTATTACATTTGGACTAATTTGTATCTTGTCAAATGCAAGATTATTTTGCCATTGATAATAGCCTGCCACCAGTGTTAGACTTCCATATCTTCTAATTTGTTTTTTCCCAAATGATTTGATGAATTATTTTAGCAACCCTTCAGTCCACTGGCACTATTCCTGTATCCAGTGAATGTCAAAAGATTATTGCCAATTAACCATGTTACTTCTCCTTCTTGCTTCTTTCAGCAAACTACAAATACATTTGATCTGAAACAATTAATGTACCATTCTTCAGAAATACCAGCTATTTTTTGTACATCTTTTGAATCTACTACTATCCTAAGGGCGGCACGGTAGCGCAGCGGTAGAGTTGCTGCTTTACAGCGAATGCAGCGCCGGAGACTCAGGTTCGATCCTGACTACGGGTGCTGTACTGTAAGGAGTTTGTACGTTCTCCCCGTGACCTGCGTGGGTTTTCTCCGAGATCTTCGGTTTCCTCCCACACTCCAAAGACGTACAGGTATGTAGGTTAATTGGCTGGGTAAATGTAAAAATTGTCCCTAGTGGGTGTAGGATAGTGTTAATGTGCGGGGATCGCTGGGCGGCACGGACTTGGTGGGCCGAAAAGGCCTGTTTCCGGCTGTATATATATGATATGATATGATATGATATGATAATTGTTTCAGGTGAATTATTTTTTAATCAGATACCAATATAAAAATTATAAAAATGGAAATTCTGAAATTCACCATTAGGATTCTTAGAATCATAAATGTTAATTCCACTGTTATTGTAATGTAGGAAGAATAGACAATAGACAATAGACAATAGGTGCAGGAGTAGGCCATTCGGCCCTTCGAGCCAGCACCACCATTCAATGTGATCATGGCTGATCATTCTCAATCAGTACCCCGTTCCTGCCTTCTCCCTATACCCCCTGACTCTGCTATCCTTAAGAGCTCTATCTAGCTCTCTCTTGAATGCATTCAGAGAATTGGCCTCCACTGCCTTCTGAGGCAGTGAATTCCACAGATTTACAACACTCTGACTGAAAAAGTTTTTCCTCATCTCCGTTCTAAATGGCCTACCCCTTATTCTTAAACTGTGGCCCCTGGTTCTGGACTCCCCCAACATTGGGAACGTTTCCTGCCTCTAATGTGTCCAACCCCTTAATAATCTTATATGTTTCGATAAGTTCCCCTCTCATCCTTCTAAATTCCAGTGTATACAAGCCTAGCCGCTCCAGTCTTTCAACATATGACAGTCCCGCCATTCCGGGAATTAACCTAGTAAACCTACGCTGCACGCCCTCAATAGCAAGAATATTCTTCCTCAAATTTGGGGAAGAGATGGACCTCTGGGGAAATGGAGGAAAGAAGAATGAAAGAACATTCAATGAGAGTGAAATATACCAGTTAATGCAAGTCGTATCAGGATATTAGGGAAAGAAACTGTCAAAAAGAAAGATAATTCGCCAGAGGGAAAATGGTACAGCATTGTCGCAAACTGCCTGAGGAACTAAAGTCAGATTCACGGGCCCATGCTGCCCTGTTTGTGCTTCTGAACGTGGCAACAACTGTCAACATGTAAGGCATGGGTCCATTGCAGCAAACACAAGGTTTCTGTAATATCAGTCAAGGTGTACTGCAAGTATATTTTGCTCCATTTCTTCGGGTAAGCTGAGGAATTCATCAGCTTTGGCACACCAGCCAAACCACAGTGAGGTAAGGACTTTGAGCTTCACAAGGTTGCCTGATTTCTCAATGCCCATAGGTAGCTCTCACTCTGCCCACCAAAAATGTTTCACATCTTTGACAAAGAAAAGTTTCAACTTCCTAATTTGTAAAAGTCATGTATGACAGCATGCAAAAGATCAATGTGTGTTTGCAGTTGTCCATTTAAAATCAGCTACTCCAATTGGAAACAATGTGAACTATTGTTGTCATTTTACATTGAGCACTTGATCGTTAAATTTTATCACCATTATTTGTGGTGACAATTTCAAAACAGTTTAGGTTGTATAAATAAAAGTTTTAATTACTTATAATGATGCTTATTGTGAAAATATACAATTTTCACAATTTGGCTGGAGGTTAACGTCACTCCCTTGTACAGTCAGATGTTTGTATAAGCAATACGAATAGATTGTTTTTTCACATACATTAAAAGTCATTATTGCCCTTGGGCTACACATAGAGATTTCTGAGAGTGATGATCCTCTCCTGTAGAATTTATGTGACCTTTCCATTAAAGAAATCTAATAATGTTGAAAAGCACACCAAACCCATATGTGTAGGCGTAGTTTTATAGGTCAGCCCTGTTCATCTGGTAATTCTGGTTATTTTACTTTTGTTGACACAATGAACTGAGTTATAGTGGGCAGCCTGAAGAGCACTTATATTCCAATGAGATCCCTAGCATAAGTGGACTTGCATATTTATTCACCATCCAGCCTGGACTCTCAGCTGAGTTCACTGAACCATAGGCATCTGAGAAGGCCATTTGGCCCATCAAATATACGGCTGTACTTCTACATTAGAAGTATATTTTCTTTCCAGATATAATGCTCGTGACCCATTGCTGTTTTCCTGTCAAGATATCCCCAGTAGTTAATTGACAAGTGCTTGATAGCAAAGCACAGCATCCTTAAAGCCCATGTAAACTTCTTGTCAGCTAGTATTGATCTTAGTCACGTGGCGGCGCCTAACGGCAGCGGCTGACTAGCAGTCTGTCCGTCTTTTTTTTGTTGAGTGTCGGTGATGGGATGATTTTTATATATTTTTTTTTGGTTGTGTATGTGTGGGAGGGGGTGGTGGTGTGTGGGTGGTGGTGTGTGGGGGGTGGGTGTGGGTGGGTGGGTGTGGGGAACTTTTCTCTTCCTCACGGCGCGGGGTGCGGCTCGGCTGCGGGGCCTAACATCCCCCGGTGCGGCTCGGCCGCTGGACTTTACATCCCGGTGCGGCTTGGCCGCTGGACTTACATCGCCCGGTGCAGCTCGGCTGCGGGGCTTAACACCGCCCGGTGCAACTCGGCTGCGGGACTTTACATCGCCCGGTGCAGCTCGGCTGCGGGGCTTAACACCGCCCGGTGCAGCTCGGCTGCGGGGCTTAACACCGCCCGGTGCAACTCGGCTGCGGGACTTAACACCGCCCGGTGCGGCTCGGCTGCGGGACTTTTCACCGCTGGTGCGGCTCGGCTGCGGGACTTAGCTGCGCAAGGCTTGGTCGCGGGCCTTTCATCGCCCGGTTCGGCTGCGAGACGTTTCAGCGCCCGGTGCGGGGACTGTGCGGGTCGGTCGGGGACGAGCTGTCTGTCCGTGGGCGTGGGGAAGAGAGTGGAAGTTTTGTTGCCTCCATCACAGTGAGGGGGTGTTTGGAGTCACTGTGATGGACGTTTGTGTTGGGGTTATGTGTCTTGTGTTCTTTTTTTCTATGACTGCTATGTAGTTTCGTTCGGTACTTCGGTACCGAACGACAAATAAAGCTCTGTTATACCTGTTATAGTCAACAGCAGGCATCAGAAATATTCGACATAGTAAAACACAAAGTGTTGGAGCAACAGCAGGTCAAGCAACATCTCTGGAGGATTTGATTAGGTGTCATTTCGGGCCTGGGACCTTTATTCAAACTGGTCCAAATAATACGTATTGCCAGAGCTATAGGTTGGAATGTTGCAAAGGTCCCAAAAGCAGTACTTTTTTTTGTAATGGTTAGCGATGGAATGATTTACTGGCAACTCTAAAAAGTTAAACGTCATTATTTCACTTTCTGGCCATGTGATATGTATTATTTTTATTAATTATGTGTACCGGCACCCTTCTGTGTACAAACAAAGCACTGCCCAAAAGTAAAGACCAGCTGCACATGGATTTATTCAGTTCAGATACTATTTAGGAGGAATTAGAATGGCATGGTAGGTTGATGCCAGATGGACAAGTTGTGGTATCCGTGACAAGGAACATGTTTACTTCATATTACATTCCTGGTTTCAGGAGATGTCCCATGCAATGTTGAGGAGGTGGTTTGGATCATAGCTGGTGTTGCAATGGTAGATGAACAATTTGTGGATATCCCCGGTGATACACCCACCAAATTTGGCCTCATTCCATACCAGCCCCTGGTACCCCTAATGAGCTGGACAACAAGCTCATGACAACATAAGCTTATGGGGTTTGCAAAGTCCATGGTCTCCACTTGTGAATGTGCATACCTAAAAAAATGTCAGGGGTTAAATTCGTGCTTGTTTACAGAAAAAAAGTAGGAATGACTGAGAAAACCAAAGGAAGGAATGTGACTGAATTGTAAGTTAGTACTTGATCTGGCTGTGAAGGAGGCCAAAAGCAAAGGGGTCAGAACTAGAGTGGGCAGGAGAATTGAATTCACAGGCAACTGGAAGTTCTAGGTCACTGCAACATGAATGGTGGTGTTCTACAAAACAGTGCAAAATGCAAGAAAAAGTTGGTTAAAGAAAAACAAAAAGAGGCTAAAGGGCACAATGAGCAGGAGTACTCTACACATCAGGCAGCATCATTGGAAAACATGGATGGGTGCCGTTTTGGATCAGAACCCTTCTTCAGACCACCTACTGCTTGTTTCTGCAAAAGGAGGCTATATGGGAGAAAGGGAACAATTCTAAAGTTGTAAAATATCAAAGAGCCAAAGCTTCTTTGGATATAAATCATAGGACAAGTTGTGACAGTTGTTAAAAAAGGTAAATGGGATTGCAAGCCTCATAAACAAAGACATGAACCAAAATATCACGGGGTGTGTTAATAATGAAAGTAGAAGCACTCAGCAGGACAGGCATCATCTATAAGGAGGGAAACAGAATTATTGTTTCAGGTTCATGACCTTACATCATGGTTGGGCCACCACTGGAGCATTTGATTCCATTCTGATCACAGTGGAAAGTCATGGGGAGAGAAGATTTACTGGAGAGGTGCCAGGGATCAAATGTCAGACTGTTCTTCTCAGGGCTGAAAAGATTGATAGGAGATTTGATAAAGCTGTTCAACGTAATGCATGCAAACAAAATGGATATCAAGAAAAATGTTTATGTAATGCAAGAATGGTTGGCATCGATATGCATTTCTTTCAAATGAGAACACGAATCAAGACAAGGCTACTGAGAGAGGGTGAAGGATGGACTTAACTGGATTGCTGTTTATCAATGTTATTGGCCCAAGGAGGGAATATGAACTATTAAATCTTATTCCACAAATAATTTTTAGAGATTTAACTAATTTTGCTAGGTTTTTTGGTTTCCCTGCCTCTAATACAGTCTTCAATTCTATCTATGTGCTTGATTTTGATTTTACCCATCATGCTTCTCCATCATTCTTGTTTCTTGGTCGTGTTGTTCAAATCTGTTTCATTGTTAGTTCACGCTTCCAGCAAGCACTACTTGAGAAGAAAGGAGCAGAGAAATGTTTAGCTCTGAATACCTGCCATGAGATGACCAATCCTTCTTAATGTAAACTATACAGACAAGGAAGTATTTGCTGCTGGGCTCCAAGGACAATAATAATCTTATAAATGTTATTGATTGTGAATCATATGTAATGTTCAAGGTGATATGTTTCCATCCTTCGATGATGAATAAGTTAAGCCTTTCCCACAACCACACAACTTCCATGGCTATTTCTGGTGCTAATCTAAATTGCGGGACATTTTAAATTTGGATAGGATTAGAATACATAACCTCTGGGATATTTATCCAGCTTTGCAGCCATTAGTCTACAGAATCCAAATTACATAACATATCATTAAAGCATTAATTATTTGTAATTTCCAACAGGAAAACAAGTCAAAAAATTTGGGCAACAATGACACAGGATTATCTCCATGATAATCCTTCAAAGATAGCATAGAACAGAGGAATTACCAATGTGATCCAAGTTAATATGGGCTGAAATACATTTTCAATATTGTTATTTCTGTCTGCACAACCACATCTTATATGTTGCTGTTGGATATGATAGCAGACAAAAGATGCTATTCTCTGGAATTATACATTGGTAGAATGGTTACAGCACGGAATGAGGCCATTAATGCCAGCTCTCTAACAAAGCAATTTAGTATTTCCATGCCTGGCTCTTTCTTCCTCGCCTTACAATTTTTTTCACCTTATATTGATTTAACAATGAAGTCTTCACTGATCAAAGGACTGTGTCATTTTAAATGATCCGATGACAGGTTGGCTGCTGATTTTCTCCCAGTGTTATCTCTTTCACTGAGACCAGGCTTGTTGCAAATTCACAGAAGTGGACTGTAATCTCATAAAGTCATTATTTTACAGAAGGGGAAATCCACAGTGTAGCTCAAAATTTCCAAGATAACCAGTCTTTGCAATCAGTGAAAAGTCTCTTAATAGTCCTGCTCTGTTATTCTTTGGGGAATGTTTATTTACAGAAGTGTGACTAAGAGCGAGTGTAATTCCGATCACTACAGAGGATGATTACCCTATCACAGATTTGATGGGAATTCCCAAGTGTTATTATGTATGATTAACTTTGAACTATTCATCCGAGTCATAAATCAATTATCTTTTTACGAGGCATGGCACTCTTGTTTTCCCAGATTTATATTTATAAGATGGAAAATCATTTCAAGACCAGTGAGAATGATACAAATATTCAATTAATGCAAGTATTGATATATATCGTGACATGAAAATCACAGTATTCTAACCATTTTACCTGACGATATATTAATTCAAAAATGTTATATGCAAGTTTCTTCAGTGTGAGTTAACATAAATTTCCACATGAATTTTAATCTTTTACTAAAGTTAATCAGCTTTCAATCTTGGGATTGGGGCTCTCACTCCAGTCTAATATTATGAAATAGTCCCAAACATAAATCATTATTTAAGTTACTTAAAAAAATACTGTCGTGCTCTTCCATTTCTGTGCACTGGAGTAGATTATGCAGGTGGCACTATCCATGGGAACTGGTAGAGGAGTATAAAACATCCCTAAAACGTCATAAGACGCTCAATTTAGCAATTTAGCGAATAAAATTAACCATTGCCGAGTTGTATAACTGCAGTAATTTCACCAGCCATTGGTGAAATGGCAGAGAACTGTTCCTCCACCCCCCCCCCCCCCCCCCCCCACACACACACACACACACACAATCAGACTGAAGGGTCCCGACCCAAAACATCACATATCTATTTTCTCCAGAGATTCTGCCTGGCCCACTGAGTTAATCCAGCATTTTGTGTCCATCTGTGGATGGAAGATGTTTGCCTGGTGTGAAATGTTCACAATGTCCATCAAGTGTCTTCATATTCTTTGACCAATATGCTATCCATCTACTGAGCCCTCCTCATGCCAGCGACCACATTGTCTCTGCTGCCGGGTGAGTGCCCATTTCTTGATAGCTGCATGTTTAGTTGGTTTACTCTGCTGATGCACTGAGGCTGTTCTAGACTGAAATTTTAGAGTTAAACAGCTGACAGGATCAATTATGGATGGAATTGAGGATTCTCTGTCCAGAAAGATTTAAAGATATTTAATACTGATTTATACTTCTAAAAAAGATAGACACAAAAAGTTGAATTAACTTAGCAGGACAGGCAGCATCTCTGGAAAGAAGGAATGGGTGTCGTTTCGGGTTGAAACCCTTCTTCAGACCCGAAACGCCACCCATTGCTTCTCTCCAGACGCCACCCATTGCTTCTCTCCAGAGATGCTGCCTGTCCCGCTGAGTTACTCCAGCTTTTGTGTCTATATGTAGGGTAGTGCTAGTGTATGGGAATCTCTGGTTGGCATGGACACGGTGGGCTGAAAGGGCCTGGTTCTGCGCTGTACCTCCAAACGAAACTAAACTAAACTGGACCAATTCATTTGAATAGACTCATTGATCTGGTTAATCGATTTACAGGATGTTTAATAAGATTTTTCTTGATTTTACAACGTATTTACATTCTTAATTACATACGTTTTTAAATAATTTTGTTTTAAATTGGTGTGAACTGTTTTTTCAAGTGTTTGTTCATCAGTTAAACAGTAAAAAAAAACCTCATAGCACAAGCTGTCAGCAGAGCAGCATGGAGGGCCCTGAGGAGAGGCGTTGGTTATGTCTGGTTTTAACCATCAGTGTATTGGGAGCCATGAGGCCACAAAAGTTACTGCAATTGCTGGACTGTCATAGATAATACAAAGGCTGGGATCAATGCAATCTGACACATCATAGACTAAATCACACATCTATATACTAAAACTCATATTGTTTGTTTGTTTGTTCCTGAACTAGAGCCAAAACGCTACACGATAGCACGACAATTTTAAGCCCACCTTACTCACCGTCGTCCCTTTGGTGCTAATGGAAGAAGTTTCATTGAAATCAATGTTATATTTTAAAGGTTATTCACATTTTAAAGTTTAAATCTATCTCCAAGGGAGGGAGGGGGGAGGGGGGGAGGTGGAGGGAGAGGGGGGGAGGATAAGGGGGGTTGAGGGGGATGGAGTGGGGGGGAGAGGTGGGGGAAGAGGTGGGGGGGAGAGGTGGGGGGAGAGGAAGGGGGGAGGGGAAGGGGGGGGGAAGGGGGGAGGGTAAGGGAAGGGGGAGGGGAATGAGGGAGGGGAGGAGGGGGGAGGAAGAAGGGGAGGGGAGGAGGGAGGAAGGAGGAGGGAGGAAGGAGGAGGGAGGGAGAAGGGAGGGAGGAGGGGAGGGGAGGGGTGGAATAGAGGGGGGAGGGGGGAAGGGAGGGAGGGTAGGAGGAGGGAGTGGAGGGAGGAGGAAGGGGAGAGGGTAAGGGAAAGGGGAGGGGAAGGGGAGGGGAGGGGAGGGGAGGGGAGGGGAGGGGAGGGGAGGGGAGGGGAGGGGAGGAGGGGGAGGGGAGGGGAGGGGAGGGGAGGGGAGGGGAGGGGAGGGGAGGGGAGGGGAGGGGAGGGGGAGGGAGGGGAGGGGAGGGGAGGGGAGGGGAGGGGAGTGGAGGGTGGGAGGGAGGGGAGGGAGGAGGGAGGAGGGAGGAGGGAGGAGGGAGGAGGGAGGAGGGAGGAGGAAGAGGATGGGTGGGAGAAGGGAGGGGAAGGGGGGAGAAGAGGGTGCTGCACCAATGCAGGAGAGGTTTGGACCCAACGTGTCCACTTGGTCTAGTTTGTACTCTAAATGGTGTATGTGTGCATAAATCTTTGAAAGTGATAGGGCACTTCAAGAAAGGTTAATAGAGTCCATGAAATCCTGACACCCCATGAATGGAAACAGGAGTACAAAAACAGAAAGATCATGTTAAGCCATTGCAAAACACCACCTGAGACTATAATTGGAGCATTGTGCTCAATGTTGGTACATTTTAGAAAGTGTGTGAAAATCCTGCAGAGGGAGCAGAAATTAGTTACTAGAATTATTGCAAGAATTAGAAATTTCAGCGGCAATGTTAGATTGCCAAAGTTGAAGTTGGAGTTTTTTTCCCCAGGAGCAATGTAGTTTAAAGTCATGGTCAAAAATATTCAGTAAGAAAGTATGGGAAAACATTGTTACAAACTTTTGATCTGGATTTATTGGCTCGGGTTTTGGATCAGGGGCAGATCACAATCTGCAAAATGCAAATGGATAAGCTCTTGACGGAAATAATTTTCAAGGCTATAGTGAAAGAGCAGAGGAATAAGACTGATTGGATTGACCTGACATGAAATCAGCATGGACTTGATGGGCCTTCTATGCCATCACAATTCTATGCTATTCTGCTATGCTATTCCATGATCATAACAGCCAAGTAATTGTGAAGCAAAATACATGAACGACATGATTAACACAAAATATTATGTGTATTGATTTTAGATTTAGTTCAGAGATACAGCGCGGGAACAGGCCCTTCGGCCCACTGAGTCCGCGCCAACCAGTAATCTCCGCACAGTTACACTATCTTACGCACACATATGGACAAGTTACAATTTTACCAAGCCAATTAACCTACAAACCTGCACATCTTTGGAGTGTGGGAGGAAACCCACGCAGGTCACGGGTAGAGCATACAAACTCCACACAGACAATACCCGTAAACAGGATTGAACCCGGGTCTCTGGCGCTGTAAGGCAGCAACTCTACCACTGCGCCACCGTGCCACCCATTGCACCACTGTCCTGCCCATTCTTGACACTTTATGGGTGTTGAGACTGGTTTACAATAATCTTCCAAATTGCCTGAATATATGTTCAGACTCAAGTGGTTACTTCACAGCTCACCATCAGTTTCCTACATTTCAGCCCCTGCAATATTTCATGGTGATAGAGTGGACAGGTGAGAAAATCAATGTTACAAAGTGGTTGATAAAGTCTGTGCATTAATCTAATTTGTGACAAGTATGATGCACTTAATAATATTCCATTATTTTTGTTTGAATTAACGTTGAACAACAACCCTAAAAGAATTAAATGAATGCAGACATAAAGTATGTTTTCAAAACCTCTGAACAATTATAATTACCAGTTTCCAACTGACCAATGCAAACTAATCTATAAGGTCTGATCTCTAATTAACTTTCCCACACTTCTTTCCTACTTGAAACTATCAGTTAAGGTGTAATTACTTGAGATTATTGAGTTGCTGGATTTTCAAAGTCAAACAGCCAAGCTGTTGCATTTCACTTATATGGACCTCAGCCAGAAACACTTGTTTTTGCAATTGGTGCAACCCCTTTCCTTTTTGTTCCTTATTACTTCCTCATTCCTCACATTATGAGCCCGAAGCAACAATAAGGAAGTGCACTTACCTCACTAAACTGTTGTTATAATTTTGCGTGCATCAATCTAAATGACGGAAAGTATGGTAACATAATGAACATGATAATCATCCCATTTCCAATTCTTTTCATTGGTGTTCTTAAGTGGTGGGTCCATTGAATGCACTTGGGTATTTTCAATAGGAATGCCATTTTTCCTCTAATCTGAGGCATTTCGTATTTACAGCAACACGAATGTACCTTTTGAACTCAGTAGTCAGCACCTGACTTAACACATGAGTGTAGTAAATGCAAGTAGAATGAGATTAGGAGATATCTATTTATCTCACAGCTTTTTATCATCTTCCCATCTCTGGCCTTTGTCCACCCATCTGCCTATCAACCATCACCCCCCACCACCCCTCTCACATAAATACACATATCACAGTGAGATAAGCATGGAGAATACTAATATGAAAAGGCAGTTTGAGATTAAGAAAGAGGAGGTGTTGGTGCTCTTAAAGAGAATTGAGGTGAATGAATCCCCACCACCTAATGTGATAAATCCCAGGCTATTGAGGGAGGCAAGAGAGGAGAATGCTGGAGCCTTGTTGAAGATCTTTGTGTATCCACAAGCAAGGTCTGGGAGGACAGGAGAGTAGTTAATGTTGTTCCTTTATTTATGAAAGGAATTTGAGAGAATCCAGGGAATTGTAGTCCAGTGAGCCTCATGTCAGTGTTAGGGAAGCTATTGGAGAAGATTCTTCAGACTAAGATTTTTCTTAGAAGAAACTTTCTTGCCTTCCATCACAGTGAGGGGGTGTCTGGAGGAGTCACTGTGATGGATGTTTGTGTTAAAAATGTGTGTCTTGTGTCTTTTACTCTGTACTGTTGTGGCTGCGTGGCAAATGATTTTCGTTCACTTCATTTTGAATGACAATAAAGGTAATTCAGATCCTTCAGATTCTTCAGACTATGATTTATTCCCATTTGGAAGAGAATGGGTTAATTAGGGACAGTCGGAATGACTTTGCACAGGGCAGATCATGTCTTCCTAACTTGATCGTGTTCTTTGAGGAAGTGAAGAAGGTGATCGATAGAGGTACGGTGGTGGATGTTGCCTACATGGATTTTAGTAAGGCATTAGATGAAGTCTCCTACGGTAGGCTGATCTAGAAGATTAAGATGCATGGGATTAACAGTGACTTGGTCATATGGATTCAGAACTGGCTTACAGATAGAAGACAGAGGGTTGTGATGGATGAAAAACTTTGATAAATAAAGAACACTAGACCAAGTGCGCCCATTGGGCCCAAACCTCTCCTGCTTTGATGCAGCACCCTCTTCCCCCCCCCTCCCCTCTCCCCCTCCCCTCCACCTCACCCCCCTTCCCTCTCCCTCCCCCCCCCCTCCCCTTCCCCTCCCCTTCCCCTCCCCCTCCCCTCCCCCTCCTCCTCCCCCCCACTCCACCCCCTCAACCCCCCTTATAATAATAATAATAATGCATTACATTTATATAGCGCTTTTCTAAACACTCAAAGACGCTTTACAGGGTTTACTAAAACATAGAAAAGAAAGTAAATAGATAAATAAGTAAACAAACAGAAAAGGAAAAAGAAGGTGAGGTGACGGTCAGTGATTGAAGGCAGTGCTGAACAGGTGAGACTTCAGTGATGTTTTGAATGTGGTGAGTGAGGAGGAGTCTCTGACGGTTTGGGGTAGTGAGTTCCAGAGTGTGGGAGCAGTGATGGAGAAAGCCCTGTCCCCCCAGGATCTGAGTTTGGTCCGGATGGGGGGGGACAGGAGGTTAGCAGCAGCAGAGCGGAGGGTACGGGTTGGAGTGTGTCTGTGGAGGTCAGTCAGGTAGGATGGGGCCAGGTTATGGAGGGCTTTGTAGGTCATGAGGAGGATCCTCCCCCTCCCTCCCTCCCCCCCTCTCTCCCTCAGTCCCCCTTTCTCCCTGGGAGATAGATTTAAACTTTAAAATGTGAATAACTTTGAAACTATAACACCAATTTCAATGAAACTTCTTCCATTAGCACCTAAGGGACAATGGTGAGTAAGGTGGGCCAAAAATTGTCGCACTATCGTGTACTGTTTTAACTGTAGTTCAGGAACAAACAAACAAACAAGAGTTTTATTGTATAGATAATATTTAAGGTCAATGACAAAAAAATACCAGTGGGAACCTGGGGAAACCTAATGAATTGTTCTGACTTAAAATGTATTGCTTCAGAGAGTGTGGGTAAATGGATTTAATCATAATTTTCAAAAGTTTATTAGCTGCACACTTGGAAATGTAATTGTGTGGGGAGTGAGATGAATTTGAATGCACTTTGACAGCTTTGCCACAAGTAAGGAATTATTCAGAGCATTATTACTTAATTAAATAGGAGCAGGAGTCGGCCAACCGGCCCCTTGAGCCCGCTCCGCCATTCAATACGATCATGGCTGATCCTACCCCAACCCCCTTCCCACTATCGCCCTTCTTCCCACCCAAAAGAACCGTGTGATCTCCTGGGTTCACGAGTGGTGACTACAAACATTAACATCTCAGTGCAGCAAAAAAAATTACTGGACAAATTGACCATAGTAATAAGTTCATGTTCATAAGTTACAGTGGCAGAATTAGGCCATTTGGCCTATCAAGTCTACACCGCCATTCAATCAGGGCTGGTCTATCTCTCCTTGTCAACACTTTTCTTCTGCCTTCTCCTCATGATCCCTGACACCCGTATTAATCAAGATTTTATCAATCTCAGCCTTAAAAATATCCATTTACTGGCTTCCGCAGCCTTCTGTGGCAATGAATTCCACAGATTCACCACCCTTTGACTAGAGAAATTCCTCTTCATCTCCTTTTTGAAGGTACCTCCTTTAATCCTGAGGCTCTGGCCTCTGGTCCTAGGCTCTACCACTAGTGGAAGCATCCTCCACATCTACTCTATCCAGGTCTTTCACTATTCGGTAAGTTTCAATGAGATTCCCCCTCAAAGTCATGGCAAAGTGACCTAGGCCTCACAGTGGTATTGACAATGGTGTATGAACCACCAATGGTTCAATGGTGCTTTATTGTCACATTAACCTATGTTCCATGACATTTCTTTTCAGCCTGCTTTTCAGTAAAAAACTTCCTATACATAGGCTTAATCGTACTTAAGTACAAGAGTGTAAGAATATTAGATTACACTGAAGCAGTTTTCAAGAGTCTCCACATTTCCAGCATGATCTTGTGTCCTTCAAACTCAAAGATAATAGACAATAGACAATAGGTGCAGGAGGAGGCCATTCGGCCCTTCGAGCCAGCACCGCCATTCAATGTGATCATGGCTGATCATTCTCAATCAGTACCCCGTTCCTGCCTTCTCCCCATACCCCCTGACTCTGCTATCCTTAAGAGCTCTATCTAGCTCTCTCTTGAATGCATTCAGAGAATTGGCCTCCACTGCCTTCTGAGGCAGAGAATTCCACAGATTCACAACTCTCGGACTGAAAAGATTTTTCTTCATCTCAGTTCTAAATGGCCTACCCCTTATTCTTAAACTGTGGCCCCTTGTTCTGGACTCCCCCAACATCGGGAACATGTTTCCTGCCTCTAACGTGTCCAACCCCTTAATAATCTTATACGTTTCGATAAGATCTCCTCTCATCCTTCTAAATTCCAGTGTATACAAGCCTAGTCGCTCCAGTCTTTCAACATATGACAGTCCCGCCATTCCGGGAATTAACCTAGTAAACCTACGCTGCACGCCCTCATGCAGATGTTAAATGTAGAGTCTGAAATTAGCCATAAAAGCCAGTTGTCCTGGCGATGGCACTGGATCAGATTTGCATGGTTCGGCCTGGCCAGGCGATGTTGTAGATTTCCTCCAACGCTGCTCCATTATTCCGTGCCACTGCAGGCCACATCCGATCCGTTCACAGCCTTTGGAGTGGCGCCCGGTCCAATCGACCCCAAGGGCCTCCAACTTCACAAACAACTCGAACTGGACTTGTCGACCCTCACCTCACACGGCCACCACTCAGCCTCCCTGCCCCAGCGTGTCTCCCACAGCTGACCTCGTGAGATTACAAGATCTGCAGTCATGGACATCAGGTGGCACCTAGAAGAAGCATGGAATAGATGTCCACTGGGAATGCCATACCTCCTTCTGAACTCTCCCTGGGGTTGAAAATACGATGCCATCTGACCCTCTAAGGAGCAAGTACAGGTGTCTGCTGGAAATTGCAAAAACAGGTTGTTTTTTTAAAAAAACATCTACCTTCAGAAATCTTTAATAAACCGCCTGGCAGACGACCGCCTTTAACAGCTGCCGTTGACAGCTGCTTTGCCTCATGCAATATATCACCAGGACAGTAGGAGAGGAAAGTCCAGGACATTTCCATCAAAGGTTTCACCCTGTTTCACAGCGCATTGGATCCTCGACTTCCCCTTCCGCAGACCACAGTCTGTTCGAATTGGCAGAAATACCTCCTCCTCATTACCAATCAGTATGGGACAACCTCAAGGCTGCATGCTCAGCCCCCGGCTCTACTCATTCTATACTCACGACTGTATAGCCGGACACAATGCAAACTCCATCTTCAAGTTCGCCAACGACACCACCGTTGTTGAACGAATTACAGATGGTGATGAGGCAGAGTATAGAAGTGAGATCGATCGATTGACCAAATGGTGCCAGCAATGGCTCTCAATATCAGTAAAACCAATGAACTGATTGTGGACTTTGGAAGAGGAAAGATGAGGACCCACAATCCTGTTTATATCCTGTTTGAAGGATACAAGATGGAGGAGAGGGACAAAAACTTCAAATTCCTGGGCGTGCATATTCCCGACGACCTTTCCTGGACCCAGCACACTGATGCAATTATAAATAAAGCACATCTGCGCCTCTACTTCCTGAGAAGATTACGAAGATTCGGTATGTCAGGGAGGATTCTCTTGAAATTCTACAGGTGTACAGTAGAGAGCACATTGACTGGTTGCATCATGGTCTGGTTCGGCAACTTGAACGCCCGGGAGGGGAAAAGACTGCAAACAGTTGTGAACACTGCCCAGTCCATTACCAGCTCTGACCTCCCCACCATCAAAGGGATTTATCAGTCGCTGCCTCAAAAGGGCAGCCCGCATCATCAGAGACCCACACCACCCTGGCCACACACTCATTTCACCCCTGCCATTGGTAAGAAGGTACAGGAGCCAGCTTCTTCCCTACAGCCATCAGGATATTAAACACTACAACCTCAAATAAGTTCTAAACTTCAATCGACTATTATTATTATTATTATTATTATTATTATTATTATTATTATTATTATTATTATTATTATTATTATTATAATAATAATAATAATTATTATTATTATTATTATTATTATTATTATTATTATTATTATTATTATTATTAATATTAATATTAATATTATTATTATTATTATTATTATTATTGCATTACTATTGTTTGTTTTTAGAGTATGTGTGTTATGTACAGTATATATATGTGTGTGTGTGTATATACATGAATGTGGATAACAAATAAATATATTTGGCTTTTGGGTGGATTTACAGAGTACCTCCAGAGGGAAATTGATGGAAGCTGACCAATGCTACACTGTGTCAAAAACAAATTTGCCACCATCTTCTTTGCTGGGAAAACTCTCTTTGATACTCTGACATGAAATATGGGCCAAATGCAGGAAGAAAGTTCGTGCGATCATAGGTTCAAAGCTATGGCACAGAAGGGGATCACCCAGCTACTAGTGTCCACTCTAATCAACTCGAGAGCCACTTAGCTTACTCCCACTTCCTGCCTATTGTTGTAACCCGATAAGCAACTGTTCTTCGTATTCTAATCCAAACATTTCCCCAATGTGTTGAGATTTTATGCTTTCCATATTCTTTCAAGAAGTGATTGTCTTGGCATTATGTTCAACACAGACATTGTGGAACGTAGGGCCTGTTCTTGTGCTGTACTGTTCTATGTTCTATGTTCCTCAGCTACACATTAACCTTTCCTAACTTTCTGCTTCTACCCTCACTAGCACATCACATGGGGAACAATCAGAGATTGCTATCCTCGAGGTCCTGCTTTTAAACCTTTTGCCTAACTCCGTATATTCACTCTGCAGGACATCATCCCTTTTCCTACCCATGTCATTTGTGTAAACGTGAATAATAATTTCTGGTTGCTCCCTCTCCCAATTGAGAATGTTCTGGAGTCGCTCAGGGACATCCTGGAACCTGGCTCCTGGAGTCCGGGAAACTGGAGTCAACACACGATTCTGGAGTCTTGTTTGCTACCACAGAGTCTCATGTCCATTCTCCGAACTATCAGCCTCCCATCAGGATCGCTATGACTGACTTCACCCTTCCCCACTGTGCCTCGCATAGACCTCATTACTACCACTGCTCTCTCATGACCGGTCATCCCTCCAACAGTATCCAAAGGGGCATACTTGTCATTGAGGGGAATGGATGCAGGTGATTACCGCACTCTCTGTCTACTCCCTTTCTTGGTGGACACCCATCTACTTTCTACCTGCACCCTAGGTGTGGTCACCTATCCGTGGCATTTTTAGTCTCCCAGACAATCCTAAGGTCGTCCAGCTACTGCTCCAGTTCCCTAATGTCATCCGTAAAGAGATGTAGCCATACGTATCTGCCTCTGCTGTGGTGCTCAGAGACATTGGAAGTCTCCCTAACTTCCCACACCCTGCATGAGGGGCATACACTGCCCTAGCTGTCATTTTTATTACACTAGACCAAGGAAGGTATACAAAAGAAAGAAAAGCCCAGACTGCAGTTAACCTGCAGTCACCCTCTGCTGACCCTCCTCACTGAAGCCTCTCAATCAAAAGCCTCAGTACTCACCATCCACAAAGCACTTCAGCCCCAACATGGCTGCCCCCAGGAGGTCTTGGCCAATTTCACATCGCCACAGAAGAATGGGATGAGCTGTACCTTCTGCTGCGCTTTAAGTACTTTCTTCAAACTCACTCTTCAAATTCTCTGGTCTGTTCCGATGCTAAGTCTGTTCTGATGCTGCTGGTGGATGGAATGAACTATAAGGACATGCCATTCACTTTTTCTTTGGAAAGCAATATAGAAAGATATTAATGTAATTTATGGTGAATCCCAAAAGTAAGAAAAATAACATGAGGAGAATACAATTTGAATTAAACAGTTGCTATCTGAGTCATTTTACATTCAATTGTAATATCTTCATATCTTAATTTTGTTCTAGTTAGTTACACTCTACATCTTGTATCAAGAGAATGGAATTTGCATGGAAAGCTGTGGCCTGGGATTTGTGTGAGCCTCAGCCTTGTTTATGAGTGTGGTTTCCCCCGCAAAATATCAAAATACCTGTTTATGACTTGTGCAGCGTGGGTGATGACAGCATCATGTTTGTAGAGGCTGCCAGCTTAGTACCAGAAAACAGCACCAACAGAGAGAGCATTGCAAATCTGTCACCAGAAAATATCAACACAAACATGCCTTAGGCAATTAAATAGTTGGACGCACTCTAACCACACACAGCTAAAAATACAACATGTACTTCACGAATCCCCAGTTCATTAGGCTATATATCATCAACATCATTATTAATTTAGCATATTCCCCATAAACTATTTTCTCCTGCTTTATTTGTGCTGCTACAGAAAAATATTTTTTTTAAAATAATTTTTCACAAAATTATGAATCATAGATTCATGTCGCATGGAAGCAGGCTATTCAGCCCAATTCGTCCACACTCAACAGTGGACGTAGTTCCATTTTATTCCCAATGCCCAGCACTTGCTCCATAATCTTCTATGTTTAAGCAAATCAATTTTTCATCTGGACACTTCTTAAATGCACTCAGGAGACCTGATGGAGATGTGTGTGTGAGAAGCAAAGATAAACTGGACAGTCAGAACCCTTTTCCCAGCGTGGAAATTTCAGAGACTACAGGGCATAGCTTAAAGGAGATGTGCAGAACAAATTCTTTACACTGAGGGTGGTGGGTGTCTGGAAAGTGCTGCCAAGGGTGATGTTTGTGACAGATACAGTAGTGGCGTTTAAGTGGCATTTTGATCGACACATAGAAATGCTGGGAATTGAGGGGCACGGATGAAGTGGCAGGCAGATGCTATATTACTTTATCTTGATATCATGTTCAGCACAGACATTGTGGGCTGAAGGGCCTGTCCCTGTGCTGTACTGTTCTATGTTCCATGTAATTCTCCCAAACCCAGAAGACCCATCACAGTGTATTGATGTTGCTAATGGCCTTTTCCAGTGTCGCAAAAATGTATTGTTTTGCTCATTCCAGATTAAGCCGACAGTTATGTTCCTATTCTTCATGACTTTCAGCAACCATCAAACCACAGTCCTGTACACCTTTCTCCTCAAAACAACTTGATGTTTTCAAGAGAGTGTTAGATTTATGTCTTACGGTTAAAGGAATCAAGGGATTTAGGGGAAAAGCAGGAACGGGGTACTGATTTTTGATGATCAGCCATGATCATATTGAATGGCGGGTGCTGGCTCAAATGGCCGAAAGGCCAGATGCACCTATTTTCTATGTTTCAATGTTTCTAACCAAAATATGTGTTGCCTATCTTCATGCCATAATCTGAACTGGAAAGAAAAATGCAAAGCTAGAGAATTTTAACCTCCAAACACCAGTAAAGTTCCCAACTGCTAAGCAAAAAGAATTAATTCATACAATTGTCATAAATCAATAAGTGTAATATTACACTGGGTTCTCGCCCACCAGAATTCACATGGTCAAGCAAGTTTATAAGACAGGGAAACATTGGGACTAAGACTGAGGAAGGAAAAGAGAGAAAGCAAAACTAAAAATGGAGTGCTTGAGATTCATGAAAAGAGAAGTGAAAAGGTTATAAGAAAATCCAAAGGGAGAGGAAAGGGGGAGACAGGAAACAATTAAATACAACATAAGGAAGATATTTGGATGATAAAAGAAAGGTCAACTAAGGTGGAGCGATATATAAATACTTAATTAATGAAAATAAGGGTGGAGCAGAGAAAACCTGCCAATATTTTCCAAAACTTAATTGCCATTTAAGTTCCATAAAGGGCAGCACAGTGGAGCAGCGGTAGAGTTGCTGCCTGACAGCACCAGAGACCTGGGCTTGATCCTGTTTATAAGTGCTGTCTGTACAGAGTTTGTATGTTCTTCCCATGATTCTGTATGTTTTTCCTGGGTGCTTCCTCCCACACTCCAAAGACATTCAGGTTTGTAAGTTAATTTAAAACAGGCACTGAATTTAAAAAAAAGTAAAAATGCTCTGACATTTGAAATTTAGAGAGGCATAGAAAGATACAACAAAAAAATGGCCACTTCAGCCCATCAAGTCCATGTCAACCAGCACAACACCCATTTTTACACAATTCGTAGTCTAACCCATTTTATTCACACCACATTCCCATCAGCTTCCGCCAGGTTCTACCACTCATCTGCACATTAACAGTAATTTATAGTGGCTAATTAGCCTAATGGCGTACATGGCTTAAGGATGTGGTGAGGAAACTGGAACAGTTAGAGTAAAGTAGTGTAGGATGCAGATGCTGCACTGCAGATGCTGGTTTAAATCGAATATAGACACAAAATGCTGGAGTAACTCAGCGGGTCACGCAGCATCTCGGAAGAGAATGAATGGGTGACGTTTCAGGTCGAGATCCTTCTTCGGACTACAGTTAGAGGAAACATACAGGGAGAATGTGCAAACTCCACATGGACATCACCAGAGATCAGGATTGAAGCCGGGTTGCTGGAGCAGTGAGGCAGCAGCTCTACAGGCTGTGCCACCCTCAAACTGATTTAGATCAAATTTGGAAAAAGAATGCTTGCAAACATTGTTGTCTTACTTCTAGGGATGTGGATAACACAGGATAACAGGTGTTTATCTCCAGTTGCCCCCAAGGCTTGAAGACGCAGCCACCTCGTGAAAGAATGGAGTCATATCCAGATGTGATGTGTTGCAGGTGGCAGGTTTTGTTCTATGGTTGGCAACAGGAAAGGCCATGAAAGCAGCTGTATTAGCCACCCAAATCCAACTGGGTGAATAATGTCCTTGAGGGAAATCAGCCTGTCACCCAAATATGCAGCATAATTATGGGTTGTCACTTAGCGTATCGTCTGATTTCATGTCCTTTGCTTTGGCATGGTTTGTGGTAGGGAGAGAAATGACACATGTACAAGTATTTCGTTCATCAGATATGCTGTTTCATTTGAAAAAAACACAGTTTTCAATTATGCCAAATTTGCATGATTTACAAATGGACGATGAGGGTTTTGAGGCACTGTATAATGTGCAGAGAAGATGTGCTAGGGTGAAACCAGATGCACAGTTAAATGCATGTCAGTAAGGTTTGTACATGGTGGGTCGCTTTTTTATGTGCAAGACTGAGGAATTACCTGATAGAGGTCTTTAAAAGTGCGAAATGTTTTGAAGGTGTGGAAGCAGAGGGAACGTTTCCATTGATGTGGATGGGTGTAACCAGATGCCAGTAATGTAAGTTGGCCTTGAAGAAATATTACAGGAAATTCAGAATAAATATCTTTACCAGAAGAATGGTGAGAATATAGCACTCACAGCCACAGGGAGTGAATGAGACAAATTATATAAAGGTTTTATGGGCATTCCTGGCATGCAAGCGAAAGAAAGGTGAGAGAAAGCTCATATCAACCATAGATGCCAGGCTAGTTCAAGACTGGTTGGGCTAAATAGCTTGTTTTTGTGCATGTGTAATTTTATGTTAAAAGAAATTGCATTCTATGCCCTGATGAAGAAGAATTTTGATATTTCTATCAGCTACTTCACTGGTTGGATGCCTGAGAAGTATTGCTTTGTCTTTATTTAATCACACGAATCCTTAGAATCACGTTACTTCCTTAGAAGGCTAAGGAAGTTTGGTATATCCCCGACAACTCTCACCAACTTCTACAGATGCGCCGTTGAAAAGCATTTTATCGGAGTGCATCACAGCTTGGTTTATGAATAGCTCCATCCACGGCCGCAAGAAATTGCAGAGAATTGTGGATGCAGCCCAGACCATCACACAAACCAACCTCCCTTCCATTTACTCCATCTATATTTCACGCTGCCTCGGCAAGGTTACCAGCATAATCAAGGATTAGTCTCACCCCAGTCACTTCCTCTTCTCCCTTCTCCCCTCAGGAAAGAGGTACAAAAGTGTGAAAATGCATACCTCCAGATTCAGGAACATTAGCTTCACAGCTGTTATCTGGCAACTGTACCATTTTTTTTTAGATTTAGAGATACAGCGCGGAAACAGGCCCTTCGGCCCACCGAGTCCGGGCCGCCCAGCGATCCCCGCACACTAACACTATCCTACACCCACTAGGGACAATTTTTACATTTGCCCAGCCAATTAACCTACATACCTGTACGTCTTTGGAGTGTGGGAGGAAACCGAAGATCTCGGAGAAAACCCACACAGGTCACGGGGAGAACGTACAAATTCCATACAGACGGCGCCCGTAGTCAGGATCGAACCTGAATCTCCGGCGCTGCATTCGCTGGAAGGCAGCAACTCTACCACTGCGCAACAGGTACATGGATAGGAAAGGTTTAGATGGATATGGGCCAAATACAGGCAGGTGGGACCAGTGAAGTGAAGATGTGGCATCTTGGTCAGCATGGGCAAGTTGGGCCAAAGGGCTTGTTTCCTGTATGACTATGACTCAATGACATTAGAAATAACTGCTAGGTTTTTTTTCATATGCAGGAGCAAAAACAAATAATCAAATCACACACTTCAAAACTTCATGCTACTACAATTTAATGTGGTACTTACAGTATATGGAATGAGCTGCCAGACAAGATGGTTGAGGCAGACACAAAATGCTGGAGTAACTTAGCGGGACAGGCAGCAAGTCAAGTCAAGTCAAATTTATTTGTCACATACACATACACGATGTGCAGTGAAATGAAAGTGGCAATGCCTGTGGATTGTGCACAAAAAAGAATTACAGTTACAGCATATAAATAAAGTTAATAAGTTATTATAGTGTAGATCTGAGGATCTCGCCTCTTTATTTAATATCACTTGCTCTTCCATCCTGGATTCTATCGCTCCCCTTAAAATGAAAAAGCCTAAGCCCAAAGGTCGGCCGTGGCTCAATGACTTCACCAAAGCCCTAAGAAGGGAGTGCAGAAAATCAGAAAGGAGGTGGAAATGTGACAAGCTTCAAATTTCCTTCGAAATTCTGAGAAACAATCTTCTCAAATACCAGGAAGCAGTAAAGTCTGCTAGAGCACAATACTTCTCCGACCTTATTTCCAAAAACTCTCATAACTCCAAGGTCCTATTTAGAACAATTACCTCTGTCATATGTCCCGCCCCCAGTACCAGCTTAGTTGGGTCCCCTGCTAAGTGCGAAGAATTCGCTAAATTTTTCACCAACAAAGTTGAGAATATTAGAATGAACATTTCCCCTCCCACCCGTGACCTAGCTGTCTCACTAGTCTGTTCATCTAAATTGGACTGCTTCCAACCCGTCACTCTATCCTCCCTTGCAAAGCTTGTCTCCGCTATGAAACCTGCAACCTGCCCCCTTGATCCAGCCCCCACTGCCCTTCTGAAGGATGTCATTGCAATAGCCGGTCCCAGCATCCTCTCTATTATCAACAGTTCTCTGGCCACTGGCACTGTTCCAACCAGTTTCAAGCACGCGGTGGTCCAGCCCCTACTGAAAAAACCTAACCTAGACCCCACCATGCCTAGCAACTACAGACCCATTTCCAAACTGCCATTCCTGTCAAAAGTCCTTGAAAAGGCAATCCTAAACCAATTAGTGCCCTACCTGCACCAAAACACCATCCTGGAAAGTTTCCAGTCAGGTTTCAGAGCCCACCACAGCACAGAGTCTGCCTTGTTGAAGGTACACAACGACCTGCTTCTCGCCATCGACACCGGCGACTGTGCAATCCTGCTCCTTCTCGACCTCAGCGCAGCGTTCGATACAGTGGACCACACCATCCTTATTGACCGTCTCCGGTACGCGGTTGGCATTGATGGCACTGCCCTGAGCTGGTTCGCTTCGTACCTCAAAGATAGGAGTTTCGCCATCAACATAGGCAGTTATTCCTCTGCTCCAGCTAGCCTCTCCTGCGGAGTTCCACAAGGCTCCATCCTAGGCCCCATTCTCTTCTCTCTATACATGCTCCCCCTTGGCCAAATCATTCAAAGGCACGGCATTTCTTTCCACTGCTATGCCGATGACACTCAGCTTTACCTCCCCCTGAAACCCAACAACCAGTCAAATTTAAACAGCCTCTCACACTGCCTTGAGGACATAAAATGTTGGATGGCACAGAACTTCCTCCAATTAAATGAGAGCAAGTCTGAGGTCATCCTATTCGGCCCCCCCGACTCCATCAAATTGATAACAGGCAGTCTTGGAAGCCTATCCTGCCTAGTCAAACCGCATGTCAAAAACCTCGGCATGATATTTGACTCTGCATTAAAATTTGATAAGCAAGTCAACGCTGTGGTAAAAGCCAGCTTCTTCCAACTTCGAACCATAGCTAAAATCAAACCTTTCCTCCAATTCGACGACACAGAAAAAATCATTCACGCTTTCATTTCCTCCCGCCTAGACTACTGCAACTCCCTATACACTGGGATCAGCCAATCTTCCCTGTCCCGCCTGCAACTGGTCCAAAATGCCGCAGCGAGACTCCTGACGGGTACCCGTAAAAGGGACCACATCACCCCGATTCTGGCCTCTCTCCACTGGCTCCCTGTACGGAACAGAATCAACTTCAAGCTCCTCCTATTCACGTACAAAGCCCTAAATGGACACTCCCCCCCCTACATCAAAAATCTTCTAACCCCCCTCTCTAATTCCAGGTCCCTCAGATCGGCCGACTTGGGGCTATTCACTATCCCGCGGACTAGGCTTAAACTCAGGGGTGACCGCGCTTTTGCGGTTGCAGCTCCTAGACTGTGGAACAGCATCCCTCTCCCCATCAGAACTGCCCCCTCCATCGACTCCTTTAAGTCCAGGCTCAAAACATATTTCTACTCCCTAGCGTTTGAGGCTCATTGAGGAGGCGCTGTGAACTGTTTGCGTGCTACTGTATGTTTTCATTTTTTTTTCTATTGGAACCTAATCAAATGTACAGCACTTTGGTCAACGTGGGTTGTTTTTAAATGTGCTATACAAATAAAATTGACTTGACTTGACTTGACTAGACAAAAATTTAGTCTCTGGGGTTATAAAAGTTGACAGTCCTAATGGCCTGTGGGAAGAAACTCCATCTCATCCTCTCCGTTTTTACAGCGTGACAGCGGAGGCGTTTGCCTGATCGTAGCATCTGGAACAGTCCGTTACTGGGGTGGCAGGGGTCCCTCATGATCTTGCTTGCTCTGAATCTGCACCTCCTGATGTATAGGTCCTGCAGGGGGACGAGTGTAGTTCCCATGGTGCGTTCTGCCGAACGCACTACTCTCTGCAGGGCCATCCTGTCCTGGGCAGAGCTGTTCCCAAACCAGACTGTAATGTTGCTGGACAGGATGCTCTCTACAGCCCCAGAGTAGAAGCAATGAAGGATCCACAGAGACACTCTGAATTTCCTCAGTTGTCTAAGGTGGTAAAGGCGCTGCTTTGCCTTACCCACCAGTGCGGCAATGTTCGTTGCCCACATCAGATCCTCTGTGATGCGGACTACCAAGTATTTAAAACAGCTCACCCTATCCACAGTAGACCCATTTATCTCCAGTGGCGTGTACGTCCTTGGATGTTTAGCCCTTCTGAAGTCCACAATCAGCTCCTTCGTTTTAGTGACATTCAAGAGGAGGCTATTGTCCTGACACCAGAGTGCCAGATCAGCCACCTCCTCCCGGTAGGCCTTCTCATCGTTGTTGGAGATCCGGCCCACCACCACAGTGTCATCAGCAAACTTGATGATGGAGTTTGAGTTGAACGTACAGAGAGCATCTCTGGAGAGAAGGAATGGGTGACGTTTCGGGTTGAGACCCTTCTTCAGACACAAAGTGCTGAGTAACTTTCAGTCTGAAAAGGGTCTCCACCCGAAACATTACCCATTCCTTCTCTTCAGGGATGCCGGCTGTCCCACTGAATTACTCCAGCATTTTGTGTCTATCGTCGGTTTAAACCAACACCTGCAGGTCCTTCCTTCACAAGATTGTTGAGGCAAGTACACTAACAACATTGAAAAGGCTATGAAAAGGTACATGGATAGGAAAGGTTTGTAGAGACATGGGACAACCATGGACTAATGAAGTAGATTAAATTAGCACCCGGTCGGAGATGGCAAGTTAAATCAAAGGGCATGTTTCCAGGCTGTGTGACTCTGCAGCTCTATGACTCTATCAGCAGGGCGTACTTTATCATAAAGAGTGAGATTTATTTATTTTTTGTTTTGAGAAATCTCTGAATCTTTATTGCTTTGACTATATAAATATTTATTGCTCTACAGACAAACGTGCATGCTTCCCTGTCATGATGCAATATATCTCAGCAGTAGATCCACATTTTGGCACCTTACAATCAGTGCCTTGCTGATGCCACCTTTCCACAAAATATGAATTGCAATTCAGTCTTTGCCAGCGAACCTTTCTCTGGTTTTGTACAGGTTCTTGCATTAGTACAGTAGTGTGGCTCTAATCACCCAGTCAAACTACCACCTTATCGAGTCTGACACATTGGATCTGGCCACATAACACATGCTGACTCTATCCACACTCCTGAACAACAGCCGGAACTCCTGCCCCTTTTTTTGGTTAGGAGTCAGACAAAGATCTTTGACATAAACCATATTGTGACACTATTCGTCGTAAGACTGGGATGTTTTTTTAATGGGCTGGCACTCATTTATCCATCAACCAACACCACTACAAACAATTATCTAGTAATTTTAGTGCTACTTTCTGTATGTCACATCCTGTTGTGAATAAAACCATGCTAAATGCATTTTGGGGGTCAGTTAAACACAGGCAGCACCAAGAGTACAGAGTCAAGAGTGTTTTATTGTCATATGTCCCAAAACAGAACAATGAAATTCTTACTTGCAGCAGAACAACAGATGTGTAAGCGTAGACACAAAGTGCTGGAGTAACTCAGTGGGTCAGGCAGCATCTCTGGAGAATGGGTGGCCTTTTGGGTCAAAAACGTCACCAATCCTTTTCTCTGGAAATGCGCATTGCGTACAGTTTTGGTCTCCTAATCTGAGGAAAGACATTCTTGCCATAGAGGGAGTACAGAGAAGGTTCACCAGATTGATTCCTGGGATGGCAGGATTTTCATATGAAGAAAGACTGGATAGACTCTGCTTGTACTCGCTGGAATTTAGAAGATTGAGGGGGGATCTTATAGAAACTTACAAAATTCTTAAAGGGGTTGGACAGGCTAGATGCAGGAAGATTGTTCCCGATGTTGGGGAAGTCCAGAACAAGGGGTCACAGTTTAAGGATAAGGGGGAAGTCTTTTAGGACCGAGATGAGAAAGTTTTTTTCACACAGAGAGTGGTGAATCTGTGGAATTCTCTGCCACAGAAGGTAGTTGAGGTCAGTTCGTTGGCTATATTTAAGAGGGAGTTAGATGTGGCCCTTGTGGCTAAAGGGATCAGGGGGTATGGAGAGAAGGCAGGTACAGGATACTGAGTTGGATGATCAGCCATGATCATATTGAATGGCGGTGCTGGCTCGAAGGGTCCGAATGGCCTACTCCTGCACCTATTTTCTATGTTTCTATGTTTCTATGTTGCCTAACCTGCCGAGTTACTCCAGCATTGTATGTCTATCTTTGGTGTAAACCAGCAGCTGCAGTTCCTTCCTAAACATCCACAATTTACTACCAGATTCTAAATGATGGGATATCTGCTGGTAAACAACACATCCTTATGGACACTGTTAGGTAGCCTGTCGTGCATGCTTTGGAACTTTAACTGTTTGCAATAATCAACACACATCATGGTTCATGATTTGGTATTTAAACCGAATGGCACCCAGATATTGCCGTGGGGTTCAGAGCCAAAACTTTCTGGCTTAGGTGTGGAACCCTTACGTCAAATGGGCTAACCCAGTAGGTAAGAGTGGAATGTGCTCTTTAACAAATGTGTTAAACTGGTTTTGCATTTTTACTTCCAGTAGACATTTCACAAGACAGTCTGCTCTTCACCTCGGTGGAAGGTTTAGGCTGCAATGGAAAGTTCTATGGCTCAGAGTAATTAGATGTTGGCAAGTTCAAAGGCAACAGAAGAAGCTAATATAAGAAAATAACTGCAGATGCTGGCACAAATCGATTATTCACAAAATGCTGGAGTAACTCAGCAGGTCAGGCAGCATCTCGGGAGAGAAGGAATGGGTGACGTTTCGGGTCGAGACCCTTCTTCAGACTAATATTCAGAAGAAGCTAATGTCCTAGTGATACCTCACATATAACCCCCAATGAGGTTTAAGGTCATACGGTCATAAGGAGTAGGACCAATATCCACTGACTTGGCCTCCACAGCCTTCTGTGGCAAAGAATTCCACAGATTCACCGCACTCTGAGTAAAGAAATTTCTCCTCGTCTTCCTAATAGAATATCCTTTAATTCTGAGGCTATGGGCTCTAGTCCTAGACTCTCCCATCCATTCTATTCAAGCCTTTCACTATCCTGTATGTTTCAATGAGGTCCCCCCTCATTCTTCTAATCTCCAGCGAGTACAGGCCCAGTGCTGACAAAAGCTCATCATAGGTTAACCTGCTCATTCCAGGGATCATTCTTGTAAACCTCTCCTGGACCATCTCCAGAGCCAGCACATCCTCCCTCTGATATGGTGCCCAAAATTGCTCACAACGTTCCAAATGTGGCCTTACCAGCACCTTATAGAGCCTCAATATTACATTCCAGTTTTTGCATACAACCCCTCTTGAAATAAATGCTAGCATTGAGTTTGCTTTCTTTGCTGCTGATTCGACTTGCAGATGAACTTTTTGGGAATCCTGCACCAGCACTCCCAGGTCCCTTTGCACCTCCGATTTCTGGATTCTCACACCGTTTAGAAAATAGTCTACGTTTGTCTCTGGCATAACTGTGCACATTTAGTTTAATCACAAAACCTAGCAAACATTTTATCATCTGGAAGGATTGTTTTGAACCACAGTGATCAGCCATTTGATTTAGAGCTATTATATTAATATTATCAGATATTATAACCAGATATCTCCGACACGTCTGTCGGAAGGATCTGCAGATGTTGGTTTACACTGAAGATAGACACAACTTGGTGGAGTAACACAACGGGGTGGGCAGCATCTATGGAGAAAAGAAATGGGTGACGTTTCGGGTCGTGATCTTTCTTCAGGCTGAGAACAGGACAAGTGCGGGATTCGCCTTATCCACGTATCGTTATAAGCTTAACAAAACAACTGAAAACAAAATCGCGAATCTACTTCCCTTGGTGCCTTGTTCAACTAAATCGAGATTCGGAAATCTATCATAAGAGCTGATCCATAATAGGAAACCCTTATACTGTAGAGCGTGTGAAACAGCGTGAATGACAAGTGTTTTATTTTGGGGGCGATTTTGTTTTGTTTCATTAGAGCAACTCAGCTGGTACAAAACTAAAACACAACACACGATTGTATTAGCTCGATGTATTAGCAAAAATTTTTTTTAATAATTCTAACTACAAAGCACTGGCGAAACCTTTGCTGCCGCGGGCACCTGATTCGAAATGGCAGTCTGATCATGTTCTGAGAAGTAACATGGATAACCTCCCCTACAATAAGATTAAAAACATGTGGAGATAAGCATTGTATTGAATGAATATGTCTTGTTATCTGTCTGAGATGTTTAGATAAACGTGAATGCTTCTTGTGTCCTTTAGGTGTCACGCATTCCGGTACATTGTGTATGTGTCGGTGCTTGCGTGCTTTTTTTTAACCAAGAATCTGGAGGTCCAATGTTGTTTTCAATACTTTGAATTCCTCAGCCCCACTGCTGTATCTGTCGCCTCCGCACGCCTGCATGGCGAAGCTGTCGGGAATCCGTATTCCTGTGTAGCCTTGATTCCTCTCGATTGAGGAACACCTGAAAATGACTAATTCACCAGAGATCAACATTCACAAGCCGTGAAAAACGGCGGTGAGTAATTGAAATCTCTCTACTTCAGGGAGGTAAACAGTCTACCCACATGCCTCGTCGACTTAGTCAGGGGTGTAATGCGTTTATTTATGTGGCAATCCCCGCAAAACAAGTGTTCAATCACATAACATAGGTTCAATCACTTAATAATTAATTGCAAAGTAAGAAGATTTCGCTGCAATATTTGTTGACTCTATCTATGTAAGGAAATGCATTGTGTTGGAAGGAACTGCAGATTCTGGTTTAAACCGAAGAAAGACACAAAATGTTGGAGTAACTCAGCGGGACAGACTGTCTAAGGGAAAACATTGTTCGATTTCACGTTGTTTGAAGCCGAAAGCACAATTGACAAAACAGATTTATGTTTAGGTTTATTATTGTTGTCACGTGTACCAAGGGACAATGAAAAAACTTTGTTTTGCATGCTGTCCAAACAGATGGGATAATACTACGACTCAAGTACAATAGATAGAGCAAAGGTGGATATATGCAGAGTACAGAATATAGTTGAAGTGTTGTCATTCAATTGATGACAATTGACGACAGCAGTGACAATCTGATACAAGAAAATCAAGTGGTAGGCATAAAAGGTTCGCTAAATTAGATTATGTAACCAGTGTAAACAAAACAGGCGTATTCTCAGTTTAACGCTGTCAATTAAAGTATGATCCTCGCACGTAAACCCTCTGGCAAACTTTTTGGCAAACGCGCTTTCAGAACCTGCCGTGCTTCGGGGGATTGTTATTGATGCACGAAAAGGTGAAACAAAACATCAGTGTATGTTAGCAACGGGCTGGGAGGCGGTAGCCCACACGCACCTGTCTTAGAATGGCCAGTCGATGTTGCACTTATTATAATTATCAGAGGGTTGAAAACAATTGATTAAAAAAATGAACGATCACACGGGCATGGGGGGTGGGGGGTAATCTCTGTCTTCTTATGAAGGGATTGCTTAGCAACATCTAAATACAATTCACATCACATAAATATTTGCAGAGGTGAAAAAGAGAGAATTTGGAGTTTCCAGTTTTATACCAACACAAAGTGAGAGGATTCACGCCATCCTGCTTGTAATGTTGGTAGTTTCTGCAGAGCTGTGTATCTTGTTCCGCGCTCTTTATCCACGCTTCCTGGTTTATTTACTGTAATATAACATGAAACAACCCGAGTCAATTTCACGCCATTCAAATTATGGGCGAGCCCACACAACAGTTGCGGGGGGAGGCAAGTGCAATAACGTTCAATCTCAAAACATTTCTCTGTCGAAGACCAGCTTTGATGTAAAGTATTAGCGATTTTTACAACATACCGATAGCAATCGAGAGCTATCTGGCGAGGTTGGAAGACGGGGAGCGATTTTGTCAGCGTCTCTGCGATTGGCATCCCCCCCCCCCCCCCCCCCATCTGCACAGTGGGTTGGGCCTTTCGGATGGTGATATTACACAGGTCTGAGCGAGTCTCTGGAGAGTTGAAGGATTTGTCTCTGACAGTAAAGAGCTACCTGGGCGCCTGGAACTTGACAAAAACAACTTCGACCGAAAGCGATCTCCGCTTTCCATTCATTTGCGAAGACAACTTTGCCTGCGCCGCAGCGGGCAGCAGCTGTTCGGAACGGGGGCGAGACTATCCTTGCTGACTGTCTCACTCAATATAAAAGGACTTCCAACCCCTCCACAGTCATTGATACCTGTGGTACTCAGCCGCGCTGCGGAAGTCACTCTGAGGGGAAACTAAAGCACAACCCGACCATGAGTTTGGAGGCTTTCGAGGAGGGGGGATTTGGAAATAAACCCGCCGAGGTATGCAGCGACTCTGAGGGTAGTGTACCCTCGCCTCTCTCTGTGGAGGAGGAACTGGGATCTGATGGAGACTGCGTTGCCAACAGTCCGGCACCAACAAACTCTTGCTCGGAGGGAAAATCCAAGACCTACACCAGGCGTCCCAAACCTCCTTACTCCTACATCGCCCTGATCGCGATGGCGATCAGAGACTCGGCTACCGGTCGCCTCACCTTGGCTGAGATCAACGACTACCTGATGAAGAAGTTTCCCTTCTTCAGAGGCACCTACACCGGCTGGAGGAACTCAGTCCGCCACAACCTGTCCTTGAACGACTGCTTCGTCAAGGTGCTCCGCGATCCATCCAGACCGTGGGGCAAAGACAACTACTGGATGCTGAACCCGAACAGCGAGTACACTTTCGCAGACGGGGTCTTCCGCCGCAGAAGAAAGCGCATTGGCCGCAAGCCCCTCAAGGAAGCCGGAGCGGGCGACAAACACGTGGAGGTCATGCCCGGAGTTCTCGCCTCATCCACCAAGCAAGAAGGGTCCAGCGCCAAGTTCTCCAGCTCTTTTGCAATTGACAGCATCTTGAGCACGCCTTTTCGAAGGCAAGAAGACAAGGTGTCAGAAACCAAAGTACCCTGTAACGTTAGCAGACTGTACTGGTCCAACCGACTCCTGTTATCCTATCCGTTCCTCACCTACCCACCCGCTGCCCCGGTGCCCACACTCTTCCCCATTGGCCCCGGCGCTACCTCCCTGCTGCAACCATACAGGTTCCCCGTGTCAGAGCAGAGCTTGCTCGATCACCGAGCGAACCCCTTCTCCACAAAGTGTTTTCAGAACAGGATTCCCAGCTCGGAGACTTTTTCCTGCATCGGGATGCCAACGACGATGCACTGTGCCCCCTACCATCCCTACAAAATCGATTCGCTCATCGTTTAGAGGGTATTAAGTAACTCCATGGGGAAAAAAATAACGGAGCCTCTCCTGTGCACTTTTTTTTATTTTTTAATTAGACCCTTATAGAAAGAGCGTTTTATCCCGAACACCGTTAGGAACCCGAGAAACGGTTCGGTTCGATTATTGCTTGTCCAAGTATTAGTCCGCTGTTCCGTATATCGACAAAACCAGTTGCTCTGGTCGTTATCAAGAGAACCACTGTATATATTTTACGGGGATTATAGTAAGTTATCAATTATTGTTAAACTGATAGTGAAAACGTGAGATCAACTGGGTATCAGATTATCTCTGCCCCAAACGATGGCATTCCCGCGTGCCAAAAATAAGTAGCTATGATCTTTTTTTTTTTAATGCAAAACTATTTATAACTCTGTTTTCCAAACAAAAGGCAACCAGACGGGCTATAGACATTTTATTTTGTGGTTTTGAAGAAATCTTTTGTAGAATATTACCGACAATGCTCGAATCGAGCGAATAAGTTTGATAAATCTCAGTACTGTTACTAACGACGTGACCACTGCCAATGTAAGCAGGTGATTTTGTGTTATTTTTGTTTTATGAAGTGACGCTCGAGCGTTATATTTTCGAATTAAAAAAAGCCTTGGTAATGAATCAATCCTACTTGTTTGTGGCGTGCAGTGATTTGACAGTCGATCGGTTTCATCTCTGCGGTTTGGTAAAGGGCACTCTTGTGGAAAAGTTAAATAAAAAGAATTCGGGATTCGCGTGGGAAGTGATGTATAAACTCCTGTGCGTTGTTGAGATCAGATTATGAAACGCCGCTGCCTTGAAAGGTTCGGGGCGGAGCCAAACTATTGGGAAAGTCGCAGCAGCTTGTTTACATCTTTAATGCCAATGAGTTTCTCTCGGGTATTCCGGATGTGCGTTTGTGTGCATTGACTAATGATCATCTATTGGCAAATCGGTCCATTGCCTGAGTCAAAGTCATAGGGTGATACAGTGCGGAAACAGGCCCTTCGGCCCAACTTGCCCACACCGGCCAACATGTCCCAGCTACACTAGTCCCACCTGCCAGCATTTGGTCCATATCCCTCCAAACCTGTCCTATCCATGTACCTGTCTAACTGTTTCTGAAATGTTCGGATAGTTCCAGCCTCAACTACCTCCTCTGGCAGCTTGTTCCGTACATCCACCACCCTTTGAGTGAAAAGGTTACCCTTCAGATTCCTGTTAAATCTTTTCCCCTTCACCTGAAACCTATGTCGCCTGGACCTCGATTCACCAGATGTACAGCACTTTGGTCAACGTGGGTTGTTTTTAAATGTGCTATACAAATAAAATTGACTTGACTTGACTTGACCAACTCTGGCCAAGAGACTCGGTGCATCTACTCGATCTATTCCTCTCATTACGTTATGCACCTCCATAAGATCACCCCTCATCCTCCTGCGCTCCAAGGAATAGAGTCCCAGCCTACTCAACCTCTGCCCATAGCTCAGACCCTCGAGTTCTGGCAACATTTTCGTTAATCTTCTCTGTACCCTTTCCAGCCAAGTTCCATGTGATATCTTAAGCAAAGAGCAAAGTGCTGGAGGAACTCAGTGCACCAAGCAGCATCTGCGGAGGAAATGGACAGACAACGTTGAGGGTCAGAACCTTTCTTCAGACCTAAGTTTAAATATGCTATCGTAAGCATGTATTTATTTTCATCGACATGATCCCCAATAAACACAAGCTTTTTGGAGTGACCATTAAGACAAGTTTGATTTACATTATTTGTCATTGTAATAAATGATAACAATTGTCCTGGTTTACTGGTTATATTCCAGTTGATCTCGTAATTACAATTAATGAGAGGTATAACAAACACAAACTTCACACGAAATATATCAGTGGAGAGTTACTTTGGCGCTCCCAAGAACCAACACGCGCCAGTAATCGAAATTCTGGAGCTATTTCCAGGTGAATGTGTAATTGTATCAGAATTTAGTATTGGGGCATTCCATCCCGAACTGTGAAGACGACTTTTTTTTCTGATCAGTGAGTTCTGATGCAAATGTATAGTAAGGATGTCCAGACAAACTTCACGGTGTGCAAACAAATCGAGGGAATGCGGGCACTTCAAAGATTCCGATATATTTTATTTTCCCGATATCAAACAATACATTCTTAATCATTCGCACTTTGAATTCCGAGTCAAAGATGTTAGAAAATATAAACAACTTGAATTATATCGCAACATCAAAGACTGTGCTCCAGGTAATCCACACACACACACACACACACTTCCTCTATAGATGTACCCTTCTTTCGACCAACCACGCGTGAAGCTGGAGATTGTCACCGGCAGCTGCATCTTGTATCTCCGCATCACCACAGTGCACTTGGATGAAGGGCTGCATCAAAGTAAGTCTCACACTGACATTTACAGTCATAAAGGTTCCTGTAAAAAAAAGTGACGAAAATAAAAACAGTAAAAGTAAGTCTCACACAGACATTTACAGTCATAAAAATAAAAACAGAAAAAGTAAGTCTCACACAGACATTTACAGTCATAAAAATAAAAACAGAAAAAGTAATTCTGAGGAAAGACATTCTTGCCATAAAGGGAGTACAGATTGATTCCTGGGATGGCAGGACTTTCATATGAAGAAAGACTGGATAGACTCGGCTTGTACTCGCTGGAATTTAGAAGATTGAGGGGGGATCTTATAGAAACTTACAAAATTCTTAAGGGATTGGACAGGCTAGATGCAGGAAGATTGTTCCCGATGTTGGGGAAGTCCAGAACAAGGGGTCACAGTTTAAGGATAAGGGGGAAGTCTTTTAGGACCGAGATGAGAACGGTTTTTTTTCACACAGAGTGGTGAATCTGTGGAATTCTCTGCCACAGAAGGTAGTTGAGGCCAGTTCATTGGCTATATTTAAGAGGGAGTTAGATGTGGCCCTTGTGGCTAAAGGGATCAGGGGATATGGAGAGAAGGCAGGTACGGGATACTGAGTTGGATGATCAGCCATGATCATATTGAATGGCGGTGCAGGCTCGAAGGGCCGAATGGCCTACTCCTGCACCTATTTTCTATGTTTTTATGTTTCTAAGTCACACACAGACATTTACAGTCATAAAGGTTCCTGTAAAAAAAAAGTGACGAAAATAAAAACAGAAAAGGCGATCTTTAGAGACACCAGGAACTGCAGACGCTGAAACCTTGAGCAAACCACAATGTGCTACAGTAATTCAGCCGGCCAGAGTTCCCTCCAGGAAGATGATCTTTACACCTGCCTGCTTCTCTCTCCTCGGCTGCGGTCTGACCTGCTGGATTTTTTCTGACCAGCATTTTCTATTTTTATTTCAGGTTTCTGCTAACTGCAGCATTTTTGTATGCATTTCACATATTTATCTAAATCACACTCTCAGTGGAGACCTCTTTAATGGGGACCTTTTATGTTAGTTAGCCTGTGCTGACATATGAGCAGACATTATATTTTTTATAAAGCGTTTTAAATTATGTTTATGGCCACCTGTGTTTCTTTGAAAGCTGTACTGATTTGCAAATGAGAGAAAAAAACGATTGATGTGTACACAAACATAAGCGCATTCTCTAGGTGAAAACATGACAGACTAACTCACAGACGAGCATAAGTGTCGTGAGCAAGCGGTACCTATTTGGAGCAGCGCCTTATTGTTGCACACTGCCCTCCAGTTCATAGCCAAATGAGTGTTCTCCAGTGCGGTTACCGGTCCATCTCGTTTAACCACTTTCAAGGCACTCCCATGAGAAGTATTGCGAGACAACGAGAGCATTCGCGTAGAATCACAGCACTTCCAAGCAAAATGGTCCAGTGTTAAAATCCCAATATCAGACTTGCTTTGAAAAATAAATTTGTTCATCGAATAATAAAAGATCATTACGATTAGGTGCGATACACAGATGTTTAACGACGGTATCCGGAGCGTTGAAGTACCACCGCAAAGCGAGATGCCGCGACAGGTGTTTAGTTAAACAGCGAGGGTCGGGAGGGGAACTTTTGACATTTGGAAATTGGATTCTGCCAATCTCCTTGTCTAGAGACACTCATACCGATGGCAACAAGGCTTAGCCGGTATACTTTCTCGGGCAACCTGTTTGGAATGATTAGGGTGTTAATGCGGTGATTGTTCAGTAAATGTAATAACTGGCTTTCAAATTGGGCTGGGTGCGATTTTGAAACATTTGAGGTCATAGAGTTACTCAACGTGGAAACAGGCCCCTCGGCCCAACTTGCCCACGTCGGCCAACATGCTCCATCTATACTAGCCCCCCCCCCGCGTTTGGCCCATATCCCTCTAAACCTCTTTAAATGTTTCTTAAACGTTGCGATAGTCCCTGCCTCAACTACCTTCTCTGGCAACTCGTTCCGCACACCCACCACCCTTTGCGTGAAAAAGTCACCCCTCGGATTCCTATTAAATCTCCCCCTCCCCCCCTCACCTTAAACCTATGTCGCCTGGTTCTCGATTGCCCGAGGTAGTTTACTCAAAGCAGCAATTGCAGATAATAAAGTTGCCGCAATTATGTCGACCTGAGCACAGTTTAGAGAAATATTACGGTAAAGTAGCTGTGCGGGTGAAGCTGGGAATTCTTTTCAATAAGTTGTTATTATATTGTGGCCCCCTTGCGCACATGCAAAGGAGGTTTTCGGCGCCAAGTGAATATTTAATCAATCACTGGGAGGTCCAGTGATGTCAGTGTTGGCACGCAGGCAGATGTCAAGCAATTTTGGTGCAGTGCCAAACAGCATTCGTCCCAGCTCACCCGGGCTGGACCCATTTACCTGACCTTGCTCGTTTTAAAGGTCACCCTTGACAATCCCCATTATCTTGTTCCAACTATTTTACTTGCCTCGCCCAAACGGTTGACACCTTCCTTTGAAATTATGTTGTTGCTCCCGTAAACTGTGCATTTAACGGCAGAAGTCAAAACATACAAATTCCTTCCACGCAAATCGCGAGCGCATCCTGGTTAAAATGTCTTTCACGTATTAACAAGGATGCCCCAAAGCAAACGTCGTTCAGTCAGCATTTAACTCTCCCTCCTTTTTTGTCAGGTTGAACTACTGAAGACTGCAAAACATTATTTTTTTCACAGATTTTAGTTTGTGAACTTGTTGGCCCATCCGATAAGTTCAGTCAAATTCCACGGATCAGCAGAGATGTCACGTCAGCAGTAAAAATGTAACTACGACGATCAGCCCGCATAGGACTGAACCCAAGGAATGCGCATCTACAGTTTAATAAAGAGGGGTGGAATTCATAAAATCTTGCACAAATACTTGCCTCCAGTGACCTGGTACTGAGTATTAACACTGCGTTCTAAGACTACGATTATAGACAATAGACAATAGGTGCAGGAGGAGGCCATTCGGCCCTTTGAGCCAGCACCGCCATTCAATGTGATCATGGCTGATCATTCTCAATCAGTACCCCGTTCCTGCTTTCTCCCCATACCCCCTGACTCCGCTATCCTTAAGAGCTCTATCTAGCTCTCTCTTGAATGTATTCAGAGAATTGGCCTCCACTGCCCTCTGAGGCAGAGAATTCCACAGATTCACAACTCTCTGACTAAAAAAGTTTTTCCTCATCTCTGTTCTAAATGGCCTACCCCTTATTCTTAAACTGTGGCCCCTGGTTCTGGACTCCCCCGACATTGGGAACATGTTTCCTGCCTCTAACATGTCCAACCCCTTAATAATCTTATACGTTTCGATAAGATCCCCTCTCATCCTTCTAAATTCCAGTGTGTACAAGCCTAGTCGCTCCAGTCTTTCAACATGGTATGGGTATGATATGGTGTGGTACTTTATTTATCACGTACCGAGGTAAGGTGAAATTTATTTTTCTATACAGTGCAGTACAAGTATCACTATACATAAGCACTTAGCGCTTTGTACTCCAGTACTTTGTGTCTATTGATTCATATAGAAATCTAGGTTAATGAGGCATGCACGAAAAATACTTCACTGTCCCATGCATGCGAGCTGCGAGTCTGTGTGCGTTTGTGAGTCCCTGGATCAGCATCGAGGGTTGAAAACAAGACATCTGAGCTGGCATTTCAGTGCATCATTCAGGAAGGGCAGCGCTATCAGAAGTTTAACAAAAAATCAGAACAATAAATTTGTGTTCCATTTGCCCTCTCAGCTAAAGGGGTAAGATCTCACATCTTATTTTGAAGATGAGCATGGAAATGATTTAAACTAAGGAAACCACAAAGCGCAGCGGGTCAGGAGGTATCAGTGGAGGGAATGGACAGGCTACGTTTCTGGGCCAGACCCTTCCTCGGACTGATTTTAGTAGAGGAGAGAAAGTTGGAAAAGTGAGTTGGGGGAGGGGCAAAACCTGCCAAGTGATAGGTGGAGAAACAAGGAACTGCAGATGCTGCTTTACACAAAAGGACAAAATGTGCTGTCGTAACAGCGGGTCAGACAGTCTTAAGAAGGATCCCGACCCAAGTCACTTATCCATGTTCTCCAAAGATGCTGTCTGACCCGCTGAGTTATTCCAGCACTTTGAGTTCTTAAGTGATAGGTGGGTACAGGTGAGGGGAAGGGGGGGGGGAGGGGTGATTGGCAGATGGGTGGAGTAAGTGACAAAGGTTAGATGGAATTATTCAAGTGTCCAAGCCAAACTTAGTCCTCAATCAACAATGCTTAAACAAAAATAAATACTTGCATGCAATTACATTACAGTCTCCTGAAGCAACAATGCAGCAATCTTCTGATCGATGTTCCATTCTGTAACCGTGATTGCACTTCAAATGTGGATGTTTGTGTCAATCGTTATGAATGTACAATGTTATGAAAAGTACAGTATAAATTCAAGTCTACTTCAAACATGAGAAAAGTGTATCCAAGCTGACCAGCTAAAAACTAAAAACTGAAAAGGCAGAAAACACACAGCAGGTCAGCCAGAAGCCACAGAACGAGAAATTGGTGACGCATGTGGATAGAGTGGTGAAAAATGGAATTTGGTATACTTGCTTTCGTTGGTTGGGGCATTGAGTACCAAAGTTAGGACGTTGTGTTACAACTGTAATAATTTTGGTGCAAGCACAGTTTTAGCATTGCGTTCTGTTCTGGTCACCCAGCTCCCAGAAGGTTGTCACTATATAGAAAAGTGTGCGGAAAAGGTGCACATGGTTGTTACCGAGACTGGAGAGCTTCATAAGGTCATAAGTGATAGGACAGAAATAGATCATTCAGCCCATCGTCTGCTCCGCCAATCAATCATGGTTGATCTATCTCTCCCTCCTAACCCCATTCTCCTGCCTTCTACCCATAACCCCTGACACCCGTACTAATCAAGAATCTATCTATCCCTGCCGTAAAAAAAAATCAATTGACTTGGCCCCCACAGCCTTCCGTGGAAAAGAATTCCACAGATTCACTGCCCTCTGACTAAAGAAATTCCTCCTCATCTTCTTCCTAAAGGAACATCCTTTAATTCTGAGGCTATGACCTCTAGTCCTAGACTCTCCCACTAGCGGAAACATCAGTTAGAAGATGAGAAAGGCCGGGGCTTTTTTTCCCTGGAGCATGGGAGGCTGAGGGTCACCTTATCGACCTTAAAACATGAGGGACATAGATAGAGCGAATAGCCATCATCATTTTGCTCGGGATAGGGTGAAACAAATTATCATACTGGGGTCAGTTACTGCCTTGATACTACTGGGGTCATTGAGCTTCTTGATCTTTGTAATGTTTTGTTAATAGTAAGGTTGTGGGACCTGCCCAGCTGGATAGGCCTATAGTTATAGAGTTATACTGCATGGAAATAGGCCCTTCGGCCTTAAATCATGAGGGGCATCGTTAAAGTAAATATCACAGTCTTTTTCCCAGGCTAGGCAATTTTAGCGCAAGAAAGCACAGATTTATGTTGAGAGGGCAAAGATTTAAAGGGGACCTGAACGGCAACATTTTCACACAGCGTGTGGTGTGTAAGCTGCCAGAGCTAGTGGCAGAGAACATTTGGCAATGTAGATTATATATATGTCTGTGAAATTGTTTTTAAACACACAAATGACTAGGAATCCAGAAATCTGCTTTATATTCCTTTCCTAATATTCAGTGTACCTGGTAGAGGTGCAAGCTCTCTGTATGTTTCTGACCCCCGGGCTGACAAGATGCAGTTTGCAGGTTCTCCTGTGACTGCATGTGTTTCCAATGGGGGCTCCAATTTAATCCTACATTCCAAAAATGTGCTGGTTGGTAGGTTAATTGACCACTGTAAATTGCTCCTTGCATGTGTAGGTGAATGAGAGAATCAAGTTCATGGAAATGTAGGGGGAATTGGTTACAGAGAAAATTAGTGCAGGGGAGGTGGTGGGGAATGCTCTGAGAGCTGGCATAGACTTGATAGACTGAGTCGCCTTCTTCTATGTGTAGGAAAGAACTGCAGATGCTGCTTTAGATCGAGGGTGGTCACAGAACGCTGGAGTAACTCAGCAGGACAGGCAGCATCTCTGGAGAGGAGGAATGGGTGACGTTTCGGGTTGAGACCCTTCTTCAGACTGATGTCAGGGGAGTGGGCGGGACAGAGATAGAATGTAGTCGGAGACAGTAAGACTGGTGGGAGAACTGGGAAGGGGAAGGGGATGGAGAGAGAGGGAAAGCAAGGGCTACTTGCAGTTAGAGAATTCAATGTTCATACCGTTGGGTGAAAGCTACCCAAGCGAAATATGAGGTGCTGTTCCTCCAATTTGTGCCAGGCCTCACTCTGACAATGGAGGAGACCCAGGACAGAAAGGTCAGATTGTGAATGTGTGGGGGGAGTTAAAGTGCTGAGCAACAGGGAGATCAGGTAGATTAAAGCGGACTGAGCGGAGGCGTTCAGCCAAATGATTGCCGAGCCTGCGCTTCATCTCGCCGATATACAGGAGTTGGCACCTGGAACAGTTGTTACAGTAGATGAGGTTGGAGGAGGTGCAAGTGAACCTCTGCCTCACCTGAAAAGACCGTCGAGGTCCTTGGATGGAGTCGAGGGGGGAGGTAAAGGGACAGGTGTTGCATCTCCTGCGGTTGCAGGGGAAAGTACCTGGGGAAGGGATGGTTTGGGTGGGGAGGGCCGAGTTGACCAGGGAGTTGCGGAGGGAACAGTCTCTGCGGAAAGCAGAAAGGGGTGGAGATGGGAAGATGGGGCCAATAGTGGGATCCCTTTGGAGGTGGTGAAAATGTTGGAGTATTATATGCTGTATGCGACGGCTGATGGGGTGGAAGGTGGAAGGGGGACTCTGTCCTTGTTACGAATGGGGGGAGGGGGAGCAAGAGCTTCCTGTAAAGACTCTCTCCCTTACTCCCAATTCTTCCGTCTACGCCGCATCTGCTCCCAGGATGAGGTTTTCCATACCAGGTCATCCGAGATGTCCTCATTCTTGAGAGAACGGGGGTTCCCCTCTTCCATTATACTGTAGAGGTGGCTCTCACTAGGGTCTCCTCGATATCCTGCAGCTCCACTCTTGCTCCCCCCCCGCATTCGTAACAAGGACAGAGTCCCCCTTGTCCTCACCTTCCACCCCATCAACCGTCGCATACAGCATATAATCCTCCAACATTTTCGCCACCCCGAAACGGGGTCCAATGACTGGCCTCATCGCCACCCAAACCACCCCCTCTGCAGGTACTTTCCCCAGCAACAGCAGGAGATGCAACACATGTCCCTTTACTTTCCCCCTCGACTCCATCCAAGGACCCTTCTCTCTTCTCCCTTCTCTCTCTCCCCGCGGGGTGGGGATGTCTGCGGGTTAGCCGTGTGCAAGGTGAGCCGGGGGTTTCTCTGTCTCTCTCACTGCCTCTCTCTCTCTCTCTCTCTCTCTCTCTCTCTCTCTCTCTCTCTCTCTCTCTCTCTCTCTCTCTCTCTCTCTCTCTCTCTCTCAAGGTTCGGTGCTGGGACCCCAGATATTTACGATATACATTAATGACTTAGACGAAGGGATTAAAAGTACCATTAGCAAATTTGTAGATGATACTAAGTTGGGGGGTAGTGTGAATTGTGAGGAAGATGCAATAAGGCTGCAGGGTGACTTGGACAAGTTGTGTGAGTGGGCGGATACATGGCAGATGCAGTTTAATGTAGATAAGTGTGAGGTTATTCACTTTGGAAGTAAGAATAGAAAGGCAGATTATTATCTGAATGGTGTCAAGTTAGGAGGAGGGGGAGTTCAACGAGATCTGGGTGTCCTAGTGCATCAGTCAATGAAAGGAAGCATGCAGGTTCAGCAGGCAGTGAAGAAAGCCAATGGAATGTTGGCCTTCGTAACAAGAGGAGTTGAGTATAGGAGCAAAGAGGTCCTTCTACAGTTGTACCGGGCCCTGGTGAGACCGCACCTGGAGTACTGTGTGCAGTTTTGGTCTCCAAATTTGAGGAAGGATATTCTTGCTATGGAGAGCGTGCAGCGTAGGTTCACTAGGTTAATTCCCGGAATGGCGGGACTGTCGTATGTTGAAAGGCTGGAGCGATTGGGCTTGTATACACTGGAATTTAGAAGGATGAGGGGGGATCTTATTGAAACATATAAGATAATTAGGGGATTGGACACATTAGAGGCAGATAACATGTTCCCAATGTTGGGGGAGTCCAGAACAAGGGGCCACAGTTTAAGAATAAGGGGTAGGCCATTTAGAACGGAGATGAGGAAGAACTTTTTCAGTCAGAGGGTGGTGAAGGTGTGGAATTCTCTGCCTCAGAAGGCAGTGGAGGCCAGTTCGTTGGATGCTTTCAAGAGAGAGCTGGATAGAGCTCTTAAGGATAGCGGAGTGAGGGGGTATGGGGAGAAGGCAGGAATGGGGTACTGATTGAGAGTGATCAGCCATGATCGCATTGAATGGCGGTGCTGGCTCGAAGGGCCGAATGGCCTCCTCCTGCACCTATTGTCTATTGTCTATTGACCCCGACAGTCTTTTCAAGTGAGGCAGAGGTTCACTTGCACCTCCTCCAACCTCATCAACCCCAGGTGTCAACTCCTGTATATCAGTGAGACCAAGCGCAGGCTCAGCAATCGTTTCGCTGAACACCTCTGCTCAGTCCGCCTTAACCTACCTGATCTCCCGGTTGCTCAGCAATTTAACTCCCCCTCACATTCCCAATCTGACCTTTCTGTCCTGGGCCTCTTCCATTGTCAGAGAGAGGCCCATATTTCGCTTGGGTGGCTTATACCCCAGCAGTATGAACATTGACTTCTCTCACGTCCCTTGCTTTCCCTCTCTCCATCCCCTCCCCTTCCCAGTTCTCCCACCAGTCTTACTGTCTCCGACTACACTCTATCTCTGTCCCGCCCACTCCCCTGACATCATTGTGAAGAAGGGTCTCGTCCCGAAACATTACCCATTCTTCACCAGTGATGCTGCCTGTCCCGCTGAGTTACTCCAGCATTTTGGGTCTACCTAACCTTCTTCTATGTTGTAACAAATACTTGGTGAAGAATATTGCCTTGCTGAAGGTAACCCGACAAATGAAATGTGTAATGGCAGTTTCTATACCATCTCAAAATCCCACTTCGATAGCCAATACTTCTCGGGGATGAAATGTAGTTATAGCTTACGCACACGTCGCACCCTGATATGACAAAACGAATCTTCCAAACTCCTTTTCTTCATTAATTGGTTTTATTAAAGTAGCACAAATCATAGAGTAATTCATCAGTTTCCGTACTTTATCAACTGTTTCTTCTTCAAACAATATCTAGAAATTCTTGCCGTTATTACCGTATGGTTCTTACAAATATAACCTGTGCGAGCACATGGTAAAGAACTGTATGCTCACCATCCTCCGAGTCTAAACTGACCCACAACCTCTGTCGACACACGAGCCTCCTCCCATCTAGACACTCCCCATTACGCATTAAGTCACACCCACAAGCATGCAAAAATGATATAAACTAGAAATATTAAAACATAGCCATAACACAATGACAATAACTGAATTAAGCATAAATGGCTCCTACAAAATGATTTGATCCCTCAAAAATTTCAGAATGCCAATTATTCTTTAATCTGCCTAACTAGTTGAGGAAAGATCATTCCAGGTCCTATTTCATTTCTAACATGAGAGTTATAAGAGTTAGTGCTGTCAATTTTTCTTTTGACTTGTAAACTCTGGACCTTACCTTATTTTCATTTGCAAATTATTAGTGTGAAAGAATCATATCACATCAGGATCAATGTATTGGATTGCTTGGTCAGCTTCAGGTTTAGTTTAGGTTTAGGTTCATTATTGTCACATATACTGAGGTAATGTGAAAAGTATTGTTTTTTTGCATGCTATACAAACAGATCAGATATACCATACGTAAATTAAATCAATTCAACCTCAAGTACAATAAACCAAGCAAAGGGGAAGATACAGAGTGCAGAATATAGTTTTCACCATTGTAGTGCATCAGTTCCTCAGACAAAGTGTGATGTTTTGCATGTATGTCTCGATCGAGTTGGAGGTTATTTGAACAGTATCCGAATTTATGGAAGGACCATTCAGAAGTTTGATAATAGAGGGGAAGAAGCTGTTCCTGAGTCTGGTGGTGCGCGCTTTCAAGCTTCCATACCGTATAGATGGGAGCAGGGAGAAGGAGGAATGACAGGGTGAAACAATTCTTTAATTATGTTTAGATTTTAGATTTAGAGATACAGCGCGGAAACAGGCCCTTCGGCCCACCGAGTCCGCGCCGCCCAGCGATCCCCGCACATTAACACTATCCTACACACACTAGGGACAGTTTTCACATTTACCCAGTCAATTAACCTACATACCTGTACGTCTTTGAATTGTGGGAGGAAACCGAAGATCTTGGAGAAAACCCACGCAGGTCACGGGGAGAACGTACAAGCTCCGTACAGACAGCGCCCGTAGTCAGGATCGAACCTGAGTCTCCGGCGCTGCATTCGCTGTAAGGCAGCAACTCTACTGCTGCACCACCGTGCCGCAGTAGATGTTGGTTGCCTCTCTGAGGCAGCATAAAGTGTAGATGGAATCAATGGTGGGAAGTCTGGTCTGTGTGATGGACTGAGCTACATCTACAAATCTCTACAATTTCTTACGTTCTTGGGCAGAGCTGTTCCCTAACCAAGCTTTGATGCAACCCAGCAGTTTGCTTTCTATGTTGTCGGAACGAACTGCAGATGCTGGTTTAAACCGAAGATAGACACAAAATGCTGGAGTAACTCAGTGGGACAGGCAGCACCTCTGGATGGGTGACGTTTTGGGTTAAGACTCTTCTTCAGACTTTAAACTCCAGTTTGCTTTCTATGATGCATCTGTAGATCTTTGTGAGAGTCACTGGCGACTGCCAAATTTCCTTAGTCTCCTCAGGAAGGAGAGTCATGGTGTGCCTTCTTGGTTGTTGTATCAATGTGGTTAGTCAAGAATACTATTTGGCTTGTTGATACCTAGAGGAAGAATTGGAGTAACGTCCCTTATCCAAACAAATTTAAAAAGTATCAGGAACTTAAAATCTAACGAGAGAGTTTTTTTCAGGTGAGTAATTACATCAAAAGCCATAGACTTCATTATTTCCATCTGATATAACGTTTTCTCCCATTCTCTCTAAATAACTTTTGGATCACCTGTTAAATTGTTTTATAATGCTTCGTTTGTTTTGTGGGGTATCCTATTTCTTCCATCCTAAACTTTTAAGGTTAATTTATGCACACGATGGGGCAGCTACCTCCATTCATAATTTGTCATTATTCCATTCACTCTGAATTCGTTCAAATAATGTTTTTGTCTTCATTTGACAACTACTGGTGAAGTCACATCCAAAGCTTACACCTGTCCCTTCTCTCTTCAGCAGCCAGCTGATCTTTCTTTAAGTATTTGCCTTTTTTCTCTTTCTTACATGTAAAATATTTCCATTTCTCAATTGTGTACTTAGACAACCTTGCCAATAATTTTCTTCTGGCTCATTTTAATTGGCCGCCAAAATATTGGGAGAGGGCTATTTGCCAGAAACCATGTTCATACCACATAAACACAATTTCTGCCAGACGCCAACCAAAGTTATAACAAGTGATGAGAAGAATCTCTGTGAAAGTTTCTAATAAGCATAATGTCATTAAAACTTCAATCAAAGTGTTTCTCCAAGAAACTGTCACTGTCATTTACTGCTATGTCAACTTCAAAAGCACATTTGCCATCGCTAAAGGGCGGTGTATCCTACATGGCGGAGCGGTAGAGTTACTGCCTTACAGCACTTGCAGCACGGAGACCCGGGTTCGATCCCGACTACGGGTGCTGTCTGTACGAAGTTTGTACATTCTCCCCGTGACTGCGTGGGTTTTCTCTGAGATCTTCGGTTTCCTCTCCAAAGACATACAGGTTTGTAGGTTAATTGGCTTGATATAAGTGTATATTCTCCTAGTGTTAATGTGCGGGGATCGATGGTCGGTGCGTACTAGGTGGGCCGAAGAGCCTGTTTCCACGCTGTATCCCGAAACTAAACTAAACTAAAGACTGGAAGTTTGTATATACAAGATATTTGTATGATATGTGAATTTAAAACAAAGAAGAGAATTCCACTATCATTTTTTAATGTTTCAAACTAGGAAGATCACAAATTTGATGGTCATATTGTGTTGGGCTACAAGGGGATGGCCTTTGGAGGTTTTGATAGTTGGAAGGGGAAATGAGCAGCTGAATACTATGTGATTGGACAGTGCATATGTAGAGAAAGGGTACAAGATTGGACTCCTGTAATCTCCACAGTGGAAAAGTGGAACGTACAGAGGAAAATGGTAACTCCGGCAAGGAACCGGAGCGTAATTGTCATCCGTGAAATTCAGCTCCCCACTTACGTCAATCCCTTCAAGGGAAGAGGTGTGTGAAAAAAACAATTACTAATGGGTTATGAAACTGTGGTTCAGTTTCAAGTTACTACATAAACTATTCTCACTTTGCCACTTCTTAGTTATACAATGCAATACAATACAATACAATACAATATATCTTTATTGTCATTGTACAGGGGTACAACGAGATTGGGAATGCGCCTCCCATACGATGCAATAATTTAGTTAGTTTAAACAACAGCAACCCAACGAAACAAATTGTAACAGTTTTAAGACAGAATAAAGTGCAAGTAGATCTGTGCCGGATCACTGTGCGATGTGACCATCCGGCTCAGCAGGACCGGTTCATAGCAGCTATGGCCCTGGGGATGAAGCTGTTCCTGAGTCTGGAGGTGCGGGCGTAGAAGGCCTTGTATCGTCTGCCCGATGGAAGGAGTTCGAACAGACTGTTGCAGGGGTGTGAAGAGTCTTTGTGGATGCTGGTGGCTTTTCTGAGGCATCGTGTGTTGTAGATGCCCTCCAAGTCTGGTAGCTGTGTTCCGATGGTCCTCTGAGCTCTATGGACTACCCGCTGAAGAGGGTAGCATGCGTTAGCAGTGCAACATATTGTACCGTGTTCATTAGATGAGAAATGAACTGGAAGTTTTATTTCACACCTTTAATTCAACAGTTTAGGTATTTCCATGCATCATTAAAAAAAATCTTATTCAGTCAATGGTCAAGTCACAGCGAGCAAAATGAATAAACTTACGGCACAAAAAATATCAATATCTACATTGAGTTGATCAAAAGCAGTAATTGCATCCCAGGATTTAAATGATGTATATAAGTCAGTTAAACTATTTAAACCTGACTGTCTTGAGTAGTAATCTAAAACTCTCAAGAGAAGACTTTCTCCCTCATTCACTTGGGAAGCGCCTTCAACACTTATTCCAGGTTAAAGTCACTGTGTATTTATCATTTGATCAATTCCTACAGTGGTAGAATTGGTCGTACTAGCTTGCAATATCATATGGACCATATTTCTCATTGCCAACCAAAGATATTCTGCACTGATTACAATAATTTATATAACAAGTCCAGCCTGTGGGGCAATTGTGAGTTGTCCTTTTAGGTTAAGAATTTAACTGTAGGTTTTAGATTTATGTTCTAAGTTTTGGGTTAGGCCAGCACAGGAGGTACAGATGGTGTCGACCTGCTGCCTCACAGGGCCCTGAGGAATGCTATAGAGCAGAGGGATCAAGGAATACATGTGCATAGTTCCCCGAAAGTGGTGTCACCTGTAGATAGAATGGTAAAGAAGGCTTTTGGTACATTGGCCTTCATCTCTCAGGTAATTGAGTTGGGACATTATGCTATAGTTGGGCAAGGTGTTGGTGCGGCCACATTTGGATTACTGTGTGAAGGTTGGACACCCTGCTATCGGAAGGATGTAATTAAGCTGGAAAGAGTGCAGAAAAGATTAACAAGAATGTTGCTGGTACTCGAGGAGCTGAGCTGTAGGGAGAGGTTGGCCAGGCTTGGACTTTATTCCTTGGAGTGCAGCAGATTAAGGGATCCTATGGAGGTATATAAAATTATGAAGCGCACAGACAGAATGAATACCCAGAGTCTTTTGCCCAGTTTAAGGGAATAAAAAACCAGAGAACATAGGTTTAACTTGAGAGGGGCCAGATATAATAGAAACCTGACGGATTCCTTTTTCACTCAAAGGGTGGTTTGCATATGAAACAGGCTGCCAGAGGAGGCAGTTAAAGTAGACATAGCAGCATTTAAAAGAGGTTTAAATACGTGGCAAAATATCAATAAATAAATAAATTTATTGTGCAGCATTATGTAACAATAACAAAAACACAAAGTGCTGGAGGAACTCAGCAGGTCAAGCAGCATCTGTGTAGATAAATGGACATAAAACATTTTGGATTGGGACCCTTCTTCAGACAGATATACAGGTACATTGAACATCTTGAAGTAAAAACAAGGAACTGCAGACACTGGTTTCCAAAAGAAGACAGAAAGTTCTGGAGTAACTCATTAGGTCATGCAGCATCCTGGAAAACATGGACAGGTGATGTTTCAGGTTGGGACCATTAATCAGACATTGAAGAAGTGTCCTCACCCAAAGTCACCCATCACTGTTCTCCAGAGATGTTGCCTGACCCACTGAGTTACTCCAACACTTTGTGTCTTGCTTCACCATGAAAATCCTGTTTGCAGGCATGTAGAATTAAGCGAAAAACAAAAATATAAATTCAATATGCATAGATTACACTTAAATACTGCAAGACAGTAAAAATAATTAAAAAGGCTGTGCAGAAAAATATTCTACGCTCTTTGCTCTACCCATTTACTTGAGTTAGATGTGGTTGTATTTATGTACTGTGTTATCAGATCTGATTGCATACCAAGCAAAACAAAGTCTTTCATTGTACCTCAGTACAGACAGGTATGACAATAATTAACCTAAACTAAACTTAGATTGTTTTCTTTGGAACATCAGGTGCTGAGGGCAGACCAAATAGAAGTATATAAAATTATGCAAAGCATAGATAGAATACAATTATTTCCCAATGTGGAAATAGTGATATTGATGGACAGGCATTACTTGCCTTGCTGCCCCATGCAACGGTTTGGCAAATGTTATCAGGTTCAAGATATTGCCTGAAGCTTCCCCCACTCTCTCCTTCTTATATCATCATATCCCTCTTTTCCATCAGAACAATTGCTTGATCCTGAATATATTTCTTGAAGACTAATCAACAGGGAATGACAAAGGGACCATATAATTATTCTTTCTTTATCACTCTTTCTTTAATCAACAGGGAATGACCAAGGAAATATCCAATTCAAGAAAGAATTATTTGCGTCAAATAAGGCCTACCTTGGCCATCTAACAATGTCATCAGAATTTTGTAGCAGACACTGAAATACGTGAATCGTAGTCTCTGCTGTAGTATAGGAAAATGACCGTCAAATTGTACATAGTATATTTTCATTAATAAGATGTTAACCAGGTCGTGGAGTCAAAGAGTCATTGAGTGATACAGTGCGGAAACAGGTGCTTCGGCCCATCTTGCCCACACCGGCCAACATGTCCCAGCTACACTAGTCCCACCTGCGAGCATTTGGTCCATATCCCTCCAAACCTATCCTATCCATGTACCTGTCTAACTACTTCTTAAATGTTGAGATAGTCCCTGCCTCAACTACCTTCTCTGACAGCTTCTTCCATATATCCTCCATCCATTGTGTGAAGAAGTTTCCCCTCAGATTCCTATTAAATCTTTTCCCCTTCACCTTAAACCTATGTCCGCTCTCCTCGATTCACCTATTCCGGGCAAGAGACTCTGTACATCTACCTGATCTACTCCTCTCATGACCTTATACACCTCTGTAAGATCACCCATCCTCCTGCGCTCCAAGGAATAGAGTCCAGGCCTACTCAACCACTGCCTATAGCTCAGAACCCCTATTCCTGGCAAACATCCTCGTGAATCTTCTCTGTGCCCTTTCCAGCTTGACAACATCTTTCCTATAACGCGATGCCCAGAATTCAACATGATAATCTGAATGTGATAATCTGAGTTTTTTAATAGAAGGATAATTTCACTCCCCATCTTCAAATTAGTCTATAAGATTTTTACATCCAAATGAAAATGTAGCTGGGACTTTGATTTAGGGTCTCATCCAAAGAAAGTCATCTCCGATAATGCAATATCTGAACAGAGTACAAGGAATAATGAAAATCTTAAGTTTCTTGATTTCTTGAACATTATATCAGGAAATGGTGCAAAACAGACAAAGTGTGAAATAACTGGATCAGACTCACAGTACATAGCTCAGGAAATAAGAGATTAATTGGGAAATCAAATCTCTAGATAACAATAAAAGGAATGAAAGAACATTCACACATAGAGCACTTTTCAATTCCTCAACAATTTTTAAAGCAGTGCTAAGCATTTTGGAAGTGTAGTTATTGTTCTTATGTGGAAAAATACAGCAACCAATGTTCACGATCAGCAGCGAAATGGATGATAAGATAATTTGATCTTTGCTATTGCTAGTGAAGGATAAATATTGTCAGGATGGCGAGAGTATTCCCCTCCTTTCCACTTCATCATAAGAATTTTAATTCTCAACCTGTAGATAAAGCAGTTGGTTCAATCATCAAAAGGAAAGCTTCCCTCAATACCGCATTGCCGATCCAGCCAACCTCAAGGGAATGGAGTGTAGCTGTTTAACGTAAAGAAAATTCTGCTACCATTTATGCACCGGATGACTGAAAGTTTCAGTGGCTGGCGGGTTGACACAATTGACCACAAAGGTAGAAGGAGGTTGACTCTGTAAGGCAATCTGGATACATAATAAAATCCTGACTACACAGTGTTAAGTCAGAAAATTAGCTGTGTGATGAACACATCTGTATTTTCATGAATCACTAATTAAATAATTGAAGATCTGAATATAACTGCATCTTAAGGAGGTTGACGATTATCTCAAACATTGGCTTCGTTGAACTGATCCTAAAATATTATCCTATCTTTCTCTTGCAGATTTTAATGCAGAATGTCCGGAGCACCATTTCTCCACCACCGTCTCAGTCGATCTGTGATCCTTTTTCTAATCAGCCATTCCCAAATCATATTTACATCTTATCGATATTTAACTGCCATTTGCATATGATACATTCATTCTTGCAATGGTAAAGAATTGCAATCACAGCCAAACCATCCAAGAAACAAATGTAACAAAAATGCTTTCATAGAAAGATGCACAGGAAGAAATTACTAGAAATGTACTAATGGTGGACTGGCATTTGTAGGGAAACATAGTTGGCTATTGAGGTCAGTCGTTTCTCAGGGGTTTTGAAAGGTCATTGTCCCAAAGTTTAGTTTTTCTCCTCACAGCTGCAGTCTCACCTGCAGAATATTCCCATCATTTTCTGTTCTGGATTCAGATTTCCAGCATTCACAGTGTTTCACTTTTGATTAAATAACATTCCACTGCCCGCAACTGAAAATATGGAACACATACAAGTTTCACAGCCAGCTCTTAAGTGCTTACTTTAGTGATGCAGAATTAATATTGCAGTAATATAGTTTTTATTGGCATTTAAATAATCTCAACTGTGGGAGCTGGAAATTATGGCTGCCCTGGGGAGTCTGGAATTACCTGGAGCTGCCAAAAATTGTGCTAACAGTTATTTAAGATTTATTTTCAGTACGTGGAATATATTGAAACATTAACTGTTAGTGAACACTAGTAATGCACAAAAATATGATTTAATGACTAAATGTATTGGACATAAACTAGTTATGCATAAAATTAAATAGTATGGCTTTATGCAGTATGATATGCAATACATGGTACTCTCATGCCATTTATGCTTAAAGCCATAGGTTTGTTCAAGGTGTTTTGATGCAAGCACTATTTCCATATTACCCTTAATGTACGGCAACATCCCAAGGCACCAGTAGATTCAGTTTTATTCCATAATATATCAAATCTACGCTTTTTAAATTATACAAAATATTTGTGTGACTACAGGTATAATATTAAAACAACAAACTATAATATCCTAATCTTTCTGCTGGAACAATAATGAAATTAAATCACATGTCCTCAATGTCAACTCTCTGTGGTAAGATGTAGGGTCACAAGGGTATCATTCGAAGTAAGAAGCTTAATCAACAGATAAATCACTAATGTAATCCAGAGGGACATGAGGCTAAATCAGCGAGAATAATGGACCTACTTGGAATTCGCTAGCAAGAGTTCAGAAGGAGGAAATGCAAAGAATGGAGTAGACAGGTAAACATGCTGTAAATAGGGAGACAAACAATTAAAGGATGAGTATTAAGGAAGTAGCTTTTGTAACTGTGAGCAGAAAAGCAAACAGACAAATAAGTAAGCAACAAGCACAGGGAATACGATACTCAGATAACCAAACCCATGATAGGAGGTGATTATAACAAACAGGAAAATGGTCAACAAAGGGTCAAATGAGGCAAAGTGGTTACTAGGCCCAATTAACAGGATATTGAAAATGGATAAGAAGCAGCAGGTTGGGAAGACAGCCAGATTGTTCATGGAACATAGAACAGTACAGCACAGGGACATGCCCTTTGACCTGTGATATCTGTGCTGAGTATGATGCCAAATTAAACTAATTCCTTCTGTTTGCACATGATGCATATCCTTGCATTCCCTGCATATGCATATCATGTGCATATCTAAAAGCCTATTAAATGCACATTGAATCTCTTTCCACCACCAGCCCAGGCACCTACCACTCTATGTAGAAACGTGTCCTGCACATTTTCTTTAAACTTTCCCTCTCTCAAATTAAAACGACACCCTCCAGTATTTGACACTTCCACCCTGGTATCAAGGTTCTGATGGTTTTTTTGGTTTGCCCCCCTTTTGGCAAACCTATTCTAAATTAGATTTCTAAACTTATTGGTGTCTATACATTGAGAAATTCTAAATTTGAAAATATTGTTAAATTTTCCCTCAGATCTCTAAGTTTCCTTGATGCTTAAATAAATTGAGAGTCAAAACTAGAATTTTATAAAAGGTCACAAAGTGCTGGAGTAACTCAGTGGGTTAGGCAGCATCCCTGGAGAACATGGATAGGTGAGGTTTCGGGTTGGGACACTTCTTCAGACTGAAGCACTTTGTGTCTTTTTTGTAAACCAACATCTGCAGTTCCTTCTTTGGTGAGGAGATAGCTTTATATAGATTTTGATTCATTATCTCAGAACATCCAGAAGTAGCTGATAATTAAGTATATTTGGAGCATGGTTATTATTACCATATAGACTTGAAAAAAAAAGATTCCTGGTTTGTCTGAGAAATAAGTGTAAACCCTTACAGCAACACCCCCAATTCAGGCACCAGCACCTGCTAGGTTTTGTTAAAGCAAGAGACTGCCGGATCTCTGCATCATCAATGCTAGGACAGGTTCTGATGACTGGTAGATTGACCATTGACTATTTCACTCACCATCAAGTGGACAGGAAGGAACTGTAGATGCTGGTTTAAAACAAAAATAGAGAATACAAAAGCAGAGATGTAATGCTGAGGCTCTATAATGTGCGGGTCAGACCGCATTTGGAGTACTGCGAGCAGATTTGGGCCCCATATCTGAGGAAGGATGTGCTGGCTCTGAAGAGGGTCCAGAGGAGGTTTACAAGAATGATTCCATGAATGAGTGGATTAACATATGATGAGCGTTTGACAGCACTGGGCCTCTACTCGCTGGTGTTTAGAAGGTTGTGGGGGGACCTCATTGAAACTTACAGAATTATGAAAGGCATAGATCGAGTGCATGTGGAAAGGATGTTTCCACTAGTGGCAGAGTCTAGGACCAGAGGTCATATCCTCAGAATTAAAGGATGCTCTTTTAGAAAGGAAGTGAGGAGGAACTTCTTTAGTCAGAGGGTAGTTAATCTGTGGAACTCATTGCCACAGAGGGCTGTGGAGGCCAAATCAGTGGCTATTTTTAAGGCAGGGATAGACAAATTCTTGATTAGAATGGGTGTCAAGGTTATGGGGAGAAGGCAGGCAAATGGGATTAGGAGGCGGAGAAGACTTGATGGGCCAAATGGCCTAATTCTAACTTGTGAACTTCTGAAAACCGAGATATACTCAAAAAGCTGGAGTAACTCAGCGGGTCAGCCAGCATCCTCGGAGAAAAGGAATGGGTGATGTTTCGGGTCGAGACCCTTCTTCAGACTGAGAGGCAGGGAAAAAGGAAACGAGAGACATGGACAGTACACAGAACAAATGAGTAAACGATACGCATAAAGCAACAATGATCAAGGAAAGGTGGAGCCCACAACAGCCCATTGTTGGCTGTGGACTAGGTGATAACGAGATATATAGACAACAAAACTCCATAGGACGACAGTGAAACTAGTACAACGAATAGGGTAAGTGCAACCGAAACTCTGCGGCAACAAATTGAGTTCAGAGGGCATCAAGGACTTTGTGAGGAGTTACTATCTAAGAGAAAAATACACACAATCTGACAACTATCTGTCGTCCCACAGGATCTGCAAAGTATCTATGGTATCTGGACTGTTCTACCATTCATCATATTTAACATTGCGAAGAGATAATTGGCTTTTAGTATAGTTTAGTTTAGTTCAGAGATACAGCGCGGAAACAGGCCCTTCGGCCCTCCGGGTCCACGCCGACCAGTGATCCCGCATATTAACACTATCCTACACACACTAGGGACAATTTTTACATTTACCAAGCCAATTAACTTGCAAACCTGTACACCTTTGGAGTGTGGGAGGAAACCAAATATCTTGGATAAAACCCACGCAGGTCACGGGAGAACATACAAGCTCTGTACAAACACCACCCGTAGTCGGGATTGAACCCAGGTCTCCGGCACTGCAAGCGCTGTAAGGCAGCAGCTCTACCCCTGCACCATCGTGCCGCTCAAATAAAAACCAAATAAAAACACCAGGAGCTGTTTGTTCAGGAAAAAGAAGGAAACCAAAAGCGAATTAATCACAAAGACAGAAGGTTCTAGGTTTGGAAACTCCATCAGGCCTCAAAGAAAAAGAACCAGCTCTACGAGCACCAGAAGGCCAATGCCCAACAGAAAATATATGTCTCAAACTGCTAACCACTAATGATGGATGGAAGATTTGAAGGAGATCCATCAAATTGCTGATAACCAAGACAGACACAGATTAATTTATGCTAAATCTGCAGCCAAAACAAAATAAAACACTAGGCTGACAGCCAGAAATAGTGGACCATGTATCAAGATCTGACAAATGGCCAGACCTTGTTCAAAGGAGATATCTTCACCATGTGACATGTTCAAGAGCAATACAGGGAGCAGCATTAACCCTGGACAAGGCTTTTTATAATCTCGCAACAGCCTTTGACTATGTAAATCAAGGGAAAATGTGGAACAATCTTCTCAAAACTGGTTTCCCTTAGAAATTGTTTACTATTTTATATCTAGATCAATTTCCCTCCTGGGATAAATAAAATTCTATCATATGGTATCATATCGTATCAGCCACAAAATAGTATGCAATTTTTTTAACTAGTGGGTTTGCAACAGATCTAATCTCAATGGTGACCAGTATCAAGCAAGGTTATGTCACCATCCCAATCATTTCTTGATTATTTTTCTCTCTTTAATATTGCAAATCATTCCAATAGGTTTCTCATCTGAGAGAAACTAATCTTCGGTGCAAAGGGGAAACTCCTCAACTTATGTTACCTTCACCCCAAAATTGTAGTCATACCAGTTTCAGAAGAGGTATATATATGCACAATCTCAAAGGCTGAACTAAAGTCATTTTGGACTCATTCACTGAAGCATGCAAGAATATAAGCCTTACGCTGGGCATTTGTAAAATGACAACCTATTCCAGGGCACAACAATACGCCACAAAAGCATAGGTCCCCAACAAGGCACAGAAATATATAGACTGCTTTCCATATAGACAATAGACAATAGACAATCGGTGCAGGAGGAGGCCATTCATCCCTTCGAGCCAGCACCGCCATTCAATGTGATCATGGCTGATCATTCTCAATCAGTACCCCGTTCCTGCCTTCTCCCCATACCCCCTGACTCCGCTATCATTAAGAGCTCTATCTAGCTCTCTCTTGAATGCATTCAGAGAATTGGCCTCCACTGCCTTCTGAGGCAGAGAATTTCACAGATTCACAACTCTCTGACTGAAAAAGTTTTTCCTCATCTCAGTTCTAAATGGCCTATCCCTTATTCTTAAACTGTGGCCCCTTGTTCTGGACTCCTCCAACATTGGGAACATGTTTCCTACCTCTAACGTGTCCAACCCCTTAATAATCTTAAACGTTTCAATAAGATCTCCTCTCATCCTTCTAAGTTCCAGTGTATACAAGCCTAGTCGCTCCAGTCTTTCAACATATGACTGTCCCGCCATTCCAGGAATTAACCTAGCAAACCTACGTTACACGCCCTCAGGAGTCAACTCTTAATGATGCCACTCTTTCAGAAATGAGATTCACCCTCACCTTAGTACTCCAGCATAAACTTTATCTGTCTGAGAAAAAAAGTGAATGAAGATCAAGACCTCAAACTCAGCCTTAACCTTGTCTAAAGTAAAACGGAAATCTCCACCATCCTGTAGACCTCTGATTACATAGAGCAGGTACTTCAAAACAAAGATGCTAGAGGAACAAGGTAGACCACTCGACCCTAAAAACCGTAGTATGTGATGACGCCATTTTAGTAGGCAGAAACTTGCAGAAAGATTTTAAAAGAAAAATAACAAAAACTTGTGAATTGATAGATGAGATATATTCTGCATTTTAATGGTATCATCACACATGCTGTTCCCCCAAAACACTGATTACACTGCGAGAGGCATAGCGAACGGCGGGTTTTGCCTACTAAAATAGCTCTTTTGAGTACTACACTTCAGTATAGGCGATCTCAACGGAGTGGTTCATCTTGTTCCTCTAGTATCTTTGCTTCAAAGGCCTGGAGAGGCACCACCACAAATCTCCATCTTAACAAAAACCTTTGGCAATATATATATATATATTATATATATATATAGACCATGTCAGCATCCTACCTCAAGCCAATGTCACCAGCATCATCACTCAGACAGCTCCCATGGGAAGAGCACATCATTTGCTTACCTGTAAACAAACTTCCAAAATGGCACACTGCTGCAAAGTAAGATATTACCAGATTCAAAAACATTTTGAAAACCTCCTTGAAAATAGCATAGCATTCTCATCGTATTGCGGAAATCCCTGGCCCGTGAATGCTCAAACAAAGATTTAACATGGGACTGAAAACTCTGAGTTCCTTCGTCAAGAGCAAGTGGTAACTGGCTAAGGAAGGGCACCATCTTTCTGATTAAAGCTTTCCCCTCCTGATGTTCTCCATCAAGGACTTGCTGTTCTATGTGCTTCTAACTCTGCAAGTCCCAAATTTCATCTTATCAGTCATTGCAGAGCACAACAGAACTGCAATGGAAGCATCACAGACCTAATCTTATCTCGGTTCACTTGACTTTTTCAGGTAGAAATGACTTTTGAGGTGCGTTCACTGTTATTATGTTGCATCAGTTACCTAACAATAAGCTTTGACAATGTTCTATTGACGGATAAATATTCACCATGCCGTTGTGGATAACTGCCCTGCTGTTCTTCAGATTAGTGCACGGAATCTTGACTTAACATCTCATCCAACTGTCACCAGTGTATCACTACAAGCCAAAGAGAATTTTCAAAAGGAAAACACAAATGCTCTGACTATAACATTGAAGTAAGCAAATAAATGTTCATAAAGGTAGTCACAGAAATTCCCAGGTACTGGGAGTTATCTGCATTTATTTAACATTTCTGATATTTCTGCAGATCTTCTGCGGAAGTTATGGTAGAATTTCATGAAAACTCAATGAAATTCAATCAACTCTCTCATGCTAAACTTGTGAAATCTATTTTTCATGCACTCATTAACAAAATTTAAGATCCAGTGTAAAATAAAACAGGTTGACGTGATTCACAGAATTCTAATTTAAATCAAAGCAAAATACATTTTTTGAAAAGAAATATACATTTACCCTGATTAATTTCTGCTGATGAACAGAGATTTAGCCTGCCCAGAAAAAGAAAAAAAAGCATTTGAACAAACAAAATAGGAACAGTGACTTTAAGTGACTTTAAGTCTATTCCATTTAGGTAAAGCAACACTGCGACCTGCAGGTAAAGACTTGCCACACCTTATCCACCTGGCTGACATTATTTCTTACCATTACAATCCATTGCTAACATAGCTCCCCGCATCATATCTGCAATGAGCAAATTTCATATTTAGTCCCTTGTTAGCCATCTAGCTCTATTGCCTGAAAATATTTGAATTCACTCGATATTGAGATTTTAATAAACATTTAGCCTAAGGTAAAGTAACCAACATTAGTGCATTATTTATACTTATTCTGATCTTAATATGTCCAAAAATGCTTTACAGCCAATTATATTTAGAACTGCAATCACTAACAGTGGTTTCAATTTTACGAACACGCGTCACACCTAGCAATGTGATGGTGACCAAATAATCCGTTTTAAAGATATTGATTGAGAGGTTGATGTTGGCCAGAACATTGAAGGCAATGCCCCTTTTCTTTAAAATCTCAGCATTTGCAATGTTACATCTCCAGCATCACAATTGTCCCTCATTAATGCACTAAAATGCCAATCTGCCTTCACTTCTGCTTCATGAAATTTTCTACCTTTGGAAGAGAGGTCTATCCTTCCATGTGCCCAGTCACCTACACAGTAGGAGCCTGCAGCGTGGAGGTTGTGGGTCTGAGCTGAGCCTGGAACTCGGCTTCCCTCTCCCCTGACACTCAATCTGAAGAAGGGTCTCGACCCAAAAGGTTACCTATTCCGTTTATCCAGAGATGCTATCTGACCCGTTGAGTTACTCCAGCATTTCTTGTCTACCTTCCGTGTAAAACATCATCTGCAGTTTCTTCCGATACAGCCACCTACACAGTTGGACTGTTTAGGTTATGTTATCACCGCCATGGAAGTAGACTTCTTAAATGAGATCCTAACTTAAGCCATCAAATTTGCAGTTACACTGCCACTTTTTCAAATGTGACTCAAAGTTTTGTTTCAATTTTAGCAGCGTAGGTCAGTAATGAAAATCCACTTGAAGTCTGCAATACAAAAAGCAGAAAATAGAAATCAGGATAACAACAGTTTTAAACTCCATAGTGAAGGTTGTTTGAAATTCTTTGGTTTTTGCCACCACAAGGAGCATAATTTTAAGCTGTGTTTAACTTGTAGAAGTAGCTCTTACAGCGAGTCAAACTGACCTGGAGCCAATTTAAATATCTTTCAGAAAGTAGAGGCTCGGTGGTCCTCTCTCCTCGCCAATGAAAATAAAACGATTAAAATTTACCAACAAAGCCAATTTTGGAACAAATATTTAAACATTTAAGTATATGCATATCCATTATCCCTCGCTTGCTGGATTTATAGCTGGACAAATTATGTGTGATTAGTAAATGGTGTTAAACTGCAACCCCATTGGGGCAGTTAAAATGTAGACAATCTGTGAAAACAAACCTCAGGTAGTTTAAAACTGGCATCTGAATCCAAGATGCAATTCAAGCCTCAAACTCACTTCACTATTACATAAGCAGCTATTTCAGAAGGATGTTGTTTGAGTATATCTGCATTTTGTTATCTGCAATTGCCATCAATAATTGGCACTGTTAATTTACACAAAACCTCCTATCATTATGCAGAAATATAGGATGCAAAAGACATTAGTTTGGCCAACTGCTGTTGAGTTCCAACTGTACATGGAGTTACAACATAAAACTGTTCATTCATATATATACAACCGGAAACAGGCCTTTTCGGCCCTCCAAGTCCGTGCCGCCCAGCGATCCCCGTACATTAACACTATCCTACACCCACTAGGGACAATTTTTTTTTTACATTTACCCAGCCAATTAACCTACATACCTGTACGTCTTTGGAGTGTGGGAGGAAACCGAAGATCTCGGAGAAAACCCACGCAGGTCACGGGGAGAACGTACAAACTCCTTACAGTGCAGCACCCGTAGTCAGGATCGAACCTGAGTCTCCGGCGCTGCATTCGCTGTAAAGCAGCAACTCTACCGCTGCGCTACCGTGCCTGTTCTACTGTCCTTCGAAGCTACTGTACTATAGAGACAGAGGAAAGAATCTTTGCTCTGCATGTAGATGTGCTATGCCTGACCTGGGATTGTATGACATTTGAACCCTGAACTTGGAGTCTCATCACCCAATGAATACAAAAATTAAAACAGAAACAGTTAATAAATAATTTGCAGTAAAAGCTAAAAAAATGTTAACTTTGTGCTCAATTTGTGGAGAAGATTACTTTTCAACTGACAAAAAGAAGGCAAAAAATTGCAGCCAGAAAGTAAGATCCCTGCCACTGAATATATCTGAAGGGTAAAAACAGACAAATATAGAAAATGGTAGGTAGGTTATTCGGCTCTTTAAGCATACTTAACAATTTGATACAATCCTCTAATTTCTTACGATATTCTCATGTTTCATGTTGCCACTATATAAAACTTTGATAAGGCTGTATTTGGAGTATTGTGTGCAGTTCTGGCCACCCCCATTGCAGGAAGGATGTGGAGACTATGAAGAAGATACAGAAGAGGCATTTTTTTTTACACTGAGTGGTGGGTGTCTGGAACATGTTGCCAAGGGTAGCAGTGAAAGCAGAAACAGAGTGGCATTTAGAGGTATTTAGATAGGCACGAGAATATGCAAGGTTTTGAGGATATGAATCACGTGCAGGCAGAATTGATTATTTTAACTGGTCATCAAGTGCAATACATGCATTGTGAGTCAATGGGCCTGTTCTTGTGCTGCTATGTTCTATGTTCTGTGTTCTATATACTCTTTCCCTACCTTTGATCGATTTTGCATTTATAAACATATCTACCTCCTAATTCCACAAATTCACCATCGTCTAAGTAAAGAACTTTCTCCTCATCCTTGTCCTAAATGTCTTACCTTGTATCATGAAACTGTGACCCCATAATCCTAAAGATTCCTCTCCCCACCAGAGAAAACAACCTGTCTGTCTTGTCCTGTCCGATATTTGTACGTTTCAATCCATTCTTCCAAAACATGCCTAGTCAATTCAATCTGTCCTCTTATGGCAGTCCTGCCATTCCAGGAATCAGTTTGGTGATTTTTGCTACACTCCCTCAGTGAGAATTATGATCTTTCTGCATAATTCCTCAAGACCCACTCCTTTAAGAGGAAATAAAGCTTTAGTGACAAATGACAAATGTATTCTGATAATAGAGCACCATTTTGGAGCAACAAAACATAACATAAATAAACCGAATGAACCTGCTCCATAGGATCATGTTCATTTTAAGCCAAAGATGGACACACATCGACTTGTCCGTTTGCACAAATATTGGACTGAGCAAAGGCAGCGTTTATGGGAGTGGTGGATTTTATGGCCGGGTCCTCCATTGTTTCCCCCCCCCCTCATGACGGTCCCCCCACTCCGGGTCCTCCATTGTTCTTCCCCCCCCCCCTCACGACGGTGCCCCCACGCCAGGTCCTCCATTGTTCTCCCCCTCCCCCCCCCTCACGATGGTGCCCCCACGCCAGGTCCTCCATTGTTCTCCCCCTCCCCCCCCCTCACGACGGTGCCCCCACGCCAGGTCCTCCATTGTTCTCCCCCTCCCCCCCTCACGATGATTCCCCCACTTTGTTTGGTCGATTGTTACTGTCATCTGTGGTGAGAGGGCAGAGGAAGTAGAAGAGGCTGGAGAAAATAATGTCTGGAAACATGACTAGGAGTCTTTTGGCCCTCCTTACCTGATCTTTTCCATCATCAGCACCCTCTTGTATCCTTTAATCCCTTAACCCATATCCTCTAATACCCAAACATCTATTAATCGTTATCTTGAATATATCCAGCAACTGAACCCTGGACTCTTTTAGGTAGACGATTTCAAAGATTTGCTACACTGGGTCACAAATGTCTTCTCACCTCAGTCTGAAATGATTGACTCCTTGTTATGAGACTATGGTTCTGGTCACCACCGCTAGGAGAAACATTATTCTGCATCTGACCCTTAATAATTTTGCATATTTCAATGAAATCACCTCTCATTCTTCCAGACTCAAGAGAACATAACCTCTTCTCAGAAGAAAATTTCCTCTGCCACCATAAGAATCAAACTGGGGAATCTTCATTGAGATTACTCATTCGGCGAGGAGACGAGATTTATACATAATATTCTGTGTGTGTTTTCACTAGGGTATATATAATTTCAATATGATATCAGCTCTTGTACTCAAATCTTCTTACAATCTTCAAATCAGTAGAGGCCAATATGACATTTTCCTTCCTCTCTTGCTTGCATAATAACTTTCTATGATTCAAGAATTCAAGGCACAAGGATTCTCAGTTCCCTCAGAATGTCCACTACTTTCAATCTCTCACCATGTAAAAAATACGTACTCTATTTTTCAGTTTTTTTCATAGCAGATGTCCTCATATTATTTCACTTTATGTTTCATTTGCTATGTCCTTGCTGATTTATTGAAACCCAGGAGCTCCCTGCTTCCTGCTCAAAATGCATATTTGCAGACTACTTTGTATCATCAGCAAACATGTTTGCTGTATTGTCAGTAAACATAACTGTTCATGTCTCCAATAGTACCCCGATTAGCCCTATCATGCAGAGTGCTGATTCATTCTTGCACTCCTGATCCTGCAGTGAGAACACCCACAGGTTCGTACCCACTTGTATGTTTGATAAAATGTCATTTGCTTAGGCTGTACAGTGATGAACAAAGAACCTGGTGCAAATTTCATCTCTCTGATGATCCAAATGGCTGCCAGGGATGGCTGGTGCTGGGCAACCCAAAGTGAGCAATGAGGTTCAGATGTGGGGCTCGTGTCTGCACCCTTATAGTCATGATGAAAGTGATCAATGTTGGAGATTGACGGCGACATGTTGAGCGAGGTTTCATGAGTTGTGCCAGGTTCTCAGTGATGCCGCATCAGGGAGGCAGGGGTTTCGGTCAGGTTCCCAGAACAGCTGAGCATGGCAATTGGGAGGTCAGGGGTTGTGTCAAGTTCTCAACACCCAGGTTCTTGGCAAAGTAGGACATAACAGTGCAGAGAGTAGTGGTTTACAGATTCCCAGCACATTGTCGGAAATGTATCTCTCTAAATACTGCTTCAATGACTCGTCAGTGATAATTTCATGAGCACATGATTCCAAATCCATGCATTCAATTCTGAATGCATTGTTCATGGCCAAATGTCTCCTCCTCATTGGAGAAACCAAACATAAATTGGGTGATCTCTTGAGAGCTGCTATGTTTAATCTTCAAGAGTGACCCTGAGCATCTGGTTATCTGCCATTTTAATTCTCCATCCCACACCCACCCTGACATAGTGGTGCGAGGCTTCTTTCAGACATTGGGGGTTATTTGGCTTCTAGTCCCATTAATTTCCCCTGTACATTTAAAAAGAAAAAATCACTAACAGTATTACCTTTCACTCTAGATCTGAAAATGGAAAAAAAACCTGCAGATGCTGAAAACAAAAACAGATATGCTGGAAATAGCACGTCAGGAGATACTTCTTCTTCTTCTTGCGGTTGAGGCAGCAGAAATTATGTAACGCCCTCCAGGCGCTGTAGCCAATGCAATGTGCTGTTGTCGAGGGCTGTGAGGTCTACCCCTCCACCAGAGGGACGGAGGACAGTGCAGTCAAAAATGATGTGCTGCGCTGTTTGCTGGTCTGCTCCACACACGCAGGCTACTGATGAACGCAACCTCCAACGATGCATGTTGGGGTTGAACCGGCCAACCCCTGTGTGGAGCCAGTTCATGGCGACCCACTCTTTGCGGGGCATGTCCGAGCAGAGCCAACAGAAGCACATCAGGACATACTGTATCTGAGAGAGAAGAAGCAGAGTCAACCTTCTGCAATCTGAAATGTTTACTCAATTTCTCTTCCTAGATGCAGACTAACGGGCCGAATATTCCTAAGATATTCTGGTTTTGATCAGTCTAGACCTATTTTTCTCCACTACTTCCAGGATGTTTTACATGGTCTTGCAATCAGGCACGAAAAAAAATGTACATGCTTTGTCACTTCCTCTTCCCAACAAATTGTTATTGTCCTGATAGGTAAGGGATCCCGATTAAATTAATCTTTTCCTTTCAAAATATCCATTAAACCTTTTTGCAAGGTTTTGTGCATTTGAATCTATTTATTTATTTATCTATCTATCTATTTATCTATTTATTTATTTATTTATTTGTCTGTTTATTTATTTATTTGTTTGTTTCTCTATTTATTTATTTTTTTATTTATTATACAATAGGTGCGGGAGTAGGCCATTCGGCCCTTCGAGCCAGCAGGTTTAATTTTAGACTATGGTTTTGAACTAAATTGTTTTCAATCTTTGTATAAATTTAATTCCTCATATAATTATTAATAGAAACATGGAAACATAGAAAATAGGTGCAGGAGGAGGCCATTTGGCCCTTCGAGCCAGCATCGCCATTCATTGTGATCAAGGCTGATCATCCACAATCAGTAACCTTTTCCTGCCTTCTCCCCATATCCCTTGATTCCGCTAGGCTTAAGAGCTCTATCTAACTCTCTTTTGAATGCATCTAGTGAATCGGCCTCCACTGCCTTCTGTTGCAGAGAATTCCAGAAATTTACAACTATCTGGATGAAAAGGGTTTTCCTCATCTCCATTCTAAATGGCCTACCCCATGTTCTTAAACTGTGGTCCCTGGTTCTGGCCTCCCCCAACATCGGGAACATGTTTACTGCATCTAGCGTGTCCAATCCCTTAATAATTTTATATGTTTCTATAAGATCCCCTCTCATCCTAAATTCCAGTGAATACCAACCCAGTCGCTCCATTCTTTCATCATATGACAGTCCCGCTATCCCGGGAATTAACTTTGTGAACCTAAGCTGCACTCCCTCAATAGCAAGAATGTCCTTCCTCAAATTAGGAGAACAAAACTGCACACAATGCTTCAGGTGTGGTCTCACCAGGGCCCTGTACACATGCAGAAGGATCCCTTTGCTTCTATACTCAACTCCTCTCGTTATGAAGGCCAACATGCCATTAGCTTTCTTCACTGCCTGCTGTACCTGCTTGTTTAGTTTCAGTGACTGATGTACAAGGACACTCGGGTCTCATTGTACTTCCCCTTTTCCTAACCTGACAACATTCAGATAATAATCTGCCATCCCGTTCTTACCACGAAAGTGGATAACCTCAAATTTATCCACATTATACTGTATCTACCATGCATCTGCCCACTAACCCAACCTGTCCAAGTCACCCTGCAACCTCATAGCATCCTCTTCACAGTTCACACTGCCATCCAGCTTTGTGTCCTGCAAATTTGCTAATGTTAGTTTTAATTCATTCATCTAAATCATTACTGTATATTGTAAATAGCTGCGGTCCCAGGACCAAGCCTTGCGGCACCCCACCAGCCATTGCCTACCATTCTGAAAGGGACCCATTAATCCCTACTCTTTGTTTCCTGTCTACCAACCAATTTTCTATCCACTAATCTCCTACGTGGGACCTTATCAAAGGCTTTCTGAATGTATGCAGGTGACTCTCCCTTGTCCATTTTACTTGTCACATCCTCAAAAAATTCCAGAAGATTAGTCAAGCATGATTTCCCCTTCGTAAATCCATGCTGACTTGGACCGATCCTGTTACTGCTATCCAAATGCGCCGCTATTACATCTTTATTAATCGACTCTAGCCACTTCCCCACCACTGATGTCAGGCTAACGGGTCTATAATTCCCAGCTTTCTCTCTCCCTCCTTTCTTGAAAAGTGGGATAACATTAGCTACCCTCCAATCCACAGGAACTGATCCAGAATCCATAGAACATTTGAAAATGATCACCAATGCATCCACGATTTCTAGAGCCACCTCCTTGAGTACCCTGGGATGCAGACCATCAGGCCCTAGGGATTTATTAGCCTTCATTCCCATCAGTCTACCCAACACCATTTCCTGCCAAATGTGAATTTCCTTCAGTTCCTCCATCACACTAGATCCTCTGTCCCCTAATACATCTGGTGGATTCCCTGCTAGATTAGTCTCGCATTCAACATTTAGAAAATAGGTGCAGGAGGAGGCCAATCGGCCCTTTGAGCCAGCACCGTCATTCATTGTGATCATTCTTTTCTTTATTTATACAAATAAAAAAATACTTGCTGTATTTTGAAATATTCCCAGTCCTCAAGCTTGCTGCTCTTTTTTGGCAGTATTAAAAGCATTAACCTTTGATTTAATATTATCTTTAACTCACCTTAGTTGTCAGTTTTGGACCACAATTCTTGTTTTTGTGTCTTAAAGGAACACAAACTTGTTGTAACCATGTATTAATTCTTTAAGGTAACAATTGCTTTTCTCATGCAATACATTTTAATGCAGTGTCCTAGTTTTGTAGTTGGGTAGGTTTAATTTTAAACTATGGTTTTGAATTAAATTGTTTTCAAACTTTGTATAAATTTAATTCCTCATATAATTATCAACAGAAACATGGAAACATAAAATAGGTGCAGGAGGAGGCCATTTGGCCCTTCGAGCCAGCACCGCCATTCATTGTGATCATGGCTGATCATCCACAATCAGTAACCTGTGCCTGCCTTCCCCTCCATATCCCTTGATTCTGCTAGCCCCTAGAGCTCTATCTAACTCTCTTTTAAATTCATCCAGCGAATTGGCCTCCACTGCCTTCTGTGGCAGAGAATTCTACAAATTCACAACTCTCTGGGTGATAAAGTTTTTTCTCACCTCAGTTTTAAATGGCCTCTCCTTTATTCCTAGACTGTGACCCCTGGTTCTGGACTCTCCCAACATTGGGAACATTTGAAGGGAACAGCTTGTCCAGTCCTTTTATAATTTTATTCTTCCCCAAAGGCTCCTGAACTTTATAATTAAGCATCTCTCACTACGTGTTATATCCAAAACAACTTGTTCTCTTGCTGATTTTTCAATGCAATAATCCAGAATAAAATCTCATGTAGATTATATGAATTTGTCTTCCATAACTGTTGCTGATTTGATTTGCCCAATCTACTTACAGACTGAAGATCCCAAAAACATATTGTCTTACCTTTGTTATACATACCTTTGATTTCCTCATTTCTACCAGGTACATTTCTACTATGGGCTGAAGGCTATTGGAGAAATACCACCGATATTTTCACTCTTGCTCTTTCTTACCTCTGCCCAAATCAATTTTACTTCTTGATTTAGGAACTGCCAAAATTTCTCTGTTCTGCTTTTTTTCCCATCAGAATTAACCTACTTGCTTTCCATTTTCTCTCCTAAAGCCTATACATTATCAAATACTTAATTCCCAATGTTGCGATGGATGAAGATTGAATTCTAAATCAATTCATCAGAGGCCAGAGGGTCGTAATGAATCTTGCACAACAATAATCAAACCAATAAGAAGGGTGAGAGATTCAGTTCTGCCTTTGACCATTTATTTTGCAGCTGACATTTTAGTGTATCATCATCCTACTGCATTGCTTTAGTTCTGCTTCCTCCAACAATCTACAAGGCATGATCAGTCAGTTTGCAGATGACACTAAAGTGCATGGTATCATCGATAGCAAAGATGGTTACAAAATTACAGCAGCACATTGATAAATTGGGCAAGTGGGCTGAGGAATGGTTAATGGAATTTTAATGCAGATGAATGTGAGGTGTTGCATTTGGAAAGTCAAACCGGAGCAGGACATGCACAATGAATTGCAGGGCTCTGAGCATGTTGTAGACCAAACCGATCTAGGAATTCAGGTTCATAGTTCCTTGATAGTGGTGTCAGCGGTAGATAGGGTAGTCAAAAAGACTTTTGGAACATCGGCCTTAATCAGTCAAAATAATGAGTATAGACATCAAGATGTTATTTTACAGTTGTAGAAGACATTGGGGAGGCCATATTTGGAGTATTGTGTTCAATGTTTGTCCCCTGCTATAGGAAAGATGGTGTTAAGATGGCAAAAGTGCAGAGATTTATGAGAATGTTTCCAGGACTAGGGCCTGAGCTATAGGGAGACATTGGGCAGGCAAGGACTTTATTCCTTGGAGCACATGGTGATGCGGGGTGATCTTGCAGAGGTGTATAAGATCACGAGTGGAATAGATAGGATAGATACACAGAGTAGTATCTAGAATATTCAGAGTAACGTAATCCAGAGGACATAGGTTTAAGGTGAGAGAGGAAAGATTTAATAGGAACCTGAGGGGCATAATTTTCACAAAGAGGGTGATGGAATGAGCTGCCAGATGAGGCAGTTGAGGCAGATACTATGACTACATTTAAAAGACATTCGGGCAGATACACAAATGCAGGCGGATAGGACTAATGTAAATTAGACATCTTGATCGGCATGGGCAAGTTGGTCCGAATGACCTATTTCCATGTTGTATGACTACAATATCTGAACAGGATTTATATTTAGACATCTGTCACTCCTGACCACAAAACAAACACTGACAAAATACCAGCTGTGTAAAAGTGAAACATTGGCATCCATTATTAGGAACAGTTACGTTTTAATTGCTTCATTCTCTGGGCTCCTGAACAACATCAAGAAGCTGTGTAAAGGCATGCTGCAACCAAATGTATACCGTTAAAAAGGTTGCATAGGATAGAGTTATTTCGCATTTGGTAAGCTGCAAAGGATATATCGGATCTTACTGAATCCGTGCTCGTTTTATAATGTGTTTACTTGATGCCACCAGATACACAAGAATGTTAATCTAGGCCTGTGATCACTTGCACAGAGCTGATATGCAGTTCTGTTGCTGGGTCACTGCGGAGGGTTAATACACAGTTCAGCATATTCAAACACTGACATGGTTAAGTGATATTAAGAAGGACTACTTGTTCAGGTCAATTATGTCTGCTTGGTTTTCTAATAATAATCTGACACGTTCCATACAATCTTTGCAAAATCCATGCATTGTTCTGGGTTAAAGAAAGCTGTGCAAACGACATTTTATTAATCGGAGAAAAAAACGAAACAAAAGTCTTCCCTTCTTATTGCCATACTATGAAGTTAATATTTCTACAACGATGGAGTTAATATCTCTACAACGGGCGACGTTTTGCTTAACCGGGCACATTAGTAGCTGGCGGGCGCTCTTATGTTTTCTTTTAAGCGAACCTATAAATAGCATGAAAAGTGATGCCTCTTCGAGTTCCACATTCAGACGAGCTCAGCTTTGACCTTTGATTCCCAGTTGTACTCCGGCTCAAAGCTGAGCGGGCTTGCGCCGAGTCCAGACCCGCGGGCACTGTGCCCAGCCATCGAATCAGACGCCAGACAGGGCTAACTCCAAGTTGGTGAGCGTTTTTCCGCGCCTGTAATGGCAGCGCAGTGTGAATAAGTGAGCTTCGGGATCCCAGGACGAAAACAACGTTTCACAACGTCCTGACCTGCCACTCACCCCTTCACAACAATGACAGGGTTCAGAATCGGGGTTGTCTCGGGGTTGGCCCAGAGCCAAGCACAAACTTCAAAAGGTCTTTCACGTTGTTTTTCTATTATTTTCAAGTTAAGGGCGCAGGGAACTATTCCGGCAAAGCCACCCTCTTTGTTCTGGCCAATGTCTTTTAGCAGTCTTGATTTGGATTGTCTTTGTTGCGCAACGGGTTTGTTGGTGCAGTTTCTCTGTTATCGAGTGAAGCGCGAAAATACTCGCAAGCGCATTCAATACTTTTCTGCATAACGGTCATTTACAATAAAAGCCTTGTCGATTTATTTTTGAAAACAGCGTGAGATCCCACTGTGGATTTAACCAACTGGATTTGGGTGATCAAATATCCTTGCACGATGCAGCGGACGTACACGAAAAATAAACATAGACCGGATTGCAATCACATTTTAGCAGTAACAGTAGAGAGTGAATTGTAATTAATTCAACTAAAGTCTCATGTAATTTAATGGGTTGCAAATGCGCTGTGGCGGGGTGGCACTGCGCTGCTAGGATATACGGTCGGTGGGACTCTCAATCGCGGGATGAATTTGCGAAAATAAATACATTGGGAACATTCTCTTCGGAGAGAGGGGGCGGCAGCTTAAAACACATTATTACTTCAAAATAAATATTTATCTCTTGACACTAATCAAACGGAATGCGTTACCTCAATAGCAATAGTTTCTTTCTGCAATATTTATCTCCCGATACCTTCCAGTTCCTTGCTGTCATCCGGGAATGGGTTTTTTTGTTGTTGTAAGTGTCTGCCGCTGACACAGGTGAATCTGTGGACTGGCTTCGGGAGGCAGGCGGCAGGTCCCGGGACTGGCCGTGAAGCAGTTCAGAGACGATGGGAACAACTCGGACGTCCCGACCCTTTGCAATAAGGCCTTCACATTACAGATCCCGCAATTTCTGCAAAATCGCTGTTCCGGCGCTGCCTTAAAGAACTAACCATTTGCATCAATATTGTCCAACTTGTGGAAGTCACAAATGTTTTACACTTTTGCAGTGCGTGCTGTTACGCAATGAAAACTATAACGGGAAGATCTGCATTGCCATCGTGTTCTTCACGATTCCGGAGTATTTACATCCTATTAAATATTTACATTGAGACTATCGTGCTGCGGGAAACTCGATTAATTTGTACAGAATTAGTTCCAGAAAACATGGGCGAAATATATCAAATCAACATGGAATGAATATATTAACAAATAAACGGTATGCGTAAAGATAATGCGTTCCTGCTCCTTTTGAACTTATAAACACTGTCTACTTGCATACGGTCTGATTAATTTAATGCCGATTTGTCCAGAGAAATGAGTCGGAGGAATTTTCAAAAAGATGCCGGGTTCGCTTTATATGCCATTGTATATTACGACATAACATGTTATGTATTATTATGTGCGAATGGGACAATTAAAAGAGACTACTCGTCGACTCGGTTTGGTGCTCAACTCCATCGCCTTCTTTGACTCAAAATCGTGGGTTTGGTTATTTTTGACAGAATTTTGTCTGGACTAGCTCAAGGCTAAATTTACGACTCAGTCTTCTTCGGAAGGATTTGCCGCCTGACATCTATAACCGTCCCACTATCTACAAGGATCAAAGAATAAAGTGATTGAATAACCCGAATCAGTGTCGTTCGGATAATACTCAAGGCACTCAAAGCTGCCCAGAGGACTGATGGCCAACCCATCCAGCGCCATAACCACTCATTTCCTCCACTGCCAGTACCTCCTCGAGCAAATCTTCATCTCCTGTACTTCTCCAACCCAGAAATAATAAGAATATACACACAAAAGTAATGGATGCAGGTACTAGCCATCTGGCCTCTTGCCCTTCGCTTGCCGTTAAAAAATAATGCGTTTGACCTATTAATTCGGCACATTGATGCACCAATCCCATATCGTTCGATTCCATTAATGTCCCATAATCAATCTACCTCCACCTTGAATATAGTCTGTGACTGAGCCCGGTATGGATAGAAAATTCCAAATATTCACTCCTTACTGCGTGAATTACTCCTCATCTCAGTCCTAAGTATTCGACCCTGTTTTATTAATAAGAATAATATCGCAGAAACGGCAAATTTAACATCATTCTGGCTTCCTGTGCGAATGGATCCACTATCTGACAACTCAATGGGAGGCGCCAACGCCGCAACTGTACAACTGTAGCGGGACAAGAAGACATTTATTTTTCTCATTGAGGCAACCAAGGGTGGGCAGAAAAGATGACCTTATCAGCAATAAATAAGTGAAAATACTCAGTCATAGCAAACTCGAACCAGCTTAATATAATTGTAAAAAAGCAAACACAAGGTGGTGGAGGAACTCAGCTGATCAGGCACCATCTGGACTTCACGGTCGGTAGAAGGGTCCGGACCCAAAACATCGCCTGTCCATTCCTCCTCGAATGCTGCCTGACCCGCTGAATTCCTCGAGCACTTTGTGCCTTGCTGGAGATTTATTACTCTGCAGTCTCTTGTGTCTCTAATATAATTGCGGGTTGGTTCTTGTGATGCGGGATAAACATGAAAATATGGGGCTATATTTTTTTAATATTACAGCGTGCCCATTTTGATATAATGGATATGTTGAGTGTGGTATAGGAATGTGCAAACGAGAGACGAGACTCCAGGTGTCAGATGGATGGACAGTAAGTCCGGTTCTCACAGGATGCAGACCTGCTTTCGTACAGCTGGAACCCGTCTGATTTCAAGTGAGTTGCAGAAGCAGTATTGTGCATCAGCACATGAACTTGCTGAAGTCACTGGATCCCCCGCAGAGGGAGAACAAGCAAGCTCAGGGTCAACAGGCAAGAAAGAGGTGCGCCGCCAAGCGAGGACTTTGGTGTCTGCAACGAAAACATGTCCATACAGCTGTGTGGAAAGTACACACAGATTTGTGGGACCTTTTTGTTTTGTTTACGTAAAGAATCACAGGGACATATTAGTTGTGGACGCACAGAAAAGGTCGGGTAACATCGGGTTACCCACAGTTAATGATCTAACATTAATAGCAATGACCTATATAGTATAGCCGAGTAACTCGAGTCTTGCAAATACGATACTTACACGTAAAATGTGGCATGTGAGTTACAGTATTTTGACAATTCGATGCGCCTGATGTGTTTTCTTTTAACTGGGGATTTTTTCTTAGCTATAATTATCGCGTTTTCTATTACGACAGCTCATTAAGAAAGCGGCGCTTTCTGTAATGAAAGAAAATTACTTCTATAAAATGAAAGCTTTTCGACTGATAAAGTGCCAGTACGTCACAAAATAGGAACGAAAATGTGGAGACAGATAGAGAGGCCACAAAGTCCAAATAGAAAACAGCAAAATTCCAAGAACCCCCGAAAAATGCATAAATAGGTTTAAGGGAGATTGTGCGAATGTCTAAAAGCACTACGACGAATAAATAGGATGAGTCTGGCTATTGTTCAAATCCGTAATATCAGAGTAATCTGTGTAAATATATTGGTAACGAATTTACAAACAGATTTTAAAACGTATTTATCTGCTGCCAAAATAGCTGATAAAAACTGCGAAGAAGGATAACTAAGTTACAGATTTTAGGAAGATTCAGAATAATCACCTTCGATAATAGAATATGGGGCAATTTGGGTAATAATATTTTGCTGAGCCCTATTGTCAATTTACTCATTTTAATATTTTAAAATAATCGCTTTAATGTTTCTATACATGGACTAATAGCTAACACTACAATGAATTAAGGAGATTTACATAAAGAATATAATTTCTTAGCCATTCTTTATGGAAAAAGTAGCCGATAAACATAACTGTTTCTCTTGTAGGGCATTGTTGCTTACTTTCGAAGCTAACATTAATCCAATATAAATGGTAGATTTAGATTTTGAGATACAGCGCAGAAACAGGCCCTTCGGCCCACCGGGTCCGCGCCGCCCAGCGATCCCCGCACATTAACACTATCCTACACCCACTAGGGACAATTTTTACATTTGCCCAGCCAATTAACCTACAAACCTGTACGTCTTTGGAGTGTGGGAGGAAACCGAAGATCTCGGAGAAAACCCACGAAGGTCACGGGGAGAACGTACAAACTCCGTACAGACAGCACCCGTAGTCAGGATCGAACCTGAGTCGACGGCGCTGCATTCGCTGTAAGGCAGCAACTCGACCGCTGCGCCCATATTTCAACGTATTCCAGGAACCAAAAACGGTGAACCTCTTTTCTAAACTGAAAAGGTAAGTCGAATGAAAAGCCCAAATAATGTATAAGAAGGAACTGTCGATGCTGGTTTACGCCGAAGGTAGACACAAAATGTTGGAGTGACTCAGGGGAACAGGCAGCATCTCTGGTTAGAAGGAATGGGTAACGTGTTGGGTCGAGACCCTTGTTGAGACTGAGTCAGGGGAGAGGGAGACACAGAGATCAGGATGTGTAAGGTGTGAAAACGAGACATCAAAAGGGATGGGGTCAAAGAAAATATGGAAAACTGACTGCCAAAGGCTGAAGAAAGGGTCTCGACCCGAAACGTCACCTAATCCCTTTCTCCGGAGATGCTGTCTGGCCCGCTGAATTACTCCAGCATTTTGTGTCTAGCTCAAATAATGAATGATTTCTAAAATAAAATACTGGAAAATGCTCAACGGGCCAGGCCGCATCTGTGGGAAGCGAAACTGACTTAAAGTTTCAGGTTGAAGAGCGTTCGTCAGAAGGTGACAAAAGAAGCTTGCGAGTTGCAGGGAGGGTGGAGGAGGGTGGGCGGGAGCGAGAGTGGGGGTGGGGGGGGGCGGGTGTTGGCGCTAATGGATACTGGGGAGGCCATTGGGATACAAGAAACTGCAGAATCTTGTATCTTGAGCAAAACAAAAAAAGTGCTGTAGAAACTCAGCGGGCCAAGCAGCATCCACGGAGGGAGTTGTTTCGGCGGGGACTCCCATCTGTCCATGGAATAGACTGGTGTCAGTTCTGCTTGGGACCTACCACGCTGCACGTCCATTCCTCCACACATTCTGCCTAACCCGCTGAGTTTCCCCAGCGCTTTGCTTTTCGCGACCATCGGGTCATCTATAAAACAGGATTGTATGGCGAATGGGTGCATGGGAACAGTTCGGAATGAGCACACGTGAGTGCAAATATAGAGAAATGAACGTAGAGGTTGCGAAATGCAGATCAGGACGGTATGCCAGGCAGATCACATATGCTGAGAACTATATTCTGCACTCTGTATCTCCCCCTTGCTCAATCTGTTGTACTTGATTCTAATTTGCTTGTATTTATGTATGGTATATCTGATCTGTTTGGATAGCATGCAAAACGAAGATTTTCACTTTACCCCGGTACAAGTGGCAATAATAAACCTAACATAAGCCATATGAGAGAAAATAAATGGAAAAAAGGGGAGCAAAACAATCTATATGATCCACTGGCAGAACTGTCGAGTGAATGAATGGTTGGGATGCAAATGAAGAGATCATTCTGAAAATGTCTCCACAATATTAAGCATGTGAAGCTAACAGATGCATTCGCTTCCCACCCAAACTACCCACCCACGGTACTTTCCCGTGCAACCGCAGGAGATGTAACAGTTGCCCCTATACCTCCTCCCTCATATCCACACAGAGACCTCAGCAGCCCTTCGGGGCGAGACGGAGGTTTATGTGCCCTCTAATATCATCATCTTCATTCTGAGTTTCCTTTACGTCGGCGAGACCAAGCGTAGACTTTGCGACCTTTGAGCCGAGCATTTGGGTCGTTTGCCAAAGCCAACTGGATCTCCCGGCTGCGGAGCTTTTGTTTCCTCTTCCCATCCCCGATATTGACTTTCTCTCTTGGGTTTCGTCCAAAGCAAGAGTGAGGCCACACGCAAACTGGAGGAACAGCATCGCATATTCCGCTTGCGTGGCCGACGACCCAATGGTATCAACATTGGATTCTCAAAATTTAGTTAACGAACCCATTCCTTCTCTCCTGAGATGCTGCCTGACCCGCTGAGTTACTCCAGCATTTTGTGTCCCCATTCATTAACCCCACCCCTTCCATATTCCCTGTGCCCCAATCGGACTCGCAACCATTCCTCCTCCCACCCGCCGCCCCCCCCCCCCCCTCCCCAAACCTACTTCTTTTCCTCTGGCTTCACAATTCCCAACTCTTCTATCCGTATCTTACACGGATCTTGCCTGTCAAAAAGCTTCGCTCACCTGTATCTATTTATGATTTGGGCAACTTACAGCCCAACGATATGAACGTTGAATTCTTAGGTAATCGAGCAATCCCCCTGCGTCTCGCTCCCACCCCTCCCCCCACCCCCCCCCCCTCCCGCCACCCCCAATCCCCCCCCCTTTCCCTCTCTTCCCGTGCCCCACCTGGACTCGCAGAACCCCGTATTCCGCTTGGGCAGCTTACAAGCCAACATTGAATTCTCCAATTAGGTCATGTATAACGACCTCCTCCTCCCCTTTCTCCCCCCCCCCCCGTGCCCTTCCTGAACTATCTATCCCCTCGCCCCCCTTCATGTGGCTTCAGAATTCGCAACTCTTAAATCCTTTTGTCTCACACCTTTTTTCATATCCGGCCTTTGTCCAACTATCTGGCTATAAACCACCACTCCCCCCCCCCCCATACACCCTCGTCTGTGTTCACCTTTTGTCTGCCAAGCTTTGTTCCCCCCACCTCTTTTTCAGCCCCCCCCCCCCCCACCACCACAATCAGTTTGAAGAAGGGACCCGACCCGAAATGTTTCCTTTGCATGTCCTCCGGAGATGCTGTCTGACTCGCTGAGTTGCTCCAGCACGTTTTTCCATTGACGCAGGATTCAGTGGAGACGATATAAAACACGTTTCAGTGAGATGAAAATACCATTTTCTTTTCAGCTATTAAAAAAAAAGGTTATTCTGTTAGTTCATCCAGAATGATTCTTAAGGCAAATGACATTCTAGTACCAGAAATCAAATTATGCAGCAGGTTTGGTTAAACATAAAATATAATCAAATAATATTAAGAATGAGTCGTTTGAAACTTATTGTGACCGGTTGTTTTGTTATTAGCATTGGATTTTGTACCTGTAAATAGAAATCATCTGAACGCACTCGCAGACCATTAGACCAATATCCGTGTGTAGGGTAGAACTGCAGATGCTGGTTTAAATCGAAGATAGACACAAAATGCTGGAGTAACTCAGCGGGACAGGCAGCACCTCTGGAGAGCAATATCTATACCTTGTACAAATAAAGTCCTCGTGCGCTTTAAATTCCATACGATTCCAAGGTTGCGAACAGCGGATCATAATTCGAATTTATTACATTATTATTATTCGTTTTGATCCGACAACAGAAAGCCACAAAAAAAATAACTGGCATGTGGTTAATAAATTGTTACAAATTTAAGTTAATTATAATGGATTGGGCGTTAATTGAACTGCATTGAACGGAACCGTGTTGAAGTATGTATTATCTGCTACATAGACCTCGTTTATTCATAATGTCAACATTCTGTCGCCTTGTGTTATCAGAAATAGGTGACATATGAGACCAAGTATTAGCAATGGTCAGGCGATATGTTAAAAGAACATTTAACTGGAAAATTACGGAACACTTGCAGATCAACAAGAAAAATCCAGTACAGGTGTAGGTGGTATGTTACGTATATACTCTTACAATTCACCGCTAAATGACATCCTCTTTTTTTATGAAATGAACACGAACGCGTCTATTTGCCTTGAAGTGCAAAAACGACCCATGGCTTATTTACCACCATTTATCTTCCCAATATCACGCAAGAATAATCAGTGTCAGCGGGACTCATTTATTGCAATTTCTCAAAACTGCCTTGTGACCGTTATACTTACAGGATTGATCAACAGCGCATATACTTTGAAAAAGTCTTTAGCCCTATGGTACTATAACATCGGTACCTCAGCGGCAATGTGATCGAAAACACATATACTGTATCAGGGAATGGTCCTGATCGTTATAGCCACTTAATATTAGTATCCCAGCATCAATGTGACTGAGAGCGAAACGTCCTGGGCGTTATAACATCGGCACCTCAGCGCCAATGAATACCAGACTAAATTAATTCACAAAGCATTAGCACCAGATGCCACCTTACGTAGACTGCAACCTTCCATCATAATCTTCTCTTTACTTGAGGTTTTTTATTAGTCATAAGTGAATCACCCAGATTGTTGTTAGATTAAATCATATAGAATTTGCGTCCTCTAACTTTCATTTGCGTTGGACCTTCCGCCCTGCGCTTCTCTCTTTGTTTCGACAAAGAAATATGTCCCCGGAGGGTGTCTGTAGAACAAAGTAACAAACGCTGCTCAATGCTGATCTCAATCCCATTCTGCCCGCCACCGGTGATCGGGACAGCTGAGCGGATTTGAGAGTTCGGAGTGACATCGCATTCGCTCCCTGATTCCCCCATCCGAAATTTCTGATCTAGTGCGAAGTATGAACAACGAAAGAAGAGCTACACGAACACGTTGACATTTGTGCACATTTGTATGTACCCTGTTCCATATGAATGTAAGTCCTGAAAAAGTATTTATCCCGAAATACAAGACCGCTGCAGAAATTGATTTGAGATTTCTGAGGGAACTGGAATCAATATTTTGAGATTTTATTTCTGAATTGTTAGGAGTGTGTGCATTGGAGCTACAGGTGTGTTGAAAGACTTGTCCTAATTTAGTTTTTCCGTTTTGTGTTTTGACAGGAATCGGTGACAGGGAACACATTTTTTTTTAAACTGGAGGTGCATAAAAGCCGTGTGGTGAGACCGTGAAAAGGGATCTCCGCAGTCTGTCAACGCACATGCAACTATTGAATATGGACTTTATAAACACATCATCTTTTAAAATAGATTTCTATATACTCCTTCCCCACCAGAGAAAAACAGGTACTTTCAGATTGTCCCTAAATACAAGCGACGTTACCATTACAACCGCAGCAATGCTCGCACTTGTTATGTTAACTCGGACTTCGCTATCACCGACCAGTCGACCCTTGAATAAGTACGTGATGACACTAGGCAATTAAAACAAAGATAAATACTTGTGTTGCCAAATGCTTTCCGCTTTCAAAGAGGAGAGTGGCGAAAGCATGGAGGTGGTCAGATAAGAGTCAGTATTTGGTCAGCCCGTTCATTGATCAATGCAGCAAATATACGCACGGCGGTGCCCGACGTTGCTTAAAAGGTGGTGACAACCTTCACCGCCAACTCTCGGGGCGTTCATAAATTAAACAACTTGCCTGAATTGTATGTCGCATGAAGGAAGCTCACCAGGTTGAAGAGGGAAATATAAGGTAGACACAAAATGCTGGAATAACTCAACGGGTCAGGCAGCATCTTGGGAGAGAAGGAATGGGTGACGTTTCGACCCGAAGCGCCACCCATTCCTTCTCTCCCGAGATGCTGCCTGACCCGCTGAGTTATTCCAGCATTTTTTGTCGACCTTCGATTGTAACCAGCATCTGCAGTTTTTTTTCCTACACATGAAGTGGGAAATAATTCGACTGTGAAATAATTTATCGATACATCTTTGATATAAACGAAACAGGATTCATCAACACGAAGGTATTTATTCACAAAATGCTGGAGTAACTCAGCAGGTCAGGCAGTATCTCGGGAGAGAAGGAATGGGTGACGTTTCGGGTCGGGACCATTCTTCAGTCATCAACAACTGGTGATTCAAAAGGCCTTAGCCCATTGGACACCTTATCAAGATTTCGGGAAGGAGTGTTCGAGTCATACTGTTCCTTCACTTGACCATTTCCAATTTCCAAAAACCTCACCGAATTTAAACAAAAAATTCATGCATCGTAAAAAAATCATATTCTAAGTTGAGGAGACTTGAAACCTTGCATCTCCGAATTACTGTACAGCCCAGCCCGTTTTAATATATTATGTCTAACGGCATGCATAGACGCCTTCCTCTTCAGTGCGTGGGATTTTTCAGAACATTTGTCGTCATTTCTTATTACTAAACCAGTTGCAATAGCATTTCTTTCTAAAAATCAAATGTATTGCCTCGGATAGTTTGAAATGTCAAACGTCAATTAATTAGATGCACCCTTCAGGATAAAACACAAGACCTTGTTTGTCAAGTGATGTTTTCCCTAACAGTAGTTCAATATAACCACCCAAAAGGGTTGACGTTATTGTTTCCATTCAAAATAATTTCAGTGTAACTCTTCCCAGACAATACGGCTTCCAAACGTCCGTGTTTATGTTTTGTCTAACTTGTGCGGGTCAGAATGTGATCCGAAGAGTTTAGCATGCTACTCAAACTGAGACGCAACTGCACAAGCGAAATTAAAACAACAACCGAAATTAACGATTGTAATCGATTTATTTGAACCGACGTTTAATTTGGACAAAGACTTCGATTTCAAATCGTGCATTCCATATCAATATAAATATACAGCGCTTTGTAAAAGTACCAAGACGCACGATTCAATGGGGGAAGATGGATTAATCTTCCGACACGTTGTTGAAGATAGTTGAGATATGGTGCATGGAAACCTTCTTTCTTTGAAAAAATTAATTAGCTGAAAAACGTCAAGATTTTCAATAAAACATTCATATCAAACTAACACAATGCACTCATAATTGTGCATCATTAATCCCCAGATAAGCAAAACAAAGCTCTTTAGTCTTGACTGCACAGTGCTGTGAAACACGACAGCTGGTCATAAACTTGGAGGTATCCATATGCGAGTTTTCCAAATATTTCATATTTTGGTCGCCGATATTTTCTTTTAAATGAATCTGCAGAATGCTGATAATCAATGAACAAAAATCAGTGGACAGATTAGGGGTTTAGACTTAAATGGGCGCCTTTGTTACAATATGGAATGGGAAAAGTTGGAAGTGTTGGAGGTGACGATCAAAGGAAGATAGGTAAGGAACTGATGCTGCAATCTGTGAAGGATCAGAAGGGAAACATTAATCAATTGTAACGTGTACATACGTCAAATATGCCTACGTTTATCGATATAAAAGTGAATGAAGGATTGAGTAAAACGGCTATATTTCCAGATAAACTTTATGTCGAAAACAGAACAATGTACATTGCAATCCAAATTACAGGTATTAACTAAACCAAAACGATTGACTGTTTGTTCTATTTTAGAATTTAAAGTTCCATTCAGCAGAATTTAGTAACTAGAAGTTGTGTTATTGCTACTAAAGCAAGTTTTGTTGATTGAGTTCAGGTACAATCGAGCCATTTTGCGTAAATCCCTGCAAATGCTGGCTGCGCTCAAGAGGAAGCTGTCGACGCCTGCTAAGTTAATTTTGCTTTTCTTTGTCTAATTATTGTAGCGCTCAGGGGGAAAGTTGCCTGCAGGACTGGAGCAGTAAACTGACACCGACGCTCTGTGTGTGGCACAGGCAAAGTTTGATGGAAAAGGCCTGCTTCCACTCATGTCAAATTTAGTTATCAGGAACAATACCCCATACACACAGGTCTCATCCAATACAACGCACTACAACAGAACGTACACCAACCGAACACCCCTCCCCCTATATAATCCCCCCTCTCTTTCTCTATCTGAAGATGTGCTTTTCGCTACTTCTCTCTAATCTCTACGTCCTGTCGCCATTCGTTTTCTTTCTTTTAACCACTCACTGTTTTCGGATATGTCTTTCCATCTCCCTTATTGTCAGAAATTAAAAATCCTATTCTTTGCATTTTTTCAGTTATTTTAGTTGATATTACGGCAATTATGCACGAGTGCCAATTAAAACAAACCGATTCTGTGAAACGAATTTTGTGAAGGAATGTTATCCAGCATATTAATAGAATTACGTGTCTGATATTATAGAAAAAAATGCCTTTGTGCTGCAGAGTGGCATTTTGATCGTAGATTCGATTCAAAACGAAATGTATTTTAACCCAAAGATGAACACGATAAAATGAAGCAGTATGCATGTCCCTTGCATGGATTGTTGAAACTCATTTAAGTATTGTATGGTCGCTCCTCATTATAAAATCTAATTTTACTTTCGCCGTTCTACCTTAAATTAAATACTGACAGTCATGCACCAGGTCAATGTGCAAAACAAATAATTGAGCAGCACATAATGCGGAATAAAACCGTGCAATTAAAACCAATTCATAAATAAAATCCCGTTTATTAAAATGTACACGGTTGCTGGGAAAGCATTTGGGCGAATACAGGTTGTGCGAACTTGGGAGCAAAAGGAAAGTTTGTGTGCATGCAAACGTGCGAGTACCTCAGCAAACTTGCTGTGTGGATGCGAGTGTAAATGCGTGTGCATCCGTGTTTGTGCTTCATCATTATGTGCGAGAGTCTGAGAAGGGATTTGGGGAGATCAACGATAAACTTTTTTTTTTTGCCATTCTCGGAAAGCTATCTTTGACATCATTTGCAAATCGGCTACGATTAGCTACAATAGCTACAACTCCTTCGGAAGACACCTGAGTTTTATGTGTAAGGTTTGCCGAGAAACGAGTATAATGTGATAATTGATCAAAGGTGGGTGACAGAAATATCAGACGAGGAGATTCGCAATTTTCATAATTTTGTTGGCATCTTCTTTCTTTTAAAGCCCTTTGCACCCATAAGATGACAGTGGCGCCACGGAATTAGCATTTAGTTTTAACGAGGCATCAAAACTATTTATTAGGACTAACAGTGGATCTTTTCAATGCAAATTCCATACGGGGTGATCTCGAACTAATATATAGAGAGAGATGAGTGGAAAAATTAAAGTCAAAGGGAAGTTGCGGCAAAATAAGTGAAATAATAAGTAATTGAATCGACAATGATAGGAAAACAACGTATTCGTATTATGTTAGCCGTTCCAAAATTGTCTGGGGCAAATATATTGCAGCTTCATTTTGTGAAGGAATCTATTCCTTTATAAGTCTGGAATACCTCAAAAGACATTTTGGATATATTTTGATTGCCAGGATATACAGCCAATATAATGGAATGCTCTCTTTCTCTGATATGCCAGTCGTAGTTGAACTGTTTAAATGAGATTGATGAACGGACTAATTGCGTGGATGGATTAGTTGGGGCGGATTGTCTGCTACACAGCACTGAAACAATGTACCCGCGGCCGCTGATGGTTTGGAGTGTGCTCAGTGGTCGGCTGGAATCTGGTTTCATTCGGGAGGAGGAGGCTTAGAGAGGAGATTTACTCAGTGATAGGTGGCCAGGTTTTCTTTGGCTGCAGCAGCCACTGCGAAGAGAAGGGCTGTTGGGGAGGGAGTACAGTGGGACCTCTCCGCGCTTCCTCTTAAAGGGCTCGGTATTGGGATGGTCACCAGGTGGGGGACGGAGCGGTGATCTCGGGGGCAAACTGAACTGCTGCCAGGAATCGGAACGCGTGGGGGTTTTTTTTCTGTTGTTTGCAAAGTTTCCTAGAAGGGGAACATAAGCGAACGTCGGCACATGAACCGCTCGCCGCCTCAAAGGAAAGGCCTGTGCAAGCATACCTCGAGAATAAGGCGAATCTGAAACCGAATCGTCCATATCTGCATCCGTCCGAGCGTGAGGAGCGGGGGATCCAGAAATGAAGCCAGTGTGTGCAGCCGATTAAATAGGAGTCTTGTGTTTTGACGTATTTCCAGTGGAATAAATGTCCCGCGGTCCAGTTATATTAAATAGGGCGTAGCGTCTGCAGCAATCATTAGTAGTCTAAAAAAAGAGACTTTTATTTCATTACCCACCCCCACCCGCCCAGCAACACTCTCCGGGTTACATACTTTTCCTTTAAAAGAAAGAGATGACGACTGAGAACCCGCAGCAGCATTTGGATCCTCCGGCGTCTGTGCGGTCCAGCCCGGTTCCCGGAGTGTTAAAATCGGCCTTGATCAGCCAGCAGTCGCCGGCGATGGAAAACTCCGCCTTGGCCAAAGTCAAGAAGACCAACGGTGGATTACGGCGGCCGGAGAAGCCCCCTTATTCTTACATCGCTTTGATCGTAATGGCTATACAGAGTTCCCCGACCAAGAGGCTCACCCTGAGCGAGATCTATCAGTTCCTGCAAACCCGGTTCCCCTTCTTCCGAGGGTCTTACCAGGGATGGAAGAACTCGGTGCGCCACAATCTGTCGCTGAACGAATGCTTCATCAAGTTGCCCAAAGGACTCGGCAGGCCAGGGAAGGGGCATTACTGGACCATCGACCCTGCCAGTGAATTCATGTTTGAGGAAGGCTCCTTTCGCCGTCGACCCAGAGGGTTCCGTAGGAAGTGTCAGACGCTCAAACCCATGTACAGGATGATGAACGGCTTGGGATTTGGCCCCTCCATTATTCCCCAAACCTTCGACTTCCAGAATTCCGCTGCTTCGCTGTCGTGCCACGCCAACGGTTACAACCTGGAGAATAGCCTCAGCATGATGAGCAATTCCTTATCAGGAAACTATGATGGACTGAGCAGTGGGCATCATATCCCCCACATGTCCCCTAACCCTGGCTCCACTTACATGGCCAGTTGCCCCGTGTCTTCCGGTGGAGAGTATGGTCCCGATAGCAGCAGTAGCCCGGTGCCATCTTCCCCCGCTGTGGCCAGTGCGCTGGAGTGCCACTCGCCATACTCGGCCTCGTCTGCCCCATGGTCATCCTCGGGAGGATCCCCGTACATTAAGCAGCAGAGCCTGGGCCCCATCAACTCCGTCCCTTCCAGCCTTCACTCCAGCATGTCCACCTACTCGCTGGACCAAAGTTACCTGCATCAAAACACAAGGGACCCCGCAGAAATCACAGGTATATTTTTACGTATTAATTGTTTAGAGAAATATATATGTTGCACATTGTTTCCACATTTACCTTGCACGCAAAACAAAATATTAGCTAGGTGTTGTTTTTAAATGTAAATTGGTATTTCTCGTGACGAGTTCTAAAATAATCTCAGATGACCAAAGACTGCAACGTTGCAGTCCGGTTTGTTAATGCAAGCAAGTCAAAACACGCACGATTTTTGGTATTATTATTGTTTTCTATCAGATACATAACTGCCTTTGGAAAACATTAATGAAGAGCAAACGGTTAAAGTACAATTAATAAACGGGGTGGTGGGGGGGCGAGTGGAGAGGGGGTGGCCGTATTAAAATCTGAGGGGACAGAAATGAAGTAGGAGAGAAATCTAACAATTAACAACATATTTCCAAACATTCACTTTAGTTGGACAAAATTAAACAGGCAGGAGGCAAATGCAACCCATAATTAAATAATTGAAAGCAATAACAACAATCTTCTAGTGCACTCGGGGATAGGTTAATGTCATGGTGAGATCTGTCATAACACTTGGAGATATTTTTTTTTACTGTCAGTTTATTGCATAGCATGGTAGTAATTTTGTTTCAAATAGATTCAAATATTGTTTAAAAATACGTTATAAAATATATTGTTGGAATGCAAATACCGCCAACTTAAATGATGCACCAAGTAATGATATTTTTAAAAAGGTATACCTTAATAGATATAAAACCTAAATTTAAAGCATGCCATAAACTCGTATATCCCCTGTTCAGAACAGCTGGCAGCCTTGTTTTTTATTTATTTTCCGTGCATAACACTAACTTCAACGGTAAAAAGCGCCCCTTATCTGGGGTTATCGCGTATCGTTCTATCACAACACCTTCCTGCCCCTTTTACATTTCTGCTGAAATGGCGAAAGAGAAAAATAACAACGTCTACAAGATGTATAGGAACCGTGGAGACTTGAGGCAGAACTCTCCAAACAGTCGCTGAAAATGTGGGTCGGGGAGGTTAACTAAACAAAGACAGTCGCGGCCGGACCACACTGAAGAGGATTTTAGCTTGACTTAACCCAGATGAGAGCTGATGCTGTTAAAAAAATGTTCTGGGAACTGCTGGTCGGCAACTGCCAACAAAAAGACATCTGTATCGGCTCCATTCATTCTCAGTCCAAGCAAAAATTGTGCTGTGTGCTTTTTTTATGCCTTGGATTTCACAATTCCTTTTAGACTATTAAAAAAGACAGTCAAAACGTGAAACCATGGGCCTCTAAATAAAAGTAACCAAGATTACTAAAAGACATAGGGGGGAAATAGTTGTAGATCCGCAGTTGGGCAGAGGAATCATACAGGTTGCATGGTGTGTTCATATTTTTGTATCACTTAGGTTCAACTGCGCAACCTGGAACTCAAATAATACACGTTTGAGAATATTTTTAAAACAATGACTGCTGAAGTGTTACAATTAACATTGACAGCTTTATTCGGTGAGGATGGAATATTAACACAACCCGATCACATAAACCCCGAAATATAATATGTAATACTGTCGGCTAATTAATTAATGACAAACTGAAATTATTATTATTTTGCGATTTCATAGAAACAAGGTATCTCGAAGAGTGGAATATGGTTCAAACATAAAATAGCTTGGTTTCCGTTTCAGTACTAGTTAATTATAAACCAACTGATCGAGAAATTATACACATCTAGAATGAAGATTAGAGATTATTGATGTGCAGTTCAGAACTTGTTTGGAGAAAAGTTTAATTTAGTTGTATGTCATTATTTAACACGATAAATAATTCAGGTAGAATTTATGATGCATTTTTCCCCCTCGCTGTAATAAAAATGTTCCATCTCTATTCATCCTCAAACTATTGAAAGAAGCTGCAATTGAGAACGGGTTTCATTCTATCTCATTGTAAACAGAATATAACATTCACCAATCAGGGCGCCCAGGGAATATGGTTCTTGATTTTTTTTTTAAATGAAAAGCTTTTTGGGGATAATATTAATTAGTGTAGCATATTGAATCAAACAATGTCATTTAACAAATTTAATGCATACATTTTGAGATATTTGGGAATGCATACATTTTGAGATATTCGGGGGAAGGATGACGTTAAACTAGATTAAGAACTGCAGATCAAACAAGAAGCGTGGTAGTCACTATTTGTATGTGGTCTTTAAACAGAAGAGTGCACCAAACATTATCTTTATACAGCGGAGGAAATTTCAGCGGTAACGCACATGTGGATTTAACATCTGGGAAACAACTGTCAACTCCTTAAACGAGTGCCAGGGTCCCACAAAGGAATTCATTGTTGCCGAGAATCTCAACCTCCCCCCCCCCCCCCCCTCCCTTCCCAACGTTGAAAAGTGGCGCACAATCAATTGTACGTAGAATTGTGGGAAAGAAGCATCAATAAATACATATTCATAGTATGCATTAGCTGAAAAAATGAAGTACACAAGGAAATTAATGTTGTGGAAATAAGCACTGGGTGATAATTCATTCTTTACCGTTTCAGTGGGCCTACCTCGTTATCAGACTCACTCCTCGCCAGTGTGTGACAGAAAAGATTTTGTGCTCAATTTCAATGGGATTTCATCTTTCCACCCATCGGCTAGCGGGTCATACTACCATCACCACCACCAGAGCGTGTGCCAGGACATCAAACCTTGCGTCATGTGAAAACCTTCTTTAAATCAGCTTCGATTTAGTGCATATTTAATTTTTAGTATTATCATTATTGATGTTAAATCCAAGCCGGGGCACGACATGCCACAGTTGGAAGCTTTACATCGACCCGTCATCTTCAACATAAATGAGCCGCTGGGGACATGTTAGTATTTCTCGATCAGCGACGCTGCGGACGATTTTTTTAAAAAAGAAAGCGAATCGTCTCCTTTGTTTGAGTTCCGTGGATCCAAACAAGAAATAATTTAGGATAAGACAATCTGGATGACTCGTCAAATTAGTTAAGAATGAAGAAGTGGTGCGTATGCCAAGCGCCCAATTATTTTATAGCAGCGTTCGATTCTTATATCAATATTAACGAGCTGGATGTTTAGTGATGAGCTTTAGTGCATTCTATTTATATATACATTTTGAAATCAAAACGTCAAACTTGATACTCTGACAGTATTACATACTGATTGGTAAGATTTTGCGAGGAATATAGATTTTGTTTGCCATAAAATATAATAAGGCACATGTATGCACGCTTTTATAAATAAATACAGTTGAATATAATTGCACTTGAAAATGTATACTTATGAATCATTGTCAAAAGATTTTGATGTTAAAAACTAATTTCAATAAAAAAGATCCGAATCACGTTTACTACACTTGTCTTGCAATCAACACAATTCGGCTGAAATGTGCGTCATTCACCCACGCTCCCATGGTGTAAGCCCACTGTCTTGAATCTAGTGTAATTTTCATAGTGACTGCTGTTTGCCAGCGGTGCTGCCTATTGCTGTCTGCGTTTTGCGGGGCTTTGTTATTATAAACAACAGAAGTAAAACATGCAGGTTGCATTACTGACTGATTTAAGCAACGCAAATTAAAACATCCTATTGTGGCTGATTTGATAAAGGAACGCGATGGCAAAGTCGATGGGCTGTACCGCAATAAAAGTAGAACAACACAACGGCTCGGTGTCAAAAAACTTTAAGGTCATTGTTTGTGTGAACATTCGCTGATACGACGTGTGCGTTAGAATCGCCAATGATGAGCCTAACAATCCGAAATGATCCGATTTAAGCGTGTTTTTAAGGATGAATGTTTTGGCACAAGGAATTCGTCCGAAATAGCAACAATTGACAATCGTTTTACATTTGAGGCAGGATTGCTTTTGGTCCAGATAGGGTTACAGCACCCGAGCGGCTGTTATACAATGAAGGACAAATTCAGATTTTTCACTTTCGGAAGCACTAAAGGTATTCTATTATTTATATTTTGTGGGATTAGATTAACAATTTTTAATAAATTCGACAACTCCAGAAAAAGTTAATGATTGAAATGGAAAGTAAAGAAGGCGTCCGAGGCGGAGATGAGTCGATTCACTGTGACCCCGAAGCAGTAAAGGCACGAGTCTGGACAAATTTAGCACCAGATACACGTCCTCTTCAATAGGAGGTCGAGAGACCTTCAGACGCGCCTGTTTTCCACTCCATCGCCGCCAGCATAATAGGCTTGTCGTTTACAAGTGTTATTCGTGCCACTTTGCCCTTCTGCCATGGTCTTCAGCACATTTCCCCTCTATAAGCATTCATAATCACTAACATCAAGACCTGCCTCTTCAATGTGCAGCGAAGTGCGAGAGAGCGGCACTTAGCCCTGATGATTTTAACACGCACAGATTGCGGGTCCGATCTTCAAACGGCGGTGTTTGTGTTTCCGTACATTCTAGTCGCTGGTTTAAAGAATGCGAACAAAAAACTGCTAAAGCTGCTGCATAAAACGAGACTATGCTTCGCATTGTTGCGACTTAGCACTTCTAAACCTTGCACGAATGCAAATCTGGAGAAGTAAATGAAATTGATTCACCAGGATGTTTCCGGGATTAGAGATTATTAGCTATAAAAAGAGGAGGTACAAACATGATTGTTTTCTCTGAGAGTCAGAGGTTGAGGAGCGACCTGGAAGAAGTATGTCAAATTATGAGAGGCATGGATTGAATAGACAGTCCGAATCTTTTTACCGTATATAGTAGAGGGCATAGGTTTAAGATAAGAGGGGGAAAGATTAAAGATTTTTCTAAGCTTTTTTTTCCACCGATAAAGCGCTGCCGAGGCGGGGTTGGAGGTGAAAGCACATACGATTGCAGTTTTTATGGGCAGGTAGACACAAAATGATGGAGTGGACAGGCCCATGAACAGGCAGCGACTGGAGGGATATGGTCCATGAGCAGGCAGAGGGAATTACTGTACTTTAAATTAATATCATGGTCGGGCCTGTTCCTGTGCTGCATTATTTCTATGTTCTATGATTAAGTCAAGTTTATTTGTCACATACACATACACGATGTGCAGTGAAATGAAAGTGGCAATGCCTGCGGATTGTGCACAAAAAAGAATTACAGTTACAGCATATAAATAAAGTTAATAAAGTTACTATAGAGAAGACAAAATTTAGTCCCTGGAGTTATAAAGGTTGACAGAAAAGTTGACAGTTATAAAAGAATCATTTATTCTTTTTCTGACCAGAAATAAAATATTTAACGAGCATTGGGGTCTGTGGTGTCTGAAATCTTATCATCTCAGCGGATATAACTGAGTTCTGAAACAATTCGCCGTCTTTAAAGAACACCAACAGTGCGCACCGGGTGTCATGTATAAATGTCAAAATGTTAAAATATTTCTGTTTATTCGAATTACTGCACAGGGCGAATCGACGGCTTTGATATTACACACGATCATTGCACAAAATTCGCTCAACTTTTAAAGTTAGGTTGTATATTTATTAACGTGGTCGGATTTTACATTCCACCGTTGATTATTTATTTTACAAACCGCGTTGTACCCACGGAAAGGTGGGCTAATGGTGGAATTGGCCCCACTCGTTCGCAAAATGATCATTTGGCCTGAGAGGTTTCCTGGTTTTCCTTTAATTGTGAGGCGGCCGATGCATTTTTTCTGTGCGTTATTTCGTGTGACAGAATTTCGCGATTCCGTTTATATTCTAGAGCTGCCGCATACAATGTATATAGACAATAGACAATAGACAATAGACAATAGACAATAGACAATAGACAATAGGTGCAGGAGGAGGCCATTCGGCCCTTCGAGCCAGCACCGCCATTCAATTTGATCATGGCTGATCATTCTCAATCAGTACCCCGTTCCTGCCTTCTCCCCATACCCCCTGACTCTGCTATCCTTAAGAGCTCTATCTAGCTCTCTGTTGAATGCACTCAGAGAATTGGCCTCCACTGCCTTCTGAGGCAGAGAATTCCACAGATTCACAACTCTCTGACTGAAAAAGGTTTTCCTCATCTCAGTTCTAAATGGCCTACCCCTTATTCTTAAACTGTGGCCCCTTGTTCTGGACTCCCCCAACATTGGGAACATGTTTCCTGCCATATCTGCGGCATTTGATGATTTGGACGAGGTTTATACACTTGTGTACTCCCGGACAGGGAGTGCGATCGATCGCTTCACACAGGGGAACGGGCTGAGGTTTCGGTTATCTGCCCTGCGCAGCAAGGTACTGCTGGAGCGGACCCGACCAGCCTGGTTAATAACCGCTGCACCTGCAAATGTACAATACGCGAAGGTTACGACTTTGTTTCCAGGCCCAATAAAATGCTTTTTTTCCCCCCTCCCAAATATATTGGAGTATTTTTAAATAGTTCCTTGACACCCCGGTGCCGTGCGTCTCTATCGGTTTGCATGTCTTTTTTTTCATTTTGCGCTGGGATTCGCATTCAATCTTTGCCCCTTTTCCTTCCTTTTAATTGTTGCTTGTTAACTTCTGATATGTTGCCCTCCAGCGTCTGTATCCTCTCCCCCCCCCCCCCTCCCCTTTCACCCATCAGTTACCGATATCGTCGGTTGATACAATAAGGAAAATCGTTCCCCCGAACTCTCCCACTCCCGATAAAAGCCAAAACAATTTGCCAAATGACGTCCTTTGCTAAAAAGATGAATAGCGAATGCCCTCACGTCTGGCTGCAAATAAGATACGTCAGATTCCAAATTGCCTGTAATTAATAAAAAGCTACACAAGTATTAACTTCTAACGCAATTAAGACACAGCAGAATTCTAGAAGGCGCAATCAGTTTATTTTTTTATTAATGGCGAAATGGTCAGAAACTTTTAAAAAATAGTGTAAGGTAACTGCCCGTTATAGACTTTAGCTCGATGCTTAGAATGCTTAATGCTGAAGGCTTCTCAGAGAAGGAAGACAGCTCAGCGCCACAGGGGCCGACATTTAACTGTTCCCTGAAATAGTCCACCCACCACAAGTTTTTTCTTCAAAATTAATAGCGCAGGGTTAAATAATCTTGTACAATGGGGATAACTAGGAATGTGCAACACACCCCGGTCTCCCCAGAAAGTGTTCCACGTTACGAGAAAACTCCGTTTGGCAAACTACCGATATTGAGTAATCCCATTATTCACAAGATGCTGGAGTAACTCAGCAGGTCAGGCAGCATCTCGGGAGAGACGGAATGGGTGACGTTTCGGGTCGAGACCCTTCTTCAGACTGATTATTGCATAACTGGGGGGAAAAAAACCTTATCCACTTTAATTTAATATGATGGTACCATTAACTCTCAAACTGCAATCAAAAAAAGATTGTTTATACTTAGGTACGGAACCTTTCGAGAAAGATAACGAATATCTCACGTATCCTTCTCTGGTGCAGGTTTTTCAAACGAGAGTGTTTAATTTTTTTTAAGAGGCCGGTGCATTTAGTCACAGTTTACAGATACACTTGCTTTAGGCAAACGAATACAAGCAGTGAATCTGACGGTGAGCTCTTGGGTACAGCAATGGCATGTAAAATGCAACATCAAAGAAAAACAAAGCGGGATGTCAAACGGTGCTGCTAGCCTGTCGAAAATAGATTTACAGAGCCCGTCCACTTCAGAACATGGCACGCAAGTGCGTGGGTAGATTCGCTGTTACACATCATTTAAAATTACATAAAGACCCCAGGCGATTACACTGAAACCTCCAGATGCACTTAATAATCGCCATCCGATTTAGAGCCAAGAAAATCATCATCGTTCTCTTGCTCACGAATATTTGAGACCGTATAAGTACGGGTTTGCCTCTCAGTGGCTAGATACGCAAACTGGGCGGGCGAACTGGACTGCGTCTTTTAATTTGCGATTAAACTAAATTACGTATTTCGAATTGCGAACTGGACATTGTTTTTAGTTATGGCGAATGCTGGAAGATTAGTCAGATTTAGGTCTTCGCTGGCTTCCGTTATCCAAATTAAGATCATTTGAAGCATCATTTGAAGCTTCCTGACCGGCTGCTTTAAAATTGCACCTCGCCTACTCTTGGGATCAATATATAAAACCTGCTCATTTAAATCAAGAAAGTATTGTAGTAATTTAGCTGGTCAGGCAGCGTCTCTTGAGAAGTTGGATCGATACCGTTATTCAGAGTCAATTAAACGTTTAAAATAAAACTTACTGGTCTCGACCCGAAGCGTCACCTATTCTTTTTCTCCAGAGGTGCTGTCTGACCCAGTGAATTACTTCATCTTTTTGTGTCTATCTTCGGTTTAAAGCAGCATAGACAATAGACAATAGACAATAGGTGCAGGAGGAGGCCATTCGGCCCTTCGAGCCAGCACCGCCATTCAATGTGATCATGGCTGATCATTCTCAATCAGTACCCCGTTCCTGCCTTTTCCCCATACCCCCTGATTCCGCTATCCTTAAGAGCTCTATCCAGCTCTCTCTTGAATACATTCAGAGAATTCAGAGAAGCATCTGCCGAGCCTTGCTATACATACTTATTTTAAATACGGATTTATTAAAAGTTAGCTCGTTGACAGATGATAATGAAATACTCGAGAATGGGTGCAAGCCAGTCATGGTTAGAAACATAGAAACATAGAAAATAGGTGTAGGGGTAGGCCATTCGGCCCTTGGAGCCAGCACCGCCATTCAATATGATCATGGCTGATCATCCAAAATCACTACCCCGTTCCTGCCATCTCCCCATATCCCTTGATTCCGTTAGCCCTAAGAACTAAATCTAACTCTCCCTTGAAAAGATACAGTGAATTGGTCTCCACTGCCTTCTGTGGCAAAGGATTCCACAGATTCACAACTCTCCAGGTGAAAAAGTATTTCCTCATCTCAGTCCTAAATGGCCCACCCCTTATTCTTAAACTGACCCCTGGTTCTGGACTCCCCCAACATCGGGAACATTTGTTCCTGCATCTATGTCCAATCCTCTAAGAATTTTATATGTTTCTATAAGATCTCCTCTCATCCTTCTAAATTCCAGCGAATACAAGCCCAGTCGACCCATTCTTTCACCATACGTCAGTCCCGCCAGCTACTCCGGCAATGACCGGGTGCAATGGGGATTGCACATGCCTTTCACCCCTACCTCACCAATGTTACATTTACACTTTTCAACATTGGATTGAGGTTTAAATCTAAATCTGAACATCGATTATAAAATCTAAATTAAATCTCAACACTGCCCATCAATATTCTAACCGTTAACACTCGCGGTGTTCAGATTGGCTGCATCACCACAGGACCACTGAAGAAAAGATGAGTGCCGGCTAATTTACTTCCCTTTCATGCATCTAGACTGGCGGCATTTCCACCAGTCCAATCTGACCTTATGTAGGAAAGAACTGCAGATGCTGGTTTAAACCGAAGACAGACACAAAAAGCTAGAGTAACCCCAACGGGACAGGCAGCATCTCTGGAGAGAAGGAATAGGTGACGTCTTCGTTTGAAGAAGGGTCTCGACTCGAAACGCCACCCATTCCATCTCTCCAGAGATGCTGCCTGTCCCGCTGAGTTACTACTCCAGCTTTTTGTGTCTATCTTTCACCTTCTTAGTTGACCAGTAGCAGTAAGCAGTAAGAAACTCCACATAGTACATAGCTCAAAGTATATGTTCGTAGTCCCGAGTTGCAACAACAAATCGTTAACCTCTGTACGACAGGCCGTTGTAAAGGTTTGGGTATCAGTATGTGGTGCATTTTTATTGAATCACTGCGCCCCCCGGGGCCTTTTGGAATGGAACCGATGTCGTTGGATCACTTCAGGTCGACCAGTGTCCAATCAGCAATGGTCCGTGAAATTTGATTCCTTAAGTAACAACATTTCCCCCATAAATACGACAGGATATTTATCTGGGACTTAGGGTCAATATAAGAAATCCAATCGTGCTTTTAGTATTTAAAATTAAGATGTAATTTTTATTCTACGAAATAATTGTTGAAGAATGCATATTCGAGACCGCTTTTTAAATGTCTCCGGTTACTTTCAACGCAGCTCGCATTTTTTGAACCACTTGTCTCGGTGACTTTACATTCAGTCCAGTCCACCTCAATCATCGACCGTGGGACTGAAATAGAAACGGCCCAAACTCCGTGCATGAAATTCATATACTACCTGTCATTGTGTGTATGAACAGCCCAAACAACATGGACATTAACCAATAACAAGAGCCTACGGTATAAAATGGAGATTATAAATTACAAGGATTTCAAACTCTTTCCGAAAACAGCAGCATTATTGTGATAATGTTTGTGTGCGTGTGTAATTTATAGTGCAATTACAAATGCCCGTGCACTCATTTCTAAAGGAATTTGCCGTGTATTGGACAGATGAAATGTTCCATGCTCCGAAGTGATAATTGTTCTTATATCAAGCGTTCGAAAAGTAAAGCAACATTTGGAATAGAGCGTTCAGGGAAAATGCCACCCACATCGCAGTCTGTACATACACAACTTGCCGTCATTAATCTGCGAGTGTTCATTTTAGGCAAAAGAACTGGAGCGCCACCGTGTGAACGTCAGTTTATCTGACACCAGTGATTCAGTGCTATTGCAGGTACTAAATGCATACTGCTGGTATATTTCAATTCTCACAGCAGTAATGCCAGAGCAGTAATATTGTCATCACCCATGACATGGATTTTGAATGGAAAATCTCCAGTGCACTTGTATTTACCTTAACGCCTATGAACTCGTTGGAGACCTTTGAACTCATTGGAGACCTTTGAACTTCATTAGAACTATCTTTGTTCAGACTTTATCAGAATTCATCTTGCAGCAAATGTAGCTCCCTTCGCCCTATATCTGTGCACTCTGGTCGACTTGATTATAATGATGTATAGCCATTCATTTGACTGGAAAACACACAACAAGGCACTTTTGCACTGTACCTTCACACACATAACAATAATATACCGAACGAAAAATAACCAGAAGAAAATAGTTTCTGAAAAATAACCTCCTGGATCTGAAAGGAATGGTACTGCATGCTATTAGGGGCTTGGGGAATGTAAGTGGGCCATAGGGAATGGGGTTGGAGTTGGGGTTGCCATTCCCAATGGGGTTGCCATTCTTAATGGCATATCTTCAGGATCAGTGTCCTACAACAGGACGCTGTGCATTACCAGCTGTTCTGAGGGACCCATACTGAAACAAACATAAGCTGTAATGGAGACATGAGGAATGCAGATGATGGAATCTTGAGTAAAACACAATGTGCTGGAATAACACAGTGCCCAGATAGCATCTGCAAAGGGAATACATAGATGACATTTTGGGTCCGTGCAGTCTGAAGAAGGATCATGACCCAAAAATTCACTTATCCATTCCCTCCACAGATGCTGCTTGGCCCATTGAGTTATTCAAGCACTAGGTGTTTTAACCAGGCGTTGCTGGAATGTCATCAGCTCCGTGAAAGACATGTTTTAATTTGCCCAATGCTTACTGGACAGGTATGTACCTGGGTAGGAAAGGTTTAGCGGGATATGGATCATGGAATATGGGACTAGAGTACATGGGGCATCTTAGTCAGCATGGGCAAGTTGGGCTGAAGTGCCTGTTTCAAGCTGTATGACTCTATGACTATATGGTCTAGTGCAAAGAATTGCATGCTTCCAAACACTGTCGACTGGTATACATCAGGGTGCAGCACTCTATTCTGAGGACTGCATTGAAGCTTGGTGACACTGCCACAATGGACTTGCAAAGAAATTCCAGAACATGGAAATGAACAATGAGGGACTGGCCCTCAGACCTATTGCTGATGGAGCATTTGGGACTAAAGAATGGATGACATGTTAATTTAGGTATTGTAGGTGAATGTTATTATATCTTCAGCACAGTGAGGACTGGGCGAGGTAGAGAAAGGCATCCTGAAGTATCGCCACAGCACGTGGTTCAAGACCCTGGAGGCCAGGTGCCAACACCACAAAATTGTCTACAGCAACAGCAACACATTCATCAATCCAATGGCCAGAGACAGCTTCACACGTGGAAGCTGTGGGAGGGTCTGCCTGTGAAGGATAGGCCTGGTCACAGGAGGAAATTCAACCACAGATGTACATTCCCCTCTCCAAGCAGGACAACATTAAAGCCACACCATCATCTCTCGTATATGGATGAATGCCGACAAAAAAATGAGTACAGATAATGTAATATAGTATTTTATGAATGATGTATATTAGGGAAAGGGGGGGGGGATTAATTGGCCATAAGAATGAACTCTCTTCTCCTGATGAAATGACTGCAAACCCCATTGCTAGACAGAAAATCCATGACCTCTCAGCATGTGTGTTAAAATTATCAAATTGATTTCTACTAATGCAGAATTTCTCTGGCATCCAGAAGCTTTCAAACGCTATTAAATAAAAAAGAATACAGGAACAAAAGTCACCTGAAATAGCCAAAACATTTTTAAATGATTAAAGCCATCAGAGTAAATGCAATTTTATTTTAAAAGACCATTTGTCTTTTTTGCTGAACTACTGTAGCTTTCCATTCAATTGAATAGGACCGCAGATAACACAAGGTGCTAACCTGCAAGAAGATCCATGAGCCTTAGTTTTACTGCTGAGGTCTTACAGCAAGTTCATACTTTGCTCTGGGACTCTACACAGAGTCCAATGGCAGACCACCTCGCAGGGATCTTCATAAGTTCATAAGTGATAGGAGCAGAATTAGGCCATTCAGCCCATGAAGTCTACTCTGCTATTCAATCATGGCTGATCTATCTTTCTCTCTTAACCCTAGCATTTATTTCTAGAGGACTAGAATACAAAAATAGAGATGTAATGCCGAGGCACTGGTCAGACCGCATTTACCAGTAATGTCACAATTTCCAAGTATATATAAACATTTTTTTTCAAAATTATATATTATTCACATAATATATTTCCAGACAATGCAGGACATTGAATTGTCTTCATTCACTGTATTGAGCATACCCTTACAATCACCTACAAGATTTATGTTAAGTCAAAATGTATCAGTTTTTCAGTGCCAAACATTTCATCAGTAATGAGTTAGAAACATAGGAGCATAGAAACTAGGTGCAGGAGGAGGCAATTCGCCCCTTCGAGCCAGAACTGCCATTCATTGTGATCATGGCTGATCATCCACAATCAGTAACTTGTGCCCAACTTCTCCCCATATCCCCTAATTCCACTAATTATCAGTTAGGTAAGTTATTGCACAGGTCCATTTGTGAAACAATCTATACAGTGGTCTTTCCCTTTAAATCTACTGCCAAATCTACTAAATTTGGATTCATAAACTGAGATGTTCAAAGGCAAATGCTAGCAATTAGCTGCAGTGCTGCCAGAAACAAAACCTCAGCAAAATCCATTTGAACTGTCAATGTAACAAAAAAAAGAAAGGCAACCAAACCCTTTTTAAAGAAATGGGGAGAAGCCCATTGAGGTAAAATAACTGTCTATACTTAAGACAATAATTGTCTTAAACTTTTGTTATTTTAGCCAAGATATTTAATTGGGATTTGTACTCCCAAACAGTGAGTCGGAAAAAAGCAACGACTCATTTTGCAACCTTATTGTTCAGCCTGTTTATTGATGCAGATATTCCTGCTTTTTAAAAAATGAGAAAAATAGTGGTTTTATTGTTTATGCAAAAATATTACGGCAACTTCAGAGGAGAACAAGAACCATGGTTATACACAAATATGTAGAGATTGCTAAACAATTGCACAGTGATCTTTATGAAACTGCCATGCCACAGCCTGACACTTCATTGAAATGCATTGAACAATGTGAAGTTACTTGATTTTGCTTTCCATCACAGTGAGGAATGTGGAGGAGTCACTGTGGCGGATGTTTATGTTAAAATGTGTTTTGTTGCTTTTTAATGGTATGACTGTATGGCAAATCAAATTCCTCGTATGTTGCAAACATACTTGGCTAATAAAGTATGATTATGATTATGATGAACTAAATTCATCATAGAAATTTAAATCCGACCCATCTGGTCCATTAAATCTGGTCCATTCCAATCTAAATAATGATTGAATCAGCATTAATAAATAACAAATAACTTCCATGATGCCAGAAACTATCCTTTATAAATATGAATGTTCTCATTAATTCGTATTTGGTTGATGGCGATATTAAAACAAAATTATGCTTCTTTGTTCTTTCTTTTTCCCTTATTTGCACTTCCAATCAGTTTTTTTTTTCCTTTTTCTGTTCATGTTCTCTGGCGAGCACATTCATTTGCTGCTCTAATTGCTTAACAACACACATAATTCACAGCTCACTGAAGCCTGAATTCCCTCCCAATTTGCTCAATTTCCCATTGAAAGATGTTTATGTTATCACATACCTACTGCAACCAGGTACTTACTCCCTGTATAATACTTAAATGCACCTCAAAAATCTGACTTCCCTGTTATGCTTAAAACCGCACTTTACAGTAAAATTGAACAGTGGATCACCATTGGAATCGTTGATGCCTGTTTGAGCCAAATCACCAGGTTAGTATTCCTATTTTATACCAACTTGCCTTCAGTTTTAGGACAAGTGCGCCACCTAATGTGGAAAGTGGAGATTGCACCTGAACATTTCTCATCATTTAGTTTCAAATGTATACAAATTATATATAATTTAATTTACAATACAATACAATACAATACAATATATCTTTATTGTCATTGTACAGGGGTACAACGAGATTGGGAATGCGCCTCCCATACGATGCAATAATTTAATTAGCTAGTCAGTATTAATTTAAACAACAACAACCCAATGAAACAGATTGTAACAGTTTTAAGACAGAATAAAATGCAAGTAGATCTGTGCCGGATCACTGTGCGTTTTGACCATCCGGCTCAGCAGGACCGGTTCATAGCAGCTATGGCCCTGGGGATGAAGCTGTTCCTGAGTCTGGAGGTGCGGGCGTAGAAGGCCTTGTATCGTCTGGCTGATGGAAGGAGTTCGAACAGGCTGTTGCAGGGGTATGAAGAGTCTTTGTGGATGCTGGTGGCTTTTCTGAGCCATTGTGTGTTGTAGATGCCCTCCAAGGCTGGTAGCTGACCACATTGGTCCCATTAGCCACCTTTGCTGGGATCATCCAGAAGAAGGTGGTGGACTTCTTCTGGGGCAACGGAAAGCACTGGGTGTCTGCAGCGGTCCTGAGTCTCCCGATTGAGGAGGGCGGGCAGTCGCTGGTGTGCATCCGCACCCAGTTGGTGGCTCTCCGCCTCAGGACTCTGCAGAGATACCTGTACTCGGAGCGTCCTCCGAGGTGGCATGTGCTGGCGACGCACTTTTTCCAACGGGGCCGCTGCCTTCATGCAGGTATTCGGATCCCGATGGTGGGCGTCAGCCGTGCTGTCCTGCTGGGGATGCCTGGCTTCTACCGGGACTTGCTGAGAGTCTGGAACCTGGTTGCTGTCGACCGGGCCCCCCCTCCGCGGACGGAGGGCGATGGCCCAGGCGTGAGAGCAGCCGGCCCTTGTCCCGTCCCGCCGGGTGTCGGGGGGGCTCAAACGTGTGGAGTACTTGCGGCTGAGCAAACCCCCGCTCAACCGGAAGTACTCGTCGGACCCAGGCGCCGTAATCCTTCCCGGGAGCCGGTCCCACACAACATGAGCCGCATTTCCTCGACACCCTTCATCTCCCTCCGAGACGCAGGGAAGCGTGTCCTGTACAGGCTCCTCCTCCACACCCTGCACTTCCTCGCCCTGGTCCACCGTCCGGACACTAAGTGGCGGTCGGTGTTGCCTTCCGGTCGCGAGGTGACCCCGCGGTGGTGGTCCCTCTACGCAGGGATTCTGCCCCTCTCCATCGGGGACCTGGGGTGGAAGGTATTGCACCGAGGAGTCCCCTGCAACCTGTTCCTCGCACGGTTCACAGACTCGCCAGCCGCCTGCCACTTTTGCGGGTTGGAAGAGTCTGTGTACCACGTGTACATGGAGTGTGTGAGGTTGCAGCCCCTGTTCCAATATCTAAAGGGGCTGCTCCTTGCTTTTTGGCTGCATTTTTCACCCACCATCCTCATCTTTGGACACCCTGTGCGTAGGGGAGAGGGTCGGGCCGAAGATGTCCTGGTTGGGTTGCTCCTGGGCCTGGCCAAGCTAGCCATCCGCGACTCACGGCGCCAGGCGGAAGAGGGCTCTGCCCGAGCCAGCTGCCTACCCCTTTTCCGGGGTTACATCCGCACCCGGGTGGTGTTGGAGAGGGACTACGTGCTGTCCACGGGCACCCTGGAGGATCTCCGGGACCGCTGGGCACCGCGGGGGATTGGATGTATCCTGGATGGGGATTGTAATATAATTGTATAATAGTTTCAATTGATATATTTGTTTGTATAATATTCTGGTGGTGGGTTCTGTTTTGGTTTTATTGTATTGTATATATTATTTTAATATTTGAATAAATATTTTTGATTAAAAAAAAAAAATTTAAAAATAAAAGGCTGGTAGCTGTGTTCCGATGGTCCTCTGAGCTCTATGGACTACCCGCTGAAGAGCTTTCCTTTCTGCCTCCGTGCAGCTGAGGTACCACACAGGGATGCCATGTGTTAGGATGCTCTCTATAGTGCAGCGGTAGAAGGTCGTCAGCAGCTGTTGGGGTAGACCAGACTTCTTCAGTGTTCTTAGGTAGAACAGTCGTTGCTGTGCCTTCTTGACCAATGCAGCAGTGTTATTGGACCATGTTAGGTCCTCCGAAATGTGAGTGCCCAGAAACTTGAAGCTGGACACTCGCTCCACACTGTCCCCGTTGATAAAGATCGGGGCGTATTCCCCGTTATGTGACCAACGGAAGTTGATGATCAGCTCCTTGGTCTTGGTAGTATTTAGGGACAGGTTGTTATCAGAGCACCAGTCCGCCAGGTTCTGCACCTCCGCTCTGTATTTTGTTTCATCACCGTTGGTGATCAGCCCGATCACCGTTGTGTCATCTGCAAACTTGACAATGGTGTTGGTGTCGAATGCAGGAACACAGTCGTGTGTGAAAAGGGAGTAGAGCATGGGGCTCAGAACACAGCCCTGTGGTGTGCCGGTACTCAGGGTGATAGTGGAGGACAGGTGCGGGCCCATTCTCACTGACTGCGGTCACTCCAGCAGGAAGCCAAGGATTCAGTCGCATAATGATGAGCTGAGGCCTAGCTGGTGGAGTTTAGTGATGAGCTTGGTGGGGATGACCGTGTTGAAGGCAGAGCTATAGTCAATGAATAGCATCCTCACGTACGTGCTCTGTCTCTCCAGGTGAGTCAGGACAGTGTGAAGAGCCAGAGAGATGGCGTCCTCTGTGGATCTATTTGCCCTGTATGCAAATTGATGTGGGTCCAGTGAGTCAGGGATGCTGGATTTGATGTGTGAGAGGACCAGCCTTTCAAAGCACCATGATTATAGGAGTTAGGGCAACCGGACGGTAGTCGTTCAGGTTGGTGATTTTTGTTTTTTTCGGCACCAGCACTATGGTAGCCGACTTCAGGCACTTGGGAACCGTAGCCAGAGATAGTGACAGGTTAAAGATCCTGGTGAATACCTCAGCCAACTGTTCAGCATTGTCCTTAAGTACCCTTCCTTGAACTCCATCCGGGCCTGCAGCCTTGCGTGGGTTGACCCTTTGCAGAGCGCGTTGTACTTCCTGTGTGCTCAGTTGCAAGACCAGTCCCTCCCTAAATTTAATACAATTTACAAGTTTAATTAAATACAAGAATTCACAAGTCAGGAAACATCATATATTATTGTATATATGAATTAAAATTGATACAAATTATTGTAGTCAATAAATGATACATGGTACTATTTCTATTGCAATGCCCAAACTGAGAAATAAAGCTAAAATAAATGCAAACCTGTAAGTACAGGCGACTAAAATGATAAAACTTTTAATACTAGGATCATTTGTATTATCTGATAATTTGGATATTATTTTAAAGAATATAATATTTATTATTTGTGTTTCTTAATTAAATCTTCTTCAGCAAATTATTTGGAAAACATGCACTTCAGAAATTAATATTGCAGCCCTAGTAAAGTCTGAGTAGGGTAATCCCAAAATAACCTTTGAACCATTCAAGAATCTGATAACAGCAGGGAAGAAGCTGTTCTTGCATCTGGTGGTATGTGCAATCAAGCTTTTGTATTATCTGCCCAATAAGGCAAATGACCGGGATGTGAGTGAACCTTGATTATATTGGCTGCTTTCCTCAGGCAGTGCGAAATATAGATGGAGACAAAATGGGGGGAGGTGGGAGGTAGGGGTGTGAGTGGTCTGCAAGCTGCATTGTCTTGCAGTCTGGAGCAGAGCAGTTGGCATACCAAGAGATGATGCATCCAGATAGCATGCTTTTACAAACATAGAAACATAGAAAATAGGTGCAGGAGTAGGCCATTCGGCCCTTCGAGCCTGCACCGCCATTCAATATGATCATGGCTGATCATCCAGCTCAGTAACCTGTACCTGCCTTCTCTCCATACCCCCTGATCCCTTTAGCAAAAAGGGCCATATCTAACTCCCTCTTAAATATAGCCAATGAACTGGCCTCAACTACCTTCTGTGGCAGAGAATTGCACAGACTCACCACTCTCTGTGTGAAGAAATGTTTTCTCATCTCGGTCCTAAAAGACTTCCCCCTTATCCTTAAGCTGCGACCCCTGGTTCTGGACTCCCCCAACATCGGGAACAATCTTCCCGCATCTAGCCTCTCCAAACCCTTAAGAATTTTATATGTTTCTATAAGATCCCCCCTCAGTCTTCTAAATTCCAGCGAGTACAAGCCCAGTCTATCCAGTCTTTCCTCATATGAAAGTCCCGCCATCCCAGGGATCAATCTGGTGAACCTTCTCTGTACTCCCTCTAAGGCAAGAACGTCTTTCCTCAGGTTAGGAGACCAAAACTGCACACAATACTCCAGGTGCGGTCTCACCAAGGCCCTGTACAACTGCAGCAGAACCTCCCTGCTCCTAAACTCAAATCCTCTTGCTATGAATGCCAACATACCATTCGTTTTCTTCACTGCCTGCTGCACCTGCATGCTTGCTTTCAATGACTGGTGCACCATGACACCCAGGTCACGTTGCATCTCTCCTCCTCCCAATCGGTCACCATTCAGGTAATACTCTGCTTTCCTGTTCTTGCCGCCAAAGTGGATAACCTCACATTTATCCACATTATATTGCATCTGCCATGCATTTGCCCACTCGCCTAAACTATCCAAGTCACTCTGCAGCCTCCTAGCATCCTCCTCACAGCTAACACTGCCACCCAGCTTCGTGTCATTCGCAAACTTAGAGATGTTGCATTCAATTCCCTCGTCCAAATCATTAATATACACTGTAAATAACTGGGGTCCCAGCACTGAGCCTTACGGTACCCCACTAGTCACTGACTGCCATTCCGAAAAGGACCCGTTTATTCCTACTCTATGCTTCCTGTCCGCCAACCAATTTTCTATCCACCTCAACACTGAACCCTCAATACCGTGTGCTTTAAGTTTGTACACCAATCTCCTATGTGGGACCTTGTCGAAGGCCTTCTGAAAGTCCAGATATAACACATCGACTGGTTCTCCCTTATCCACTCTACTAGTTACATCCTCGAAAAATTCTATAAGATTCGTCAGACATGATTTGCCTTTGGTAAATCCATGCTGACTTTGTCCGATGATTTCACCACTTTCCAAATGTGATGCTATCACATCTTTAATAACTGACTCTAGCATTTTCCCCACTACCGATGTTAGGCTAACTGGTCTATAATTCCCCGTTTTCTCTCTCCCTCCCTTTTTAAAAAGTGGGGTTACATTAGCTACCCTCCAGTCCTCAGGAACTACTCCAGAATCTAAAGAGTTTTGAAAAATTATCACTAATACATCCACTATTTCTGAGGCTACTTCCTTAAGCACTCTGGGATGCAGCCTATCTGGCCCTGGGGATTTATCTGCCTTTAATCCATTTAATTTACCTAACACCACTTCCCGACTAACCTGGATTTCCCTCAGTTCCTCCATCTCATTAGACCCCCGGTCCCCCGCTATTTCCGGCAGACGGTTTATGTCTTCCTTAGTGAAGACAGAACCAAAGTATTTGTTCAATTGGTCTGCCATCTCCTTGTTCCCTATGATCAATTCACCTGTTTCCGACTGCAAGGGACCTACATTTGTCTTAACTAATCTTTTTCTCTTGACATATATATAAAAGCTTTTGCAGTCAGTTTTTATGTTCCTTGCCAGTTTTCCCCCATAATCTATTTTCCCTTTCCTAATTAAGCCCTTTGTCCTCCTCTGCTGGACTCTGAATTTCTCCCAGTCCTCTGGCATGCTACTTTTTCTGGCTAATCTGTATGCTTCATCTTTTGTTTTAATACTATCCTTGATTTCCCTTGTTAGCCACGGATGCACTACCTTTCCTGGTTTGTTCTTTTGCCAAACTGGGATGAACACTTGTTGTAGTTCATCCATGCGACCTTTAAATGCCTTCCATTGCATGTCCACCGTCAACCCTTTCAGCATCAATCGCCAGTCTATCTTGGACAATTCACGCCTCATACCCTCAAAGTTACCTTTCTTTAAGTTCAGAACACTTGTTTCTGTATTGACTTTGTCACTCTCCATCCTAATGAAGAACTCTACCATATTATGATCACTCTTGCCCAAGGGGCCTCGCACAACAAGACTGCTAACTAACCCTTCCTCATTACTCAATACCCAGTCTAGAATGGCCTGTTCTCTCATTGGTTCCTCGACATGTTGGTTTAGAAAACCATCTCTCAAACATTCCAAGAAATCCTCTTCCTCAGCACCCCTGCCAGTTTGGTTCACCCAATCTATATGTAGATTGAAGTCACCCATTATAACTGCTGCACCTTTAGTGCACGCATTTCTAATTTCCTGCTTGATGCCATCCCCAACCTCACTACTGCTGTTAGGTACACAACTCCCACTAACGTTTTCTGCCCCTTAGTGTTTCGTAGCTCTACCCATATCGATTCCACTTCCTCCAAGCTAATGTCCTTCCTTTCCACTGCTTTAATCTCCTCTCTAACCCGTAACGCTACCCCACCTCCTTTTCCTTTCTGTCTATCCCGCCTGAATATAGAATATCCCTGGATGTTGAGCTCCCAGCCTTGGTCACCCTGGAGCCATGTCTCCGTAATCCCAACTATATCATAATCATTAATAACTATCTCCACATTTAATTCATCCACTTAATTCATTTTGATGGTGCATCTATGCAAATTGGTAACAGTCATCGGAGGCAGGCTGAATTTCCTTACAATTCTGAGGAAGTGGAAGCGTCGGTGTGCTTTCTTGACCATAGTGTCAATGAGATTGGACCTGGACAAATTGTTAATGATATTTACACTACTGAAGAAATTTAAAGTTTTCGACCATCTAAACATCAGCATGCTTGATACAAAGCAATGCCTAAATGCCAAACCGCTTTCTGAAGTCAATGACCAGCTCCTTGATATTGCTGACCTTGAGGGAGAGGTTATTGCCCTGACACTCATGCTACTAAGCACTCTATTTCCTTCCTATACTCCACCTTGTCATTGTTTGATATCTAGCCCACTACCATGGTTTCATCTGCAAACTTGTAAATGAAGTCAGAACAGAATTTGGCTACATTGTCAAGAGTGCATAATGATTTTTGTAAAATAAATCACTTCTTGGATCCTTCACTAAGGTAGACCTGTAACAGAATTCACAGCTGCATTGTTTTTAATATGTATCGTAGTGTTACTGTGATAAGCAATGAGGAAGTCAGGTTGCTTTTGCTTTGTTCTATGTTTGTAATCATCTTGGAAAATTTGGGGAGTTTTAGCTAATTTTATCTTTCAGTTTCTTTATAACTTGACATTTTAATTATTTTTAATTTACTTACCTCATGTTTAATACCCTTCAAATATTTCTGAATAACCAAATCATTCAATTACATCTAAAAACCTTTCCAACTTTCCATAAGCACAGTCTCAGTCAAGTACATGTGTATAGGAAAGTGCACTGAGACAGTATGCAAGACCCGCCATGTTTTGGCACCATTTTCCATGATTCAAATCCCATTTGTTATAAGTGTTGAATTCTTACCCTGTCCATAAAGTCCCATTGTCCTGGTAGCATCGTGGGGTCAGACCAGCCAAGCAGAGTTGATAGTGCCTCCGCCGCTGTTCCACCACTCCGTGCCGCTGCAGACCACGTCCGATCCACGCGCTCGGCCTCTTGGAACGGCGCCTTATTCACGCGAGCCCCAGGCTGCAGCCGGGCTTCCAGTGGCCCACTCCACCTTTGACAGATATCATGGGCAAGTGTGCTGTTGGGGGTCCCGCCAATGATCAGTACATTCTGCTGGGGCTTTGAATGCTTTGACTTAGCGAGGTGGGTTTTCTCCATCCAAATGTAATTTGATTGTGAGAGTAACATGACCTAATTCATGGCAGCAGGCCCATACCAGTAAATACAGCACAATTCACACCATGGGATAAAGTATCTACTAACAAGAGTCAAACATATTTCATGTATTCAATTAGCATTCATTTGCTAATATCACTAACAATAATTTCTATAAATCATTTTGAGACGAGTGAAAACTATTTAGTCTGTTCAACCTGTTCCTACCATAGTTAGAAAACATGGTTAAACTAGATTTTAATTTGAATTGTCCAAATTAATTTACTAATCCAAATAAAGTTTGCTTAAAATATTTTGGCAACTTTATATTTAAATTTCCAATTGATCTGGCTCATAGCTTTTTGATGGAGACAGTTCTAGTTGTAAGAATTGCTTTGTTGGGGGGTAGTGTGAATTGTGAGGAAGATGCAATAAGGCTGCAGGGTGACTTGGACAGGTTGTGTGAGTGGGCGGATACATGGCAGATGCAGTTTAATGTAGATAAGTGTGAGGTTATTCACTTTGGAAGTAAGAATAGAAAGGCAGATTATTATCTGAATGGTGTCAAGTTAGGAGGAGGGGGAGTTCAATGAGATCTGGGTGTCCTAGTGCATCAGTCAATGAAAGGAAGCATGCAGGTTCAGCAGGCAGTGAAGAAAGCCAATGGAATGTTGGCCTTCGTAACAAGAGGAGTTGAGTATAGGAGCAAAGATGTCCTTCTACAGTTGTACCGGGCCCTGGTGAGACCGCACCTGGAGTACTGTGTGCAGTTTTGGTCTCCAAATTTGAGGAAGGATATTCTTGCTATGGAGGGCGTGCAGCGTAGGTTCACTAGGTTAATTCCCGGAATGGCGGGACTGTCGTATGTTGAAAGGCTGGAGCGATTGGGCTTGTATACACTGGAATTTAGAAGGATGAGGGGGGATCTTATTGAAACATATAAGATAATTAGGGGATTGGACACATTAGAGGCAGATAACATGTTCCCAATGTTGGGGGAGTCCAGAACAAGGGGCCACAGTTTGAGAATAAGGGGTAGGCCATTTAGAACGGAGATGAGGAAGAACTTTTTCAGTCAGAGGGTGGTGAAGGTGTGGAATTCTCTGCCTCAGAAGGCAGTGGAGGTCACTTCGTTGGATGCTTTCAAGAGAGAGCTGGATAGAGCTCTTAAGGATAGCGGAGTGAGGGGGTATGGGGAGAAGGCAGGAACGGGGTACTGATTGAGAGTGATCAGCCATGATCGCATTGAATGGCGGTGCTGGCTCGAAGGGCTGAATGGCCTACTCCTGCACCTATTGTCTATTGTCTATTGTCTATTACCTCCACATCCCTGATAGGAAACTCTGAAGAAGGGTCTCGACCCGAAATGTCACCCATTCCTTCTCTCCAGAGATGCTGCTGTCCCGCAGAGTTACTCTAGCTTTTTGTGTCTATTCCCTCCATATAGCTTAGCTCTAATTTTATTATTTTATCCCTTTTTGGATCCTTCACCAGATCAAATCATTTCCCTGTAACTACACCTTTAAATACTTCAATCGCATTAACCACCTTAATAACATCCCTTGCTAACATTCTGTGCAAGAGAGAGTGCAAGCCCAGATTATGCAACCTGGTCTCATATTATAACCCTTTTATCAGAGGTAGAAGTATGTTGAATCTTTACAACTGCAGAGCTGATTCCCAGAGATCCAATTCCCAGTGTTCTTGATGTGTGCTAACCACTATCATGTCATTATTATATAGCATAATTTCCACTCTATGAATTCAACCAACTTTAAGTAAGTGCTAACCTTTGAAATCATCACACCTAATACCCTTTATCAATTGCACTAATTGGATTCTTAAATCTCTCTGCTTCATCTGCTGTTTCTAATTTTTTATCATTTCGGAAAAATGACACCTGGTAATAATGTTTGTAATGTAAATTGTGAACTGGGCTTCAACAGAGCAGACGGTAAACCAAGGGCCCATCGCTCTTCCCTGTAGGATGCCACAGATCTCCAGGAACTCAGGTGAGGAACAACACCACAGGAATTGCCCGAAATGTCTCGGGCAATAGTTATCAATCTGTCAACATCACTGAAACAAATGATTTGGTCATTAACACATTTTTGTGTGTGGCAACTTGCTATGCATTAAAATAACTAACATTGAACACCTTGATATCATGAAATATGTTATACAAAAACCTCCTGATTCATATTCATGTCCTCTCTACTAACTTAGTCAGCTGCCTCTATTTCATGATATCATTTGTGTCTGCTTTTGAATCAACCTATCATGTGCTAAAAGCTTCATTCATGCTTTTGTTCCTTCACATACAATTATTCTAATACGCTCCAAGGTGGACACTTACCTTTGGCTCTGCACATTCTGAAGCACTTTGAGTCATAGAGTCATAGAGTGATACAATGTGGAACCAGGCCCTTCAGCCCAACTTGTCCACACCAGCTAACATGTCCTCGCTACACTAGTCTCACCTGCCTGCATTTGGTCCATATCCTTCCAAAACTGTACTATCCATGTACCTGTCTAACTGTTTCAGAAATGTTGGGATAGTCCCGGCCTCAAATATCTCCTCTGGAAGCTTGTTCCAAACACCCACCGCCCTTTGTGTGAAAAAGTTACCCCTCAGATTCCTATTAAATATTTTCCCCTTCATCTTAAACCTCTGTCCTCTGGTCCTCGATTCCCCTACTTTGGGCAAGAGACTCTGTGCATCTACCTGATCCATTCCTCTCATGATTTTATACACCTCAATAAGATCACCCCTCATCCTCCTGTGCTCCAAGGAATAGTGTCTCAGCCTCTCCCTATAGCTCAGACCCTCTGGCCCTGGCAACATCTCTGTAAACCTTTGTATCCTTTCTAGCTTGACAACATCTTTCCTATAACATGCTGCCCAGAACTGAGCACAATACTCGAAATGCGACCTCACCAACGTCTTAAACAACTGCAACATGAGCTCCCAACTACTATACACTGTCTGATGAAGGTCAATGTGCTAAATGCCTTTTTGACCACCCTACCTAGCTGCAACTTCACCTTCAAGGAATCATGCACCTGCACTCCTAGATCCCTCTGCTCTACAACACTCCCCAGAGCCCTACCATTCAGTGTGTGGGTCCTGCCCATGTCCTTCCCAAAATGCAATACCTTACATTTCTCTGTATTAAATTCCATCAATCATTCCTCAACATACCAGGCCAATAGATCAATATCCTGCTGCAATCTTTCAGAACCATCTTCACTATCTACAAAACCACTCACTCTTGTATCATCTTCTGCTTGTATCCAAGCAAACCTAATTTTCAGACATCTGTCCTCCTTCAACCAACACCAATTTAGGTTTTAGGTTCAGAAAAGAGCAAATGTAAAAAGCTCATGATTAAACATCTCCTTGACCTTGCCCCTCTCTCCCTCTATAATTCCTAAGGAACACAGCCCTACATGAGCTCTGCAATACTTCAATTCGGTCTTTTTTTCCATCTCTTCTTTCCTTCAGATCCATTATTCCGCACACAATTCACTCCCTAAATCTTCCCTTTCTTCATAATGTTTTTCCTCCTCCTTTGAGATCCTTTTGAGAATCTAATTCCATCAAGTTTTTTGTCACCTTTCTTGCTTTCTCTATGAACCTCATGAAGGTTGCATAAAGTGGTTGGCATTGCCCAGTCCATCGTCCTCCCTAACATTGAAAGGATCTGCAGTAAATGTTCCCTCACTAATATCATTCATATTTTCTAAATGGGGAGAGAATCCAGAAATCGGAGGTGCAAGAGGGACTTGGGATTGCTGGTGCAGGATTCCCAAAAAGTTACTCTGTAAGTCGAATCACTAGTAAAGAAAGAAAATTCAATGCTAGCATTTATTTCAAGAGGACTTGTATACAAAAATAGGGATGTAATGTTGAGGCTCTATAATGCGCTGGTAAGGCCGCATTTGGAATATTGTGAACAATTTTGGGCACCATATCTGAGAAAGGATGTGCTGGCTCTGGAGAGGGTGCAGAGGAGGCTTACAAGAATGATCCCTGGAATGAATAGGTTAACCTATGATGGTTAACCTATGATGAGTGTTTGTCAGCACTGGGCCTGTACTCGCTGGAATTTAGAAGAATGAGGGGGGACCTCATTGAAACATACAAAATAGTAAAAGGCTTGGATAGATTGGATGTGGAGAGGATGTTTCCACTAGTGGGACAGTCTAGGACTAGAGGTCATAGCCTCAGAGTAAAAGGACGTTCTTTTAGGAAGGAGATGAGGAGAAATGTCTGTAGTCAGAGGGTGGTGAATCTGTGGAATTCTTTGCCACATAAGGTTGTGAGGCCGTCAGTGGATATTTTTAAGGCAGAGATAGATTCTTGATTAGTACAGGTGTCAGAGATTACGGGGATAAAGCAGGAGAATAGGGTTAGGAGGGAGATATAGATCAGCCATGATTGAATGGCAGAGAAGACTTGATGAGCCGAATGAATTAATTCTACTCTTTTCACATGACCTTATGATCTATCACAGCCATCATCAAAGACCAACACTATCCAGGTTGCATACTCCTCTCACTGCTTCCATTCGGAGGAAGGTCCAGGAGCCTGAGAATCATTACCTCCAGGTTCAAGAACAGCTTCTTCCCATCAACCATTAGATTCCTGAACTACCCACAATAATAATAATAATATATTCCTTTATTCATCCCACACTGGGGAAATGTACAGTGTTACAGCAGCAAAGTGGATAGCAAGAGAGCAAGAGATCATTCATTATAAATAAATAAAAGATACATAAATTGTCATCAGTTTTTTTTCGTGTGTTCATAGCTGTTATTGTTGACTCGTCTGCTGGGAGCAGTGCTGGTTGTGAAGTCTCACAGCAGCGGGAAGGAAGGACCTCCTATATCTCTCCTTCACGCACTTGGGGTGAAGGAGTCTGTCACTGAAGAAGCTACTCAGTGCAGTGACAGTGTCCTGCATGGGGTGGGAGTCGTTGTCCAGCAGCGATGTTAGCTCTGCCATCATCCTCCTCCCTCCCACCACCTGCACTGAGTCGAGGGGGCAACCCAGGACATAGCTGGCCTTCCTGACCAGCTTGTCGAGTCTCTTCCCTTCCACCGCTGAGATGCTGCTGCTCCAGCAGACCACTCCATAGAAAATGGCCGATGCAACCACAGTGTTGTAGAAGGTCCTTAGGAGTGTCCCCTGCACTCCAAAGGATATGAGTCTCCAATAATGGCCTTGCCAGTGAAAACATGTCCTATAAATGAAGAAACAAATAAAAAGCAATGTATCACAAACATTTGTGAGTTTTCGAGTCATAAGAGTCTTACAACGTGGAAACGGGCCCTTTGGCCCAACTTGCCCACACCAGCTAACATGTCCCATCTACTCTAGTCTCAGCTGCCTGCGGTCGGCCCATATCACTCTAAACCTGTCATGTCCATGCACTTATCTAAATGTTTCGTAAAAAGCTTGTGAGCTTGTAGAATGATTAAAACAGAGAACCTGTTAACATTTAACATGTTTAAGGAAAGACTTACCACTTCTTTTGCTGTCCCACACAACTGTGATATTCTGCTGCAGGAGACACCGAAGTATATTTTGCAAAACAAAAAGCCAATTACATTGCGAAATGGAGAATTTATCTTTAACTATTTTGAAGGTTCAAACAAGGTTCAAGGAGATCATATTAGGAGTGAGAATTGGATTGTGTCAAATAAGTAGTTTAAGCATAACAGAGCAAAGGGATACAGGAATATGATGTATTCTAGAATTAGTATTATTAAGCATATAGAGAGTATTCATCTACACAGAGAGATTGGAACTAATAGTTTGGCTCAATATTGAAACAGATATAATTCTCCATAAGATGGTTATAAATGACTGTAGATGCTATAATGCTTTATAAGCCTTTTAGAGTGAGCATTAGCAACGCCAAAATGAGACCAAACATCAAGTATGTCAACAGAAAAAGGAAGACTAAATAAATTGCAGATGATGGAATCATGAGTAAAACACAAAGTGTTAGACGAATTCAACAAGTCAGGCAGCACTTCTGAAGGGAATGGATAGGCAACTTTTTAGGTCAGGTCCCTTCTTCGGACTGATTGTAGTAGGGGAGTGAGAGCTGTAAAAGAGGTGGGACTGGTAGGTAGATGCAGGTGAGTGGGGTTTGATTAGCAGACGAGTGGACCAAGGCTAGAGGTGACAAGGAGACAAAAGGGTGTCAAATAAGGAGCGAAGAAGATTTTTGTCAAAGGTGTGACTAAATATTGAGCTGTAAGATCCAATAAGGTAGGAACTGCAGGGAAGTAGAAAGGCAGTTTTCAAAGGTGGAGTGAAGTTTAGCGATTTAAGCTATTTTAGGGCACATGGATACGACGACCACACCCTATCTCAGAAAAACAATATTTCAAGGCTTTTTAGCTGTAATTCCGTGCCACAGTTGTTGAAATTAGGAGTCAAGATTTTTTCCAAATAACATAAGGTTAGAGACGCAAACTATCATTGTACTTTTGTGAGGAGTTAGTAGATGTTTGGGTAGGAAAATAACTGCAGATGCTGGTACAAATGGAAGGTATCACAAAATGCTGGAGTAACTCAGCAGGTCAGGCAGCATCTCAGGAAAGAAGGAATGGGTGACGTTTCGGGTCGAGACCCTTCTTCAGACTGATGTCAGGGGGGCGGGACAAAGGAAGGATATAGGTGGAGACAGGAAGATAGAGGGAGAACTGGGAAGGGGGAGGGGAAGAGAGGGACAGAGGAACTATCTAAAGTTGGAGAAGTCAATGTTCATACCGCTGGGCTGCAAGCTGCCCAAGCGAAATAGGAGGTGCTGTTCCTCCAATTTCCTGTGGGCCTCACTATGGCACTGGAGGAGGCCCATGACAGAAAGGTCAGACTGGGAGTGAGAGGGGGAGTTGAAGTGCTCAGCCACCGGGAGATCAGGTTGGTTAAGGCGGACTGAGCGAAGATGTTGAGCAAAACGATCTCCGAGCCTGCGTTTGGTTCCACCAATGTAAAGAAGTTGACATCTAGAGCAGCGGATACAATAGATGAGGTTGGAGGAGGTGCAGGTGAACCTCTGTCTCACCTGGAAAGACTGTTTGGGTCCTTGGATGGAGTTGAGGGGGTAGGTAAAGCGACAGGTGTTGCATCTCCTGCGGTTGCAGGGGAAAGTGCCCGGGATGGGGTGGTTTGGGTAGGAAGGGACGAGTGGCCCAGGGAGTTTCAGAGGGAATGGTCTCTGCGGAATGCAGAAAGGGGAGGGGATGGGAAGATGTGGCCAGTAGTGGGGTCCCGTTGGAGGTGACGGAAATGTTGGAGGATGATTTGTTGGATACGCTGGCTGATGGGGTGGAAGGTGAGAACGAGGGGGATTCTGTCCTTGTTACGAATGGGGGAGGGGGAGCAAGAGCGGAGCTGTGGGATATAGAAGAGGTCCTAGTGAGAGCCTCATTTATAATGGAAGAGGGGAAGCCCTGTTTCCTGAAGAATGAGGACATCTCTGACGCCCTAGTGTGAAACACCTTATCCCAGGCGCAGATGCAGCGTAGATGGAGGAATTGGGAGTAGGGGATAGACTTTTTGCAGGGGACAGGGTGGGAAGAAGTGTAGTCCAGATAGCTGTGCGAGTCGGTGGGTTTATAGTAGATGTCAGTCACTAGTCTATCTCCTGTGATGGAGATGGTGAGGTCCAGAAATGGTAGGGAGATGTCGGAGATAGTCCAAGTATATGTAAGAGCAGGATGGAAATTGGTAGTGAAGTGTATGAAGTCAGTAGATGTTTGGGAATAGTTTGCCTATCCATTGTGTAACTGATATACAACAGGGAGACCTGAAAGTAATAGGCACTATTGGAAATATTAACCATTAAGAAGAATGAATTATGCAGCAAATCGGCACGCTGAACCAAGTGCCTAGTGGTGGTTTCGACTAAATTCTCTGTTCTTCCAATTATCAATAGCTTTGCATGATTATTTAAATGCACGGTGGCGTAGCGGTAGAGCTGCTATCTTACAGCGCCAGAGACCTAGGTTCGATCCTGACTATGGGTCTGTATGGAGTTTGTATGTTCTCCCTGTGACCTGCGTGGGTTTTCTCCGAGATCTTCAGTTTACTCCCACATTCCAAAGACGTACAGGTTTGTAGGTTAATTGGCTTGGTATAAATGTGTAAATGTAAACTTGTCCCGAGGGTGTATAGGATAGTGTTAATGTGCGGGGATCGCTGTTAAGTGCGGACTTGGTGGGCCGAAGGGTCAGTTTCGCTAACCTTAATTAAAAATTAATGGAAATTCAAAATAAAGGAAAAGGTACGCAATGGTTTAATTAATATTAACAAAAGCTATAATATTTGTTAAGGTGTAATCTTTCACCTGCACTAGCACAGTCCTCAGAGACAAAGACTGCTTGGGAGAGATGGGAAGAAATACTTGCATCCTTCCTGAATTATCCCTATCACTCCTCTCATAGTGATTTCTCGAAACTGGCCATGCCAGTGCGGATGTCGGTTCATATCTAAAATGTACATCTAACCTTTTCTCTGCTGCCCAATTTGTTCACGTGTATTTCATACATTCATGGAAATAAGAGAGATCCATGTCCTTTTTTTTGCAAACTATGACATCAATTATTTTATTCTGAAGACATTATAACATTTGAACAAATAATAATCAACCTTTCAGTTTTTTAAGAGATAAGAAATTATTGCAGTTAAGAGGAATTCTTGCTCTTAATAATTTTCATCATCGAATAGTTTACTAATAAAATAAGTCAGCATTTTGGTTTGTAAATTGGAAAAATCATTAGTTTTAATTGCGATTAACTTTTTGTCTCTCGCTTTTTTGTGTATTTTGTCTATCTCGTCTATTGAGCCATTAAATTCTCGTTCAATAGAGCAACATGACACAGAAATTGTGCCAATATGCTAATATTGTTGATGTATGCCCAATCACTCAACAACACCTTGGACCAGCAATAACAGGCTGTCCCTGAACAAGATGCAATGGCTTGCCTCATAATTTCAATGCCTTTTTTCCCTGTTTATACCTTCCTGATTTAGGTCCTGAAGAATGGGGAAGGAAGAAACAAAGGCTTTGCTGGCAGTGCTATTAAAACTGGACTGTGAACTGGAGTGGCCACATCCATTTTCGCATTGTGCTAAGTTTGAAATGCCACCATATGAAGAACAGTTTACTGGACATCGTGACCATCAGATCACAGTTCCATCACTGTACTGAGATTTGGAAGAGATGCCTTCTTTCTTTCCCTCCCGACCCATTCTCCTGCCTTCTCCCCATAAACGTGACACTCAAGAAGACTGGAATTCGGTACAGAAGTCAACAACAGCAAGTTACAATGACAATGAAGTTAGTGTGGCCTTGGTTCGAGAGTGGAGGCAATGTAGTTTTCCATTCATCCTGTGGTTTTGTTCCACTCCAGCGGGCAGCTTGTTTAAGGTGAGAAGTGGCGTTGTGGTCAGGAAAATTGAGAAAAGTGTTGGGGAGATGATTCACACTAATCCACACTGGAATAACGTTTGTGGATTAAGATCAGAGCATCATGTGGCAGGCATGATGGAGAGGAATTGAGGAGGATACTTCACTGTCAAATGCTTTAATTAGATCAGAAAGGGTTACGCACTGAAAACAATGCTGCCCCCTACATTCCCATGGAGTTGATGTACAGTAAAGATCATGTCCGCCGTGCCTCAAGGTGGACAGAATTCACACTGTTTTGGGAAGCTCTTCAACCACTGGGCAGTGAACCTTGGCGATGTCATTCCTTTACTTTATTTGCATTTGTCTCCTTTCATGAAGATGGTTCAGAGGCACAGCAACATGCCACCTTCTATGAATATATAGGAGTTGAGGTTGTGAATTTGCTAATGAAGTTCCTCTTGACTAAGCTGAGAAATTCACCAAGAATACTGTCTGTCCATAAGGTCTTGTTGTTTCCCAGCTTTTCGACCCATTGTTGGTCAAGATTAGCAGCAGCTCTTGGCAGTTTGCTATGGAAGGATTCTTGTATCAAGGGCAGGATAATAGTTAAGGACGTAATAAGGTCATAAGTGAGAGGAGCAGAATTAGGCCATTCGGCCCGTCAAGTCAACTCCGCCATTCAATCATGGCTGATCTATCTCTCCCTCCTCACCGCATGCTCCTGCCTTCTCCCCATAGCCCCTGACACCTGTACTAATCAAGAATCTATCTATCTCTGCCTTAAAATTATCCAATGACTTTGCCTCCCCAGCCTCCTGTGGAAAAGAATTCCACAGATTCCACACCCTCAGACTGAAGAAATAGAGTCAGGGGAAAAGGAAGCGAGAGATATAGACAATGATATAGGGAGAAATGAATGAAAGATAAGCAAAAAAGTAACGATGATAAAGGAAACAGGCTATTGTTAGCGGTGGGCTAGGTGAAAATGATGCATAGACAATGAGACTCAACAAGACGACTTTGAACCTAGTACAATGACTTGGGTGGGGGAGGGAAGGAGAGAGAGGGGATGCAAGGGTTACTTGTAGTTAGAGAAATAAATATTCATAGCGCTGGGTTTTGTTTGTCATTTAATGGAACTGCATTGTTAAGTAATTTCTAAGTTAGGACTATACTAAAAGAGTTCACTGTTCCCCAAGAAGCTTTCTTTGTTTTTTTGGAGCATGTTTGGTTAATGTCACAAATACCTCATGTGTGACACAGAAAAAAGATTCAGATCTTGATGGGCCATGTGCTGATGTGATCCATATTTCATAAGGGTGAATATCTCTGTTTGCTTTTGGACGAGTCTCATTTATTTTTCAGTAGGTGTCCTGGAAATTCCTAAGATAGAAACCAGGCAGCAAAAGTTTAAAGCTTTAAAACCAACATATATATTTTTTCCACTTCTGAAGCTTTTATTTATTTATTTTTTGCAATCTAGGTGTCACAGACAATGGCAGCATTTATTGTCCATGCCTAATTTCCCACATGGAGATGATCAATATCTGCCATCTTCAACTGCTGGGGTCCTGCACTGCTGGTGGGTAGAGATTTTAATGATTTAGACCTAGCAGTGATGAAAGGCTGTCAGGGTATTATGCAACTTAGAGCAAAGCATGCTCCTCCTGCCCTTTCTTTTAGTAGAGTTTAGAGAGGTAAGCTGGGCAAGTAACGTTACAAGGCAACAGCAATGCACCAGTGGTGCAGGGAATGAATGTTTAGGAAGATGGTGCAAATCAAGCAGGCTGCTTTGTCCCGATAGTGTTGAGCTTGTTGATACTGTACAGAACAGAGCAAATGGAAAGTATTCCATCAAGTTCCTGATTAGTGCTCTATGGATCGAAGGTAGACATAAACTGCTGGAGTAACTCAACGGGTCAGGCAGCATCTCGGGAGAGAAGGAATGGGTGATGTTTCGGGTCGAGACCCTTCTTCAGACTTATAGTGCCCTATATATGGCGAAGATGGCTCATGGTATCAGGAGGTGACGCTGCAGAATATTCAGTCTTTGACATGCTTTTGTAGCCATTGCATTTATTTGCCGATGGAAATCAGTTCAGATCTGGACAGTGATAATCGCCCAGGATATCGATTCACTCTGTCTGTTCCCCTCATGATTCTATAACCTCCATAAGATCACCCTCAATCTTCTGGACTTCAAGGAATAAATTACTAGCCAGCGCAACCTCACCTGATAGATCAGTAACATCCTCATAAATCTTATCTGCACTATTCCCAGCCTATTAAGGGGTTGGACACGTTAGAGGCAGGAAACATGTTCCCAATGTTGGGGGAGTCCAGAACAAGGGGCCACAGTTTAAGAATAAGGGGTAGGCCATTTAGAACTGAGATGAAGAAAAAAAATTTCAGTCAAAGAGTTGTGAATCTGTGGAATTCTCTGCCTCAGAAGGCAGTGGAGGCCAATTCTCTGAATGCATTCAAGAGAGAGCTCGATAGAGCTCTTAAGGATAGTGGAATCAGGGGGTATGGGGAGAAGGCAGGAACGGGGTACTGATTGAGAATGATCAGCCATAATCAGATTGAATGGCGGTGCTGGCTTGAAGGGCCGAATGGCCTCCTCCTGCACCTATTGTCTATTGTCTATTGTCTTAATGGTGAAAAACCACACTGACTATCCCTAATCATCCCCTGTCAGTCCAAATGCATGTGTATCTAATCCCTTGGAATCCTCTCCAGCTACTTTCTTATCACAGATATTAGGCTTACTGGCCTATAATCCCAAGGCTTTAGTTCGCAGCCCTTCTTAAAATAGAGGTCCAACATTAGCCACCTTCCAATCTCCTGGTACCTCATCCATGTCAGAAAGTCATAGAATGATACAGTGTAGAAACAGGCCCTTCGGCCCAACTTGCCCACACCAGCCAACAATGTCCCAGCTACACTAGTCCCACTTGCCTGCGCTTGGTCCATATCCCTCCAAACCTGTCCTATTCATGTACCTGTCTAACTGTTTCTTAAACGATGGGATAGTCCCAGCCTCAACTACCTCCTCTGGCAGCGTGTCCCATACACCCACCACTCTTTGTGCGAACATGTTACTCCTCGGATTCCTATTAAATCTTTGAATCATGTCATAAGGAATGACTATAATTAGGCCATTCGGCCCATCGTCTACTCTGCCATTCAATCATGGCTAATCTATCTCTCCCTCCTAACCCCATTCTCCTGCCTTTTCCCCATAACCTCTGACACCATACTAATCACGAATCTATCTATCTCTGCCTTAAAAATATCCACTGACTTGGCCTCCACAGCCTTCTGTGGCAAAGAATTCCACAGATTCACCACTCCCTGACTAAATACATTTCTCCTCATCTCCTTCCTAAAAGAACGTCCTTTAATTCTGAGGCTATGACCTCTAGTCCTAGACTCTCCCACTATTGGAAACATCGTCCCCACATCTATTCTATCCAAACCTTTCACTATTCTGTATGTTTCACTGAGGTCCCCCCTCATTCTTCTAAACTCCAGCAAGTACAGGCCCAGTGCTGACAAACACTCATCCTAGCTTAACCATCATAGATTAACCTACTCATTCTTGGGATCATTTTTGTAAACCTCCTCTGAATCGCTCCAGAGCCAGCACATCTTTCCTCAGATATTGTGCCCAAAATTGCTCACAATATTCCAAATGCGGCCTTACCAGTGCCTTATAGAACCTCAACATTTCATGCCATGTCTCGAGGGTCAAGCAAAAGGGAGAGGTTGAGCAAACTAGGACTTTATTCCTTGGAGTGCAGGAAGCTGAGGAATGATCTTATAGAAATGTATAAGATCATGAGGGGGATAGATAGGATTAATACACAGCGTAGGATATTCAAGAACCAGAGGACATAAGTTTAAAGTGAGAGCGAAAAGATTTATTAGGAACATGAGGGGCAACTTTACCACTCAGAGGGTTGTGGTGTATGGAATGAGCTGACAGAGGAGGTATATGTGGCAGGTACTATAACAACATTTACAATACATTTGGGCAGGTACATGGATAGGAAAGGTTTAGAGGGATATGGTGGGCCATCTTGGTGGGCATGAACAAGTTAGGCCGAAAGGCATGCTTCTGTGCTCTATGACACCATGACTATCCAATCAGATCACATAATATGATACATGAATACAATCAAGTAAAACTCAAGTACCATAGGTGGAGCAAAGATGAAGATACGGGGTGCAAATAGAGTTCTCAACATTGTAGTGCCCAGTTCCATTGATAGAATCCAATGTCCATAATGGGGTAGAGGTGAATTGGACAATTTCCGAGATTATGGATACATAAGCCTGATAACAGAGGAGGAGAAGATGTTTCTTGGTCTGGTGATGCATGCCTTCACATTTCTGCATCTTCTACCTGACGGGATCAGGGAGAAGAAGGAATCTGTAGGGTGGGAAAATCTTTGATTATGTTGCCTACTTTTTCCAGGCATTGTGAGTGAAAATAGATTAAATTGTGACTTTGTTCATTGTCTGGTCTGTGCAATGAACTGGGCAACGTCCACAACTCTTCAATTTCTTGCTGTCCTATCAATGTGGTTGGTCCATGAGTGTATTGAGAGAAGAGTAGGGGACTGAGAATGCATCTTTGTGAGTCTCCAGCGTTGACAATTATTGTGACGAAGGTATTGTCACCTATTGTCACTGATTGCGGTCTGTTGGTCAGAAAGTTGATGATCCTGTTTACATCAGATGCTGCTATACATGTATGTGTTCCCGGTGAGCAGAGTGGCCGTGAGTGTTCCCGGCGAGCAGGGCCAAGACCTCCTGTAGGCCCGGCATGCCCATTGTGGACGTCGACCCACCCGGTTGGCTGGGGTTGTAGACGGGCGCGTGAGCGAGGAGGGCCATTCAAGAGGCGAGGAAGGACGTTGAAGAGCGAGGTGGGTCGTCGGACGCTCCCAGCAAGCGTCGCAGAGGCTGTCTTGGTGAGCACCCAGTGGCTGGCGACCGAGAACAGGCCCACGGTGAGTGCCCGAGGTCGGACATGCCCACGCTGAGTGCCAGAGGTCAGACGTGCCCGCGGCGGGTGGCGGAGATCGTTTGGGCCCATGGTTGATGCCAGCGGTCGGTCGAGGACATGCCGCCAAGAACAAAGAGGGACATAGCGTGGGGGTGGTGCGCTGAGAAAAAAGAGGGACCATTGGTGACTGCAATGAGATGTATGCAAGAGAGAGTTAGTTATAGCTCTTAGGGCTAACGGAATTAAGGCATATGGGGAGAAGGCAGGAACGGGGTACTGATTTTGGATGATCAGCCATGATCATATTGAATGGCTCGAAGAGCTGAATGGCCTACTCCTGCACCTATTTTCTATGTTTCTATGTTTCTATGAATACTTTGTAACTTTGTTGGCGCCCTACATGTGGTGACTTGCACTGAAAGAATTTCACTATGACATTTCACATGTGATAATAAAGTACCTACCTACTTACCTACCTACCTACCTGCCTATCATCTATCTACCTACCTGCCTATCATCTATAAACCTACCTGCCTATCATCTATAAACCTACCTACCTATCATCTATCTACCCACCTACCTATCATCTATCTACCCACCTACCTATTATCTATCTATCTCCGTCCGTCCGTCCGTCCGTCCGTCCGTCCGTCCGTCCGTCCGTCCGTCCGTCCGTCCGTCCATCCATCCATCCATCTATCTATCTATCTATCTATCTATCTATCTATCTATCTATCTATCTATCTATCTATCTATCTATCTATCTATCTATCTATCTATCTATCTACCTGAAAACAATCAAGCTATTCACAAGTATAACAGGTGGACCAAAGAGAAAAATACAAGAGTGCAGAATAAAACTTTGAGCACTGTCACCTTACAGTTCCAGATAAATGTCCAATGTCCACAATGAGGTAAATTGGAAAATTGGGAGCAATTTTCTAGCTTATGGGAGACTGTTCAGAAGTCTGACAGCAGAGGGGAAGAAGCTGTTCCTGAGTCTGGTGGTATGTGCTTTGAAGCTTTTGTATCTCTTTCTTCTGATGTAGCTGAGACAGGAACACATTCGTCGCTGGGAGAGACAGTGGTGCAGCTGGTATTGCTGCTATCTCACAGCTTCAGAGACCCAGGTTCGATCCTGACTTCAGGTACTGTCTGTGTGGGGTTTGCACATACTCCCTGTGGCCGCATGGGTTTCTTTCAGGTGCTCCAGTTTCCAACAACATCCCAAAGACGTGCAGGTTTGTAGGCGAATTGACCTCTGTAAATTGCCCCTAGTGTAGGGAGTGAATGTGAAAGCGGGATGACATAGAATTAATGTGAACAGTCGGCATGGACACGGTACATCATAGGGTCTGTTTCCATGCTGTATTATCCAATAAATCAATCAATCAAACACCAATTTGGAAACAAAATCATAACGTCAAAATAATGCATATTGCAGACCTGAAACTTTTCTTATTTTAGTTTAGTTTTGTTTAGTTTAGAGATACAGCACGGAAACAGGCCCTTCGGCCCAGTGTGTCTGCGCCGAACAGTGATCAGATGCTGCCATACATGTATGTGTTCCCGGTGAACAGAGTGGCCGTGAGTGTTCCCGGCAAGCAGGGCCAAGACCTCCTGTAGGCCCGGCAGGCCCGACAATACACTAGCATTGTCCTACACACTGGGGACAATTTACAATTATCACTGAAGCCAATGAATCTACAAACCTGTACGTCTTTGTAGTGTGGGAGGAAACTGGAGCACCTGGGGAAAACCATGTGGTCACAGGGAGAACGCATAAACTCCGTACAGACAGCACCCGTAGTCAGGATTGAACCTGGGTCTCTGGCAACTCTACCGTTGTAGCACCGTGCCACCATATCACAAATGTAAAAATGTGAAGCTGTTAATCTAAACCTTTTATTAACTGGATTCTGATTTTTTTTAAAGAGGTCCCTTGGCGTCCATCCATCTAGACAGAACCATGGAATGTAACAGTGGAGGAGTGAAATTAGCTGTGGGGAGAGCAAACCAACTTCCATCTTCATTATTTTTCCATTCCCTTCAGTGACCTCCAGCAGTGGGTTATTGGTAGTGGTCACTGGAATGGTTGAGACAGCAGGAACCTTGGCATAAAACAGAACTCTTTACCGAATGGAAATTAAGGTTCGAGGAAAAAGACAGATTAACGTAAAGGGAATGGGATGAATAAAACTCAAATTAAAGACAGGAAGTTGAGGGAAAGAAAGAGGCAAAAGGCAGTGGAGGCCAGTTCGGAAGGCAGTGCCTCAGAAGGCAGTGGAGGCCAATTCTCTGAATGCATTCCAGAGAGAGCTAGATAGAGCTCTTAAGGATAGCGGAGTCAGGGGGTATGGGGAGAAGGCAGGAACGGGGTACTGATTGAGAATGATCAGCCATAATCACATTGAATGGTGGTGCTGGCTCGAAGGGCTGAATGGCCTCCTCCTGCACCTATTGTCTATTGTCTATTGTCTAAAATAAAGACAAAAAGAAAATATATATTTTTAAAAAGTCCCATGAGGCAGAGTCAACGTGTTAAATTGCTTAAATTTTTCAAAGGGCCTTACATTATTAAATAATACTCCGACTCTATGCACCATATCACATTTGTTCAATATGAGAAATCGAGAAGTTCCTTGAAATTCACTAAGTCACTACATTCAGATTTATTCCTTACTCCTTCCTTTCAGCCTTGAATCTTATCTGGAACAAGCCTATACAACAGGATTTTCAAAGATGAATGCAAAATATGTTGTATTTACAAGTAGGTTTCAACATCTAAAATTGAGTGATTAGCTCTGTTCATTTATGCTCAACATCTGCTTGGTTTCTGCAGGTAGATCACAGTCACTGATACACCTGGCCAAACACAGGATCCCTTCAATTATTCCAAGCTAACAAACAGAAGCATTTTTATTTTTCTCATCAGTTACAGTTTGTCCTTAATGTACGTTCTGCACATTTTTAATTGCTTTACCTTAAGAGCCTATTGCTGGAAGCAAATGTGCATTTTTTCTTGCCCTTACTTTCTCATTAGTTTCAGACCACTTCATTCCATGTTAACTGCAATCTTACTCCAAAGCCGCCTCCCCCCTCTCCCCACCCCGATAAATCTGCACAGAATTAGTGAAAGATGAAATATGAACATGGATTTGCAAGGTCTGCAAGACATTCAAGACTCAATGCAAACAAATGACAGGCCAGGATAAGGACTTTAATAAAACCACTCTCTGCCATGGTTGATGTAACTCGTTCAATCCTGTGTCTTTTCAGCGGAGCACTTTAATTTGTTCTGAATACCAGTCCTCAAGGAAAATAAAGGAAACCTTTATAGAGTTTTCTAGACTCTACTGAAAATGAAAATGTGATTTCCTAATAGATCTGTGGCAGAACCACTCATGAGCTGTGTAAGTTAATTCTTACAAGAGGCTCTTATTTGTTCAATGTGGCCCCAGGGATATTCTATTTATACCTTGTTTAATGATGAAGTTTCCACTGGTTATTTCCTTTCTACAAATAGTTGTCATCTGTTATATGTCAGTGAAGTTGTCGGACCACCTTTACATTTTTAATGGTAGTAAGAAGCTGACAGGATAGCTGGTCTTTACTAATGTTAGGAATCCCTCCAGCCGTCAGGTGCCTGCTAGCAAGCGGCGGCAAATGAACTCATTGCTGCAGGTCCACCACTCTCTAAAAGCAAGCACTGTTCTAAATATCTGAGACACTGGGTTGCTTAGTACTCATTAACTTAACAGGAACCCTGATTTATTATCAGGCTCCATATGTCTACATTAATTATGCTCACAGCTCTATGATAATCATCATTAGGAGCACTGGAAAGTGTACGGCTGGAAAAGACTGCAGCCAACATGATCATTCCCCCAAAATCCAATATGCTTCAGTTGTTCACTCATTCAGCTATCTAATTTAGCCTAATATCTGACTCATCTGGACACTCTGTGTGAAGAAGTTAAATCAAAAGTACACAAACATCTTTCACTCCTAAGCTTCTAGATTTTCAGAGTTTGCTGGGTTCTGCAGCATTTTAGTGAAATTCAATTCATCAACCACTAAGTACTTGGCTACATTCTGTCTGCAGCTTTCTCTCTTTAAGAGTGAACATTTACATACTCCCAATTTGAGCTCAGACTTAAGATGACTGAAGATAAGTATCGGTTTTACCCTGTCTCCTCAGCTGGAAATACTGCATATACTTGCTGGAGCGATACTTGTGATACTTTACTGGCTTGTGCGGATTCAAACCCACGGCATGTAGTTTGATGGGGAAGGCAGTGATTTGGGGGACATGGCAAAGGAGTTGAGAATTCGGTATTAGGCAAATAATCTACATTGATAGGACAGGATTGGTGGGGTATGGACAAAACGCCGGCAGGTGGGACTCATGTAGCTGGGACATGTTGGCTGGTGTGGGCAAATTGGGCCTATCACTCTATGACTTGATGACTCTAATCCAGAAAGGCCAAAGAGCTTGGTGACCTGCTGATCTTATTGGAAGAGCTTCATTTTAATAATTTTGGTCTGATTCATACTCAACAAGTCAATAATTAGGTTTAGGATTAAGAGAAGTCCTATGTAGCAGGGATTTGACAAAAGCTGTCTGAAAATTCCAGTGGAAACAAGACATGGAATGCAATAGTGGGAGGAAGGCAGCCATGATGGGAAAATATTCAGACCTGGGATTGGGGATGGAAAAGGAAGTAACTGAACTTAATGCCATCAGGAGGTAAGATATCACATGACACGCCCGTCAAGTGTTCGAGGATTTGGGATCATCCTGAGGTTGAAGGATTGGAGGTCAAATTGAGAGAACAAGTTGAGGGTTATTGCAGCGTTAGTTATTCAGGACCAATACACTGGGGTGGAACCTGGAGGTAATGGTATTGGGATAATCTGGAAATTAGGAGAGAGGAGCCTCAGGTCTCAGATGGTCAGATTTAAGTCAAGAACTTCAGGGAGTTGGGGATAAGTTTGGAAGGCTGTGGAGGACAAGTCAATGGATATTTTTAAGGCAGAGATTGATAGATTCTTGATTAGTATTGGTGTCGGGGTTATGGGGAGAAGTCAGGAGAATGGGGTTGAGAGGGAAAGATATATCTGCCATGATTAAATGGCGGCGTAAAATTGATAGGCCGAATGAATGGCTTAATTCTGCTCCTATCACTTATGAACTTATGAAGATGCTGTTGGAGGTGAGTTGAGGGAGAGGGGAATAGCACGTGCTCAGTGTTGAGCTGTCTTTTTGATCCAATCATGTTCTTCCAGGAAACAAAGGTTGCTCTCAGCTTGGTGTGAAAGTTCATCCTTCCATGCCCCAAAAAGACCCCTACTTGAGGATTGACATAATCTTATCTGCAGCCGATGCAAAATGTATCAGGCTGACAAGCATGAATCATTCCTGGAAGTCTCTCATACCAATTCCAAAGTGATGTGGTGACTCAGAAATGGCTGCCAACACAGAACACTCCAGGTATAATCAATTTTCAATTGTGTATGACTGAAAATGAAACTTATTATGCAATGGAATTTGAAGACCATTGTTTTTATCCAACAAGGACCAGGGGTCTGGAACTCACTGCCAGAAAGTGTGGTTGAGGCAGACATCATTATGATATGTTATGTTAGAAAAATAACTGGATGAGCATTTGATATGCCAAAACCAAGCCAGTAACTGAGAACTGATAAGTGACATCAGTTTCAAAAGATCTTTTTTTGGCTGGCATGGGTACAATGGAACAAATTCTTCTGTGTGATGAATGACAGGTAACCAAATTGATAGATAAATATGAGTAGGAAGCTACAGCCAGGGACCCATTTGGTAATTCCTTTGTAATCAGTTCAGAATCATTTCTTCTATCTTCAGGGTTGAGGATGAAGGTTACGAGTTTCAGGAAAACAATTGGCACATGGGGAAGCCAAAGACTTCCTTGTAAGGCCTGGAAATTCTATTGTAGAGATGTAAAGCAGAGACTCTTGAAAGTTTACAATAAATGTCCTGACCAGAGACGTAATCCAATTTGACAATTCAATGCAATATGATAGGGATTCTATGGTAGCAGAGCTGTCTTTCAGAGAGGGAATGAAAATGAATCTCTGTCTCATGGATATACAGTAAGTCAAAGATGTAATGACTCCATTTTAAGAAGAAAAGTGGAGTTGGCTTAGCATCCTGGAAAATAAATTACCCAACGACCAATATGACTTAACAGCAAGATTATTTGGCTATTTATTCCATTTGCATTTATTAGGCCGAATTAGGCACAAATTCTATATCGTGGCTCACTAATTATAATGGCACATGTTTCTGCAAAATACTTAATTGACCATGAAATGATGAGTCGTGAACTAAACTTATGAAGATCATTATAATAATATAAATTTGGTTTTACTGTCTTGAGCCTGGAGAATGTTTCCATATCTATTCAAAGGGGGAATGCTGAACAAAACTTTTGTGAAATTGGAAATATCTTCTGAACAGGATCCAAGTTTCTTGCACAATATTAACCCAAACCTGAAACCTTTAGCAGTTCAAAAGCATAATATCTTATAAGAAGGATTTAAAGAAATTGCTCACAGAAATAGATACATAAATATCAGATGGATAAAGCAACTTGTCAATCAATATAAAACAAAAACAAAGGAATTGGCTGAAATTTGAACCTATTTTCAGTATTCCTATAGTTAAAAATTAGAACAAGTCCATTTCATGGTTAGGGTGGTTTTTTTCAGAACATTTTCTTCAATGCATCAGGCCACAAATTAATCCTTCCAAATCTTCACATAATTTCCCGTCCATTACTGTGTTCCGCCCATTGAGCCCCAACACATAATTAGACGCATTACATTAAGAGCCAGTGGCAGAGCTGTCTCGTGTTCCCTCATTCTACACTCGCAATATTTTGGAAGTAGGTTAAAATGGGAAACATAAGGCAGCGGTGACAGAGTTAATTGAAACAGGTAAATAGGAAAATTGCTGAGAGCTTGAAAAGTAATTATGCCAGTCAGAAGTGACCTTGTAGAGAATTTAATTCTGGCCAGCTCACAGACATGTATCTGATGCCAAGCAGGAGATATTTGTAACCTCCCCAACAAAGTGTCAGATTTAAATATGAATTTTTTTTGGGCATGATTTTGTCTTTTATTGTGGAAGCGGCAAAAGCAAGATAGATTTGAAAAGATGTATCCCATCATATTATTACAAGTATACACAGGGTATACATAGGGTAAACAGTCATATTCTTTTCAAGTGTACACAGGAACAGAGGTCCCACCAAAAGCTCAGTACCAAGAATGGTCTAATACTGTTGTTCAGCGAAAAGGCAATCGATAATGAAGGACCCAAAGTTACAGTCATCTCCCTAAACAATTTGATCTGTAACTACATATGGTTAGTATCTTTTCAGGAAATTGTGGGATTTTATCCAATATACACCTGTGTGGATATGATAAGTGTGGGGCTTCAAACATGGTTGGGTGTTTAAGAAAGGATATTGAGAGAATCCAGGGAACTATGGGCCAGTGAGCCTCACGTCAGTGAAAGGGTAACCACTGGAGAGCATTCGACAAGATAGCATTTACTTCCATTTGGAAGAGAATGGGCTAATTAGGAATAACCGGCACGACTTTAGAGGTCGTGTCTCACTAACTTGGTTGAGTTTTTTGAGGCGGTGACAGAGGAGATTGATGAAGGTAGGACAGTGGATGCTGTACACATGGACTTTAGTAAGGCTTTTGATAAGGTTCCTCACGGTAGGCTGATCCAGAATATTAAGATGTACAGGATTTACGATAACTTGGTCGTCTGGATTCGGAATCGGCTTATTCATAGGGTTGTCATGGAAGGTAGATATTCTGCCTGGAGGTCTGTGACCAGTGGAGTTCCGCAGAAATCTGTGCTGTAGTTTTGTGGTATAAAGTAGATAGGGTGGTAAAGAAGGCACATGGTATGCTTGCCATTGCTAGGGGCTTGATTATAAGAGTCAGGAAGTTATGATGCAGCCTTTTGTTAGGCTGCATTTGGAGTGTTGTGAGCAGTTCTGCTCATCCCATTAAAGGAAAGATGGGAAAGTTTTGGAGGGGGTGCAGGGAAGGTTTACCAGACGCTGCTGGATTAGAGGGTTTCAGCTACAGGGGGAGGTTGGATAGACTTGGATCGTTTTCTATAGAAAATTGGAGGTTGAGGGGAGACTTCATAGAAGTATATCCAATTATGAGAGGCATAGATAGGGTGGTCAGAACCTTTATCCCAGGGGAGAAATGTCCAGCACCAGGCAGCAAAGCTTTTAGGTGAGAGAGGACAGGTTTAATGGAGATGTGTAACAAGTTTTTTACATGGAAGATGGTGATAATGTGGAACGAACTGCCAGGTGGTGGCAGATATGATAGTGGCGTTTAAGAGACTTTTAGATAGGCACATGGAAGTGCAGGAAATAGAGGGATATAGATCATGTACAGGCAGATGAGATTATTGTTACTTTTTTTTAGCTGTTTGACACATGTTTCAGTATCGCAAATCACATCGCAGCATGAGAATAGGGATCCCAACTTACTGAATGTAGGGCATTTATAGGGCTATATACAGAGGATTCTCCATTTAGGTTGCCGATTTTCTGGAATCGTTTGCACTGTATTCATCCTTTTAGAATTCAACTCTCTCTAAAAATGCACACCATCAGATTCGGGGACAGTTTCTTCCCAGCTGTTGTCAGTGAACTGAATCATTCTACCGCAACCAGAGAGCCATGTTGAATTATTATCTACCTCTTTGATGACCCTCGGACTATCCGCTTTACCTTGCACTAAACGATATTCCCTTATCATGCATCTATACACTGTAAATGGATAGAATGTAATCATGTATTGTCTTTCTGCTGACCGGTAAGCATGCAACAAAAGCTTTTCACCGTACCTTGGTACACGTGACAATGAACTAAACTTTACTAAACTAAGCACATCTAGGTATTCTGCCTGGAGGTCTGTGACCAGTGGAGTTCCGCAGAAATCTGTGCTGTAGTTTTGTGGTATAAAGTAGATAGGGTGGTAAAGAAGGCACATGCTATGCTTGCCATTGCTAGGGGCTTTGATTATAAGAGTCAGGAAGTTATGATGCAGCCTTTTGTTAGGCTGCATTTGGAGTGTTGCGAGCAGTTCTGCTCATCCCAATATTGCTGTTGGAGAATATGACATCCAAAAGTTATTTGTACACCAAAGATATATTTTTGAATTAGCCTGAGAACAATTCTCCTCATGTCCAAGAAATTTGGAATACGCACGGTGGCGCAGCAGTAGAGTTGCTGCCGTACTGCGCCAGAGACCCGGGTTTGATTCTGACTACGGGAACTCTCAGAAGGGAGTTTGTACGTTCTTCCCGTGACCTGCATTGGTTTTCTCCAGGATCTCCCGTTAACTCCCACACTACAAAGACGTCGGGTTTGTACACTAATTGGCTTGGTAAAATCGTAAATTGCCCCTACTGTGTGTAGGATAGTGTTTGTGTGCGGGGATCGCTGATCATCATGGACTCAGTGGGCTGAAGGGCCTGTTTCCACACTGTATCTCTAAACTAAACTAAAGTAAACTATTTCAAGAAGAAGATAAGAGGAATGTATATTTAAATCCTGGGGATTTAAAGCAAAGGTTGACATTTTCGAGTTCTTTCAATAGAACTGTTTAAATAGATGAGAGTTCCAACAAAGGGAGGGCCTGCCGATGGCCAAATGAATACAGAGCAGCAACAACTGAGGGAGCCATTCTCACTGTATTATGACTCTAACTTTCCGGTTTAATTATTGATCTACATCAGAGGCCAGAACATTAAAGATGAAGTGCTAATTACAGTATATACTTGCTCATTGCTTAATATTCTCACCTTTAAAAAGTTCCTTCGTAAAGTTTAATATAATTGAAATAGCCCTTCCAGCATTTGGCAGCTGTTATCCGTCAATGTATTAACTGCATCTAATTAAAGCTTTAGGTTATTCTAATGTGTGTGCGCTGCTGTTCAATTCTCACACGTCCAAGAAATTTGGAAGATCACTGTGAATATGTGTTAAGCATAATAATCAATGTACTGCCAATATGGTTTGTTGTTACCCAAATGCTACTGTCCCTTGTGAGAGCACAGCATTGAAAATCCATGTTATAAACCACGGTGGTGCAGTGGTAGAGTTGCTGCCTTACAGTGCCAGGGACCTGGGTTCGATCCTGACTCTGGGTGCTGTCTGTACGATGTTTGTACATTCTCCCCGTGATCTACGGGGGTTTATTCCGAGATCTTCAGTGTCCTCCCACACTCTCAAAGGCATACAGGTTTGTAGGGTAATTGGCTTGGTATAAATGCAAATTGTCCTTAATGTGTATAGGAGAGTGATAATGTGCAGGCATCGCTGGTCGGTGCGGACTTGTTGGGCCGAAGAGCCTGTTTCTGTGCTGTATCTCTAAACTAAACTAAACAATGGCCCTTCAGCCTGGGACTACTAATAACATTTTGAGAGAGGATTATATAAAATCGTCAAAAGTTAGTCATAGAGTCATAGATTAATGTAGCACCGAAACAGGCCCTTTGGCTCTACTCATCTGTGCCAACCAGGTTGCTTATCTGAGCCACTCATTTCCTTGTGTTTGGCCCATACCTTCTAACCCTTTCTTTTCCATCCACCTGTCCAATTGTCCTCTTAAAGTTGCAATTGTACATTCCTCAACTACTTCTTTTGATAGCTCGTTCCACATACCCACCACCCTCTGTGTTCTAAGGTTGTTGCAATTGATGAGACATATTCTCAAAACCAGACATAATATTTAAAGGCATTGAAACCTTTGAACGCCCAGTCAGCCAATGTAAATGGGGCAGAGAAATAAGATTGGTGAGGTTGGTATCATTAATCAATGGCAAACTAATTGCATCAATTGACTTGGATGCTGGGTGCACAATTACCTTAAAGTAAAACAAATGGATAGGTTTCACTCTAATCTGTTTAGAGGGCAGCACAGTGGTGCAGCAGTAGAGTTGCTGCCTTTCAGCACCAGAGACCCAGGTTCGATCCTGACTATGGGTGCTGTCTATATGGAATTCGTATGTGTTCCCTGTGACCATGTGGGTTCTCTCTGGGTGCCCTGGTTTCTTCTCACGCTCCAAAGGTTTGTAAGAAAATAACTGCAGATGCTGGTACAAATCGAAGGTATTTATTTCACAAAATGCTGGAGTAACTCAGCAGGTCAGGCAGCATCTCAGGAGAGAAGGAATGGGTGACGTTTCGGGTCGAGACCCTTCTTCAGACTGAAGACGGGTCTCGACCCGAAAAATCACCCATTCCTTCTCTCCAAAGGTTTGTAGGTTAATTGGCTTCAGTAAAAATTGTAAATTGTCCCTTTTGTATAGGATCGTGCGAGTGTACGGGGTGATCGCTGGTTGGTGCAGACTCGGTGGACCGCAAGGCCTGTTTCCATGCTGTATCTCCATAGTCCAATGTCTATAGAAGTAAAGGGGCATTGATATCGCCACATGTTGCTGTTGCACATATTTTTTTCAGGAATAAATGGATACTCATTAATGACATGCCAGAAAGCACCAAGGGCCATATTGGCCAACGTCGAGGTGTCCAATGGCTTGCTTAGATCTTCTTTTTAACCAAATCATGTAAATTCAAAGTGAGGTTGCCTTGAATGCAATCACTGTCATCGTGGTTAGATTCATTAAAATGTGGTCTAACTAGCAACACCCAAACAAATCAAAGCAGGTTGCCATCAAAATGTCATTTAAAAAGAATCCTGTCCTACTTTAGGATATGATTCACTTTTATTTGGAAGAGAATAGGTTAATTAGTGTCAGCCGGCACGATTTTGTATGTGGCAGGTCGAGTTTTACTCATGTGATCGAGTTTTTTTGAGGAAATGACAAAAGTGATTGATGAGGCTAGGGTGGTAGATGTGATCTACATATAGTAAGGCGTACAGGTATGTAGGTTAATTGGCTGGGTAAATGTGAAAATTGTCCCTAGTGGGTGTAGGATAGTGTTAATGTGCGGGGATCACTGGGCGGCACGGACTTGGAGGGCCGAAAAGGCCTGTTTCCGGCTGTATATATATGATATGATATGATATGATAAGGCATTTGATAAATTCCCCCATGGTAGGCTGATCCAGAAAATTCAGATGCACAGGATTAACTGCGTCTTGGTTTTAGGGATTCAGAACTGGCTTATTCATAAAAGAAAGAGGATTGTGGTGGAAGGAAGATATTCTATCTGGATGTCTATGACCAGTAGAGTTTCACAGGGATTTGTGCTGGGACCTCTGTTCTTCTGCCTTTATCTCCTTATTGTAGCCATTTTGTTTTTTCATCTCTGGGCTTTGTCCAACTATTGGGAGTCAAGGAAGGACTGGCGGGCCACGCGGACAGAAGGAAAGATTAGCGGGCCATGCAGCCAGCAGGAAAGACGGGGAGGCCTGCTTGTGCCCTGAAGACTGATGGACTAGAGAGGGGATGGAGGGAGCTGGCAATGGCAGATGCAAGAGCAAGAGCCAGTAGCTCTTGCCATGAGTGAACCATGGTCTTACCTTCAGGACTGCAGGAGCCCCCCCGCCCTCGGCACAAAGGCTGAAGGTGGCCGAGCGAGAGGGACGATGGTTCGCTGGACGAACCAGACAGAAGTGAAGGTCGGAGGACCTGCAGCATCCTCGGCTTGCCTGGATTGAATGCCACTCCCGAAGACTGAGTACACGGACCAGGCTGGACTTTGTAAATGGTGTAAAAAACCTGATGACTCTTGCATGTGGTCTCAGTGGACTATTTCTATGCACTTTGAACTAAATAGGGATTGTGATTAGGTATGGTAAGACTTTACTGAACTGTATCAGAAAAAGAGAATTTCACTATCCGTCTGTACGTGTGATAAGAAAGAACCATTAAACCATAAAACATTGAACAATTGAACACTCTTCCTGAAAGTGTGGTGGTAATAGACTTATGACTTTTTCAAAAAGCACCTGGATGAGAAATTGAAGAGTCTTATGTTACAAGGGATAACCCCAAAGTCTATTTTTAAGCACAATGTATTCAACGCAAAAGGAGGAAAGTTATAATTAGACTTTATGTTAGTTTGATCTTAGTATTTGACCATTTCTGGCTACCACAATTTAGGAATGACGTGAAAGTTTTGGAAAGAACACAGAGGCGATTTACCTGAACAATACCTAGGATGAGAATTTTCAAGAACGCGGATAAGCAAATAAGCTGGAGTCGACCTTGGAATGGAAGAGCTTGTGAGGAGATTGGATGGAGGGATTTTAAATCATGAAGGGTATAAGCAGTGTCCATAAAGGGAAACTTTTTCCATTCAGAGACTAGTCATCAACTAAGGGACATGAAATAAAGGCGATTGGCTAAAGAACCGTAAGTGACATGAATAAAATATTAGGATCTCGAACACACTGCCTCTGGAGGTGGGTGCTACTGTGGGGTACAAAAGGGGTAAGTGCCTGAAAGAAAATAAGTTGCAAGCTATAGGTAGACAGTGAGAGACTGGGACTAGCTAGATTGCCTTTACACATTGCTGATAAGGACTCAATGGGCCAAATGACCCCCTACCATGCAGTAACCATGCAGCAAAGCTGCAATATGTAGACAATGGTATGACAAGCCTCTTTAGGTGTCATAAATTTATGATTCTATAATTCTAAGAATGATTGTCCTGTAATGCTGAAGGTACATTCTAACCCCAAACATCCGTCCCTCCCAATTGCATCCCCCTCCTTCCCTCATCCCTTCTTTCCTGATTTAATTCCCTATTCAACTAGAACCTATCTCATTTGTAACAATTTTCTATGTCATTAAATTTAGTGTGCTCTGTGAAGACCAATACTTGAAATACAGAATAAATAATTAAAAACTATGGCTCGGAGAAACAATATCGGCTGTTTGAGTTGGTAAATTAATTCATTTCTTAGACCACACTACAGAAGAATTTGTTATTGCTGTAATTAGAACGTCATAATCCAAAGTCTGATTAAGACGATTGTGTCCTTGTCCAGACAGGATATAACCAGCGTATTACGAAACTTCCTTCCAGAGTGTGGCAGCTCCTTGCGTGTTAGTCCCAGAGAGGACTCCACTCCACAATCACTCCACTCTTTTAAATTTATTTTACTTATGCATGGCTTGATTGTATTCATGTATAGTATTATATGATTTCATTGAATAGCATGCAAACAACAGCTTTTCACTGAAAATCAGTATACGTGGCAATAATAAACTGATACCAATATCAATACCAAACTGGACAATTGGCTGGAATGTCTAATTTGGTACATTGAATGTCAGCCAAGCCTTATAGCTGTGAGAAGTGTGACTACTGGGGAATTGAAAGTGCCAAGAGTTGTAATGTATGGAGGAAGTCTAACAATCCTGCTGATTCTTTAATTGTCAGTGTTATAATCATCCAGGGGCTCTGCAATATGTTATAGACCCAAAAATAGGTAATATCATCAGGTTATATAATAATTGATCAAATCTTACCAAAGAGCACAAAAAGATGATGAAAAATGAAAGGGATTGTAATTAATGGCGGGATGGCGGAAGCCAACATGACTAAGTGGTAGCATTCTTGAAAGGATGTGAAAAGGAGCAAGGAACATTAAACATTTCAGAAAATATGTGTAATTTGTCCATCATAAGCAACACTAGAAATTAGTTTAGATTCGAGATATAGCATGGAAACACGCCTTTCGATCCACTGGGTGCTCACCGATCAACCATCTCCCACATACTAGTTCTATGTTCTGCACAATAGGGGCAATTTACAGAGGCTAATTAATGTACAAGGTCTTTGGAATGTGGGAGGAAACTGCAGCACCCAGAGAAGACCCATGCGGTCACAGGGAGAATGTGTAAACTCCATAGAGGCAACACCTGTAGACAGGATCAAACCTGGGTCTCTGGCCCTGTAAGGCAGCAACTTTACCATCACACTACTGTGCTTTGATCTCAGATCAAGAGATCTTTGATCTCTTTGCTGAGGGTGCACCTCCCCTTCCTCGTCCCCCCTAAATGGAGTCCAGTGTTATAGGTTCTCACCTCATTCATCCAGTGTGAAGAACACTTAAAAAGTCAAGGCACAAATCTCACTTTTGCCACCTGCCATCCTGTGGACTTCACTGTCTGTGTCGAGTACTGCAGAAGTGAGACAGGACTTCCCTGCAACCAATAAACATAAATACATAAATGGCAATTAATGATCACATTAAAGATCGGGAGTGGAGACTCATTCCCGCTTTTCTAATCAGGCAAAATGATTTGCATTTACATGGGCTGCGTTGTGAAGGTTAAATTTGGCAGCACTGGCATCAAATCAACAATGCATAACCATTGTTATGATTATATTGCATTTGCCCAGTGATCACAAGCATTGTACATGCTACTGCTCTTATTAATGTGGTGGACGGTCCAAGATCTGCACAAATGCACATGACATGGCATGCAAACAACGAGTGCTAAAGAGCCTAATTTTGTGGCCATTGTACGTTGACCGGAGGAGACACAAGGAACTGCAGCTGCAAAGGAACTCAATGGGTTTCACAGCATCTGTAGAGGGAATGGACAGACAATGTTTCAGGTCAGGAAATACAAGGAACTGTAGACGCTGGTTTAGAAAACAAAGACACAAAGTGCTGGAATAATGCGACAGGCAACATCTCTGGATAGGATACCTTTCAGGGGGGACGCTTCTTGAGTCTGAAAAAGGGTCCCGACCCGAAATGTCACCACTCAGTGTTCTCCTGGGATGCTGCCTGACCCACTGAGTTACTCCTGCACTTTGTATCTGTTACAGGTCAGAATTCTACTTCAGACTGATGGGTACCAGAGCGCAATGCCTCGGACTATCCTTTGTTGGCTTTACCTTGCACTAAACGTTATCCCCTTATCGTGTATCAAAACACTGTAAATGGCTCGATTGTAATCATGTTTTGTCTTTCTGCTGACTGGTTAGCATTCGATAAAAGCTTTTCACCGTACCCTGGTACACATGACAATAAAACTAAACTGACCTTAGATCCTGGTATCTTCACCCAAACTGGGAGACCTGGAAACAGAGCTGGTAACCAGTCTGTAGAAGGGTCCTGACCCGCAAAGTCATCTGTCCACTCCCTCCACGGATGCTGCGTGTCCCTGCTGACTATCAGTTCTCTTTTGTACTTTGAACTGAACACAAACACCTATTCATCAGCAGAACCATGATCTTTAAAAAAAAAATAACTTTGAAAGTAGGAAATTGCTAAAAGGTTTGGTGTCGGAATAATGAAGCAAAAAAGCTGCGGCTTCTGCACAGTAACAGAGTATATGGGAAGGAGATTATAAAGATCAGTCCGCCTGTGCTATATGAAGAATGGCACTCTCAAAAGATTCACAAACTGGAACAAAGCCAATGCATGGTTGAGCTGTGTGTCAGAATCGCTGAATGGAACAATAGGCAAGTAGCTGAGGGAAAGTATGATGATATGAGTGCTACTGACATGATATATTTTAATTTAATTGAGTGGGCTCTTCCAGATTGATATAAAGTCATTCAATACCCTAATTTGATCATCTGATTATTTTGACGGTTGCAACATTTCTTTTCATGATTTTAGTTTGCACAGAAATAATGTGACGATCAACAGTAAAGCTTGAACCTTTTGAAAAAGAGCTCTGATTTTAACTTCTGCTTTGACATCCAGTGGAATATGTGAATACAAGTGTGGGTGGCCTCCTCTTGTGATATAATCCACCCCTCAGAATAACGTTGCTGTATCAAAGGATGAGGCCATGGGGGGAACATTCATGTTACATCCTGCTATTCTGTGGGTAACCCTCAGAATCCTTCCACTGCTTCGTGTTATGCTCCAAGGAAAGAATGTGAGGACATGAAAAGCAAACTATGCAAAGAAGGACAGTGAGTGCTTTCAGAGTGGTGCAGTTTTCATTCCTCTAACAACACCGCTAAAAGTACTTGACTGCTTCTGTGCCTTATTTGCTGTTGGCTGAACCTCTGCTTTATGAAAACTGGTTGCTATATTTACTCCAGAGGGACTAAAATACCATCAAGAACATAACTCTTCCTCGGTAAAGCACGTTGGGAGATAATGAAGACCTGAAATATATCAAAGCAAGCTCTTTCATCTTTCAAATTATTGTTTGAACTGTTAGGTGTTTCGGCCTGAAATGCCAATTTCTATTTCTAACCGTAAATGTTTGGAGAGATTCTCTTCAGGATTCTATTGTATCCTGAAAGCAATTGGAAATGGTAAGACAGCATGATTTGTGAGTTTTCAGAATTGTCAAAAAAAAGGTTATTGACACTTCGAGAGAAAAATGTCACATTCACACCTTATCAAAGATCGAGCAGGTTTTATTTCACGTACGGGAACATGAGATTCGCAATGGGAAAGGGAGAGATCATTTGTGCACTTCAAGTGGGTATATTCAAGAATTCTGCACCAAATATTGATTCAGTGGCAGCGTAGATCAGATTTTTGTGGTGTAATATAATTCAGGCTTTAGCCAACACTGATTTAACAAGCCTAATAAATCAAAATACTGTAATATTTTGAGGGTGGCGGTGAGGCCCCCTTTCAGTCGCTGGGCATGCATTTGTTTGCTTTCAATTTTATAACTTTTGAAACCTTGTTTGGAAACAGGCACTTCTACAAAATAAAGTTGAAAGGAGCTTGGTCAGCCAGCATGTGGACTTATTAAATTGGTACATTGGTTTCTGGTGTTCTGGAATCACACTCCACTTCTGACACTCCTTTCTGCACTTTGACAACTTAGGCTCAACGAACACTGATCTAATTGTTCCTCTCAAGAGGAGAAGGGATCAAAATTCACTGGCCTACAGGGTGGTCCAAGTCTCTCTTCAGGAAGGGGAAAATACATGGGTATATATCTTTGCATTTAACCTGATTAAAATGTGCTTGCAAATGCTATGTCTCACTGTTAGAGCGGTCATAGGCAATCATCCAGTCAAAACAGATCAAATGACTTTTTAGACTGTTTTAGGTATCCCAAATGCACAGAGAGTTAGTGAAGTGCGTTACTAACATTTGGGAAGCTTGTGCCAACCGCATTTAAGAACAAAGGACCACAGTTGTTCAAGTCAAAATAGAATGTTTTCTATTTCCATAAATATAAATCTCTTTTCATATAACAGTCCAAGAGTACCTTAGATTTTTAAGTAAGCTAAAAATATTTTGAATAGTTCAAACCCCATTTAGTGCTTTGTCCAAGTCGTAAAAGCAAAAAAAAATACCTCTCCTGGAATATAATTCGGATATATTTCCTCTTTATCGGCCTTCCCTCAGGGTAAAGGACTATTTCCACGCTAATCTTCGGACTTCTGGGTTGGCTCATGAAGGCCAATGGTGGGTAATTTGTTAGGTGGGCATTCCTTCCACCACTTTCTGCATGGTTTTGAAGCATGGCCTTATGAAGCAGCACCACCGCCCAATGCTTCTTATCTCCTTTGAGCAGCTGAATGGCACAGGCCAATGTTTCCCAGAGTCAGTGTGGATGTTTCACGGAGACTTTGAGCACATTCGCGAAGTGTTTCTTCCGTAATCTTTTCCCATGTCACCAAATGTTTTATCACACATCTTCCACAATTTTTCTTCCCAACTGACCATCACATTTATATCTTCCCACAGTCTAAAGCTTACCATCTCACTGTCAACCACAGTGCCACTTTATGTATCATCTACAAATGTATTCTTCATGCCCTCTGAATTTCACCTGAATTAGTAATATGTATTACAAAAAGCAGGGGACACATTACAATGAAGACAGACACAAATTGCTGGAGTAACCCAGCAGGTCAGGCAGCATCTCTGGAGAAAAGGAATAGATGACGTTTTGGGTCAAGACCCTTCATCAGACACATTACCATGTTCTGAGAACCCCACTGTTAATAGTCTTCCAGTCACAAATAGGGCCAAAAACCATTACTACATGTGTAAGAAGGAACTGCAGATGCTGGTTTAAACGAAAGATAGATTCCAAAAGCTGGAGTCACTCCAGGCAGCATCCCTGGAGAGAAGGAAGGGGTGGCGTTTTGGGATGAGAACATTACTACCAATTTCGTGCCAGTGACCCAACATTGGATTCAATTTTCCAAACCTCTATAATCTTTCCTGTGGCCAGAAGGGATTGAAATTTTATCGCTATGGCCTCTGCAATGTCTTGAATTTTGTTAACAACCCAGTATATAGATCACATGGGCCTAACAATTTATTCCTTTTCAAAATTAAACTGCTGGAGAAAATCCATGGATCTCCTCTCCACATTTGCTGCATGGCCTGTTGAGTTTAGTTTAGTTTAGAGATGCAGCGGGGAAGCAGGCCCTTCGGCCCATCCGGGTCCGCGTTGACCAGCGATCCTTGCACATTAACACTATCCTACACACACTAGGGACAAGTTTTACATTTACCAAGCCAATTAACCTACAAACCTGTATGGCTTCGGAGTATGGGAGGAAACCGAAGATCTCGGAGAAAACTCACACAGGTCACGGGGAGAACGTACAAACTCCGTACAGACAGCACCCGCGGTTGGGATCAAACCCGGGTCTCCGGCGCTGCATTCGCTGTAAGGCAGTAATATTCTTTGAGTGCATATGTCAATAAATTTTCATACCCGATATTTGCTTTTCTAATTTCCCTTTTAATTTCACTCCTAAGCTTTCTATACTCATCTTGTAACCAAGCTTTTGTGAGTCACCCATCTGATAATCTGGTGACATGGCCTGTCCACCTCATTGCTAGGTCTCTGCACCTAGGGCTACTGATTTGATTAATGGTCAAAGGTGCACTAAGACTGCTTTAAAATAATTTATTCTACCTCATATATATCTGTGAAGCATCCAATTCCATGAATTAATATGAATGGGGTCTTCAAAGACAGTTCCTAAGTCTGGTAGCAGATTTGGCCTCTCCAAATATGCAGATACAACACTGAGTGAAAAAGCATGATAACCAAGGCTGAATTGCAAGGCTTATTTCTGGTGAACATTTTGGCTGCTAATTGGACATTGTGCAAGAGCCAATACCAACAAGAATTTGGTCAAACTGAATGATGCAAGAGTTCTCCACGAAGCCATGAATTCCCAGAATAACTGTTACTCAGGCCCCAAATCATCCTTCTGTTGGCCTAGATTGTTTAATAGTTTAAATATATTCTTGATAGCGCCTTTTCTGTATATTCCGGGAAACCTGCAGTCAGTAAGAATTTTATTGTTTCGGTCCTCGTGCGTGTGACAATTAAACACTTTTGATGGTGTGACTCTGGGGGTATGTTTATTGGTTGGAGTGATAATGAACTGAACAATCATTTCCAGTCAGAAACTCACCTCTGAGTTACAGGTCACATATAGTGCTGCATGTTAATCACGTGGTATTTTCAGTTCACGGGCATCATAACATAGAACTCAAATATTTCATACTAAATCGGTATCAGTACTTTTTGGGGTCCAGAAATGCCTGTTGATTTGTAAGTTAAACAAAATCTTGTTAAACTATCACTTGAGATACCTCATAGAATGCAATGACTATTGTGTTTCACGTGTATTTTAATGGTATTAAAAATCAGAGAGAAATATCCTATTAAAAATAAATCAGTTATAATAGCAAATATCTTTACATGTAATGTATGAATAGATGGAACATAATTCCAACAACTCTGGTGCCCAAGAATGGGGTCACTTTAGTCACTTTTGTTTCAACAGGGCAGACATGATGTGTTGAATGTCCCTCTTTGTCATAGATTTTCTCTGATTCTATGACTTTTGCTGTAATCAGAGAATGACTCTCTAATAGCAATCAACATATTTATTGTTTTTTCTCTCAATGAAAAAAAACAGCCTTACCTTTATTATATTTACTGCCCTCCTCTGCTATGCAATATGTCTACCTCCTCCATCTTCTAACTTCACCACATGTGCGGTATCTGTGTGGGTCGACGTATCAAAGTCATTCTACTTGTCAAACTCAGCTTCCAAGTGCACTGTCAAACATTTAAATACAATATCTTTACAATTCCTAGTGTGTCAATTCCTAGCATAGTCCAAGCAACAAACATTCCAGTAGGTTATCTCCATCAACGTGCTTACAATGACAGGATTGTTAGTACCTGAAAACCAATATGAGAAAATGCAAAGACCCCACAGAGAGAGCTTTGCTTGGTCAGTAGCTCATCAGTAACATGACACCTCCCCAACCACAGGATGCCTACAGTGCTTCGACTGCCCTGAAGTCCTCCATCACTAATGGCTGTGTCGAGATGATGCTCCAGGTTTGATGAGAAAGACCAAAAGTTCTAGGTATGAATTAAACATAGATTCATGGTAAAGATAGGCACAAAATGCTGGAGTAACTCAGCGGGTCAGGCAGCATCTCTGGAGAAAATGGATAGGTGACGCTTTGGGTCACGATCCTACTTCAGACATGTTATTACATTATAAATTCCTGGTCATCTTGGACTGGAAGCCCAATTCATATCGTATCACCCTCTCTTTGGCTGGAATAATATTATCACAATATGCACAGAAGCATGATTATGTAAATGAATTTAAAATCTGTCAGTGCCCAAACAGGAAATATGATAACAATGCAAAATTTGAGGATTCCCTCCCTCAAGAGCAACCACTTACATGTGAGACCAGAAATTCACTTCTATAGACCACACACATATTGTTACATATGCACTTGGGGTCTCTATCTCTCACAGTCTCCAAGATTCCAGTGGTTAAATTCCATAATTATGAAAAGCACAGATAGAGTAGACGGTCAGAACTTAATCCTGGGGTAGAAATGTCAAAGACTGGTTCGTGTAGCTTTAAGGTGAGAGGGGCAAAATTTGTGGAGATGTGGGGACCAAGTTTTTTACTCAAAAAGTGATGGGTGCCTGGAACACGCTGCCAGGGGTGATGGTTGAGGCAGAGATGTTTGTGGCATTTGAGAGACTTTGGATAAGCAGATGGATATGCAGGGAATGGAAGGATATGGATGATGCGCAGGCTAGAGGGCCTGTTCCTGTACTGTATTGTTGTACAATCTATGTTCCATGTTCTAAAAGCTCAATATTCCCATGTCTCTGATGCCTCTGATAATTTTCTTTACCTGTGCTGCCATTTTTTGTATCGCCTTGTAGCTGAACGTGCTCAAGCATTTTGCTCAGACTAAGCATCCAGTCTAAAATGAATAAGTTACTTTGGCCAGAGGAGATTTACCACAAAAACCCCTGTATCATTTCTATGTACAGCTAAAGCATATTTCTACAACATAAGGAGGTCTTGGATTAAGCACCTTTTAGAATCCAGACCTGAAGTGGCCCTTGAGGGTTTTCTGTGGTTTTAGCAAAACAGTCAGCTGCAATTGACATGCTGGCCCAGACTGCTTTGGCTGACACTACCCAATCTCCTCAGACAATTAAATGCCTAATCGGTATGTAATTATTTGGTATGCTATTTAAGCAAATCTCCAAATTTTGCTGCCTTGGAACCAATCCAACATATTATTTATCTGAAATGCCATTGCCTCCTTTTTTTTGTCAATCTATTAGTTTGTGATTCCAATGATTCTATTCTCTACCATTCTCATCCTAGCAGCCTAGATCCCCAATTCCCAATGTCTATACCCAATTATAGTCTCCCACAGTGTGTATGAATAGAACTCCGATTATACAATTTTACTGAAGCCAATTATACTGAAATTTCAGTGTCAAGCAAGCTGTGTAGTTTTTCAGAATCCTTGCTCGTGAATGACTTCCAACTCATTAAATAGTGAACCTGCAAAGGGAAGGATGCACTCGAGTGGAGTTCAATATTCTCTAGCTCTTACATCTGTATCACATTCAAATTGACTCAATTCAGATCAAAGGTTCTACCAAATTTTAGTTGTCTCCTATGCCATGAGGTCATATTGAGTTTCCTTGTAATATTTCTTAAACACTCTCAGAGTTTGTCGGATTTCAAATATTCAGACGATGCAATTCCACACTGGCTATCTTGATTACCTGCTGTGAGTTCAATGAAACCCTTGCAAACATTTTCATTTTCATCAGAACCCTGATCTTGATTCAGCAACATTAATTCAAGCTCACTCCTTGTCAACTGCCATGTTGGCTTCCTGATCATGTAAACAGATTCATAAATTGTCTGAAAGTATTTCCAATAATCTGTCTCGTGAAATAAGGTGCCAAAGATTTACGAAGTCCTCAACATTTTTGCTCTTTCACCAACATTTCAAAATGTTGCCTAATTTAGTAGCCAGTTCTCTCCAAGCACTAAGTAAATGTCCTCCTAATTTCCTCTACATTTGCTTTCAAGCTTCAGATGTTGAAGCATATTTATTAAGGAACATATAAATTACAGCATCATAGTTAATACTCTCCACTGAATTCATGCTGAAATAAAGAGCATGTGTGTTAACCCAGAGACTTAAAGCTGACTTCACTTTGAAGTTGAGGATTTTTAAATTTGCCGTCTGAGCCAGCAAAAAAGCTTGCACATTGAGTAAGAGCCTCTTTGAATGAGAGCTACAGCAACAATAATTGGCACATTTAGCAAACACCTTTTAATGGGAACATTAAAAGGTGTTTGCAAAATGTGACAATTATTATTCATTCAAATCTAAATCTGTTAAAGTTGCAAATATCTCCAGGAAAACCTCCCAATGCATCAAACTTACACAGTATTAAAGGATGCACAGTTTTAGAATATCAGTACCTCACGACCTTCACCAAAAACCACGCACCTGATGGATTAATAAACAATATTGTCACAGTGTGAACCATGTCACATGTGCTAGGCAAGTTTGTTTACACAGTGGGTTTTTGAGTGCCTGGAACACAATTTGGATACAAATACGGTAATGGTATTTAAAAGACATTTGTATAGGCATATGAATATGCATGCACTGGAGGGATATGGAGAGTTGGTCTTGGCATAATATTCGGCACCAACATTGTGGGCCGAAGGGCCCGTTCCTTTGCTATACAGATCTATGTTTTTTGTGTTTCACAAATCTGGTAAATGAATCCACACTACAAGGAATAGTAAACTCAACGTTATTGTGTGAGACTGCAATCAGTTATGGCTGAAACTATCTAAGGTGAGGGTGGAAAGATTTAATAGGAACCTGAGGGACAACTTATTTGCAGGAAGGGTGGTAGATATATGGAATGAGCAGCTGGAGGAGGTAGTTGAGCCAGGTACTATCACAACATTTAAAAAACATTTGGACAGGATATACCATTTGTATGGATACGATAGGTTTGGAAGGATATGTGCAAAATGCAGACAGGTGGGACTAGTGTAGTCTCACCTGGTGAAGTCAGGCATCTTGATCGGCATGGGAAAGTTGGGCCATAGAGCCTGTTTCCATGCTGTATGACTCTATGACTGTTCTCTTCTAAGGTGGACAAGGAAATGAATTGGGTTTTTGTGCACAATCTTTCATGGTTAGCTTCTGCGGTCAGCCTAAAAATATCCAAATTTATTTATCTCAATTTTATAACTAAACGTGTCAGTTCAATGCAAATACGGTGATGCTTCCAATGAATTGGGATGAATTGCACAACAACAGCAACAAAATCAAAATATTACTAGGCACACAACAAGGGTTATATTATCAAATCAGCCAATTAATTCCAACTCTCTAAAACCTAGCAGATCAAATTGGAAGTATCTCAGACACAATGAGATCACTTTCCCCCAATAATTAATCACCAGGTAAGCACCATGTGTGGTTGAATTTACCAGAGAAATGTCTGAGTGCATGTCACTAATCTTCCTGCCGTATATAGACTACAGTATATCCCATCAACAGATAGAACTGTGGAGCTTCAATAATAACCAATAATATCTTTGCAACCAACCATGGTGGTGCAAATCCCAGATATATAAGTAGGGGTTCTCCTTTCCAACATCCAGGTAAACCTTGCCATGGATGGTGTTGCTATGTGGACTGAAACAGTTCAACCTCTGTCTTCAATCACTCCCACATTGCTCCACACTGAACCTCTCCACATCTATCTGTTGCCATAATATTGCATTTAAGAGAAAATTATTTAAGTAGAAATGGATGAAAGAAATAACATAGAACTTTGTAAACTTAAAAATGTTTCAGCAATTGAAAAGCAAATAATTTGCGGAATTCCCTGCCACAGAAGGCAGTAGAGGCCAATTGACTTTAGAAGGATGAGAGGGGATCTTATCGAAACGTATAAGATTATTAAGGGGTTGGACACGTTAGAGGCAGGAAACATGTTCCCAATGTTGGGGGAGTCCAGAACCAGGGGCCACAGTTTAAGAATAAGGGGTAGGCCATTTAGAACAGAGATGAGGAAAAACTTTTTTAGTCAGAGAGTTGTGAATCTGTGGAATTCTCTGCCTCAAAGGGCAGTGGAGGCCAATTCTCTGAATACATTCAAGAGAGAGCTAGATAGAGCTCTTGAGGATAGCGGAGTCAGGGGGTATGGGGAGAAGGCAGGAACGGGGTACTGATTGAGAATGATCAGCCATGATCACATTGAATGGCGGTGCTGGCTCGAAGGGCCGAATGGCCTATTCCTGCACCTATTGTCTATTGTCTATTGTCTATTGACTGGATGAATTTAAAAGAGAGTTAGATAGAGCCCTAGGGACTAGCGGAATCAAGGGATACGGGGAGAAGGCAGGCACGGGTTACTGATTGTGGATGATCAGTCATGATCACAATGAATGGTGGTGCTGGCTCGAAGGGCCAAATGGCCGCCTCCTGCACCTATTTTCTATGTTTCTATGTTTCAAACCTTTAGCATCAGTTATAAGTATTAATATACAAATCCATTTCAGGCCTCGTAAGAAGTCAGGGTGGCACAGTGGGGTAGTGGTAGAACTGCTGCCTACAGTGCCAGAGACCCGTGTTCGATACTGACTATGGGTGGTGCCTGTATGGAGTACGTACGTTCTCCCTGTGACCGTGTGGGTTTTCTCCGGGTGCTCTGGTTTCCTCCCGTCCTCCATAGACGTATAGGTTTGTAGGTTAATTGGCTTCAGTAAAATTGTAAATTGTCCCTACTTTGTAGGATAGTGCGAGTGTACAGGGTGATTGTTGGTCAGCATTAGGTCAAAGGCCCTGTTTCCATGCTGTATCTATGAAGTCTAAAGTCTAAAGTCTAAATAGGCAAAAATATATGAATATCCCATCAGATTTAGGTTTAGATTTATTATTGTCACATGTGCCAAGTTAAAGTGAAAAGCTTTTTGTTTGTTTGCTATCCAATCAAATCAGATAACTCTATGCATGAATACAATCAAGTTAAGCACAAGTACAAAGAATACAGCAAAGAGAAAAATACTAGAATGCAAAATATAATTTCTCAGCATTGTGGTGTATTAGTTCCAGCAAAAAAGTTCCATGTCCACAATCAGGTACGTTGGAACGTCTTTTTGCAGTACCCTAGCTTATGGAAGGTCATAGAAACATAGAAACATAGAAAATAGGTGCAGGAGTAGGCCATTCGGCCCTTCGAGCCTGCACCGCCATTCAATATGATCATGGCTGATCATCCAGCTCAGTAACCTGTACCTGCCTTCTCTCCATACCCCCTGATCTCTTTAGCAAAAAGGGCCAAATCTAACTCCCTCTTAAATATAGCCAATGAACTGGCCTCAACTACCTTCTGTGGCAGAGAATTCCAAAGACTCACCACTCTCTGTGTGAAGAAATGTTTTCTCATCTCGGTCCTAAAAGACTTCCCCCTTATCCTTAAGCTGTGACCCCTGGTTCTGGACTCCCCCAACATCGGGAACAATCTTCCCGCATCTAGCCTCTCCAACCCCTTAAGAATTTTATATGTTTCTATAAGATCCCCCCTCAGTCTTCTAAATTCCAGCGAGTACAAGCCTAGTCTATCCAGTCTTTCTTCATATGAAAGTCCCGCCATCCCAGGGATCAATCTAGTGAACCTTCTCTGTACTCCCTCTAAGGCAAGAACGTCTTTCCTCAGATTAGGAGCCCAAAACTGCACACAATACTCCAGGTGCGGTCTCACCAAGGCCCTGTACAACTGCAGTAGAACCTCCCTGCTCCTAAACTCAAATCCTCTTGCTATGAATGCCAACATACCATTCGCTTTCTTCACTGCCTGCTGCACCTGCACGCTTGCTTTCAATGACTGGTGCACCATGACACCCAGGTCATGTTGCATCTCCCCTTCTCCTAATCGTTCACCATTCAGGTAATACTCTGCTTTCCTGTTCTTGCCACCAAAGTGGATAACCTCACATTTATCCACATTATATTGCATCTGCCATGCATTTGCCCACTCGCCTAATCTATCCAAGTCACTCTGCAGCCTCCTAGCATCCTCCTCGCAGCTAACACTGCCACCCAGCTTCGTGTCATCCGCAAACTTAGAGATGTTGCATTCAATTCCCTCGTCCAAATCATTAATATACACTGTAAATAACTGGGGTCCCAGCACTGAGCCTTGCGGTACCCCACTAGTCACTGCCTGCCATTCCGAAAAGGACCCGTTTATTCCTACTCTTTGCTTCCTGTCCGCCAACCAATTTTCTATCCACCTCAACACTGAACCCTCAATACCGTGTGCTTTAAGTTTGTACACCAATCTCCTATGTGGGACCTTGTCGAAGGCCTTCTGAAAGTCCAGATATAACACATCGACTGGTTCTCCCTTATCCACTCTACTAGTTACATCCTCGAAAAATTCTATTAGATTCGTCAGACATGATTTGCCTTTTGTAAATCCATGCTGACTTTGTCCGATGATTTCACCACTTTCCAAATGTGATGCTATCACATCTTTAATAACTGACTCTAGCATTTTCCCCACTACTGATGTTAGGCTAACTGGTCTATAATTCCCCGTTTTCTCTCTCCCTCCCTTTTTAAAAAGTGGGGTTACATTAGCTACCCTCCAGTCCTCAGGAACTACTCCAGAATCTAAGGAGTTTTGAAAAATTATCACTAATGCATCCACTATTTCTGAGGCTACTTCCTTAAGCACTCTGGGATGCAGCCTATCTGGCCCTGGGGATTTATCTGCCTTTAATCCATTTAATTTACCTAACACCACTTCCCGACTAACCTGGATTTCCCTCAGTTTCTCCATCTCATTAGACCCCCGGTCCCCCGCTATTTCCGGCAGACGGTTTATGTCTTCCTTAGTGAAGACAGAACCAAAGTATTTGTTCAATTGGTCTATTCAAGGTCCATTCAGAACTCTGATGACAGAGGGAAGAAACTGTCCTGTGTCTGGTGGTGTGTGCTTTCTAGCTTCTATATCTTGTGCCTGACAGGAGAGGGTAGAAGTAGGAATGATCAAGGTGAGAATGCATTATTAATACATAGTATTAGTTTTGTGATGGTACATATCGATATAACCTACTGGTACATCTAAAAAGGTAAATGTCACTGTTTTGTTCCTCAACAATATGACATGTTTAATATTGGTTAACTGGGAACAGCTCCATCCAAAATCGCAAGAAATTGTAGGGAGTTGTGGGTATAGCCCAGTCCATCACACAAACCAACCTCCCTTGATCTACACTCCATGCAGCCTCGGCAAGGCCACCAGCATAATCAAGGACCACTCACCAAGGTCTCTCCTTATTCTCCCCTTTCTTGTTTAGTCAAGAGGTACAGAAATCTGAAAAGGCATACTTGTGGAGGCCAAGTCATCGGGTATTTTAAGGCGGAGATTGACAGATTCTTGATTAGTAAGGGTGTCAAGGGTTATGAGGAGAAGGCAGGAGAATAGCGTTGAGAGAGAAAGATAGATAAGCCATGATTGGATGGCGAAGTAGACTCGATGAGCTGAATGGCCTAATTCTACTCCTATGACTTATGAATTTATAACCTCCAGATTCAGGGACAGTTTCTCCCCAGCTGTTATCAGGCAACTAAACCATCCTCTCACCAGATAGAGTGCAGTCCTGACCTCCCATATACCTCATAGGAGACCTCCGAACTATCTTTAATTGGACTTTACTGGACTTTATCGTGCACTAAACGTTATAGCCCTTATTCTGCATCTTTACACTGTGGACAGCTTGAATGTAATCATGTATAGTCTCTTCGCTGACTGGATAGCACGCTACAAAATGTTTTTCACTGTACCTCGGTATCAGTGACAATAATAAACTAAACTAAACTATCAGCATCCTTGGGTTGACAAAAAAAGCACTGCTGAGACAGAATACATTAATGTGATTTGTTATTAATGCATATTTGGAAATTGCTTTATTATCAACAGTCATTTCACATTCACGTTTCAAAATTATGGTCTGGTTTGGCTCAGCCACCAAGCACGACAACTGAAGGTTGCAACGGATCGTTCGCACAGCTGAGAAGGCTGTTGGCTGCAACCATCCCCCCATTGACGAACTGTACACTGCAAGGACCAGGAAGCGAGCAGGAAAGATCATCTCTGACCCCTCTCACCCAGGCCACAAACACTTTGAAGCACTTCCCTCTGGAAGGCAACTGTCAAAGCAGCCACAGCCAGACATAAAAACATTTTTTTTCCACGACTTATAGTTCTACTCAATAATCCAAAGTCTGTTGTCCCTGTTTTGCTCTGGTTTATTTTCACCCACGTGTTTAGACCGTAATGGTGTATCCTTATTGTTTTGATGTGTTTATGCTTTATTCTTAATTGTTAACTATGTTTGTGTTGTCATTTGTGAGCGGAGCACCAAGGCACATTCCTTGTATATGTATATTTAGCCAATAAACTTATTTATTCATTCATTCATCATTCATTCATTCATTCATTCATTCATTCATTCATTCAAAGGACTTAGGTGCAATTTCCCACAGATAAATTTAAAATAATTATGAACAGGAGGTTCTAGGAAGAATAAGGTTCAAAATATTAACATATTACAATTCTGATTAGCCACAGTGAAGGAAAAAGTTTAAACACAAAAGCCTGGAAAGTGCAGAGAACCATAAAAGCCAAGCTGTGTGGTTGTCGTAAAGTAAACTAATGATCATTTTGTATGTGGTCCACAGTAATAAACATCAGTTGTGCCTTCTCCTGAGGCAGAGCTCAGGGTTCAGTGTGGATTTCAGGTAGGTTGGAGTGGTGGGAGTTGGGGATCAGGGAATTAATGAGTTGATAGAAGATTACAGTGTCCAGGAACAAAGCCAGAACCTTGGGAGACAAGGGACTAAGATCCAGAGGAGCAATGTTATGCAGATATCGGAGGCTTGATTTGTCCTTGAGAGAAGAGGTTGTGGACATTGGCCTGTTCAGGACCTTGGGGTGGGTGCATTTGATCAGCCAGAGATCCTAAAGTTTGTACATTTTTGATGATGGGCTAAGGATGAGAGTCTTAATCACAGCATTAAAAAAGCTGACAATTGATGAATTGGTAGGTCAGGGAGTTACAGAATGGGGTGGGGAGTCGGGGTCTTTGTGGTGTCAGCATATAGGTTCCAGGAATTCAGGGATTCAGGGATTTGGGAAGTTCATGTGATCAATGATCAAGGGGGTCGAAGAACGGGAATGGGGGGGGTGGGTGGGGGTAGTTCAGGGTTTGGGAGGTATAAAAGCTTGGAAGTTTTGGAAAGTCAGGGGTTTAGGAAGGCCAGAGTTCAGTGGTAGAGAAGTCAAGTAGTTTGTAGTAATGGGGCTGGGAAAGCAGGGAATTAGGAAGCTGACAGAGTCAATATCAGGAAATTGGTGAGTTTGACAGTTGAATGTTTGAAGATTGGACAGTCTGGCTATTTGGGGTGTTGCAGTTGCGGGAGGTTGTGAAGTTTGGAATTTGGTATTAGAAGTTTAGGGAGATTGTGGCATTAAGGAAATGAGAATTCTGAGGGTTGGTGACTAGAGGTCAAAGCCTCAGTTGATCAATAGTTGGAGAGAGAATGGGAGAGCCCCATAAAATACAAGGTAAGTAATAGCAGTTGTGTAGATCAAATTAATTAATTAATTACTTAATTTGATTTAATTAATTAATTAAGATTGTTGAAAACATTAGCGACGCTGTAGTGCTGGTTTCCGACGGGCACGGTGACGGACGCACCACACATCTCTGTCCTCCTTACAGCTGGCCAGCTCCTCTTTTGCCTCTACATATGCGTCTTCCATCAACGTCTTCAGCATCGTCTTGTTTGGTCGTCCCGGGTTCCGTCTTCCATGGGTGGGTTCCCACAGTACAACCTTGTTTGTTGGTATTTCTGGATGGCGGTGCCAATGGCCAGCGAGCCTCATCCTTCGCGACCTGATCTTCTCGGTCAGAGGTGGAATCTCCCCATAGAGCTGGACGTTGCTGGTGCGGTCCCTCCAACTGACATTTTGAACATTTCTGAGCATTTGGGTGTAGATACCATCGAGAGACTTGGACAATGCTCGAGTGAGAGTCCATGCCTCACACCCGTACAATAATATTGTTTCTACAGTTAATAATAGTAATAATAATAATAATAATAATAATAATAATGCATTACATTTATATAGCGCTTTTCATATACTCAAAGATGCTTTACAGGGATTTAGAGAACATAGGAAAGTGAATAAATAGATAAATAGAAGATAAATAGAAGTTGCATAGAAGAATCTCAATTTGAGACCCTTAGACAGCCAGTGCGGCACGGTGGTGCAGCGGTAGAGTTGCCGCCTTACAGCGAATGCAGCGCCAGAGACTCAGGTTCGATCCTGACTACGGGCGCCGTCTGTACGGAGTTTGTACGTTCTCCCCGTGACCTGCGTGGGTTTTCTCCGAGATCGTCGGTTTCCTCCCACACTCCAAAGACGTACAGGTATGTAGGTTAATTGACTGGGTAAATGTTTAAAAAAAATTAAAAATTGTCCCTAGTGTGTGTAGGATAATGTTAATGTGCGGGGATCGCTGGGCGGCATGGACCCGGTGGGCCGAAGGGCCTGTTTCCACGCTGTATCTCTAAATCTAAATCTAAAAAATCCGAGATGTCCAGATTTTCCCCATGTTATTCAGGGCTTTCCATCCCAGCGCTTTCCAGACCTTGATGTTATTCTCTGAGCTCTGCATTCTCGCTCCCAGGTACCTGAAGTCCTCCACTTTCTTGAGAGATGCACCACCAACGGTCTTAAGAGGTTCATGGTCACCAGCGTTGAACGCCATGTACTCCGTCTTCTTGGCATTGAGGTGAAGGCCCACTTTCTCACATTCCGTCTCGACCCTGCCGAGCAGCTCCTGTGCCTCCCCCATTTGGACTGACAGCAGGACGATGTCATCAGCGAAGTCGAGGTCTGACAAGTTGACTGACCCAATTCTTCTCGATCGCCTTGAGGTGATTGTGAAGCCAAGGTCCTTGTGTCCCTTGAGCACCTGCCTCATTGCATAATCAAGGACAATGTCAAAGAGAAAGGGTGCCAGTGTATCTCCCTGTAAGACCCCCGAGAGGCTTTCAAACACTTTGCTCTCGCCATCCGGGGTGACAACCTTGGCCGCGGTGCCCAAGTGCATATCCTCAATGGCTCTCAGGAGACAGGGAGGGATACCATAAGCCTTCAAAATCCTCATCAATTTGCATCGATGAATTGAGTCAAATACCTTCTTCAAATCAATGAAGGTTAGGATAGCCGGCAGGTGCAGAAAGGAACTGCAGATGCTGATATACACCAAAGATAGGCAATGTTAGAGTAAGGCCACACATAAATTGGAGGAACAGCACCTCATATTTCTCTTAAGCAGCTTACAACCCAATGGGATGAAAGTTGATTAGTCTAATTTCAAGTAGGCCTTGCATTCCCCACCCTTGTCGTTCCACTTGTTCCACTGTTCGCATCTTTGTAACCCTTCACTAACCATTAGATTTCATACTAGATATCTTAGATCCTTCAAAACATCTATATACTAAAACTCTTGTTTGTTTGTTCCTTAACTACAGCCAAAATGGAACACGATAGGGCGACAATTTTAGGCCCACCTTACCATCGTCCCTTTGGTGCTAATAGGAAAATGGTAATCAGCCCTACACAGAAGTGACTGCCATTATTTCAAGCCAGCATGAAACCTTTCTCATCTGAAAAGTACAGCAATAAGGATGATAGAGTTGAAATAAGGAAAGAGAATATTGCATTCCCTGCCTTTATTTGCTTAATGACCAGAAGCAACAATAAGTGATGGTTATTTTTTTTATTTTATGGTTCTTTCTTTCAATTTTGATCATTTTAACTGATGTTAAGGTAAATTATTCACAAAATGCTGGAGTAACTCAGCAGGTCAGGCAGCATCTCAGGAGAGAATGAATGGGTGACGTTTCGGGTCGAGACCCTTCTTCAGACCCTTGTACCAGCATCTGCAATTATTTTCTTACACAAGGTAAATTCATTCATTTTACAAATCTCTGTGGAGTATCGGATAAAGTCTATTTTACACTTGATGATGATTTTATCGAGGAACAGAAAATGATCTGGAAAGTTGGTTTTACGCCCATTCTAATGTTAATTCACTCTAATGCTATGTTGTACTGCAGCAGAACATCAGCTGAATATAACACTAGTGATGCTTCTAATCTCAGGCATTTTCTGATCAAAGAACTAGGTTTACATTGACCTGCATTTCTTCAGCACAAAACCTCCCCCACTCCCTTGTGTGCATAAGGTCATTAAATTCATCAATGTCACCCAGCAAACAAGTACTGTCTAAGTAAGCAAAACATACTGAGTATAAATGTTAAAAAGATTGGTTTGTAGCGACCATAGAGATTAGTCCTAGGAGTCGAACCCTCAGATTGGCCAGCAAGGTCACGTGTGGGTGCAACCGTAGGGATTGGTCCAGGGAGTTGAGCCCGCTGATTGGACAGCGACATCACGTGTGGTTTTGGCGCCCAAAACCAGTTAGTTAGGAGAGTTCTTTGAAGTGAACAGTTAGAATTAATGGTTGTCTGTAATCTCGTTCGTTATACTTTGTAATCGAATGTTGCTGTCGCAATAAACTTCTTTAACAAAGAACGAGCCTCCAGACTCGCCATATTGGTGACCCCGACGTGATCTAGCCGATCACCTACCATGGGTGAACAAGACGCCTCGTCTTCGGTTCCTACGCCCGGCACACCGCAGCTAAACGCGGTCAGCGTTCACCTTCCGCAGTTTTGGGCACATCAACCACAATCTTCGTTTGTCCATGCCGAAGCTCAGTTTCACCTAAGAAACATCTCGACGGACGAGACAAAGCACTATTACCTCGTCAGTGCTCTACCGCCGGAGACGTCCACGCAGGTGATGCGGTTCATCATCGCCCCTCCTGCAGACGGCAAGTACGAGGCACTGAAGGTACTCTTGTTACGAACCTTCGGATTCAGTAGGCATGACCGAGCTAAGAGGCTTATGCACTTACCGGATCTCGGAGATCGGCTGCCGTCCGTTCTCATGGCCGAAATGTTGGCACTAGCAGGTGAACACACGGATTGCCTCATGTTCGAGCAGGCTTTCAGAGAGCAGCTTCCCGAAGATGTCAAGCTCATGCTCACGGATTGTTCTTTTAAGGACCCCGTGGCATATGCGGAGAAAGCTGATGCGCTCATGGCATCCAAATCGAAAAGAAACAGTTCGATCAACAAGGTCTCGGCATTAGCGGGCAGCCCACAGCGGCACCAAGATGGTGCCGCGTCTCCCGCCATTTCTCCAAAAGCCCACCAAAAGGATCCGCACAAGCGCGGCTGGTGTCATTACCATCTATGATGGGGTGGAGAAGCCCGCAACTGCCGCTCACCTTGCACCTTCTCGGGAAATGCCTCGGCCGATCGTACGTAGAGGCGGTCGCGATTGGCCAGAACCGATGCCTCTACGTCCGAGATCGATTCACGGACACGGAATTTTTGGTTGACACATAGTCAGCATCGTGCCGCTGACCGACCTATGAAACTCGATCGGGTAAGAAAGGGCCTACCCTCATCGCGGTTAACGGCAGCCCCATCCGCACGTACGGTACACGGACAATGTCTCTGGCTTTCGGCACCCGCACGTACGAATGGCCATTCATCATCGCGGAAGTCGGTCAGGTGATCCTGGGCACAGATTTCCTCTGGGCCTTTTCACTAGTCCCCGATGTCCGCAGTAACGGCCTTCGACCCTCCGCCAGCAGCGATGAGCCCGCCACTCCACCGGCCGCCACCCCGCCCAGCCCGACTGTCCAGGCCATCGTCGCGGCCCCCGACCCATATGCTGCGGTCCTAGCGGAGTTTCCGGAACTGCTCATTCAGCAGTTCCACGCCCCTTCTGCCTGGCACGGCGTGGTCCACCACATCCACACCAAGGGACTCCCCGTCTTCGCTCGGGCCAGGAGGTTACCACCCGACAAATTGGTGGTGGCGCGTGCAGAATTCCGGAAGATGGAACAAATGGGCATTGTCCGTCGGTCCGACAGCCCGTGGGCCTCTCCGTTGCATTTGGTCTCCAAAGCATCTGGGGAGTGGAGACCATGCGGCGATTACCGGCGCCTCAATGCCATCACCACGGCCGACCGCTACCCCATACCACATCTCCAAGATTTCTCGTCTGGGCTGGAAGGTGCCGTGGTTTTCTCCAAAATCGATTTGGTGCGGGGCTACCACCAGATCCCTGTGCGCCCGGAGGACATACCAAAGACTGCCACGATCACTCCCTTCGGGTTGTTCGAATGGTTGCGTATGCCTTTCGGTTTAAAGAACGCGGCACAGGCTTTTCAGCGACTCATGGACCATGTTGGTCGATATTTGCCTTTCGTTTTCATTTATTTAGATGATATCCTGGTCGCCAGTCGCTCGGAGCAGGAACACCTAGCCCATTTGCGGACCGTGTCCCGACGGCTCCAAGACCACGGGCTCATCATCCAACCCTCCAAGTGTCAATTTGGCCTCCATTCTATTGATTTCTTAGGACACCGAATCACCCCCACCGGTGCCACTCCTTTGCCCGAGAAGGTGGAGGCTGTCCGTGCATTCCCACGGCCCACCACAGTGAAGGGTTGCAGGAGTTCGTGGGCATGGTGAACTTCTACCATAGGTTCGTCCCGGCAGCGGCACGGGTCATGCGTCCGCTCTTCCAGTGTCTCGCGGGCAAACCTGTGGAGTTAGAATGGTCCGCGGCCGCTGAGACGGCCTTTGAGGCAGCTAAAGCGGCTCTGGCAGACGCCACCATGCTCGTCCACCCGAGCGCCTCCACCCCCACGGCCTTGACGGTCGATGCGTCGAATGTGGCGGTGGGAGGGGTTTTGGAACAGCAGGTGGGTGGCCTTTGGCAGCCCTTGGCGTTTTTCAGCCGACAGCTGAGTTCGGCTGAGTTAAGTATAGCGTCTTTGACCGAGAGCTTCTGGCTCTCTATTTAGCTGTCCGTCTCTTTAGGTATTTCCTAGAAGGCCACCCATTTGTGGCCTTTTCGGACCACAAACCGTTGACTTTTGCTTTTTCCAAATTGTCCGACTCATGGTCGGCCCGCCAGCAGCGGCACCTGACTGCCCTCTCAGAGTTTACCACCGATGTCCGTCATGTCACGGGTAAGCTTAATGCCGTTGCTGACGCCCTGTCCCGGCCAGCCGTTTCCCCCATTTCAGCAGTGGGCTGCGAGGTGGATTTCCAGGAGCTTGCGGAGGCACAGCCCCTGGCAGACACCGCCTCGGCATCCCAGTCCGCCACTTCGGGGTTGAAGTTGGCCCAGGTGGCCTGCGGGCCTGTGGGTACAAAAGTCTGGTGTGATGTTTCCCTTCCCCGCCCCAGGCCGGTGGTGCCGGCCTCCCTCCAGCGCCGGGTGTTTGATGCCATTCACGGGCTGGCGCACCCGTCCATCCGCTCCACCTCTGCCTTAGTGGCCGCTCGGTTTGTGTGGCCTGGCCTGCAAAAGCAGGTCGCCGCTTGGGCCCGTTCCTGCGTTCCCTGCCAGACCGCTAAAGTTCACCGCCATGTTCAACCCCCGGTGCAAGAGTTTGCGGTTTCTGCGGTCCGTTTTTTCCATATTCATGTTGATTTAGTTGGGCCTTTACCTTCCTCCCGGGGCTACACTCATCTGCTCACGGTGGTTGACCGATTCACCCAGTGGCCGGAGGCTTTCCCGTTGTCCGATACCTCCGCTGCCTCTTGTGCCCGGGCCCTGGCCCTCCATTGGGTGGCCCGTTTCGGTGTTCCATCCGTCATTACCACAGACAGGAGATCCCAGTTCACCTCTGCCCTTTGGGCCACGCTGGCGGAGCTGTACGGCTCCCGGTTGCAGCAGACCACGGCGTACCATCCACAGGCTAATGGGCTCGTGGAGAGGTTTCACCGGCAACTTAAGGCGGCCCTCAGTGCGCGGATGGAAGGCCCGGACTGGGTAGACCAATTTCCCTGGGTCCTTTTGGGCATCCGGACTGCTCCTAAGCAGGATCTCGGTGCTTTGTCCGTGGTACTGGTATATGGCTCGCCACTTCGAGTGCCCGGGGATTTCCTGCCAGAGTCCTCTGGTCAGCAGCCCTCGGTTCTGTCGGTTTTGGCATCACTCCGGGCGCGAGTGGGTTCCCTGGCTCCGGTTCCTACTTCGCGTCATGGGTGTTTCATGGTGCATGAACCGCCTGCCTTGAAGGACTGTGCGTTTGTGTTTCTGCGTAGGGATGCCCATCGTTTCCCGTTGCAGAGGGTCTATGAAGGCCCGTTCCGCGTGTTGCGTAAAGGGACGGTCACCTTCACCTTGGATGTGGGCGGCAGGAGTGAGCTCGTCTTTGTGTCCAGGTTCAAACCTGCGCACTTGGATCCGGACAGCCCTGTCTGGTCGGCCAACCGCCTCGGCGGGGCCGTCTTCCTGCAGTTACACCCGATCTGGGACCCCCTGCTCCTGTGGTTCCGGCAGCCCCTCTCCTTACTCGTTCTGGTCGTGAAATCCATCTCCCTGCTAGGTTCCGTACCTCGGGTTCTGGGGGGGGTCATGTAGCGACCATAGAGATTAGTCCTGGGAGTCGAACCCTCAGATTGGCCAGCAAGGTCACGTGTGGGTGCGACCGTAGGGATTGTTCCAGGGAGTTGAGCCCGCTGATTGGACAGCGACGTCACGTGTGGTTTTGGCACCCAAAACCAGTTAGTTAGGAGAGGTCTTCGAAGTGAATAGTTGGAATTAATGGTTGTCTGTAATCTCGTTCGTTATACTTTGTAATCGAATGTTGCTGTCGCAATAAACTTCTTTAACAAAAAACGAGCCTCCAGATTCGCCATAGGTTCTTATATTGGGCTTCTATCATTTTGCTTACGGGATCAGGTCATGACATTTTTGCATCTTCCTCGAGCTCCAAGGGCATACTTCCCAGAAAGTAAAATTCTACGAAACTTGCTCCCTGATTCCCAGTGAAACACCAGGACATCAGTCTAACATTACAATCCATATTATTCAATCCTGACCAGTCACATTCCACGAACAGCATTTCCAGGAGCCCTGTGGGACTTGAAGTATCATACTCCACAACATGTTTAACCTTTACTCCACCCGTGTCTCGTTAAAGCCTTCAATCCTGAATAAAGTATTTCATTGCACTTTCCTCCAAATGTTAATCAACAGAGCATTCATTGTTTTTTTCAAACAAGAAAATCATGAAGGTGATATATGAAATCATGAGCGGGGATGGATAGGGTGAATGCACAAAATCGTTTATCTAGATTAAGGGAATCAGGACACCAGGAAGCATAGGTTTAAGGTGAGAGGAGAAAGATTTAATAGGGGGGCATTTGCACCTGAGGGGAAACTTTATCACACAGAGGACATGGAATCAAGTTTATAAGGCATTTGGATAGGTACATGGATTGGAGAGGCTTAGAAGGTTAAGGGCCAAATGAGGGCAGGTGGGACTAGAGTAAATAGACAATAGACAATAGACAACAGGTGCAGGAGGAGGCCATTCGGCCCTTCGAGCCCGCACCACCATTCAATGTGATCATGGCTGATCATTCCCAATCTGTACTCCGTTCCTACCTTCTCCCCATACCCCCTGACTCCGCTATCCTTAAGAGCTCTATCTAGCTCTCTCTTGAAAGCACTCAGAGAATTGGCCTCCACTGCCTTCTGAGGCAGAGAATTCCACAGATTTATAACTCTCTGATTGAAAACGTTTTTCCTCATCTCCGTTCTAAATGGCCTACTCCTTATTCTTAAACTGTGGCCCCTGGTTCTGGACTCCCCCAACATTGGGAACATGTTTCCTGCCTCTAACGTGTCCACCCCTTAATAATCTTATATGTTTCAATAAGATCCCCTCTCATCCTTCTAAATTCCAGTGTATACATGCCTAGTCGATCCAATCTTTCAACATACGACAGTCCCGCCATTCCGGGAATTAACCTAGTAAACCTACGCTGCATGCCCTCAATAGCAAGAATATCCTTCCTCAAATTTGGAGACCAAAACTGCACACAGTACTCCAGGTGCGGTCTCACCAGGGCCCTGTACAACTGCAGAAGGACCTCTTTGCTCCAACATTCCATTGGCTTTCTTCATTGCCTGCTGTACCTGCATGCTTCCTTTCAGTGACTGATGCATTAGGACACCCCAGATCTCGTTGTACGTCCCCTTTTCCTAACTTGACACCATTTAGATAATAATCTGCCTTCCTACTCTTACCACCAAAGTGGATAACCTCATATTTATCCACATTAAACTGCACCTGCCATGCATCCGCCCACTCACACAACCTGTCCAAGTCACCCTGCAACCTCATAGCATCTTCCTCACAGTTCACACTGCCACCCAGCTTTGTGTCATCTGCAAATTTGCTAATGGTACTTTTAATCACTTCATCCAAGTCATTGATGTATATTGTAAATAGCTGCGGTCCCAGCACCGAGACTTGCGGTACCCCACTAGTCACTGCCTACCATTCTGAAAGAGACCCATTTATCCCCACTCTTTGCTTTCTGTCTGCCAACGAATTTTCTATCTATGTCAGTACCCTACCCCCAATACCATGTGCTCTAATTTTGCCCACTAATCTCCTATGTGGGACCTTGTCGAAGGCTTTCTGAAAGTCAAGGTACACTACATCCACCGGCTCTCCCCTGTCCATTTTCCTAGTTACATCCTCAAAAAATTCCAGAAGATTAGTCAAGCATGATTTCCCCTTCGTAAATCCATGCTGATTCAGAACGATCCTGTTACTGCTATCCAAATGCTCCGCAATTTCGTCTTTTATATTTGACTCCAGCATCTTCCCCACCACCGATGTCAGACTAACTGGTCTATAATTTCCTGTTTTCTCTCTCCCTCCTTTCTTAAAAAGTGGGACAACATTAGCTACCCTCCAATCCACAGGAACTGATCCTGAATCTATAGAACATTGGAAAATGATCACCAATGCGTCCATGATTTCTAGAGCCACCTCCTTAAGTACTCTGGGATGCAGACCATTAGGCCCTGGGGATTTATCAGCCTTCAGTTCCATCAGTCTACCCAACACCATTTCCTGCCTAATGTGAATTTCCTTCAGTTCCTCCGTCACCCTAGGATCTCTGGTCACTAGAACATCTTGGTCGGCATGGGCAAGTTGAACCGAAAGGCCTACTTCTGTGCTGTATGACTCTATGAATCTATGACAAAAACAGAATCTGGAAGGAAAAAAAGATTTCTATTATCTAGTTTTGCTGAAAATGTTTTGAGTTCTCTTCTTTAACTTGTATTCTCGCAATGTTGGAATAACTGGTATGGTTAACATGACTGGATATTGGAGTTATGGAGTATGAATAACTGATGAATTACTGATAAATAAGCTTTGCTTGAAAACAACTCCTTCCAAAGCTTCCTGATATGTTGCAAAAGGCCAAATGGATTTGTTCTGCTCAGAATCAAACATCAGTTTAAGTGACTGGATCTTTCACCTTTACTCCCAGTTTCACATTAATTTGGATGATCTTAATGTTCAGAGCCAGAGATCAAAGTGCTTACTAAATGTATCAGTCTTGCTCAATGCTGTATGACAAGTTATTGTGGAATCACTGGATTATGTTAGTGAAATCAGGCCTTAGGCCTATTGGCTCCAATATTCAGTAAGTGTGTTTGTGTGTGTGTGTGTGTGTGTGTGTGTGTGTGTGTGTGTGTGTGTGTGCATTGAAGGGAAGAGATCTTTGTTTCTATACACCTTATGATATCACACAGGAGGTGGTGGGTATATGGAGCAGCTAGAGGAGCAGTGTGGTGGCACAGAAGATAGAGTTGCTGCCTTACAGCAATTGGAGCGCCGGAGAACTGGGTTTGATCCCGACTACAGGTGCTGTCTGCACGGAGTTTGTACATTCTCCCTGTGACCCCCTTTTGGGTTTTTTTCTCTGAGATCTTTGGTTTCCTCCCACAGTCCAAAAACGTACAGGCATGAAGGGAAATTGGCTTGGTAAATGCAAAAATTGTCATAAGTATGTGTAGGATGGTGTTAATATCCTATGTCACCCTGTGAGGATGCAGGGTGACTTGGACAGGTTGTGTGAGTGGGCAGATGCCTGGCAGATGCAGTTTAATGTGGATAAATGTGAGGTTATCCACTTTGGTGGCAAGAACAGGAAGGCAGATTATTATCTGAATGGTGTCAAGTTAGGAAAAGGGGAAGTACAACGAGATCTGGATGTCCTTGTTCATCAGTCACTGAAAGTAAGCATGCAGGTACAGCAGGCAGTGAAGAAAGCTAATGGCATGTTGGCCTTCATAACAAGAGGAGTTGAGTATAGGAGCAGAGAGGTCCTTCTGCAGTTGTACAGGGCCCTAGTGAGACCACACCTGGAGTATTGTGTGCAGTTCTGGTCTCCAAATTTGAGGAAGGACAATCTTGCTATTGAGGGAGTGCAGTGCAGGTTCACGAGGTTAATTCCTGGGATGGTGTGACTGTCTTATGTTCAAAGAATGGAGCTACTGGGCTTGTATACACTGGAATTTAGAAGGATGAGAGGGGATCTTATTGAAACATATAAGATTCTTAAGGGATTGGACACGCTAGAGGCAGGAAACATGTTCCCATGTTGGGGGAGTCCAGAACCAGGGGCCACAGTTTAAGAATAAGGGGTAGGCCATTTAGATCGGAGATGAGGAAAACCTTTTTCACACAGAGCATTGTAAATCTGTGGAATTCTCTGCCTCAGATGGCAGTGGAGGCCAATTGTCTGGATGCTTTCAAGAGAGAGTTAGATAGAGCTCTTAAAGATAGCAGACTCAAGGGATATGGGGAGAAGGCAGGAACGGGGTACTGAATGTGGATGATCAGTCATGAAGGGCCAAATGGCCTACTCCTGCACCTATTGTCTATTGTCTATAATATGCGGGGATCGCTAGTCGGCATGGACCCGATGGGCCGAAGGGCCTGTTTCTGTGCTGTATCTCCAAAAAAAAACTTTAAAAAGGAGGTAGTCAAGGCATTTGGACAAGTACAGGGATAGGAAATGTTTAGAGGGATATGGGCCAAACAAGGGCAGGTGGGACTAGCGTAGATGGATCTTGGTCAACATGGGCAAGTGGGCCAAAGGGTCTGTTTCCATGCTGTATGCCTCTATGACTCCATCTCTAAGGTGTGTATCATTTGTCAGTGAGATACACAGTCACAAAACTATCAGTGATCACTATATGGCTTTGGAGAGGGTGCTTGGATAAAGTTGTTCAGTCCCAAGTGTTAAGTAGCAGGCTTGTCTTGGAGGGGCCAATGGAAACAAATCACTGTCTTGGCCTTCTTCTGCCTGGCAGGTTTCATGAAACTCAATTCCAACCACCCAGATCTGAGATATTCAATCTCGTTAAAACAAATAAACCTTCCGCTGAAAATAGTATATAAGGATGGTATCAATCCACCCAAACACCAGTCCCTGCTGTTGAGACAGATTTCAGGGATCCTGAGGCTGGCTACAATTTATTTTACCTGGTGGTCCGAAATATTGGTACTGGCCCTTAAGCACAGTATGCTAGAACTGAAACGTCTATTTGATAAAGTAAAAATAAATCTTCTGCACTCCAAACACTTGACATTACTCATGTCTTCCAATCCGGTAAAGATCTAGATCATGTTCAGATCTATGAGCCTCCCGACTGACTAAGCTCCTAAGGGTAATTTTTTCAGATTCTGTGCTTTCAGCAGGGAATGTTGCCTACTTGGAACGCTTAATGGAAACTTGGATACAGGCTGCACACAATCTTCCAACCATTCATATCAATGCTTGGAAAATTGTTCCAAGTGCCTGATTTTCCAATAAGCACTTAGTGCAACCAAGACTAGGGAGCAGTTTCAGAAAATTGAAACTTTCAACTACGTCCTTTTTTGCTTTATAAAGGATATCAACCTTATAAAATTCTTTAAGCATTTTTTAAATGTCTTACGTAATTCACCCTTATTTTTTTGTATTGAAAAAAATACAAGCTCCATGCAATTTTTCTTCATAAATTAACCCTTTTTGCTCCTGCAGAACTCTGGTGGTTCAATTTAAGTTTAGGTTTATTATTGTCACATGCACCAAGGTAAAGTGAAAAGCTTTGTGCTGCAGATGCTGGTTTACACCGAAGATGGGCACAAAATGCTGGAGTAACAGTGGGACACGCAGCATCTCTGGATAGAAGGAATGGGTGACATTTCGGGTCGAGACCCTTCTTCAGGCAAGCTTTATTGAAAAGCTTTGCTATCCAAATCTAATCAGATAATACTGTGCATAAATACAGTCAAGCCAAACTCCCTACAACCCTCTCCGCCCAATATATCCTCTTGAACCCTATTCTTTTGTGCTGCAATGCTCCTGGGAATGAAACACTGACTAATCTGTTAAAAACTTCCACATTTTTAGATAGGAAATATACAGTCAGAAGTGTATTGTGTGGTAGTGCTAACCAGAAAAGCAGAAGGCCATGCATGTTAAAGCACTTGTCAGGAAACATGAACCTTTGTGAGAGTAATTTGTAATTTGGAATAGTTTATTATCTAAAGGAGTGGCAACTGTTCATGTGAATATCCATATCATCTCTCCCTCCTCTGCACTGCTGGATTCCACCTGAGTTTTGCCAGGTCTTCTTGGGATTTCCCAGATTGCCATTCAGAATTTACCCTACGCGGAACCTGGCATGGGAACTGCGATCCATTGATTTCAGATGGTACAGCAGGCCTGCTGATTAGTAGCAAAGGGCAGAGTAAATTATCTTGTATTCACATATCGTAATATATATATAATTAAGATAGATATATATAGATATACAGATATATATACATATATATATATATATATAGATATATATATATATATATATATATATATATAATTATTATTTTTGAGTAGCTTTAATTTTTTTACAATAGACAATAGACAATAGACAATAGGTGCAGGAGTAGGCCATTCAGCCCTTCGAGCCAGCACCGCCATTCAATGCGATCATGGCTGATCACTCTCAATCAGTACCCCGTTCCTGCCTTCTCCCCATACCCCCTCACTCCGCTATCCTTAAGAGCTCTATCCAGCTCTCTCTTGAAAGCATCCAACGAACTGGCCTCCACTGCCTTCTGAAGCAGAGAATTCCACACCTTCACCACTCTCTGACTGAAAAAGTTTTTCCTCATCTCCGTTCTAAATGGCCTACCCCTTATTCTTAAACTGTGGCCCCTTGTTCTGGACTCCCCCAACATTGGGAACATGTTTCCTGCCTCTAATGTGTCCAATCCCCTAATTATCTTATATGTTTCAATAAGATCCCCCCTCATCCTTCTAAATTCCAGTGTATACAAGCCTAATTGCTCCAGCCTTTTAACATACGACAGTCCCGCCATTCCGGGAATTAACCTAGTGAACCTACGCTGCACGCCCTCAATTGCAAGAATATCCTTCCTCAAATTTGGAGACCAAAACTGCACACAATACTCCAGGTGCGGTCTCACCAGGGCCCGGTACAACTGTAGAAGGACCTCTTTGCTCCTATACTCAACTCCCCTTGTTATGAAGGCCAACATTCCATTGGCTTTCTTCACTGCCTGCTGTACCTGCATGCTTCCTTTCAGTGACTGATGCACTAGGACACCCAGATCACGTAGAACATCCCCTCTTCCTAACTTGACACCATTCAGATAATAATCTGCCTTTCTATTCTTACTTCCAAAGTGAATAACCTCACACTTATCTACATTAAACTGCATCTGCCATGTATCCGCCCACTCACACAACCTGTCCAAGTCACCCTGCAGCCTTATTGCATCTTCCTCACAATTCACACTACCCCCCAGCTTAGTATCATCTGCAAATTTGCTAATGGTACTTTTAATCCCTTCATCGAAGTCATTAATGTATATTGTAAATAGCTGGGGTCCCAGCACCGAACCTTGCGGTACCCCACTGGTCACTGCCTGCTATTCCGAAAGGGACCCATTTATCCCCACTCTTTGCTTTCTGTCTGTCAACCAATTTTCTATCCATGTCAGTACCCTACCCCCAATACCATGTGCACTAATCTCCTATGTGGGACCTTGTCGAAGGCTTTCTGAAAGTCGAGGTACACCACATCCACTGACTCTCCCCTGTCAATTTTCTTAGTTACATCCTCAAAAAATTTCAGTAGATTTGTCAAGCATGATTTCCCCTTCGTAAATCCATGCTGACTCGGAATGATCCTGTTACTGCTATCCAAATGCTCAGCAATTTCGTCTTTTATAATTGACTCCAGCATCTTCCCCACCACTGATGTCAGACTAACTGGTCTATAATTACCCGTTTTCTCTCTCCCTCCTTTCTTAAAAAGTGGGATGACATTTGCTATCCTCCAATCCACAGGAACTGATCCTGAATCTATAGAACATTGAAAAATGATCTCCAATGCTTCCACTATTTCTAGAGCCACCTCCTTAAGTACCCTGGGATGCAGACCATCAGGCCCTGGGGATTTATCAGCCTTCAGTCCCATCAGTCTACCCAAAACCATTTCCTGCCTAATGTGGATTTCCTTCAGTTCCTCCATCACCCTAGGTTCTCCGGCCCCTAGAACATTTGGGAGATTGTGTGTATCTTCCTCAGTGAAGACAGATCCAAAGTAACGGTTTAACTCGTCTGCCATTTCTTTGTTCCCCATAATAAATTCACCTGCTTCTGTCTTCAAGGGACCCACATTTGCCTTGACTATTTTTTACCTCTTCACGTACCTAAAAAAACTTTTGCTATCCTCCTTTATATTATTGGCTAGTTTACCCTCGTACCTCATCTTTTCTCCCCGTATTGCCTTTTTAGTTAACTTTTGTTGCTCTTTAAAAGAGTCCCAATCCTCTGTCTTCCCACTCTTCTTTGCTATGTTATACTTCCTCTCCTTAATTTTTATGCTGTCCTTGACTTCCCTCGTCAGCCACAGGTGTCTCTTACTCCCCTTAGAGTCTTTCCGCCTCTTTGGGATAAATTGATCCTGCAACCTCTGCATTATTCCCAGGAATACCTGCCATTGCTGTTCTACCGTCTTCCCTGCTAGGGCCTCCTTCCAGTCAATTTTGGCCAGCTCCTGCCTCATGCCTCTGAAATCCCCTTTGCTATACTGTAATACTGACACTTCCGATTTTCCCTTCTGCCTTTCCATTTGCAGAGTAAAACTTATCATGTTGTGATCACTGCCTCCTAATGGCTCTTTTACCTCTAGTCCCCTTATCAGATCAGGATCATTGCACAACACTAAATCCAGAATTGCCTTCTCCCTGGTAGGCTCCAGTACAAGTTGGAGGAGTTGGCTGCGCCTAACGGCTGCGGCTCTCTGGCAGTCTGTTTGTCTTTTTTTCTTTTTTTTTTGTTTGTGTCGGTGTTGGGATGGTTTTTGTTTCTGTTTTTGGCTGTGTATGTGTGGGGGGGGGGGGGGGTGTTGGGGGGGGGGGGGGGCGGTGGAAACCTTTCTTTTATTAGGTCTCTTCCCCGGGGCACAGCTCGCCCGCGGGGCTTTCCATCGCCCGGCGCGGCTCGGCCGCTGGACTTAACATCGCCGGCGCGGCTCGGCTGCGGGACGTTTCAGTGCCCGGTGCGGCTCGGCCGCGGGACGTTTCGGTGCCCGATGCGGCTCGGCCGCTGGACTTAACATCGCCAGCGCGGCTCGGCTGCGGGACGTTTCAGTGCCCGGTGTGGCTCGACTGCGGGACTTAACATCGCCGGCGCGGCTCGGCTGCGGGACTTAACATCGCCGGCGCGGCTCGGCTGCGGGACGTTTCAGTGCCCGGTGCGGCTCGGCTGCGTGACTTAACATCGCCGGCGCGGCTCGGCTGCGGGACGTTTCAGTGCCCGGTGCGGCTCGGCCGCGGGACGTTTCGGTGCCCGATGCGGCTCGGCCGCTGGACTTAACATCGCCGGCGCGGCTCGGCTGCGGGACGTTTCAGTGCCCGGTGCGGCTCGGCCGTGGGACATTTCGGTGCCCGGTGCGGCTCGGCCGCTGGACTTAACATCACCCGGTGCGGCCGCGGGACGTTTCAGTGCCCGGGGCGGCTCGGCCGGGGGGCCTTCCATCCCCTTGCGGGGGATGTGCGTGTCGGTTGCCTCGGTAGGGGTCGAGCTGTCTGTCCGTGGGTGCGGGGGGAGGAGAGGGGAAGTTTTGTTGCCTCCATCACAGTGAGGGGGTGTTTGGAGTCACTGTGATGGATGTTTGTGTTGGGGTCGTGTGTCCTGTGTTCTTTTCTTTTTTTGCTGTGACTGCTGAAATTTCGTTCGGTGTTGTGCCGAGTGACAATAAAGTTTTGTTATGTTATGTTATGTTATGTTAAGCTGTTCTAAGAATCCATCTCGAAGGCACTCTACAAACTCTCTTTCCTGGGGTCCATTTCCAAATTGATTTTCCCAGTCTACCTGCATGTTGAAATCTCCCATAACCACTGTAGCATTACATTTGTGACACGCCAATTTTATCTCCTGATTCAACTTGCACCCTATGTCGAGGCTACTGTTTGGGGGCCTATAGATAACTCCCATTAGGGTCTTTTTACCCTTACAATGCCTCCATCCCTTTCTGTGCTGTCCTGTGTGCTGGGTAAAGGGATAAGAGGCATATTCTACCTGCTGCCATCACAACGTCTGAGAGAATTTTGCTAGACTTTAACTGTTCTGCTTGTTGACACGTATCACGAAACTCAAAAAGCCACATTGTTCTTAGGAAAGCATTGTGTACAGGTATATGTTTCTTTGTGCGTGATGTTATTATGTTATTGTTTTATTAGCATACACTGGAATTTAGAAGGATGAGAGGGGATCTTATCGAAACATATAATATTATTAAGGGGTTGGACATGTTAGAGGCAGGAAACATGCTCCCAATGTTGGGGGAGTCCAGAACCAGGGGCCACAGTTTAAGAATAAGGGGTAGGCCATTTAGAATGGAGATGAGGAAAAACTTTTTCAGTCAGAGTTGTAAATCTGTGGAATTCTCTGCCTCAGAAGGCAGTGGAGGCCAGTTCTCTGAATGCATTCAAGAGAGAGCTAGATAGACCTCTTAAGGATAGCGGAGTCAGGGGGTATGGGGTGAAGGCAGGAACGGGGTACTGATTGAGAATGATCAGCCATGATCACATTGAATGGTGGTGCTGGCTCGAAGGGCCGAATGGCCTACTCCTGCACCTATTGTCTATTGTCTATTATCTTCGATAAAATCGCAACTCCCTTATAAGCTGTTGAAGGAACAAATGCTTGCGCTAGTCTGCACATAAACTTGATTGTTTGGCAGTATGTAAACCCATGCCGTCTGTACTCTGAAGGAACTGTCTCCTGGGGAAGTTCCTCTGTGGCATCACAAAATAAAGTCTCGCTCTCCATAAGTCTGAGTCCTCAATTGATTTCTCCGACATGTCATTGATGTGACCCCAGCTTCAGCAGCATCTGTGTTAGGGATTCTTTACACTGAGCTCTTCCACTGCCATTGCATCTGTTGAGTCCTTCCCACAAAGCGCAGTTGGACAATGCAAAACATGCCCCTTGCCCCGTAGACTGTCCAAATTACATTCTACACCCTGTCTGTGGAAACGAGATTTCATCGTGCCTGTTATCTTAAAAAGACACGACCAAGGAAAGACACAAAGTGCTGGAGTAACTCAGCGGGTCGGGCACCATCTCTGGAGAATATGGATGGATAGGTGATATTTTGGGTGGGAGCCTTCTTCAGACTGACTGTGGTGGTGGTGGTGGGGTGGGGAAGTTGGATGAGTGGAAAGGTAGGACAAAGCCTGACAAATGATAGGTAGATACAGATGAGGTGTTGGGAGGGCAGTTGATAGGCAGATAGTTGGATAAAAGCCAGAAATTAAAAGACAAGGGGTGTGAGATGAAGGAAAAGTTACATTTTTTAGTCAGAGGAGAGTATGTCGGTCGGGGGGAGGATGAAGGGGGTTAGGGAGAGAAATGGGTATGGATCCAGGTGGGGCAAAGTGAAGAGAGAGGTGAAGAAAAGGGGCGGTCTGTAGTTACCTAAAATTGGAGAATTCAATGTTCATACCATTGGATTGTACACTACTCAAGCGGAATATGAAGTATTGTTACTCCGGTTCACTCTGGCAATGAGGAAGCCCAGGACAGAAAGGTCAGTATGGGAGTGGAATGAGGACTTAAAATGGTTAGCAACTGTTCGCCTTGGCGGATTGAGCTCAAGTCTTCGGTGCAACTGTTGCTGAGTCTACGCTTGGTCTTGCTAATGTAAAGGAGGCCACATCGGGAACACCGAGTGCAGTAGATGAGGTTAGGCAAGATGCAGGTGAACCTCTGTCTCACCCGGAAGGATTGCTGGTGTCCTGAAATGTCACCCAAGTGGTATTCGCCAGAGATACTGCCTGTCCCGCTGAGTTACTCCAGCACTTTGTATCTTTTTTTTAATGTAATCCAGCATCTGCAGTTCCTTGTTTCTACATGCCTGTTATCTTCTTCACCACAGGGTATGGGCATAATATATAAAAGGCATCCTATCCTGTAGATTTGCTGGGAATGAGCAGCAAGTCTACAGATCCTTTACCTATCACCACACAAATACAGAAGCAGGAATGTCAAGCATGTGAGTTGATGAACAGTAAAAATGACCAAAAGTACTTGATACAGGTATTGATTTCAACATCTTTCCATGTCCTCTGTTGTGATTTCCAGGATCACTGGAATGATCTTTTTTTGGACTTCCAGGTTTCATTACCACGGGAAGACCATAAATCTTATCTTTAACAAGGTCACAATGACATAAATACCTAGCTCTAAATGACTGAACAAGATTAATTTGCATTTACAATGAGAATCAGCAATTTCTTCACTTGCCATAAGAATCAGTCAGGAGACTGTCAGTGAGCTTTCAGTTTCTTTTGTTTTATTGTCAGAGTAATAGAGAAGAGTCATAAATCCAGCAATCTCTGGCAAATTACAACATAGCAATGTTGCCATAATTATCTGCTTTTTTAAACACTAATAATGGTGCCACGCATTCGCAACAATTTCGAAAACCTGGTCGATCTCACATTGTTTATGAAATTATATACATTGTTTTATCATCAGAAGAAAGTCACATTTTCGGGTACAATTTGGTATAGGATGTGAAGTCAATCAGCTACATTATCATCAAAGAATAATTTAGTTTATTTAATACACTGCACTAATGCACTTCATAGTTGAGCCTAGTTCAGGGCGGCACAGTGGTGCAGTGACAGAACTGCTCCCTTACAGCACCAGAGGCCTCGGATCGATCCTGACTATGGGTGCTGTCTGCACGGAGTTGGTACGTTCTCCCTGTGAATGCCTGGGTTTCTCTGGGTATTCCAGTTTCCTCCCACATTGCAAAGACGTACGTAAGTTAATTTGGTTTAGTTGAGTTTAGAGACACTGCACGGAAACAGGCCCTTCGGCCCACCGAGTCCGCATCGGGCGGCGATCCCCACACATTAACACTACCTTACATACGCGAGGGAAAAGTTTACATTTATACCTAACCAATTAACCTATAAACCTGCACGTCTTTGGAGTGTGGGAGGAAACCAAAGATCTCGGATAAAACCCATGCAGGTCACAGGGAGAAAGTACAAGCTCCGTAAAGACTAGCACCCTTAGTCAGGATTGAACCCGGGGCTCTTGCGCTGTAAGGCAGTAGCTCTACTGCTACACCACCGTGCTGCCCCATTTGGCCTCTGTAAATTGTAAATTGTCCCCAGTGTGTAGGATAGTGCTCATGTACGGAGTGATCACTGGTCCGTGTGAACTCAGTGGGCCGAAGGTCCTGTTTCCATGCCGTATCTCTAGTGTTGGTTAAGGGGCTGCATATATTGGAATTGGCACCCACATTCAATCGATAATAGACAATAGACAATAGGTGCAGGAGGAGGCCATTCGGCCCTTCGAGCCAGCATCGCCATTCAATGTGATCATTGCTGATCATTCTCAATCAGTTCCCCGTTCCTGCCTTCTCCCCATACCCCCTGACTCCGCTATCCTTAAGAACTCTTAAGAGCTCTATCTAGCTCCTTAAGAGCTCTATTTAGCTCTATCTATTCAAAGTCACTCTATGCATACATCAGGGATATGCTAACTGATTAGGAATTTTAATGCCTGAGATAATAATCCGGAAAAAATATATTCAAATCCCTAAGAGACCATCCCCATTTATTAATTTTAAATTATGAAATAAGAAATTGGTATCAACAGAGCTGTTGGTTTGGTGTAAAATTCCAAGGGTTTCATCTTCTCTTTTGGTGAAAAAATGGCAACATCTTTATTTGGTCTTTGCAATTACATGGGTTCTTGGCGAGACTGCACTTGGGTCATTGTGCGCAGTATTGATCTCCTTACCAAAAATTATAGACTTGCCATTGAGGGAGCACAACAGTGTTTTGTCATGTTGGTAAGCAGTGATCTCATTGAATCTGCTGGGCTTGAAGACTGGGTACAGGCAGAATGTTTCCCGCTAGTTAAAGAGTATAGAGCTGGGTATCATATTTTGGATTGAACTTGAGGATGTTTCTTCATGTCCTATACCCCAAAGTGCTGTGGAGGCTGTGTTATTCAAACCAGAGTTTAATGGATTTCCAGATGTTAAATAAATCAAAGAATATGGAATAATACAGGCAAATGGTGTTGATGTAGAAATCTAGCATCATCTTGATAAATGGTGGCGGAGTCTGAAAGGGATAAATGGAGTTCTCTTGATGCTATTTTTTATGTTCTTACCTTTGTATTATGTTCATTCCACATCAGCATAGTTGAGTCTTAAAATCCCATTGAAGTAGCCAAGCAAATCATTAAGTTGCACCAGCTGCCAATTGGCCAGCTGTGGATGACCATTAAGTTTCACATCAGTGAAAATAAAAATGCCGAAGATTAGATTAGATTTACCCATGTTATTATAATAAGTTGCTAGCTAGGTAAGATTTAACTGGTCATGTTTACTTCTCAAGCTTCTTAATGCTTGCTATATTTGATTCTCTTTAGCACTCTTCATGTTACTACACCAACTTAAACAGTGTAACATAACTTAATTATTAGAGATGATTCTTTCAACTGGAAATCTCAACCTTGCAAATAATTGACATTAAATATAGCAAGCTCCTAAGAAGTTTGAGAAGTAAATATAGCTGGTCAAATTTTGTCTAGATTAGCAAGAATTGTTGGGAGCCTGGAATAAAACCTTCAGTTCTTCCAACATAGTGTTCATGATATGCGCGATAAAAGGGTATAAGTGGTAGGAAAGAATAACAAAATCATGTCATCTAAGTCACATAAGTGTCATTAAGTCACACAACACTGTAGACTAGTGGCTTGGACAAAAACGTAGGTTTTTGACTAGGTAGTTGAGTGGGGAGGTTTTGAGGGAGAAACTCCAGTGTAAAGGATGTAGACTCCTGAAAGCTTTTCACTGTATCTCAGTACACATGACAATAATGGGTGTTGGAGGTTATGGGGAGAAGGCAGGAGAATGGGGTTAGGAGAGAGAGATAGATCAGCCATGATTGAATGACGGAGTAGACTTGATGGGCCAAATGGCCCAATTCTACTCCTATCACTTATGATCTTATGATCTTATGATAATAAACCAATACCAATAATGAATTGGACCTGATTCTGACCTTGTGAAGAATTCAAGGGGCAAGAGGGAAGGTGAATGCCAAATCCCACTGACACTGACGTTCCTCTGAAAATTGGCATCAACATCAAGATAGGAAATGGACAGAAAATTATGTTGAAGATTGATTATTTGTGCTATACATCTGTGCTTGACGGACAAAATAACTGATAGTTACGAGGTGTAGGAAACAAAACTGAAGGACAATAAAGCAGTGTTTCAAACCTTGCCTATTGCTAGCCACAGATGATTATTAACAGTCTCAGCTGTGTTCCAGCGAGGATTCCAATAGAATTTGTTTGTATGAGCATGTGTATACATAAAGTAAAATGTATATTGCTGCTGAAGGGACCGCTGGAGACCAGATCAAATTACATTGAAAACCTCTAACATTGGGCTCTGTCAGTGGGAAACCCATTTTGTAGTATCAACAATTTCCGTCAATATCTGTTGTGCCTGAAAAGGGATTTGTGGAAAAAAATGTTGGTGTTAAATCTTATACAATTAACTGCTAGAACAACAGCAGTGGTACAGATACCTGTTGGCACCAATGTGCCTGCCAGTGAGTTGGAGCTGGAGCAGCTCTTAGGTCGGACTCACCGGAATGGTCAATGTTATACAAATAATGTCTGTTCACTCAACTAACCAAATCCACTTAAACAGTGATTTATAACCGTCTATTTCAAACGAGTCTCACAGATGATATCCATACATATAACTGGATAGCTTACAGCAGTGTGGTCGCCGGGCATGAATGGTGTTGGAATTACCCAGTCATTCTCAATCTGTCAGGGAATAGTGGCCTACTATGTATAACCACTGGAGAACTCAAGATGCAGTTGCCCACTTTTACCATTGGGTGATGCTGTAGAACAGATCCATGCCTAGAAATCTATTTCCACTCAGAATATGGCAAAAGATTGGTATAGTAGTGGGCAGAATTCTGCTCTTTAAATTTATTCCATTAAAGACTCAGCTTATTGGGTCCCCAAATGTCTTTCTGACTTCAGTCCGGAAAGGCTAACTCTAAGTTGGAGACGGCTCTCTCTTTTCTGGATCGGTCAGCATTTTGTTTTCCTTTACGACGAAATAACTTTCTCAAAAATACAATACAATACAATACAATATATCTTTATTGTCATTGTACAGGGGTACAACGAGATTGGGAATGCGATTCCATACGATGCAATAATTTAGTTAATTTAAACAACAGCAACCCAACAAAACAAATTGTAGCAGTTTTAAGACAGAAATAGATGGAGGTGCAGGATTGAAAAGCATTTTGGGCGGAACGAGATGTATAACCTACAGTGGATGTGAAGTTCATTTTCTCCTTTTATTACGTTCTTTTTTAACATAATGAAAAATCCCGATATGAAATCACATAAACTGACACTTTGGGCTAGAAGCTTGGACATAGAGGTAGGTTGTGAGCAGCCTTAAGTATGGGTAGAAGGTTGAGGAGGTTCAAGGAAATAATTTAGTTTTGTTTAATTCGGTTTATTGTCACAAGTACCGAGGTACTTGTTCGAACAGTCTGTTCGAACTCCTTCCATCGGGCAGACGATACAAGGCCTTCTACGCCCGCACCTCCAGACTCAGGAACAGCTTCATCCCCAGGGCCATAGCTGCTATGAACCGGTCCTGCTGAGCCGGATGGCCACAACGCATAGATCAACTTGCACTTTACCCCGTCCAAAACTGTTACTACTGTTTCGTTTCGTTGGATTGCTGCTGTCTAAATTACTTAAATTATTGCATCGTATGGGAGGCGCATTCCCAATCTCGTTGTACCCCTGGGTACAATGACAATAAAGATATATTGTATTGTATTGTATTGTATTGTACAGTGAAAAGCTTTTGTTGCATGCTATCCAGTCAGCCGAAAGACAATACATGATTACAATCGAGCCATTTACAGTGTAACTCAAGTGTGTAGGACTTAGGCCCCTGAAAGCAAGATTCCCACTGGTAGACAGAAAGGAATAGCAATACAGTAAACACTCATTATAATGGACGATGGAGAGAACTTGGAATGTTGCACCCTGGCTCGCCCTCTTCTCCCCTCTCCCATCAGGTAAAAGGTAAATATTTCACAAAATGCTGGAGTAACTCAGCAGGTCAGGCAGCATCTCAGGAGAGAAGGAATGGGTGACGTTTCGGGTGGAGACCGTCCTTCAGACTGATATCAGGGGGGCGGGACAAAGGAAGGATATAGGTGGAGACAGGAAGATAGAGGGAGAACTGGGAAGGGGGAGGGGAAGAGAGGGACAGAGGAACTATCTACAGTTGGAGAAGTCGATGTTCATACCTCTGGGCTGCAAGCTGCCCAGGCGAAATATGAGGTGCTATTCCTCCAATTTCTGGTGGGTCTCACTATGGCACTGGAGGAGGCCCATGACAGAAAGGTCAGACTGGGAGTGGGAGGGGGAGTTGAAGTGCTCAGCCACCGGGAGATCAGGTTGGTTAAAAGGTAAAGATGTGTGAAAACGTACACCTCCAGATTCAGGTACAGTTTCTTCCCAGCTGTTGTCAGGCAAATGAATCATCCTACCCAACGAGAGAGAGCAGTGCTGAACCACTATCCACCCCATTGCTGACCCTCGGACTGTCCTTGATCGGACGCATAGATCTTGTATCTATAGGGGGATTGCACGGCAGGTGAGGTCACGGCTGCTGACCCGTACTGTTGCCGTGCAACACCTACAGGAGGGCACGCCGTGCGTTGCAGGCAATCACTCACTAGGGCTTTCAGTGCAGCGGGGCCCGGTTGGTCTTCTCCCATCAGCGCGTCTCCGGCTCCCTCCTGGCGCTCCGAGTGTCCCGACACCTCTCGCCGTTCCTGCACTCTTGCTCCTCCAGGCCCAGCGCCCCTGCCCTGCTCCGCGCCTCGCTTCCCGCGGCTCTTCGCCCCCTCGCCGATCCTGCTAGCCCTCCACCCCTTCCACTCTTCCCACCCCCCCTCTCCGTCAGCCGGGGTCCGCTTCCACGTGGCCGGCGCTCAACACCTCGAGGCTGGGGCTGCCAAGCAGAGCCGTGCCCTGGTCCTCCGCCTATTGCCTTGGCCCCCAGCAGCGCCCCGCCCAGCTCTCGATGCTGCTCGGCCTCTCCCCGGCTCCCCTTCCTTCTCCTCTTTGGGTTCGACAGTCCACTCCTCCAGCAGACCCTCCAGGCCCCTCGGCTCGGGTTCTTCCCGCTGCTCCTCTCCCAGCTCGCTCAACCCCGTCCCTTCCTCCTCCTCCTCCTCCTCCTCCTCCTCCTCTTCCCCCCCCCCCCCCCCCCCCCCCCCCCCCCCCGTCGACAGGCCTCTGCTTCTTGGCCTTGCTCTCCTCCCTCCCTTCCCGGCCGCGTTTCCTCTTCTCCCGCCGGCTGGCCAGACGTCTTCCCAGGTGCTTCTTGCATCCGCGGGCTTGGCAGACAATAGACAATAGACAATAGAAAATGAGACAATAGACAATGAGACAATAGACAATAGACAATAGGTGCAGGAAGGGGCCATTCAGCCCTTCGAGCCAGCACCGCCATTCAATGTGATCATGGCTGATCATTCTCAATCAGTACCCCGTTCCTGCCTTCTCCCCATACCCCCTGACTCCGCTATCCTTAAGAGCTCTATCTAGCTCTCTCTTGAATGCATTCAGAGAATTGGCCTCCACTGCCTTCTGAGGCAGAGAATTCCACAGACAGCCCTTCTCCCAGTTCCTCTTCCTCCGCCAGATCCTCCAGTTCTTCCTCATTTTTTTTACAGCACAAAAATTGGCCTTTTGCCGGTTTTTAAAAAGTAAGAATGTACCTGTTGGCGTGTATTGGTGGTGTATGCTGGAAGCTGCCATGTCCTCCAGATGGCTTGAGCGACTCCCTGTGCCACGCACTTTCACCTTACGACCTTACGTGCAATCCCCTAATACACTGTAAATGGCTCATTACAATCATGTTTTGTCTTTCTGCTGACTGGTTAGCATGCAACACAAGCTTTTCACTGTACCTCGGTACAGGTGACATTAAACTAAACTGAACTGAAATTGAACTGAGAGGGGAGACGGGATGGTGTCTTGTCATTGCATGTTGTTGAAACAAAGAACTGCAGATGCTACACAAAAGGACACAGAGTGCTGGAGTAACAAAGCGGGTTACAAAACATATTCCTCCAATGCACTGTGGTTCCTTGAGTTTGATGGCTGTTGAAATAATGAAACAATTGGATCTAGGAAGGAATAGGAATACTTTATTGTCACATGTGACTAGGCACAGTGAGATTCTTTGCTTGCATACATAATGTATACAAACAGCAGCCACCTAGGGCGCTGGCAAAGTTGCAAAGCACGCCGGCTTCCCATTTTCCCCCCTCCCCCCCAACAGTTCCCCAACGACTATTTTGTCTAACTGGAAATCCTAAACAACCTTTAAAGAAAAGCTCGGGACTCTGGTGTGATTTTTTTAAAAACATTCTGTACACAGTAAAGGTTAGACGCAATGAATTGCAGTAGCTGGAATCTTGAGCGAAGCACCAAGTGCTGGAGGAACGCCGCGGGTCAAGCAGCATCTGTGGAGAGAATGGACAAGACGACGTTTCGGGTCGGGATCATTGGTCAAACAAGGTAAATGTAAAGTAAATAGTAATTGTCGAGATCTAGATTAAGTAAGTGTTTCGAGGGTGTGGAGGGAAGGTGGGTAAAAAGGGATATCCGTCAACCGTAATTTAACATAATGCAGAACAGGCTTGAGGGGGTAGAGGTGGGGTGGTGAATGGCATGTATCTGTTCATCTGCCAGGCACCCTAGTTTTGGACCATACAACTATCTTCCACTCATTACGCCAGGACAATTAGCAGTGGCCGCTTTCAGAATCATGATCACCTTAACCAAGACTGGTGTTCTAACAGGATTCTGAGGAAATGCTTCACAAATGCAATGAAGTATTGAACTTTCTAGGCGGTCAGGTGGACGTGAAATATCGTACAGCATCGTTTCCAAGAAGAAACACCAAGGGGGTTCCGCTGAGCGCAGTGGGCGAATTGCAGATCTCGTTCTGCACAGCTCAGCATCCGATCCTTGTCAAAATGCAGCCTCGCATGCCGATTTTTATCCAGTATGTTTTCTTTTTTTTATTATGTTTCAGGGTTCTATCATCTGCTGTATTTGGATGTTGCAATATCGCGTTGTTGTTTATAGGACAGAGTCACCCGCCGCATCCCCGACACCTCAAAACATAAGTCCGTGTAGTAACTCAGCGGGTCAGACCGCATCTCTGGAGAAGAAGGGTCTCGACCCGAAACGTCGCCTATTCCTTTTTCTCCAGAGATGCTGTCTGACCCGCGGAGTTAGTCCAGCTTTTTGTGTCCATCATCGGTTTTAAAAAAATCAACCTGAAATGTCACCTATTCATTTTCTCCAGCGATGCTGCCTGACGCGCTGAGTAAGTTCAGCTTTTTGTGTCTATCTTCGGCTTAAACCTGCAACTGCGGTTTCTTCCTTGTCACTTGCTGGGATTTGTCCCACGCCTGCCACTATTTTCCAGATTCCATCCCCCTCTTCATCTCCATCAGTCTGAAGAAGGGTCCCACCCGAGATATCATCTCTCTGTTTCCCTCCATCGATGCCACTGAGTTCCTCCATCACTTTGTAATCAGACTCAGCTCAGACCAAACTAAACACAGCAGTACAGTTGAATCCATACCAACTCTATTTATGAGACATAAATCAGGAACAAAATTGTAATGTAATTAAAATTGAGAGTTCATAAAACATGTGCAAAGGAAAAACATGGTTTTCTAGTTTTGAATTGTACCGTTTCATAAATGTGTGGGCTATGTACTGATAACTTCAACATTATAATCTTCCTTCTTTCTTTGGTCTTATTAAGACCAAACGAAGCATAACCTTAAATATTTCAACGAGACACAAAAAGCTGGAGTGACTCAGCGGGTCAGACAGCATCTCTGGAGAAAAAGCAATAGGTGAGTTTTGGGTCGAAACCCTTCTTCAGATTGAAGAAGGGTCTCGCCCTGAAACGTCACCTATTCCTTTTCTCCATAGATGCTGTCGGACCCGCTGAGTCACTCCAGCTTTTTGTGTCCATCTTCGGTTTAAACCAGCATCTGCAGTTCTTTCCGGTCCATCCTACAGTACATCTGTAGAGCGCCGGGGTCGTGAAACGTGCTTCACTAATGCGTTTTTGAGCGCGGTTTCCTTGCACCGTACTTTGGAGGTCAGGAAACTGAATTTCTAAACCGCAGGAAGAACGGGGATCAGAGCTTGAAGGTGCATCTACATTTATTTAGTGGGGGTGTATCTACGTTTATATAGGCGCTTCGATTTATCTCTCAAAAGATCCGGTGGATGGCGAGAATGCCCGTTATCTTGTGTCCCCCCTACCCTGCAATCTCGCCACCCATGCTTATCACTTAGTCCAAATTTAGGAAATGCATTGTGCTTTTTATTACTTTACTTCGTTCGTTATATTATTTGGATAATATTTGATTATATTACTTGGAGGGTATTTGACAGCCTGTCACCGCGTCTAGAGGGGAATAGAAGCCAGTTGTGCTTTGTGCGGTTGTGGGACCCTAGAGTGTAGATGACCCAACCTTGGATGGGCCCGGGGAAACGCAACCAAATTATGCACTTCCGTCTTTCCTCGGGTTCAGCGCAGAGTTAACGAAAAGAGAAGGAAGGCAACGCAGCCTCTTATTATTTGGCAATGTTAGAAAGCGATTCCATCTGTCTAGTCTGGGCAAAGACAAACTATAAATCACAGTGAAAGCGCATGGTTCCAGCACGCATTTTCATCTTACTCCCTCTTTCTCCAACCGTTCCTTGATCTGCTCACAAATTGCAATCCAAGCATAATTTATCCAAGAAGACACAGATTCAGTGGCAGTTTCTTCCCAGCTGTTATCAGGCAACTGAACCATCCGACCAACAACTGGAGAGCAGTCCCGAACTACAATCTCACTCATTGGAGACCCTCGGACTATCTTTGTTCGGACCTTTCTGGTTTTATCTTGCACTAAACAGTATTCACTTTATTTCCTTTATTATGCATCTGTACACAGTGTATGGCTCGATTATAATCATGCATTGTCTTTCCGCTGACTCGTTAGCACACAACAAAAGCTTTTCTCTGTACCTCGATCCACGTGACAATAAATTAAACTCAAACAAAATGCTGGAGTAACTCCACGGATCAGGCAGCATCTCTGGGAAACATGAATAGGAGACGTTTCGGGTCGGGACCCTTCAGTTGCAGTCCCGACCCGAAACGTCGCCTATCCGTGTTCTCCAGAGATACTGCCTGGCCCTCTGAATGACTCCAGCACTTTGTGTCTTCTTTTGTAAACCGTGTTTCTTCATAATTTATCCAAGCAAGATACTCTAGCAGTTTGGGTCTTTTTTTTGAAAACTCTATTGAATTCTGATTATCCCAGGTATAACAGTACATTTGGAAAGACGAGTCCGGGTTGCATTAGTCCACCTTTCACTCTTTCCCGGCACAAACGGACACCTTGATCAAGTTGAAGATAGGCACAAAATGCTGGAGGAACTCAGCGGGACAGGCAGCATCTCTGGAGAGAAGGAATGGGCGACGTTTCGGGGCGAGACCCTTCTTCAGAGCCTTTATCAAGTGAATCCCTGAAGAATAGAGTCGTGCGTCTTCACCGCTGTTTCAATCGTTATCCACATATTTCCTTCAAGGCTTGGAAATACGGAAATAAATAATAATAATAATAATAATAAACATTTATTTTATATAGCGATTTTCCAAGTGCTCAAATACGCTTTACAAAAACAGTCATGACATAAAAACAAACAGACGAACTATCCTGACGTTTGCTTCTTCCCAGATCCGGCGATCAAAATAAATTATTGCATTTGACCATAAAAACGTCTTAATATGAGTCGTCAAGAGTCCAGAGTGTTTTATTGTCACATGTCCCAGATAGAACAATGAAATTCTTACTCGCAGCAACACAACAGAAAATGTAAACATAGTACACTGCAAACAATATAATAAATGAGAAAAAAAAGTCCAGTGTATGAAAATACACACATACATACGCATACGTACACATAAAATTCAGACAATAATAGTTCAGAGCTTATTTGTGGTTGCAGCGTTTAATAGCCTAATGGCTGTAGGGAAGACGCTGTTCCTGAACCTGGACGTTACGGTTTTCAGGCTCATGTGAGCAGACACTAAATTTAATTTGGCACCTTGGGAGGGAAAAAACGGAGGTGAACTTAAGGCCATGGAGAGTGGGGTTCAGCCGCTAACGGACATGAGGGGGGAAAATTAAACATGCTTTTTCCAATGTCCACAGAAAGCGAGAATACGTTAGTCGCCCTCCCATAGAAACAGGTGACCGTGCGTTCATGATCTGCCATGCTTCGGCCTGCCTCTCCACTTTCTATCTTCCCAGCCCGGCAATCAGTCTGAAGAAGGGTCCCCACCCGAAAGGTTACCTATCCATGTACTCCAGGGATGCTGCACAACCCGCTGAGTTACTCCAGCACTTTGTGTCTTTCCTTCATCGTGTGTTCACACAGGTTTCCACCAGGTGGCGACATTTAGCGGTTCTGAGGAGCTGAAGGAGCAGTTTAACAAAAGACAACATTCGTTCCACAGAAGTGACTGGTTCTGCCGCTGGTACAATAGGATTGTTGTGCACGCCTTCATCGTACGATCGCACTGATATTTCTGACAGGCACACTCTCATCGTCGAGTGTGTCATTTCAGAGCAATGACAATTCGCCACCTTGAGCACTTTCAGGCAGATTTTTATTTATTGTTAACCTCTGCCCCATTGACAAACTTCAGTGAAGTTACAATGTCAAAGTACATTTAAAGCGTCTCACGTGGGCCATTCAAATAGGCGGATGGTACTCACGAAGGCTGGGCTGGAAGTCAGTTACAGGATGATACTTCCTTGCGAGGTGCAAGGATCCCAAAATTTTGAACCTGCAATTGAAATAACACAACAATCAAAATGTTACACGTATTGCACGATATTTTATGCATTCCACCCACTTCTGTTGAGATATTGAGACTAATTACTTCTCCGTTCAGTTGCATTCACAAGTGACAGAGTTGATGATTTTGACGTGAGATAGGTTCTCGACCCGAAACATCACCCATTCCTTCTCTCCAGAGATGCTGCCTGTCCCGCTGAGTTACCCCAGCATTTTGTGTCTATCTTCGATTTAAACCAGCATCCGCAGTTCCTTCCTACACATTTTGATGTGAGACTTCTGCGATATTGTAGCGACATTAAGTAGATTCTCTGAATCAGCTTCCGTGAAACCATTCAAGCTGAAGTGCAGAGTTCATATAGGTCATTTATATAACTTTTGATTATGTACAGGGCAACATATTTGAAAGGGCATCCGAAACATGAAATAATGTAAAACCTGAATGCCAAGAAACGTGAGTATTTCCCCCGGGGCTTCCCCAAGGAAGAACTGCCGACGCCAGCACTTTGGTTTACGAACCATTGATTTCAGTCAGGGGTTGTACTTAACTGCACCACTGCGGAAAGAAATGCATATAAAAAGGAAATATCTGTACATATCATCGAATGTTTTAGCTATAAACGCAACCCAATTAGCTGGTAACCTGAAATAAATGATTCCTTGTTATAAAGCATAAAAAATCAAATCATGTCCAAACTGCATATTTATCTTTTATTGTAATTATTTCTTTGACTTTGCATGTCGTTCTTGTTTTAAGCATTTTTACAATTTTTATTTAAGGTGTAATGGACTCGAAGCACTCAGCAAAAATCACTATATTCGGCAGTTCATGCAATGAACAACACGCCTGGGTAGACGCCTGGAGTGGAACATGTTAGCCCCGAACGCCACTTCCAGCCTCTCCTGAGTTTTTTTTCGCAGTGCGAGCTTGAAGTGCACTTTGTTAAACAAACGCAGCACTGTATCTCGCAGCACCCGAAATGCGGGGATTTCCACCCAAAGTGTCAGGTCCTCTCGGATCATAAATGCAACACAGAATTTCAAGGGTTAGTTTCAAGGTATTGATAAAATCTGATCCTTGGAAGTACATATTTGCGACCTGGTATTTTTGAAATACTCCTGCTCTTAATGCAAAATTTCCGTGTCGACTAACACTTTAAATTATTTTGCATTCATTTGCCCTTTTCGGCGAAGGAAATGTGTTCAGAAGTATTTTACCCCAATTTGCGAAGATAATAAAGATCGTTGCAGCAACGTAAAAAGTAAGAGTTAATGCAAGATTGTAATACTTAAGTAACTTTAGTAATTCTCTCTATAAACGCTTTGAATAGCCTCGAAGGAAAACTTGCAAAATGGATTAAATTAATCCTGATTTGCGGAATTTCAATTGATCAAATTGCCTTTGTTTTGCGTTATTTTCCCCCTGATTGTAAAGATTAAGCGCCATCATAAGAGAAGTATCACCGAGATTATGCGTGTGTCGTTGAAGATGTCCCGAAAAGGAAATCTCTGTCAGTTGAATCTGAATCTCTGTGATCGCAATTGAACCTATTTTTTAATCAGAAAAAAACTTGTTTGTGTAAATAAATGCTGGTTCTTAATCCTTAGAATTAGGGGACAATAATAGAAACAAAGCAAGTTAATAAACTGAAATGCAGCAAATCAGAATTAAATTGAATCTTTTTTTTCTATTGTGAATTAATATTTTAAAATGCTCTGGGTGCATTGAGCACGGATGGGCATGATATAATTTGGAAAATATCTCATTCGTATTAAATCTTATAATACATGTGCATGGGTTTGTGTATTGGTGCGCAATGTCGTTTTTAATTTCAGTCACGTTAATGGTGTAAAGATGGCAAAATAAAAATGCTGTTAAGTGTGTGACTGCGTGTGTGGTTTGAGTGGGGAAAATTAGTCTGATACTCAACGCAGCCTGGAGTTGAACTGGCAGGTTTCAATCGGATTGTGTGTTTTTAAGACATGGAAAGTGACCAGTCCAGCAGGGGGCGCCGGGAGCACACGATGTTTTGTTCGGACTGAGACAGTCACACATAGGCGCGCCCGTGCTCAGGTCTCCAGCGTGTCTTCATGCATTTCGTGGACGATTTTCTTTCATGCACAATGCACTACAACAATCCAACAGGGGGGAAAATATGTTTATTTCCGTGGATCAGTTCGTTGCAGCCTCTTCTTCAAACATGTTTTACGCATTGGGTAAGGAATAAAAATAACACGACTTCAGAGCCCAGGGCGACTTTAATAAGGTGTAATAAAAAAACACATTGTATCCGAATGAGTCTCAATCGCTGCAAAAAAATATCAGGTTTGTGAGAACCATATAGAGTTTCACATTTTATAGCAATTATGAAATAAAGTAGGTATTGGTGTTCAGTTGAAGACCGCTGTTCTCTTTATTTCTCCTTCCAAAATGAATTGCGTAAGTACTGCACACATATCCATTACATTTAAATACTATATCTCAATGCCCGTCGCACTTCTAATTAACTTGATCTTTTACAGGTCAGTCGTTTTTTTTTCTCGAGTTTAGGCGTTTATTTTTATAGTATTGGATCAACTCCTATTTGCATGCCCAGCGCACATCGAAATTTAATTCACACAACCAGCCGAGCGGACTGACATGTTATCAGAATCCGCGCTATGGGAACAAAGAGGCTAACCAAGTCTAAGCAAATAAATCGACCTATCCAGCCAGCACATTATATTTTTGCACAACGAAATTTCGACGCAAACTAGTGCAATTATCAATTATAACGTACTTTTAAACCTCACGTCGGCTTCAATGTGTCCTTGCTACTTAAAAATTGTGAATTTGGTGTTCATTAACTGCGTGACAAATACACAAAATGATGCAAAATGCAATAATTCAAACAGCAGCGTGCACACACATAAAATGACAGCATCTGACACGATAATCATCAACGTCAGATCAATCATTCATTTTATTATATAATTGGTATGATTTGTTATATACCCTGTTCAAGACGGGGAAACATATAGTGCCTGTGCGATCATCAATACAAACATCGGTGTGTGCATCAAATTGCCGGTCTGTGGCCCTGTGAAATAAACAATGATTAAAAATGTTAAGAGTTTGGAATTTTCCCATCCAACGGTCGCTGCAGCAGCAGCAAATCAATGCCAGCTGCCCTCGTACAAACAGTAGGAAAGTTTCAATATTTTTGTGTATTTGTACAAAACTTTTACAGTAAATGTTCTGAATCAGAATTGCGTGCTACATACACACTACTGATCTAGACTGAAACACAGGACGGATGGAATCATCTTCGAGGCACTCTTCGGATCCTTTGCAATCGTATTCATGAGAATTTAGCTTTGCTACAATTGTAGTCTGTGTCCGAAATATTATTTGCCTTTAATATGTACAGTAGTGAGGAAAATTAAATCATTGGAATGAAACAGATTGTTGAGCGTTTACATCTTGTTAACTTTCTGTTGAACAAAAATATGTTAATTCCTTGCAAGTAACGTGCGAGCTCCATGAAACTTCAATTGTCACCGACTGTTGAGTTGATGGCATGTGTCAGTTTCCCGCTAGACCGTGTCAAATACAAATAAAGTGTCAGGCATACCAAAACACAGCAGGAATTTAAATCCTTACTTTCAATTGTGCCTCACACTTGTTGGCTGGTCAGATATAAGCTCATTTTTGCATCAACATTTCCTTTTAATATTACATCACAAAAGAAAATCATATAAAAATAACAATATTTTAAAGGATCTAGCTAATGGTATGTAAGAGGTAAAGGAGCTGTTGGCAGGAATGAATTGCAAACATTTCCTAATAACCCGCACTCTGCGTATTTTCTTTATTAAGATGAACTATACCAATAGAATATTTTAAACTTCGACTACCTGCGATTTTACAAAATCGACGATTTGTAACACGACGGAAATAATCAGACCACATAACTAACGGGACAGGAGGGGCAAGCAAACGAGATTCCTTTCGAAATATATATTTGACTGCAGAGAGAATGTGATAGGGACAGGATTATGAAGCCAATTTTTTTTCCTACTGTACAAATAGCCTGAGGTGGAAGCAAGGTTCATCTCGAGGTCTTCATGTGTGGAAAATAGCCCAAAAAACATGTCAGGTCCACCTGCAGATTCCCAGCAGGAACACAATGAATTACATTGTGCCCACGCAGTAGAATCGAAAGCAAAGCCATACGAAAAGAGGAGCGGAATTAAAACCATTCCACCCATTACAAAATACACCATTCGCATCCACTAGAATTTAAGTGCACACTGGACCCAAGCTGCCTATAATGTACCGTATATTTGTTTATTTATCTGTTCTGAAATTCGATTAAATTTTCCATTATAATCGTTGGATGCCTCAAGCTTTCCTTACGATTTGAGATGAATGATGATATTCATGCAGTAATAATTCCAGGACCTGTTCCCTGATTGGGAAACAGCAACATGGTGTGATGGATTGTAAATAAATCCCCGGGATTAGCTGAAGTTTGCGATGGATAGATTCCAACGCCGACAGGTTCATCTATTGGTAATAACTCGGTTACAGGTGTGAAATAGCTCAGAGCTCAGCAACTAATCGACTTCGGGTATGCTCCACAGAAGCGAGCACAACCTCAGTTTCCACCTGTAGAGTATGAATTAAATTCAAGCAAACCGGTGCATCTAGAATGAAACTTCTGTTGCGTCTTTACAGTTGAAGTCTGAAAAAAAGGTCTCGACCCGAAACGTCACCTATTCCTTTTCTCCAGAGATGTATATATATGATATGATATGATATGATATGCTGTCTGACCCGCTGAGTTACTCCAGCATTTTGTGTCCATCATTAGTTGACGGGGACAGTTATATCTCTTAAATTCCATCGCCTTTCGCTTTGCAGAATGCTGCAAAGGTATGACTGCGGAGAAAGCATTTGACACAATGACACTAATACAAAGCGTTAATGAGTTGACTTTAAAGACACGGCCCCTGTATTCCCATCAATGAGCGCTTCGTTGGAATGAAGCTGCACGCATAGTGCTTTACACTCCTGGAAATTTCTAAGATATGTACAATAACAGACTAGTTTAAATAATCTGCGTCCGCGACCTGGTGTTTAGAATCTAATGGAATTGCCCACGGTGGGGTGGGACGAGTCGCGAACATATTCTGGGATGATTTGGGAGTCTAACGAAGGAAACGAAAGCATCTGGGAATCACACTTCCCGGTGACAGCCTGCCACACAATCCCGTTTGGCCCAGGGAGAGAAAGAACAACACGTCCGCAAATGGTTTCACACCTCAACAATTCAGATATAGATTTAGCTAAAGTAGCCCGTTTAATATCAAATCCCGCTGCTTGAAATGTCTCTTAATAGAGCATCTGCTTGAAAAAAAATGTGCCGCAGTCTTTAACACGAGTGTGGAGGGTTATTTACCGTTTTGCAACGATTCTCGTGTTGCGGTGGGAAAGGTTTTTTAAGAGTCAGTCGTGCAGACGTATAACACACCTCGATGCGCAAGCAGATTTCACACTTCCAACTAAAACCTGCCCCCACGGCGAGTCTCACAACCCACAGAAATAGCCCTTTAAACAGAGGTTTTACTTGTTCAAAGTCAAAATGGGGCTTTTATCTCTAATTGGAGAGATCATACATCTACGAAACATTCAAACTTCAGTTCTTTTAAACTAAACTTAAAATTCCATTATTTGCTCGTAGTATTTGCAATGAACTCGTTTTCCAGCATATTTTCGCATTGTGTGTCTATTTATTTATCTATGGTACAGATCCTTTTTGTTTTGTATTGTCGTTTTAACACTAAAAATGTCTATTTCAATAACGCTTAAAGGTGTTGTTGCCTTTATTTTCTTGTGTCACTTTACAAATGTAGATTAGCAGCAGTAATCATTAAAAAACCCGAGACATGCATCTCAATAAGGAATGAAAAAAATGAATAGGGGTGAAATGCCCCGAAAGGGGACATCATCTCTTTGAGCCTCTGGTGCCGCTCGGGGGGGAGGGAGGGGGGGGGGGCTGGTGTTAGAAGTGGGTTGGGGCATTGAGACGCCACCTAGGTTCTGGGATGTGTGTGTGCGTGTGTGGCCAGACACAGCAGTAACTGGTGTTCCATTGAGGGGCGGTAGCGCCTTCAATTGGATACTGATGCCTCGGGGAGGGGCTGCGGCTGGGTTAAAAAAAAAAACACTGCGTAAAAGTCTTGTCAAGTGACGGATGCTCAAAGTTTAGAAGTTTTCCAATTCAGTCTGCCACCCCGCGGAAAGAAAAAGTAAGAGAAAGATAAAAAAGTTTGGAGTTAAGCTCCCGTGCAGTGTGGAAAAGTTTGGATTTCTCCCTCACTCTCTCCCATCGTGTCTGTCGCTGTGTGTGTGTGTGAGAGAGAGAGAGAGAGAGAGAGAGAGAGAGAGAGAGCGACGATATTTCAGCGGGGGAGGACCAGAAGAAGCCAGCTTTGGAAGGCGGAAGGCAGCAATGCAAGCTCGCTACTCGGTGGCGAGTCCCAACTCTCTGGGAGTTGTGCCTTATATCAGCGACCAGAATTACTACCGGGCAGGTCCGGGATACACGGGAATGCCGGCCCCAATGAGTATGTATTCGCATCCAGCCCACGAACAGTACTCTGCCGGCATGGCCAGACCTTACGGACACTACACACCGCAACCTCAGCCCAAGGACATGGTGAAACCACCGTACAGCTACATCGCCCTCATTACCATGGCCATTCAGAACGCCCCGGACAAGAAGATCACACTGAACGGGATCTATCAGTTTATCATGGAGCGCTTCCCCTTCTACCGGGAGAACAAGCAGGGGTGGCAGAACAGCATACGGCACAACCTCTCGCTCAACGAATGTTTTGTCAAAGTGCCCCGAGATGACAAGAAGCCGGGCAAAGGCAGCTACTGGACACTGGATCCGGACTCGTACAACATGTTCGAGAACGGTAGTTTCTTGAGGAGGAGGAGGCGCTTTAAGAAAAAAGACGCCGTGCGGGAGAAGGAGGAGAAGGATCGTCAGCCCAAGGATCCGCAGGGCAGGCAGCAAGCCCAGGAGACGGAGAAACCCGCCAACTCTCAGCCCGTCAGGGTGCAGGAGATCAAGACGGAGAACGGCGCTCCCTCCCCTCCCCTGGCGGCCTCTCCCACTCTGAGCATGGTGCCGAAGATCGAGAGCCCCGACAGCAGCAGCCTGTCCAGCGGCAGCCCCCACAGTGTCCCGTCCAACCGGTCCATGAGCCTGGACAATGCCGAGCACCACCCGCAGGCCTTCAGCGTGGAGAACATGGTCACCTCTCTCAGGCGCTCGCCGCACAACACCAGCGAGCTCAGTGCGAGCCTGGCCGCTTCCTCCAGGACAGGTATAAGCCCTTCCATATCCCTCAGCTACACGTCCAGCCAGCCGTCCATCTACAGCTCTTCCTGCAGTCAGAACATGAGCTCCGGGGCAAGCGGCGGGGGTTGCGCTGCCACTTACCACTGCAACATGCAGGCGATGAGCCTCTACTCGGGCGATAGAGGAGCTGCCCACATGCCAGCCGGCGTCGGAGCCGTGGACGAGACTTTACCAGACTATTCCATCCCCACCACCACCGTGCCTTCTTCCTTAACCCACGGGCTGAGCAACGGCCAGGAGAGCCCTGGCGCCGGGCGCCTGGCCACTTGGTACCTCAATCAGGCCAGTGATCTAAGTCATCTGGCCGGCAGCGCGTACCCGGGTCAACAACAGAACTTCCATGCGGTCCGAGAAATGTTTGAATCGCAGAGGATCGGCCTGAGCAACTCCGCCGTCAGTTCTGCACATGTCAATGGAAATAGCAGCTGCCAAATGTCCTTTCCTGCAGCCCAGACACTTTACCGCACTTCAGGTTCCTTTATCCACGACTGCAGCAAATACTGACAAAAACGTTTACAAACTATTTTTGTTTTTGTTTCTTTAATACACGAGCAACAACACAAGCCTGGGTTTATATATCTATTTCATATTTGTATATGAACAGAAAACAAATTCCATTTGAAATTTCAGTAAAAGGAAAGTGTTACTCCAAATGAAACGTAAGTTGCCTTTATTTTGGGGGAGAGGCGTTGTTTAAAATATTAAAAAAGTGTGTCAAATCTATTAAAATTCATAGCAAGCTTACGTGAACTTGTTATAAATTGTCTTATAGTAATTTATTTTAATTTGTAGTAGGATATTCCTTTTGAATCATGGACCAAACTCTCTAAAATGTTCTCTGCTAACTCGAAAAACTCCCTCAAATGTTTTATTTTCTTCTCGATGTTACACCTTCCATTATAAAAAGGGAGACTGTATTATTATGCGATTTTCTTCTTTCTCCTTTTGTTGAAAGTATTCTGAAGGCATTGCATTGTTTGTTTATAAATAAATGACGATTCGATTCGAGTGCTAACCATGTCTACTGTCAACTGGAGTCACCGGTGATCGGCTTTTGCTTTGCAACTTCTGGCTCCACCACTGACAGCGAGAGAGCTCGCATCTCTTACACTGCGAATGTAGGAAGACCACAACAAGTTACTAGCTTCCTAAATAAGAATTGAACTCGGTACGTGTGCCCCCCTCAACATTCCAATCTCAAATTGTGTCGCTTTTTGGGGAAATAAAACTATACTTACCGTGTGCGAAACGCTGCACTGAAGCACAGAGGAAGGTGCTCATTGGATGTGTCTTGACATCCAGGATAAAACTGTCCCTTATCGAGTCTGCTATCTAACGACAGCAATTAGCCAATAATTACAATTGTTTTCTCGCTTGATTGCAGCCAAATTAGAGCAATCAGACGGCGATTTAAAGACAATAATCACATGCGGACTATTTTATAAAAACTGACATCAAACTCACACGGCGGTTATTGTGTTTCTGTAAATTCGCTGCTTCGCGAAGGCGGCATTGAGTTGATTGCCCGGCTAACTTGCTATGAAGTCCTGGTAGAGGGTTGCCTTTCTTTTTTACATTTTATTACTGATTCTGCTACCCGTCTGTTTACTAAATGAATACAAAGATTACAGTAAGTCAGGGTTCCTTACGATGGTGATTAGTGAGATCGTTGTTCTCAATCTATTTCGTATTTTTTTTAAACCAAGCAACATTTCTGCTAAATTGGAAACTTGTTTTAATCACCAAATACTTCAATATGAAGTTGGCAACATGTTCTTGCCTGAAGCTGACCGAATCTACAAAACATTCTCGGGCCTTATGGGAATGTCTACTTTTAAAGACGCACTATTCGAAATCTTTTCAATCAACTCTCTCGAAATTCCACTCACCGGTAGCTCGTTGACCAGTCCTAGTTATTCCCCCCACTCCACCAAGCAAAATATACTCAAATTGACTTGTTAACGCCATGCCGGCCTATGCGGGATGGATTAAGGTGATCGATAATATCCCTGTTCCGCAATACTGCCTACTGGGGGGGGGGGTTTTGGGGGGGGGGGGGGGGATATCATGGGTGGATCGGTTTTATTTTAGCAATCCAAGACAGTTTTAACAATGATTTAACTTCCAAGGTATCTTCACTTGCATTTCTATGGTAAGGCTGACACTGATTAATGACATTTTCAAGACTGTTTTCTTAATCTTTTATGGATCTGCAAGCAGGTAGGGCCTGCCCATGAACGACCCGCTGTAACTTCTAGTGACCTGCGCGCTTTAAGATTTAAATAAGGCCCAGTCTGGAAACACTAAAATAATTCAGACAGGATTTTAAATGAGCAGATTACACTGCAGGGCATTACCCACGTCCCCTTACCCAACCCCACACCAAAACGTGTATATTAGAAGCACGCTACTTCACCAATGCCAAAGGTTTAAACCATATTCTTATATCGTTCTGGGGAATATCTATTTAACAGCGGGCAGCAGCTAAGAGTGGAGCATTACACTAACCAACAGGCCTCCCGAACAATACACAAGAGTATCAGCAGCGAGATTGATTTACTGAGTTCACATTGTACCTTATTAGGGCTGGCTGAGTGTTGACTAGACATTTGAAGAAGAAACCCTGGGAGACAGTTTCCTCGCCCCACAATTCATGCACCATTAAGCAAACATTTTCAATGTTATTAAAGATCATCAGTGCCACACAAGAAAAAGAAATGCGCAGTGATACTTGAAGCATGATCTACTTTGGAGATAATTGGACTGTTAAATTAAAATTGGCTGCATAATCCAATTGCCTCTTTTGCGGGACAATTAATTTGCTTGAACTAACGTGATTGAGGTTACTGAGATAGGTCTGTGTAATGTGATCACTCTGGGCTAATGGGGTTCTATTAGACACGGAGCCGCTCTTTGATTAACTGTTTACACACCATACCTACAGTTTGTTTAAAATGCACGCGTGTGTTTTAGGGACCGAAAATAGTTGTAGAATTGAAACAGATTTCATTCCTGGCCTTTCGTCGCCACTAGATGTGTTACTTCAATTACGAGGGACGTCCTATTCCTCGTTGGATTCGATTATGTTTGAATGTTCGCTGACATTGTGGGTATAATTTAAAATTGAACATACCCGACGCTAGCTGAAGTATGTCGATTCTGGATATATATGGAAACATATTTATACTATATTCCACACAATGAATAATCCCCAGGGATTGATAGTAACTGATAGCGCCAGTTTGAACAGAGGAAATCAGTTCCTACTGTGTCTATATGCAAAGCAAAATCAAATCTCAAAGTAGTTCTTCCATTCTTATAGTTAACAACCAGGCCACGTTAGAATTCACCCTTTTAAGAATCATTCAATTCATCTAATGGGTAGCGCCGAGCTACAATAGAGCGCCTGATTAAAAGATGCTTTCCTTTGGGGGTATAAAACAGCATATAATAATCAGAATATATAATTCGCTACCGAAATAAGTGCAGGCGAAAATAGGTGATAATATATATCTTAGTAATATCTTCGTAATATTCCAATAAATCCTAAGTCCTATAGTTCTATAAAACGAATTGAGAATATATTTAATCCACTTTAATTAAAACCCAAATATTAATGTTTGGAATACTTGATAAGTATTTTTATGTACGCATTCATTTTGCATATTAGACTACTCTGGACTATCATAAGCACGATACAGGTAGCAATTTCAGTAATCGAAGGGAACGTAGATAACGAATGTAAATGTGCAATCAGAGATTCATTGCTAACTTGCTTATCTTTAGGACATTTTTAACGATAGTCTTATTTCTAACGATCACTGGCAATGCAGGAACGTCGAATTAAAGGTGTATAAAAAAAATGCAACAGGTACTGTAATAATGACATCTTTTAAATTCCCCAGAGAATGATTTGATTGATAACAACAAATAAATTTTAATTCTAGGATTTTTGGTACACGACGATGCCAAACTGTGTAATGTGTTGACCTCCGGTGATATAAAATGAATTACTAATTATCTTTTAATATGATAAAGGAACTGAATTTGAACGGCAGGAAATAGTAATTTTCAGTACATAGCTGTTTGAATTTCGAATAACAATTGTATTAATTACCAGTTCAAATGATATTGAAAATGATATAGGATGAAAATTATTATTAGAAAGTTAGGCCTAAATACATACGATTTGAGCGAACTATACCACATCACAGAATGGACGCGCAGGAGAAAATAAACGGTATAGTGAGAAATCTTTCCAATGCAAATCATTTAAAAAATATTTGTAAATTATTGACAAGTCGGCCTTGCACACAAATGTAGTGGGGTTTAGTTTCTCTTTGTTCCGATCCCAATTAATTCCAAGCGAATTGCAACATCTCCTGTAGATGATATATATGTCATTTAGAGATGCCTGCGATTTAATTTATATATAATGTTTTCTGTGTGCCCAACTATCTAACTGCGTGTTTTTTTACTCACTCCCATAGATAGTAATACATATTATAATTGGCGTATGTCAGATGAGTTGGGAGTCAGATAGCGAGGTCAGTGTTGTCAATACCAACTGTGACATTTGATAAATATTTCTCAAAGTGAAGCTAAGGAGATAACGTTCAGTAGCAAAGTAGAGATTGAGGGTGTAGGAAATTTCGGGAGTGGATGCATGGTTCCTGCTAGATTAATTGAAATATAGAATGTCAGAAACATTTCTCCATCAGTTATATGAATCTGGAACTCGAAGATAAAAATCCCCCTACTGGCTATACGCATGGTGTAATGTTTAAAATGTAAGACATAACCCTGTTGCAATAATTTTGTTTTTTCTTTCTTTTCCAATGCATCTTGCCAAAACATCAATCGGATGGATTTAATGTAGGGACATTTACAGTCTATCTGCATCGAGGTACCTGTTGTTATTTTGGCTTTACAATCTTCTTTAATCTTCCATCACAAGATGAGAAATCCCCATTGAAGTTCTTGAAACTCGAGAACTTCTCGCGTCTTTATCCACGCGATTTTTTAAAATGTATCAACGCAACAAACTAATAATCTACCCACACTAAAACCTGGTTACAATATATTACAATTAACGAATGCAATGAAAGAACTTTCTTTAAACAACACGCCATGGACAGATACTGATAATTCAACCCTTCTGTATTAACTTTATGTGTGTTATTTTGATTGTTCTATCCATATTTTAGACATCTCATTTGGTGTAGCAGTGTAAATGATACGGAGACGTGCAGCGTGCGGCGTGCAGTATGAAGGAACTGTTTGGGGTAAAGGATGGAAATTAATTCAATATCATTACAAACAAATATCAATACACAGAATGCATATGCGTTTGTTCGTATTTGGTGGCAACATTGATACTGATATTTGGAAAAAAACAATGTCGGTGTAAATTAATGTAAACCGCGAATGACACGAACTTATGGTTAAAGAAACACAATAATTACATTTTCAGTGTAATTATAAATGTTCTTGTCTGATTCAGATTTAAGGTTGGTGTACTTTTTTCCCTTCCAGTTCATCTTTTGCGCCACATCGCCGTATCATCCAGTTTATGTATAATATTAGGCAACAGGGGAGACGGCAGTCTCCATGTGCATTTCCAAGGATTCCAAAATATTTATATATATATATATTATATATATATAAAGATTTTGGAATCCTTGGAAATGCACATGGTGATTGCCGTCTCTGTTGCCTAATATAATATAATATAGTATATATATATATAGTTGCATAAACATATATGTGCTTATATGCATGCGCATTCTCAGAAACTGGGTTTCTTACGTTAATTATAAAACCATTAATTCTCCCCAGTCTAATAAACAAACGTCGCGTTAGCAAGAAGATTGATTGAATACATGCAACTAAATCTGACTAGTCCAGGAAGAAATAAAATTCAATCAGTGTGCGGAATCATTTTTCATTAGACGGAAAAGCACAGGGCGTAATGTAACCAGAGGTCAGTACAGGGGATGTCAGCTTTACAACACCGCAGCAGAAGAGAGACCATCAAGGAGCTTTGACTGTCTTACTTTGACTTTAAAACTTATGCTTTTCTTGCTTTTCATTGCTTTGAAATGCCATTAGACGAGATGAAATTTACAATGAGGATTTCTAAATCATTTTGCCCACACTTGCAACTCACACTAATTGCAATTTTTTTCCCCCTGCAATTTCCTAGCGGTCTGACACCTAAATTAATATATTCTATTGATATCCTTAAAATTGGTATAATAATTGTAAGAAGCCTTTATTTTTTCAGTGGTTTCAAGTACTAGACGTTTCTGTTGTTTTACTGGTGTCCGTTTGTTTGAGTAAATGACAGGGATGGATCTGTTCTTTGGCCGCTCCCTGGGTTCATTGACGGTCTCTTGTGCATGGTCAGAACAGATTGTCCCGTGTGTTTTTGTTGTGCAACCAGTGATGAGTTCCACATTGTCTTGAACTGATGCCATTCGCATGCAACTGATTTCAGTCTAGTTTGGGTGAAAGGGTCAAGATTTTACTTTCGATTTTTAGTTGACGCAAAGCCACTGGTTGGCTCCCCTGCTATTACTTTCAATCGCGCTGCAATTCAAGCGTCAGAATAAACTCACGTTGGAAAGCTTCAGGTCAGAGCTGATTATAGGGTTGGGTGGCCGACAATTTTTTTCCCTAAATAAACACAGCTTGATTCAACATGGGTGGGCAAACGGGCCAATTTTCGCAAACACGTCTAGAAAGAGTTGGGTGTGGGGGTGGGGACGTGAAAGGGTTGGTGGTATGGGTGTCACGGCGAGAAAGAACAACAGAGGACTGACTTAGAGGTAGCTACCTGCGCTCCGCAGACAGAGAAGCTGCCACAGCACTTCAGATTCGTCCAAAAAAAGATGAAATGAGAAGTCCCGTTGGAAAACGCCAGCGCAGAGTCTAGCTAACTGAATCCGGGACCTTTTTTTTTACAAGCAGGAAAGTTCAGGGCAAGTTTCAGCGTCCCTGGGGACTCGGCAATGAAATCAAGACAATGTGACTCATTTTAACAGCAAACCTTCCTCGCTGTGTGTGTGCGTATGTGTGCGGGTTGGGGGAAAGGTACGAAGAAGGTAAATTGGAATATTAAAGCGAAGGATTAAGGATGTCTCGTATCTTTTGCAAAGCACAGGGCATTGAAATTTGCTTTAAAATAACTACAAAATGACCTACAAATGCCACTTTGTGGCGTTACCCCCTGATCAAGGCACGGGTTGTGAGAAAAAAAAAGATTTTTCAAGCTTCTGGAGTCAGTGTATGTAAGAGCACAGATCCAGCCAGTAACTAGATGAGCAGAGAATATTAAATACAGCGTTTCTCTACTTTTATTGCCATCCCTATGCCCAGACAATATTTTCAACAACAGCCCAAAATGTTCCCTTCACCCTATCGTCGTTAGCAGGTTGCTTAATTCCACATCTATTTATATTAACTTATTTGGGCGATCGATCCCACATTGTCCCGCACCATCAAGAGACGATGACATCATGTTGCAGTAGAAATTCTAATCTATCAGATCCACCAAATGCCTCGGTGTGCTATTATTCTTCGCTGTTCTGATATAAGCTTAGAGTCGGCGTGTAAAGGAATGTCATCTTTTTAAAATGTTTTTATTGTTAATAACACTGATTTAGCTTAACATCCCGCTTCAATAAAAAGTCGCCGGATTTCTATCTTTCGATTGTAAAGTTAGTCTCGGTGCACAATTAGATCTGAGGACATTTTTCTCCCCCTTCACTCTGTAATTCGGGGGGGAAATGCAAAAGAATTGAAAGCCACTGAAAAGTCACAGTTCAACAGAGATAAGGATCACGAGGTGTCGGCTACTTACTCTCCCACTCGATGCCTTTCTGATCCCACTAGAAAACCGACGCCAAACTGGAATCCGGGGGGTTTAAAGGCATTTTCTTGACTTAGGCGGAGTCTTTGATAGGAGGATGATTTTTTTTCTCTCTCTAATATTAAAAGTAAATAATTGTTATTGTGCGGAATTTCCTTGAGATTGAAGCCCCGGGGAGACACTACCCCAATTCCCGGTTAGTTTGAAGTTGCAAGACTTTGGACAATTCTCCCAGACTTTGGAGTGGCAGACAGCTGATCATCGCCCACGTTTCCACCAAGGCAGATTACAAGGGAACACATTTTACACAGAACCCTGGATTTAGAAATGGGTTTACGTATATGGGCCCGTCCAGTTACCTGGCGTGATTGCATTTAATGGTCACTGACGGTTTAAGTTAATGCTCAATCAATGTTCACATTCAATGCTGAACACAGACCGTTATCTTACATTTCAATGTCCGTCCTTTGAAAACAAATAGAAGGAAAAACAATATAACGATTTGATTTGCTGAAGCTTGGGCTGCGATGAGATCGAGTTGTGAGTAAAACTGCAAATATATCTACTCTTGCAACGGTTCAAGCATTTTATCTAACTGCAGGGTAAAATCAGTGGAGAATCAGAGTTGAAATTGTTCAGCCCTTACTGGGAATGATCTGTTAACCTCCGTGGGGATTGCAGCAGCAGTTCTGCACAATATCAGCAAATGTGATATTGCAATTTCCCCTTTCTTCGGCACTGCGTAGCAGTGAGACCAGGCTTACCCCATATATGTTTGTATAAAGCGATTTTCTTTTACTGAATATAATTATGGTTTTTATAGAAATAACTTTAGCAGTAACCGGAGATACCGGCGCAGTCATTAGTTGAACAGGGTCTCTAACTTCTCAGCGTCCAGGTGCCTGCGTATGTTTTTATTAGGCACATTCTTAATATAGTTGAGACGGGTTTATTATTCTGTGTGGCGTTCACAGTGTAGCAAGGGAAAAAAAACACAACCTGAGAGTGTGGGTCCCATTTTCATTTTCGAAAGATGAAAAGCCAAGAATGGATTACATGGTCTGAAGAAGGGTCTCGACCCGAAACGTCACCCATTCCTTCTATCCAGAGATGCTGCCTGTCCCGCTGAGTTACTCCAGCTTTTTGTGTTTATCACTGGATTACATGGGTTGGTTTTGGTTTGCCGTAGGGTTGACGATGAATCGCATTAACTGCAGTTCTTTTCAGTGTCGCCGGTGCACTCACTTCCTTTCGATATAAACCCGGGGCTGGGAAACTCTGCCAATGCCAGCAGGCAGACAAGACAGCTGCATGTTGTGGACAGGATGACAGAACTGCAACTGCGAGTTGGAGCGTTGCAGCAGCACCTGGACAAAATTTTCACATTAAAGGGACGCGGAATCTTTTGCTATATCAACGTTACTGGCATTAAATTAGCCGAGAGCTGACCCTGAATATTGCATAGCCCCCGAACATTTGTTTTGTGTTTGTAATAATATATATATATATATTTTAAAACAAGTCTTCGGTTATAAAACAGCGTTTGCATGTTCATAGAACATTGATGTATATTTATTATTTTTCTCCAAATATGCCTGGATTTAAAAAAATATATAAAGCTTCTATAAAATAGCATTTGCTGTCAATGTTTACAGATTAGTTTATTGAATAAGACTGCTGTGAATTTTGCTGCTTACGAACTTTGGCGCGGAACTAGTGAATGCTGTAAAACCTTATGCACCTTAGCACAACTTTCGAAGTGTCGCCTTTAAATCAAAAGGACAATATCAATGTATATGCAAAATGGAAATGTAATTGATTTCTATTTTAAGATTCGGGCTAAATGGTGAAGTTATAAAAACGCCTGATGTAAATAACGCTTCACTATAACCATACGAAAGTCTATTAGTGGATTCACGGAACTGCAGATGCTGGTTTACAACAGAGAAACACTCTCATTCAACATCTTTAAAAGCAGATTATTCATCCATTACCACATTGCCAGAAAAAGACGCAAAGTACTGGAGTAACTCAGCGGGTCACGCAGCTTCTCTGGAGAACATGGATAGGTGACCTTTCGGGTCGGGACCCTTCTTCAGACCAAAGTCCATTAGTACTGGTTTTCTGGGGATATATTTGCTTAAATTGCACATATCAGTGGAACAACGTAAATCTATCGAATTTCTTTGCGAAATTTCGTGTGAGACACTTTGCTGCACATAGAAGCAAAAAAAACATCGGATAGTCAAGATCTAAAGCAAAAACAGATAATTGAAAATAGTTGTGCTATTTGACCTAAATATTTCCAGCGTTTTCTAATTATATTTGTTACTGTACAATCCCGTTGACAAAATCTGGTCTGGGCATTATCATTTTAAAGAGTTCCTCATAAAAAATAATTCCCTTTAATCTATCATAATTTAGAGTGCACGACAACATTATTGTGAATAAATGTTATGAGATGTATTCATAATTTAATCATAATTCAACAATTAAAACGTAGCAATGAACAGGAATTTAAAAAATTGTTTAGTTTTGGGCACATAGAAATTGAGAGTTTAAATGCCCAAAAGTGCCGCTTTTAAATCGGTCGTTGAATACACACGAGCTGTAAGGAAGAATGTGTAGGAAGGAACTGCAGATGCTGGTTTATACCGAAGATAAACACAAAATGTTGGAGTAACACAGCGGGTCAGGCAGCATCTCTGGAGAAAAGGAATAGGCGGCGTTTAGGGTCGGGACCCTTCTTCAGACTGAAAGACATAGCAGGCCAGAACAAAACAAGGCCGGCAACAGATGACCCCAGGAAGGGTGGGTGGAGTCCATAGTTAAGACACGAAATGCTGGAGTAAATGAAGCAAAATGAAGAGATTTCCGTTTAAATAAAATAGGTGAGCTGGACAGGGCCGGAACTTTCCAGTGCTCTGCGACATTAACAGGTCGTGGTCAGGGATATCTTCAGTAATATCGACAGAATAGCATCAGTAGGTCATCGGAGGGAAGTGTCGCTGAAACTGGCACCGATTGACAAATACCTGGCCAGTTTGTAACCTATTCAGGCATCTCGCTTCGGTTACACGCGGGCGTAGTGTTTATGCTCATCACCACTTCATTAGGATCACATTAGAAACTTAAACTACATACTAGGATTACTAATTTGCGCGCGCCCTTCTCGCAATATAGTTTACAGTCAGTTCAATTTACAAGCTTACACCAACCAGAAGTTTGACTATTTTCGATCTATTAGTAGAAAACTTTTAAACAACATTCCCCGTTCCCCATCCCATGAATTTATATTTGAAGAAAAATCGACTGCGTAAGGCTATTATTGGAAATATTAACTTCCATGCATAGTTTCTCTGTTATCACCTGATGCTGCCAAAATATTCCCCATCATTGCGACTGAAGAATTAACTAAAAAAAAATGTTTTCCCTCTTCATGTTGTAAAGGAATTCAGAACCAACATTGGAAAAATGCCTTAATCCATCAGTCTGGGATTCATGGATGGCCCTGCGCAAAGTTGAATTACAGCTAACAAGGGGCAGGTCACGCTGCCTTGTTGCATTGTTAAGTGAAGTGTACACGCCATTAAAATATAATTTACCGCTTCGCTTCAATTTACCTTTTGAACGCATTTACAAAAATAAATACTTGATTTTTCACAAGTAAATTTGTATAATTCATTGTGGCTCTGGGTTGTTTTTTTGCACAACAAACGTCCGTATTAAATTTATCTTGGAGAATTAAAACTACAGGGATTTGGATTTGCCCACAGATGCGACTAACGTGCGTGAGTGAACAAGATAGGGCTGGTCCATTTTTAATTGAATTCTGAAAATTAAACAATATCATCTCTCCAATACCAGCTTTCATCCCTTTGTATTCTACGAAGCTCCAAACATTTTTTTAAAAAAGTGTTTCTTTCCAAACTACGACGTCTGACATTTCCAAAACAGTCTATGGTGGACATACGAAATTATACGATGGTTTCTTTGACTATTCAGCAGCAATTCTTGCAAACAATTAGACCCAGACGAAGTAACGAAAGGGTACTTTGCGTTCAAAGATTTGCACGAAGTAATACATAGAGAGAAAACAGCGAGATTTAAATACATCTGCAGCAGCCAGTGCCCTGGTTTAAGAGTATGACGAACGTGTTTAGTGCGGACAAGGCACCCTTTCACCAGCTGAGGGCAACTCTGGTCACTCAGAACATGAGGAATAGTTCTTTTTTTTTTCAGACAGTAGACAGTCCACGAAGAGATTCGACATCTAGGACCTCCTCCCCCCCCTCCTCACCCCAAATCGGATTCTTGCTCTGGACTTTTTTTTTGTTGCTTAATGTTCAGATAATGAAACAATTGCATTACTTTTTTTAGAATGCTGATGAACCCACTTCGTAGGTTTGAATCTACAGAGACTATGATCAGCGGTTACATGCGCCGGAAAAAAATGCTGCTTGCACCTGTATCAAGCCTGCTGTAAACTGGTGTCCTTTTCCTAGACTTCGGCGATGCCTACTCACATATGTTCCCAATTATACTCAACAAGTTCCACTGTCTGACTGCTGCAACTGTAGCCTGTTATAAGGTGTTCTGTTAATAAATTAAATCAACCGAATCTCTGCGCATAACGAGAGAGAGAAAAAAAAAGTTTCTTTAAATTGCATCGGATATAACTCACGACTCGCTACAATAAATCAGTCTGCTCAGTTTTGACCCCACGGCAAAATCACCGATATGACGGTAAGACAACGCGCTGAACATTTGTTTACCGAATTGCAAAAGGCATTTAAATTGGATGGGGCAAATCGAAAGGTCACTGAGAATATGCTCGCTATAGTTGACCACTTGAGTTATTACACCCAAATCACATTGAATAACCTCTTAAGCCCAGCCCACGTAAACACTTCGCTTCCTGTGCCTCACCTGGAGCTCTACTGGTTAGCTTCTTCCACTCAAGTGATCACAACGCCAACCCAGTTGCTCACACACCGCCCAATGACGAAATTGGATTTGTATTGCCTTGCCTGTGCAAGGGGGAAATGAAAGATCTGATTCTTTTCAACATTTGTTTTAAAACTCATTTGCAGCAGCGTCACTGGTATCTCTCCCCCCCCCCCCCCCCCCCCCACCGGCCCTCCCCGGATTTACTGTGATCAAGTCTGAAAATATATTCAGCTCGATTAATGTTTTAAAAAGTGGTCTGTCTGACGTTTAGGCGAATTGAAAATACTTCACACTGAGTGCAGAGACTAACACTAAAGAGGACAGAAGAACTGTGGTGGTTTCTATGGAAGGAAGGAGCATTTTTTGGGGGAGTGGGGGTGGGAAGTTCCGGATCCAGGATAAACTGCAAGATTCGATGGATAAGATTCAACATTGAAATCTTATAGGCAGAGGGAAACCAGCGTTCAACATACCCCCCTTTTAAACCTTAGGGAAAAGAAAATTGCTCCCAGTAAAAGAAAACCTCTTGAAACAAAGATGTTAATTATTCTTGCTTTGGAGTATGTGCTATGTGTATTTTAAAAATCACCAGGATCCCAGTAACACCACCCCGGAGACAGACTGGGATCTGATTATAGAAAGTAGGGAGCGGAACTGAAAGGGCACAGATCTACAGGTTGAATGGTGTGAAATACAGAAGGATCCTTTATAACCAGACTGCCTTCCTTACCCCTGAAATTGTTCCCCCTTACGTCCACAATCCCTCATTAATGATTCCAAGGAATTTCTCTTCGCCCGTGCCTCGGAAAACTGAGCCCGCGTTGTTCATTGGGAGTTAACTGCGAGCAATCAGTGTGAAATCTACTTTTTAAAACCAGGCAGCTATTCTGGGCCTGTTAAGGGGTCCCTGCTTCGATTTTTGTGAACCATTAAAAACACACAGCTATTTTGTTTAAACCAAAATATCGATACCAATCGCACAGGAATGAAATAATTCGTACGGTTTAGAACTTATATAACACCTACACAATGGAAAATACGAAACTGTTATAAATCAGCTCAGTCATATTTTAATGAGGAATGAGTCATTTTCAGGAATTGGTCGATTTAAAACAACATCTTTTTTTAATGCAGAAAGTTAAAAAATCATGGTTACACCAGAATCTCATTTACTACAGTTACTCCAGAATCTCATTTACTACATCACCCAGTTTCAATATTAAAGGCAAAATTAAAATAATCAACTTTTCATCGTTCCAACAGTTCTCACCAGTCATTTCTGTGATTCATTTGCAATGTTTTAAAAAAAAAAATCATAGTATACCATCTAACCCGCCGTTTAAGAAACAATCACGTTTTAAATATGATTCCCTTCCCCCCTGCTCATTTGAAACGTAGATCATTGGTTTCCAATTGTTTCATTTCATCTGAAGTTCCACGGGGAAGCGTTGCGGCTTTGCTCCGTGGAATAGAATCCGTCCTCATGCGTTCGGATTGGTCTTCATCAGAACGATATCAGCATCCACCATCTCCTTCACCAGTTCCTGCACACAGACAACACCAAGAGCGTGGGGGTCAGACCAAGGAGGAGAGGATGCAGAAAACGCAGTATTTTTCATCGGGAGGGGTGCACGTTAAAAATATGCAAACATTTTTTTAAAAGTGTAATGCTATCAAATGTGAAATCGAGAATGTTTACCCTTCTCTAACGCACGGGGGGGGGGGGGGGGGGGGGCGACGACGACGAACGACGACGGAATGAAGTCAATTGTTAGTGCTCTATAACAGAAGATGCTGACACACCGTGTTTCACGAGGACTCACAGAAACACTGTCCTGTTTTAGTTTTATGTAAACCTGTAAATCCAAAACAAAAATAAACTTACCTCAAATGAAACTTTCGGTTTCCATCCCAGCTTCTGCAGGGCTTTGGTGCTATCTCCTTGCAGGAATTCCTTTAAAGAGAAGAACCCCGAGTGAACGTTACTGTCTAATGGGTTTTATGGTGTTGTCTTTTAATGGTTTATTGCTGCCTGTTTCTCTAGAATCCGCACAAAGCGCTGTGGTAATCGAGCCCCGCGGCAGCTCAGTCTCCCTGGGATGTTGCAGGTTTAAGGTCAGGGGTAAACCAAGGGTCGATTTACTGACAGGTACCACCCTGAACGAATTCCCGCCGGCGCCCTGACTTGCGGGGACGGTGCTGAACACTTGACTTTACACGCATTTCGTTCAGGTGTTAAATAGCTGTTCCTAAATTAGATCCGTTTTCTCTCCCTACTATGTCAAGATAGGTCTCGACCCGAAACGTCACCCATTCCTTCTCTCCAGAGATGCTGCCTGTCCCGCTGAGTTACTCCAGCTTTTTGTATCTACCCTAAGGAGGGTTTAAAAAAAAAAATCAGAATTTTACATTTTCCTTTTAATTTTATTTTCAGGGACTATTTTGGTTGCTCAAACGATTGTGATGGAATAGTGACTGCGTAATATTTCATTAAAAAAAAACCAGCAAGAGGGAGGAATGTGTCTCCATTTGCAACTTTCATCTTGCAGACCATTTGAAACCAAAGGCAATTCAATCGGCAGTAGAAATACGGACCCAAGCAACGCTCCCATCCGTTTCATTCTCAGACTTCCAAAGCCTACGTTTATTCTGCACTCATTTTCAGTCAGCGATAACCTTGAACTTCCGTGGAAAAAGTATCCCCGACGGACCCGTTTATATTTTTACCAACAAACAGCTCCCTTCCAGAATACTGGAAGCGGTTAATTAAAATCAGTTTTTTCTTTTCTTTTCTGAAAAACTGTATTTGATGTTTCAACAAATAATTCATCCCAACTGGAAAAAAGCAATGTAAGAAGTTAAAAGGACTCAACATTTTCAGCTGATTTGCATCATTTGGTCACTCTCTCTCTCTCTCTCTCTCTCTCTCTCTCTCTCTCTCTCTCTCATTCTGGGTTTCAGCACAAGCTACAGAGAGAGGTTGAACAGGTTGGGTCTTTATTCTTTGGAGCGTAGAAGGTTGAGGGGGGACTTGATAGAGGTTTTAAAAATTTTAAGAGGGACGGACAGAGTTGACGTGGGTAGGCTTTTCCCTTTGAGAGTGGGGAAGATTCCAACAAGGGGACATAGCTTCAGAATTGAGGGACAAAAGTTTAGGGGTAACATGAGGGGTAACTTCTTTACTCAGAGGGTGGTGGCTGTATGGAATGGGCTTCCGGTGGAAGTGGTGGAGGCAGGCTCGATTTTATTATTTAAGAGTAAATTGGATAGGTATATGGATAAGAGGGGATTAGAGGGTAGATGAGACTGAGAGCAGGTAGATGAGACTAGGTCAGAGAGAGTGGTCGGCGTGGACTGGTAGGGCCGAACGGGCCTGTTTCCGTGCTGTAGTTGTTATATGGTTATATGGTTATTATTCTCTCTCTCTCTCTCTCTCTCTCTCTCTCTCTCTCTCTCTCTCTCTCTCTCTCTCTCTCTCTCTCTCGCTATGAAGGACTGTATAATGTTTCATTAAAAAAGAGCAAGTGCAAGGAATGTATCTCCAATTACAACTTTCATTTTGCTGACCAGTAATTTAACACATGTTTACAATACTGTATATTCATTACATATATATGGATATATATAAATATCTGCAAATAATATATATCTAGTACATATATATATATATTTATATATATATATAGTATTTGCAGATAATGTGACGCTACAAAAATAACCATAATTAATCCTGTAAATCTCCTATGAAGTGGCATGAATACTCAGCATCTCTGTAGTTTTAACATGCAGTTGTTTTTTTGCATGGGCTTCTTTAGCAATATCATTTCCCAGGCCATCTCTGGTTGGGGTCAAGACTGGCTGTTTAAATGACGACTGCTCATAGGAGAATGGATAGAATTCACGATCAACATTATTTATTTATTGGCACCATAAGCTAATAGTAACTTCGACCTCAGGCTGAAATCCAAGGTGCATAATATGATTGTTAGGTCGGACTTTCTTGGCGTCTGGGTCTGACATCAGCCATTCGTTTACAGAAAGGTGACTTCAGAACTTTACTATATGCACAAAGTCACAAAGCTGGCATCTGCTCCAGTAGACCGAGCCCACCAGACTTTGGACTTTGGAAATGGCGCCAAAACATGGTGGTGCCTGCACGTGTAAATATGCAAAAATATTTTCACTGTGCAGTTGCACATGTGACAAATAAAGCACATTGAACCACTGAAGCCAATGCAGCAGTACAAAACTGGCAATGAAATATATTGACCCTGAAGACAAGGATTCTGAAATACATTGGAAATGTAGTGATACTTCAGTTGTTGGAAGTATTGATAAACCACATCTGGAGTTTTGCAGGATGGATAGATTGGCTTTGGAGGAGCCATACAGATCGAGATACATTTAACGGGTTAAGTTATGAAAACACTCCGCATATATTTGGTTTGTTTTCCTTTGAGTTTACAAGGTTATGAGGAGTGATCTAATAAAGATGAAAGGAAACGGGGGGGTATTCAAACCACTTGACAGGATATTTACTAGGTTTAATTCTTTTGTATTTTTGTAGTGTGACTTTTTTTTTGCCCGCAAATATTAATTTATCCAAACAAAACTTGCAAATGCAGTAAAACCTGCCTCTGCCGCAGTACAGCAGCACAAGCCTACAGTCTTAAAATTGCAGCATTCCTCCAAACAATGAAACTGGAAAGCACATTTTCAAATAGCAGGGAAAATCTGGAACTTGCTTTGCAAAAAGGATGTTCATGCAGGAAAATTTGCTTTTTGGGGGGAATGAAATCAATATATTTTTGTTAAGTAATGGTACCAAGGAACATAGAGCAGAAGCATGTAGATAAAATTTTTAGGCACAAATTAGCCATTAACAATGGTGAAACCAAGCCAACTGACAGAATGAATGTCCATTATTCCTCTCATCCCCATTTAATTAATTAAACCTGAGCAATATCAATGAAGACCTCACACAGCAATGCTATCTGTTGCTGAAAATTATGCTTTAAAAAGCATATTCATGAAATGGTAAAAATGCCTTTTAACTAATTCAGCATTACAGCGAATGTCGTGCAGCTATTCCGATGATGATTTCAGCTGCGTGAGCTGTTTAATGCAGGCTAATGCCTCAGCTATTACATTACGGCTAATATCTTTCAAAATATTATTCTACTACGTTAAAATAATTAGCAGCTGAAGTATTTTGCACTGATTTTCTGCTCCTGTGAAGGATAATTAGATTTTTTTGTCGTGAACCAATTAGTTTGTGCAGAATGTATTACCATGATTTTTTAATTCTGGGGTTGCGTATCTGCGCATGTTAGTCTTTTCACCTACGACATAAACCTGAAAGTATGACAACACAATCATTTATCATGATAATTCTTTTGTCCAACCATTTTGAAGAATTCTATTTAGCTGCAGGCTACCTTTAGTATTATATTTTCTTTCTCCGATGGTCTGAGATGCAACACTCAAGGACAGAGTACCCAGGCAAGAATACTTAAAACAGTTGCCAAGTGTCAATCGCCGCAGTGCCTATCGCAATACAATCAAGGTGAGCACAGTTTGCTGTGTTGTATGGTCAAGTTCTCTGGTAAAAAATTGTATTCATTCTCAGTCCCCGTTGTGTAGCAACGATGTTTTAAAGGGCTCATGATCAACCTCTTATAATTTACATGCTTTGCCTCAATAAGATCAGCACAAAACTGAGAAAGACAAAATGAAAATCATGCAAAGGCACTTTGAAATTTATTTTTAACAGTGGCTTTGAATTATTAATCAATATTTGGGAACTATTTGTTAAACAAAAGACTATACGTAAATCTAAGAATGTAGACGTTTGATGGAAGCTTCTACCACTTGCTGCAGGGTGGATAGAATTACTTACTGTCAAAATTGGGTAGACATATGTAATCCAATCACTTAAGGACACGGAGAGCAGTTCAGATAGAGGAGTGGAATGGAGGTATGCTTAAACTCTTGTTAATGAACCAAACAAAACTCCCACCGTTCACAAGTGAGACAATTTGATAAATAGCTCTACAGTTTTAACTTTGGCTCAGCCCCTAACAGTAGTTGTGTTCTTTTCACACGCATAAAACATATGCTGGGTATGTTTTCTCAATATAAGACCCCATAATGGAGCTGCACTTTGTTGGAAACTTTGCTTATATATTGTCATGAGTGCGGGCACAGGTTAGATTTTGATTTTTCAGCAGCAAAATGCAAAATAAAAACAGTAAATGCTTAGGTACCGTCTGTGGAGAAAGAAATTAGTTAATGTTTCAGGTCAATGACCTTTCATCAGAACAGGGGGAATTTAAAAATGAAATATGTTTTAAATTGTGGGGAGAGGTGGGAGGGGAGAAGGGAACAAAGGGAAAGTCTGTAATGGAGATCTGAAGAGGTTGAATGACAAAAGTGTCAGAAAAGCATCCAGTTAATGGCAAAATCTTTAACAGTATTGTGTGGGAAGGAACTGCAGATACTAGTTTAAACTGAAGATAGACACAAAAAGCTGGAGTAACTCAGCGGGACAGGCAGCATCTCTGGAGAGAATGGAATGGGTGAAGTTTTGGATCAAAATCCTTCTTCAGACGGTATTAATGTACAGAGGGGCTTGGGGTCCAAGTTCAAAGCTACCTGAACCTATTAACACAAGTAGCTAGAGTGGTTAAGAAAGTGTATGGTATGCTTGTTTTCATTGATGGGGGCATTGAGTATAAGAATCAGGAAGTCATGATGCTGCTTTATAGGCTTTTGGTTAAGCCGCATTTGGAGCAAAACGTGCAGTTCTGGTCAATCCAATGCAGGAAGGATGTGGAGGCTTTGGAGAGGGTGCATAAGAAATTTGCCAAGATGCTTCCTGGATTAAAGGGTATTATCTAAGAGAAGAGGTTGGACAAACATGGATTGTTTTCTCTGGAGTTTCAAAGATTGAGGGGGACACCTGATCAAAGTTTATAAAATGATGAGAGGCATTAATAGGGTAGGAGTTAGAATTTATCCAGGGTGGAAATGTTAAAGTCTAGAGGACCCTTACGTTCAGCAACACAACATAAAATGCACAGTAGATATAGTGTTACCAATTCAACTACAGTCAGTCTGAAGTAGATTTCTGACCCCAATCTCGCCTGTCCATTCTCTCCATAGAAACTGCCTGACCCATTGAGTTTCTCCAGCACTTTGTTTTGTTTAAGATTCCAGCTTCTGCAGTTACTTGTGTCTCCATTTACTAGCAGGGTGAATCCTTTACTTCATATAATAGCACATTATAACATAGCGAGGGAAACTGGTGAGAAGGAGGTAACTAACCTGACACAGCAAGAGTGCTAAACTAATTTAACCAGAAAAGTAATTCCATTATGGAGAATGCTTATTGTTGGTTTTATTACTTTCCTTTGTTTGTGGCATTACATTCAACAATTACCAGACTTGAAAGATATATATTGTTATAAAACACTTTGTGTTGTCGAGATTTGTAAATCATGTTAGCTGAATATATGAAGATTTCTTTATTCAATGCTTTCAATGACTGAAATGTGTTCCACAGCTAATGTACATGGGAGAATACTCATTCAGTACGGGAGTGGTCAGAGCAGTAATATTTGCACAAATGATGCGCTGTCATGCATGCTGATATTTCACATTTATTTGGAACTGAACTTGACCTGTTGGCTTAGAAAGACTTTCCAAAGTTTTGTATTAACTGGGCTAGTAAGGGAATTTATTACTGAAAAAGCTGCTTATATTCATCAGGACAAAACAAAGTTTAGCATGCGAGTCCAGTAATGAATGTCACAAAATTGGATAGAATTAACAGCACTGGCAATATTCAGCCCAAAGTCATCAACGTTTAGTTTCGGTCACCACAGCCCATCATATTCATTAATTGTTCTAAGTCAACTGTTGGTAACTTTTAGCTCATTGTCTCTTTTGAGGCTGAAATATTTAATGTCGGAAGGAACCTCAGATGCTGGCTTAAACCGAAGATAGACAAAAAAAGCTGGAGTGACTCAGCGGGTCAGACAGCATCTGTGGAGAAAAGGAATAAGTGATGTTTCAGGACAATACCCTTCTTCAGATTTAAAATAATAGTTACTCCAGCTTTTTGTGCCTACCGACCGATGGTAGGTTCTGTACCAAGTAAATGTGATCCGCTGAGTTACTCCAGCTTTTTGTGTCCATCCTTGCAAATGATAGTTTGATACAGATGTCGGGGTGTGATTGACAGATGGGTAGAGATAGCATCAAAGGCTTGAGGTGAAATAAAGACAAAAGTGTGTCAGATAAGGAAAGAAGAGGAGTGAAATGTGAAGCTGGAGGGAGGGACATGGTGGAAGGGGAAGGGGAAAGAGGTGGGGGGGGGGATAAAAGGGAAGTGGGGAACTATTATAACTAAGTCCATACCCCTCCCGCAATTCGCAAAACCTGTAATCTTATAAATTTAGACGGAGCAAATAGAGTAACAGTCATTTTTAGCATTACAAAATTGGCTCAGTAAATTCACACGAGCATGAAATATACAGACCAGGGAGGTCCTAAGTTTTGTACTCAAACTATGTGGATCACAGCTGCAGTGGTTATAAGGCTGCTTTTAATTAAATGTAGTGCTCCAGATATTAGGGATGTGGCAATTACTGATTGCTGACTATTGACCCTGTGGCCTTGAGCAAATGGAAACAGCAAGTAAGGGCAGGATTAACTCTGCTGTGCTGATCCTTGTGGATGAATACCCTGATGATATTCATGCATGAATAAAAGACAGCTGGGAAAGGCACCAGAAGGTGACTGGTCCGCATGGAACTATAACTCCAACAGGGAGTCACGGCAATGAAGCATGAAACTGAAAATGATTTATCAGAGTGCACTGGCAAATATCTACTGAAATTTTAAAATGAGACTTTTCCAAAAGACGGAATATATGCGCAAGGATGCGTTCCTAGCCCCCTTCTTACTCCTTGTACACCCATGACTGTGCAGCCATGTACAAATCTAATGTCATTTTCAAATTTGCAGATGACACTACCATTGTGGGCCGGATATCAAATAATGAGACAAAGTATAGGAAGGGGATCGAGAACCCCATGTTCTGGTGTCGAGACAACAACCTTTCTCTCAATGTCAGCAAGACAAAGGAGATAGTGATTGACTTCAGGAGGCCAAACGGTACGCACACCCCAGTTTGCATTGACGGTGCCGAAGTAGAGATGGATGAAATCTTTAAATTCCTAGGAGTCAATATCACCAACAACTTCTCCTGGGCCACCCATGTGGAAGCAACAACCAAGAAAGCATACCGACGTCTCTATTTCCTTAGAAGGCTGAGGACGTTCGGCATGTCCCTACAACTTCTATAGATGCATCATAGATAACATTTTATTAGGATGTATAACAGCTTGGTTTGGGAACAGCTCCATCTAAGACTGCAAGAAATTGCAGCGAATTGTAGATGCAGCCCAGACCATCACACAAACCAACCTTCCTTCCATTGACACCATTTATACCTCACGCTGCCTCGGCAAGGCCAGCAGCACATCACAATCGCACCCTGGCCACTCCCTCTTCTCTCCTCTCTGATCAGGCAAATGGTGTAGAAGTGTGAAAATGCACACCTCCAGATCCAGGGACAGTTTCTTCCCAGCTGTTATCAGGCAACTGAATCATCTTACCACAACCAGAGAGCAGTGCTGAACTACTATCTACCTCTTTGGTGACCTTCGGACTATCCTTTGTTGGACTTTGCTGGCTTTACCTTGCACTAAACGTTATTCCCTTATCATGTATCTATCCACTGTAAATGGCTCGATTGTAATCACGTATTGTCTTTCTGCTGACTGGATAGCACGCAACAAAAGCGTTTTACTGTACCTCAGTACATGCGACAATAAACTAAACTAATCCTGCCTCCCTTGTCCAGTCCTTTACCACCAACATCTGGGACACCTCTCCTGTCCTCCATCATTGCCACAGAAGGCTGTGGAGACCAAGTCAATGGATATTTTTAAGGCAGAGATTGATGGATCCTTGATTAGTACGGGTGTCAGGTGCTCTGGGGAGAAGGTAGGAGAATGGGGCTGAGGGGGAAAGATAGATCAGCTGTGATTGAATGGCAGAGTAGACTTGATTCACCTCCTCCGTCACCACCATCCAGGCATCTAAAGAGCCTTTCCAGGTGAGGCAGGGTTCATTTGCACCCTTTAGATTTTACACATTAGAGATACAATGCAAAAACAGGTCCTTTGGCCCAGTGAGTCCGCGCGAACGAGCTATTACCTCGTTCACTAACACCATCCTACACACTAGGGACAATTTCCCAATTTTACTGAAGCCAATTAACCTACAAAACCTGTACGTCTTTGGAGTGTGGGAGGAAACTGGAGCACCCGGAGAAAACCCATGCGGTCAAAGGAAGAACATACAAGCTCCTTACATACAGCACCCGTAGTCAAGATAAAACCTGGGTCTCTGGCACAGTACCATTGGGTAGTCAATGGTATGAACACTGAATTTTCCAATTTCAAGTAACTCACTCCCACTGTTGTCCTCCTACACCCACGCCTACACACACATACGTTCATTCACATACTTTTCTCCTCCTTTTGTCCACCTTTCTCACTCCACCTAGTTCTATCTGCCCATCGTCTTACATTCCTCCCCCCAACTGAATTGACCTTCTAGCCTCAATGCCTCACCCCACTGTTACATGTGGCAAATGACCCTCTTCACTCTTAGTATTGATGTAGGGTCTCAACCTGAAACATTTGATAAGGGAACTCAAGGTAAAAGAGCCATTAGGAGGCAGTGATCATAATATGATACGTTTTAATCTACAAATTGAGAGAGAGAAGGGAAAATCGGAAGTGTCACTATTACAGTATAGCAAAGGGGATTACAGAGGCATGAGGCAGAAGCTGGCCAGATTTGACTGGAAGGAGACCCTAGCAGGGAAGATGGTGGAACAGCAATGGCAGGTATTCCTGGGCATAATGCAGAAGTTGCAGGATCAATTCATCCCAAAGAGGAGGGAAGATTCTAAGGGGAGTAAGAGGCACCCGTGGCTGACAAGGGAAGTCAAGGACAGCATAAAAATAAAAGAGAATAAGTATAACTTAGCAAAGAAGTGCGGGAAGCCAGAGGATTGGGGCTCTTTTAAAGAGCAACAGAAGATAACTAAAAAGGCAATACGGGGAGAAAAGATGAGGTGCGAAGGTAAGCTGGCCAATAATATAAAGGAGGATAGTAAAAGCTTCTTTAGGTATGTGAAGAGGAAAAAAATAGTTAAGGCAAATGTGGGTCCCGTGAAGACAGAAGCAGGGGAATTTATGGAGGGCATCTACAACACACGATGCCTCAGAAAAGCCACCAGCATCCACAAAGACTCTTCACACCCCTGCAACAGTCTGTTCGAACTCCTTCCATCGGGCAGACGATACAAGGCCTTCTATGCCCGCACCTCCAGACTCAGGAACAGCTTTATCCCCAGGGCCATAGCTGCTATGAACCGGTCCTGCTGAGCCGGATGGCCACAACGCATAGATCAACTTGCACTTTACCCTGTCCAAAACTGTTACAACTGTTTCGTTTCGTTGGGTTGCTGCTGTCTAAATTACCTAAATTATTGCATCGTATGGGAGGCGCATTCCCAATCTCGTTGTACCCCTGGGTACAATGACAATAAAGATATATTGTATTATATTATATTGTATTGTATTGTATTGTATTGTATTGTATTGTATTGTATTGTATTACGGGGAACAAGGAAATGGCAGACGAGTTGAACCGGTACTTTGGATCTGTCTTCATTAAGGAAGATACAAACAATCTCTCAGATGTTCTAGTGGCAAGAGATCCGAGAGTGATGGAGGAACTGAAGGAGATTCACATTAGGCAGGAAATGGTGTTGGGTAGACTGATGGGACTGAAGGCTGATAAATCCCCAGGGCCTGGTGGTCTGCATCCCAGGGTACTTAAGGAGGTGGCTCTAGAAATAATTTTCCAATGTTCTATAGATACAGGATCAGTTCCTGTGGATTGGAGGGTAGATAATGTTATCCCACTTTTTAAGAAAGGAGGGAGAGAGAAAACAAGAAATTATAGACCAGTTAGTCTGACATCAGTGGTGGGGAAGATGCTGGAGTCAATTATAAAAGACAAAATTGCGGAACATTTGGATAGCAGTAACAGGATCGTTCCGAGTCAGCATGGATTTACAAAGGGTAAATCATGCTTGACTAATCTACTGGAATTTTTTGAGGATGTAACTAGGAAAATTGACTGGGGAGAGCCGGTGGATGTGGTGCACTTCGACTTTCAGAAAGCCTTCGACAAGGTTCCACATAGGAGATTAGTGGGCAAAATTAGAGCACATGGTATTGGGGGTAGGGTACTGACATGGATAGAAAATTGGTTGGCAGACAGAAAGCAAAGAGTAGGGATAAATGGGTCCCTTTCAGAATGGCAGGCAGTGACTAGTGGGATACCGCAAGGCTCGGTGCTGGAACCGCAGCTATTTACAATATACATTAATGACTTGGATGAAGGGATTAAAAGTACCATTAGCAATTTGCAGATGATACAAAGCTGGGTGGTAGTGTGAACTGTGAGGAAGATGCTATGAGGTTGCAGGGTGACTTGGACAGGTTGTGTGAGTGGACGGATGCATGGCAGATGCAGTTTAATGTGAATAAGTGTGAGGTTATCCACTTTGGTGGTAAGAATAAGAAGGCAGATTATTATCTGAATGGTGTCAAGTTAGGAAAAGGGGACGTACAACGAGATCTGGGTGTCCTAGTGCATCAGTCACTGAAAGGAAGCATGCAGGTACAGCAGGCAGCGAAGAAAGCCAATGGAATGTTGGCCTTCACAACAAGAGGAGTTGAGTATAGGAGCAAAGAGGTCCTTCTACAGTTGTACAGGTGAGACCGCACCTAGTGAGACCGCACCTGGAGTACTGTGTGCAGTTTTGGTCTCCAAATTTGAGGAAGGATATTCTTGCTCTTGAGGGCGTGCAGCGTAGGTTTACTAGGTTAATTCCCGGAATGGCGGGACTGTCCTATGTTGAAAGACTGGAGCGGCTAGACTTGTATACACTGGAATTTAGAAGGGTGAGAGGGGATCTTATCGAAACATATAAGATTATTAAGGGGTTGGACACGTTAGAGGAATCATGTTCCCAATGTTGGGGGAGTCCAGAACCAGGGGCCACAGTTTAAGAGTAAGGGGTAGGCCATTTAGAACGGAGATGGGGGAAAACTTTTTCAGTCAGAGAGTTGTAAATCTGTGGAATTCTCTGCCTCAGAAGGCAGTGGAGTTCAATTCTCTGAATGCATTCAAGAGAGAGCTTGATAGAGCTCTTAAGGATGGGGGTATGGGGAGAAGGCAGGAACGGGGTACTGATTGAGAATGATTAGCCATGATCACATTGAATGGTGGTGCTGGCTTGAAGAGCCGAATGGCCTACTCCTGCACCTATTATCTATTGTCTATTGTTTTTTCTTAGGCACCATTTAGAGTATTGTGTGCAATTCTGGTTGCCTCATTCCAGGAAGGATGTGGAGCTTTAGAAAAGGTGCAGAGGAGGCTTACCAGAATTATGCCTGGATTAGGGGTTGTTAGCTGCAGGAAGAGGTGGACTGACTTTGATTGTTTTTTCTGGAATGCCAGAGGTTACAGGGAGACCTATGATAGTGGCATTTAAGAGAATTTGGGATAGGCACATGGATTATGCAGAGAATGTTGGGATGTGGATTCTGTGCAGGGGGATAAGAGTTGCCCTTTGCATCATGTTCAGCACACACATTGTGGGCCGAAGGGCCTGTTCCTGCGCTACAGTTCTATGTTCTACATGCATCATAGTTTCCGATGAACAAATTGCATCTTAAGTCAATGTTCATTGTACCTTCTAATGGCTTATGGGATTTTCATATCAATATCACATACAGTTGGAAAGGGTCATTCACTCAATGCAAAGTGACTTTGGTGTTTTCTAACCAAGACAAATAACAAAACTCGGCCTCCGCAAAATTTTTCTATGAGTGCTATTGGTAGGATTGGGTCATGGATTGTCATGAATTGTGGTTTATCAGGTTTCTTTGCTCTGTGGCTGTAGCCAAAAGATTCTTGATTAATAAGGATGTCAAAGGTTATGGAGAGAAGGCAAGTGAATGGTGTTGAGAAGGAAAGATCGATCAGCCATGATTGAATGGCAGAGTCGACCTGATGGGCCGAATGGTCTAATTCTGCTCCTATGACATGAACTTATGAACTGAAAAGCGCATTTAAGAATAAGTGAAATAATGTGCTGACTCCAACAGAATGAACAAAACAGTGAGATGCAAAAGAAAAATAAGAAATAGCATTATTTTGTTCAGAAATATAAAGTATTTACAAAACTATGTTGATAACCTGGAAATTCTTCTAAACAAGATAATGTTATTTGCAACAATATTGGACAGAGAGAAATAGCAGTACAAAGACGCATACAATAGGATTATTTATCATTGGTCTTTGTAACCTTGCATGACTTGCCTTAGTGCAGGGCAGTTTTTGGATCACACCACCCCAATGCAGTCAGGCCAAGAAGCTAGGTCACATGCTGCCATAAATCTGTGCACAACATGATTTGATTCTGTTTCAATGCAAAAAATCAATCATAATAGACAACAGGGAGTTGCCTCAAATGACACGATGCCCACATTTTATTCTTTTAAGTCATCTGTGAGACTGACATTCTAATGCACAGAGGAGCCCAGACATGGTTGTAACATTCAACATTGTGCAGCATATGCCTGTGTATAATTTTTGTTATTTGTTTGACTGTACCTATGCAACCCACAAATAGCACTTAGATGGAACAGCTTGCTATTGTGCTGTATCAATTTCACCATTGTGAGCGAATTTTAGTTTAGTTTAGCTTTAGTTTTAGAGATACAATGTGGAAACAGGAGTTTCCCACCGACAATTTACATTTACACCAAGCCAATTAACCTACATACCTGCACGTCTTTGGAGCGTGGGAGGATATTGAAGACCTCGGAGAAAAACTACGAGGTCAGGGGGAGAACTTACAAACTCCGTACAGACAGCACCCACATTCTGGATCGAACCTGGGTCTCTGGCACTGCAAGTGCTGTAAGGCAGCAACACTACCGCTGCGCCACTGTGCCGCCCCAGTTTACAGACGCAGCATGGTAACCGGGCCTTCGGGCCACTGTGTCCATGTTGGACATTCATCACCCGTTTACACTTGTTATCCCACTACACACTAGGGCCAATTTACAGAGGCCAATTAACCTACCAACCCACACATCTTTGGGATGTTTGAGGAAACCAGAGCCTCTAGCGGAAATCCACGCAGACACAGGGAGAACGTGGAACAAACTCCACACAGATAGCACCTGAGATCAGGATTGAACCCGGGTCTCTGGTACTGTGAAGCAGCAGCATAACCGCTGCACCACTGTTTTATAATCGGGTAGAGTTCAAGCTAGCCTGGCTGGCATTTCTAGCAATTTTCCAGTATTGAGTGTATAAATTGGACCGGAGTAGTAGTGGAAAATTCATGCTAGTGAATCAGTGTTTTACACTTCGCGTCAGGGTAACAGAAAAGCAAACAAACTACAAAGCAAAAAACATACTACTGGAAGAATTCAGCAGTTCAAACATCTACAGAGGAAAAAGGTGTATGCCAATAGACAATAGGTGCAGGTGTAGGCCATTCAGCCCTTCGAGCCAGCACCACCATTCAATGTGATCATGGCTGATCATTCTCAATCAGTACCCCGTTCCTGCCTTCTCCCCATACCCCCTGACTCCGCTATCCTTAAGAGCTCTATCTAGTTCTCTCTTGAAAACATTTAGAGAACTGGTCTCCACTGCCTTCTGAGGCAGAGAATTCCACAGATTTACAACTCTCTGACTGAAAAAGTTTTTCCTCATCTCTGTTCAAAATGGCCTACCCCTTATTCTTAAACTGTGGCCCCTGGTTCTGGACTCCCCCAACATTGGGAACATGTTTCCTGCCTCTAACGTGTCCAACCCCTTAATAATCTTATACGTTTCATCAAGATCCCCTCTCAACCTTCTAAATTCCAGTGTATACAAGCCTAGTCCCTCCAGTCTTTCAACATACGACAGTCCCGCCATTCCGGAAATTAACCTAGTAAACCTACGCTGCACGTCCTCAATAGCAAGAATATCCTTCTTCAAATTTGGAGACCAAAACTGCACACAGTACTCCAGGTGCGGTCTCACTAGGGCCCTCTACAACTGTAGAAGGACCACTTTGCTCCTATACTCAACTCCTCTTGTTATGAAGGCCAACATTCCATTGGCTTTCTTCACTGCCTGCTGTACCTGCATGCTTCCTTTCAGTGACTGATGCACTAGGACACCCAGATCTCGTTGTACGTCCCCTTTTCCTAACTTGACACCATTCAGATAATAATCTGCCTTCCTCTTCTTACCACCAAAGTGGATAACCTCACACTTATCCACATTAAACTGCATCTGCCATGCATCCGCCCACTCACACAGCCTGTCCAAGTTACCCTGCAACCTCATAGCATCTTCCTCACAGTTCACACCGCCACCCAGCTTTGTGTCATCTGCAAATTTGCTAATGTTACTTTTAATCCCTTCATCCAAGTCATTAATGTATATTGTAATAGCTGCGGTCCCAGCACCGAGCCTTGCGGTACCCCACTAGTCACTGCCTCTTTTATTTTTATGCTGTCCTTGACTTCCCTTGTCAGCCACGGGTGCCTCTTACTCCCCTTAGAATCTTCCCTCCATATTGGCTTTTTAGTTATCTTCTGTTGCTCTTTAAGAGTCCCAATCCTCTGGCTTCCCACTCTTCTTTGCTATGTTATACTTCTTCTCTTCTATTTTTATGCTGTCCTTGACTTCCCTTGTCAGCCATGGGTGCCTCTTACTCCCCTTAGAATCTTTCCTCCTCTTTGGGATAAATTGATCCTGCAACTTCTGCATTATTCCCAGGAATACCTGCCATTGCTGTTCCACCGTCTTCCCTGCTAGGGCCTCCTTCCAGTCAAATCTGGCCAGCTCCTGCCTCATGCCTCTGTAATCCCCTTTGCTATACTGTAATACTGACACTTCCGATTTTCCCTTCTCCCTCTCAATTTGTAGAGTAAAGTCCTCTAAAGCTGACTCTTATACTCAAAGCCCCTGACCTATAAAAGCAAGCATACCATATGCATACAGCGTAAATGCGTAGTGCAGATATCCACGAAGTAGCTTACTTAAAATGTACTATTTCGCACCCAATAAGGCCAGCAGTGGCATTTCAGCACAAACTCTAAGAAAAGGTTTAAGAATGCGCAGATGTCAGGAGACAATATTGTAAACCTGAAATACATGTTTTCATAACTGTTTTCACAGCAGGAGGCAAATGTTGGGAGTGAAGATCAAGAAAAGTCACCCTCTGACAGATGTTTCATGGCTTGTGTCAGCTTATCTGCCTGTACTTTCAGATTGGACAATATATGATAGATAATGGAACAAAGTGCAACGAAAGATCTAAAAGGGCAGTAAAACCGAAAACAAAAAAAGGAAAGTGAACATTGTAAAAAATATTAAATAGTCAAAACTACTGTACATCTTGTACATTCAAAAGTGGATGGAATTCACTTGTATTCCATTCAAAAATGTCTTAAAAAAAATATTAAGGTAGTTAGCAGCACTCTAAAATGGAAACATTTCTGCAAAATGTTATAATGCAACAATAGTAAGATTAAATATTACTGTATAAGTTCATGTTGAATAAATGCCATTTGCTTGAATATGTTTTTTTCTCCGGTTACAGCATGTGGGAATAATTTCAATATTAGTGGAACGGTTGTTGGCAAACAGGCTTGGCTCAATTATTTTCTGGTAATTATAAATAATTAAAAAAGAACTACATTTCTCAAGAATCCACACATCCAGTTTAGAATTAGAAAGCGCAAAAAACAACTACTGCATAAATCAGTTCAGTCATTTATATCATGGTATCCAGCGTCCAGATTCTGGAGGTCTACTAAACCTAGTCACTTAACCTTTCAGTCTTTGCTTTCTGTCGCATGGCCTCTCCGCGTGAGGAAGAGTTGAGCAGTTATCAAAATAAGAGACACAATTATTGATCAACAATTGAAAGTCAGAATTTCCATGAAAGCTAAAATTCCTGCAAAGTAAATATAACTGTCGAAGTGTATAGAGGGACGTAGATCACAGGCAGCAGAGGAGATTAGTTTGGCGGCATCATGATTGGCACAGACATTGTAGGCCGAAGGGCCTGCTCCTGTGCTGTACTCTTCCACATTCACTACTGTATTTCTTGGATTATTTAAATAAATATTCGATTAATTGAACCGTGACTATTTAAACATGACTCACACACTGAAAACACAAGGAACTGCAGATTTAGTTTAGTTTAGTTTAGAGATACAGCGTGGAAACAGGCCCTTCGACCCACCAAGCACTTTGTGATTTTTTTTTGTTGCACAAATGAACAACTGAAGCTCAATCCAGGAGGTCAAATAATCTCATCATATACCAACAACACAAATTTCATACGAGTTTCAGTTGGCTGAATTGCCAAGTTGGAATTGGTCAGCAAGGATGTGTTGGGCCGAAGGGCTTGTTTCTGCGCCGTATGACTCTATGGATTGAAACAAAACCCTTGATCCAACAGTAATTCAAGAATTTGCAATAACAGTGAAAGGTGGCATTCACTTTTGATTTTCTTCCTTTCATATGAGTGCAGTGCAGTGGAACACCCTGGGCACCAAGGAAATCAAAGAATGCTGGTATGCTTTTTTAATTGGTGCATGACAGAATCCTTAAAGAGAATGTCGTGAGTGGGCACGCTCATGCAGCATGACCACTACTTAAATTTCACTCTTTAGTATTTAATTTTGTTAGTGCTTCCCCATACAAATCTCATAAAAATACACATCTGTGTTTACTTCAAGCCTGTCACAAATCAACATGACCCGATTTGGATCAGGGCAGTCATTTCCTTCCCACTGGTTTCATAGGGAACTTTATGGCAGTGTACTTATCTTATCAGCATAATAATCTCACATTTTGCCAAGTCTAAACAGGGATACCACCTCATAATAAAAAATGATTTCACTCTCTTTCTATGGCTCTGTGCAAAATATGTTGGAAAACAGAGCCTGCCTAATGACCAATGGTGATAAGAGATGAGTGTTTGGGGGTGGGGGAAATGCACAGCTAGATGTCTGGTCTGCTCAGGAAATTGTGAATCAGTGGTATTGTCTATGAGGGGGGCTGACAGAATGCCGCCAATGCCCAAACAATGCTCAAGTTCCACTTTGGGGAAATGAAGTCAGTCAGCGTTGGCTTCGACAAGCACGCTGACAAAAGAGATAAACCACAAACAGGACAAAACAGAGGACGCTGGGATATGGATTGGAAGCAAATGCCAATTTGCACAGCAGTCTGTTATGTTAGGCAACGTGGCTTTTGCTTCATCAAATGCAGCAGCTGAAGGAATCCCATAAAACGCAGGTTTAAGTGGCTCATATCAAGCATTTGAAAGCAGTTTGTTAGAAGCCTGATAATGTGTAGATATTTGGAAAAGCTAAAGTTAAGAGGCTGCTCAGACTGCTGCTCCCTTTGCTAAGTTCCAAGAAGGAGGAAGTTGAGGCACCAACCTTTCACATTACATCATATAAAAGCCTCATTTATCACCAGCCAACATACATCGAGAAAATCATAACATCCTTTCAGGAAAATCATGTGGAAAATAATCAGATTTACTTCAGTGAAAGGTTTCCGTATCAAGGTCCAGCTTCGGACACTGTTACTGTAAACTTGCACAAGTGTATTTCAACAAGCATTCAAGAGAAATAGCTGGGAGTTAAACACGATCACTGGTGATGGGCTCAATCTTGATGTAAACCACCTCATTAGATAGGTATAAAACAGGAATTGGAAATCAGACAATAATAAAAGCTCATGTGTCACATGGCATAGGAAATGATGCTTCCAGGTCTCTTTAGCTCTGCCTCAAAAGTTACAAAACCATCATTGGCCTGGGCTGAGTTGCTCCATCTTCGCTAAGGTTATTACAGAATAATCCATGTTAGAAGTGCACATGCAAGGAGACCAAGCAGAGAGGAGAGATTGGCTATGATGTATTTCACAGGTCATCTTTGTCATTGAGAAGGTCAACTTGAGTGAGAAATCAAAAAGCAATTGTTAATCACCTGTTGCACCATGAGGGTCAACACTTTTCATAAATCGGTAGGAGAAATTGCACAAGCATTTAGGTACCAAATTTAACCCAGTTCTATTAAGTCATGTTTAATGTTGACTTTATATTAAAAATAGAACAGTACAGCACAGGAACAGCAGGCAGTGCAGGTACAGCAGGCAGTGAAGAAAGCTAATGGCATGCTGGCCTTCATAACCAGAGGAGTTGAGTATAGGAGCAAAGAGGTCCTACTGCAGTTGTATAGGGCCCTAGTGAGACCACACCTGGAGTATTGTGTGCAGTTTTGGTCTCCAAATTTGAAGAAGGACATTCTTGCTATTGAGGGAGTGCATGAGGTTCATGAGGTTAATTCCTGGGATGGCGGGACTATCATATGTTGACAGAATGGAGGACTGGGTTTGTATACACTGGAATTCAGAAGGATGAGAGGGGATCTTATTGAAACATATAAGATTATAAAGGGATTGGACACGCTAGATGCACGAAACATGTTCCCGATGTTGGGGGAGTCCAGAACCAGGGGCCACAGCCATTTAGAACGGAGATGAGGAAATTTTTTTTCACTCAGAGAGTTGTGAATCTGTGTAATTCTCTGCCTCAGAAGGCAGTGGAGGCCAATTGTCTGGATGCTTTCAAGAGAGAGTTAGATGGAGCTCTTAAAGATAGCGGATACGCTAAAGTCAAGGGATACGGGGAGAAGGCAGGAACGGGATACTGATTGTGGATTATCAGCCATGATCACAGTAAATGGCGGTGCAGGCTCGAAGGGCCAAATGGCCTACTCCTGCACCTATTGTCTATTGTCTAATGAATCACAATGTTTGTGCCAAACATGATGCCAAGATCACCTAATCTCATGCACATGATCCACATTGCTCCTTTCCCTGTATATCCATGTGCCTTTCTAAAAGCCTCATGCCGTTATTGAATCTGCTTCCACCATCACCCTTGGTAGCATGTTCCAGGCACTCACCACCGTCTGTGAAAAAAAAACTGCCCTGTAAAAACTTTGCTTGCTTTGAACTTTAAACTTTGCACCTCTCACCTCAAAGGCCCTCTAGTCTTTGATATTTCCATCCTGCGATAAAAGTTCTGACTGTCTACCCTATCTGTGCCCTAAAAACGAAACTAATCCTTCCCATCAAGAACCTACTATTGTAACCAAGCCACATTTTTTGTGCATTATCAGGGAAAGCAGACGCTGCTGATGAAATGGATCTTCTCCTTAATTAGACCATTAGGATTGAGCATGCCTTGCTTTTTCCTGTGTTTTGTGGATTCTGATGTGTTTGATGAGGCTAATGTTGGAACCACAGACTCTTCCACTTCCTGTCCACTGAGGTCGTGCAGACTGCCATTTATGTGAAGCATCTGTATCCTCCCAATGCAAGGACTTGAGGTACTCAGTGAAGTCTCAAATACTCGTTCTCTGTTTTGAGTGGATAAGGTCCAATGATTCCCAAGATTCAGTGGGGATATTCATGTTCATAAGTGATAGGAGCAGAATTAGACCATTTGGCCAATCAAGTCTACTCCGCCATTCGATCATGGATGATCTATCTTTCCCTCTTAACCCCATACTCCTGCCTTTGCCCCACAACCCCTGACACCCGTACTAATCACAAATTTATCTATCCCTCCCTTAAAATTATCACATTACATTTATCATTTTTTAACATTTTTATAATGTTGCATTTTTTAAAGGAGGCTTTGGGTACACCCCCGGACTTTTTTGTCTGAACATTTGGTGATCTTCTGTGACAGGATTAGGCTTACGCATGATGTGGCCTTCTCTATGCAGCTGACTGAGTTAGTTAGTGCTTCAGTAAAGGAGGCATTGGCCTGGCAAAGGACACTCATGTTGGTTTGCTTCCAGTGAATTTGCAGGATTTTGCAAGGACATCATTGATGTTCAGAGGTGCCCAAGTTTCAGGGGCAGAAAGGAAGATAGGGATACGAATATTAAGAAGCCTGCACTATTATAAGTATTTGACACAGATCAGAGTCATGTTTTTGTGAGATCAAGTAGCAGTTGCATACATTTCCACCCAATAATAACCTATCATCAAAACTTTTTGTCCGGGAGGCACAGTGACACAGCAGGTAGAGTTGCTTCCACACAGCACCGGAGACGTGGGTTCGATCTTGACTTCAGGTGCTGTCGATGTTGAGTTTGCATGTTCTCCCTGTGACAGTCGCATGGGGTTCTTCCAAGTGCTCCAGTTTTCTCCCACATCCCAAAGACGTGCAGGTTTGTAGGTTAATTGACCTTTGTAAATTGCCCTGAGTGTGTAGGGAGTGGATGTAAAAGTGGAATAACATAGAAGGAGTGTGATCGGGTGATCGATGGTCGACGTGAACTCGGTGGGCTGAAGGGCCTGTTTGCATGCTGTATCTTTCATAAATTAAGAGACAAAGTTCGATTCAAAAACTGGCATAGTAAAAGAAAATTATTTTAACTTAATATAAAGGACGACATACTTACATCAGGATATTACAGACTCATTCAAATGTGGACATTAAAGTTTAAACAGATGCCAAAAGAGATTGTTGAGTTTCATTGTTCATAGTTCTTCAAATTCAACCCTCTCAATGAATCAGTGGGAGTCAAGGTTACAATCAAGTTTTCACAGAGGAGGAAAACCTCAAGGTATTTGAAAAGATATTTGGCATACTTCATCAGCATAATGCTGAGCTCCAGAAGAATAAATGAATCTTTGATTCTTGTAGCGTCATAGAATCATATAGGATTTGAAGAAGCTAATTGACTCTTTATTAATGAGAAGAGATTTGGACAACCCCCCCAAAAATGTGCTTTTGCAATATATTGTTTATTGTCATGCATACTCCACACGTCAGCTGGAGTTCACTGTAATCTGATAGCACTTATTAAAGATGGACTGTGTAAAGATGTGGTGCAATGTGGCTGAAGTAGATGCTACCAAGTAAAACCCATGGAAGGGAAAGGGAGAGAACAGGCTCCAGGATATTTCACAGCTGCACTGGTGGGTTGAAATTGGAGGTTTATCTTATATCCTGTGATGTGAGCATTGGCAGTACGAGGTGCTCTGGGACACTTTGAGAAGACTTGGAGCAGATAACTGTGTAGTCCAATGCCAGGAACCTAACTCAAGAGTACATGCAGTAATGCAAGGTCCAATGATCTCAGCCCATGGCCTAGGCCAATGATTATATCAGATTCTATCAGCTTCACTGCACTACAAGTCTCATTCACCACATAACTCTCCACAACTCTGTCATTTGGTAACCAATGATCTCTGTCAATGCCCAAAGCTGGTATCATTTGCTGTACTTCACTCTTCACCACTGCTTAAGTCATATGTACAGATCCTACTACTTGTTCTCACTGCCAGTCTAACAAATATGATAATATTTCACCCAACCTCTACCAGTCTTCCCCCTTTCTTTCAAGACAAGGTGACACGAAACCAGAAAGAGTAGAGGGTTCCGTTTGTATTTGCACAAACCAACTCTCACGGAGAATACACTGCTGGCCATTGACTAATCCAGCCATTGACTAATCCAGCCATTGACTAATCCAGCCATTGACTAATCCAGCCATTACTGAGACTGTGGCCAGTTACATGGCTGAAATTCTCAAAGATGATGGTATTTCCAAACCTTCTCCTTCTTAAATCCCAACATCTTTTCTAATTACAAATTAGGTGCTCTCAGCTAGCACCTCTCAATCCTATCCTTTGTCTACAGCTGTTCTCTATGACTTTCTCCTCTGGGTGCTGTGACTTTGCCTTGACCAGACAAAGAGGAACAGCAAAATGACAGTGGGTGATAAAGCTGGGTCATAATTCAATTTCACACACAAAGCCATTAGCGTGAATACTAACATAAGGTAAACTTAGTAAATAGCATTATGGAATATCTGTAGTGTAATACATTAAGTATGAATGGCCTTCAGCCAAGACATTCACAGATTAGCACTAATGCCATCTCATCAGAGAGTGAGTTCACAGATACTTCACTGCAGAGATGTCAGATATGTATTTTGAAGAGGCAGTCCGAAAGCTGATGTGTAATAAAAGCCAAGGTGAAGCATGCCAGAAAGCCTGCATTCATTGTCATGGACTACATGTCTAACACTAACCCGTTTCATGGAGCTTCAAGTGCAGGATCGGTGACCTATTTCCTCTCATATCTGCAGAGGTGCATTATCTTGTGTTGGAAAATAACTGCAGATGCTGGCACAAATCAAAGGTATCACAAAATGCTGGAGTATCTCAGCAGGTCAGGCAGCATCTAGGAGAGAGGGAATGGGTGGCGTTTCAAGTCGAGACCCTTCTTCAGTCTGAAGAAGGTATACAAAAACTTTAAATTAAAAGTGAAAACAAAAAGAAAAAGACAAAACACTGTTGGTTGGGTGCCATGTGCACAGCACCTTCACCATAACAAATGAACAAACAAACAAACGAACACAGACTTATTCACTGGGCAGAGGATTCTAAACTAGAGTACCCCTTCTCCCTCCCCCACACCAGGTCCCCCTTTGTTCTCCCACTGTCCCTCATGGCGGTCCCCTCCATGCCAGGTCCCCATTGTTCTTCACGGCAGTCCCCCCATGCTGGATCCCCATTGTCTTCCCCTCCCCCCTCATGCTCATTGAGCATGAAGCCCCACCGTCACCGAGGCTCCCGTTGCCGCCGAGGCCCACATTGCCGCCGCCGAGGCTCATGCTGCCGCCGCCGAGACGTTTCGAGTCGAGACCCTTCTTCAGTCTGAAGAAGGGTCTCGACCCGAAACGTTATCCATTCCCTCTCTCCTAGATGCTGCCTGACCTGCTGAGATACTCCAGCATTTTGTGATACCTTATGTTGTGTTAGTCACTGACTGACTTGATGGAGTGTCCCAGGTAGCCGTGCGCGTGGTGGAAGTAACTCGGGGAGCCGAGTACGCGGTAGGAGTGTCACGGGGTGCCGTGTGCGCGGTGGGAGTGGGATCTCGGCGGCGGCAGAGTGGGCCTCGGCGGCGGGAATGTGGGCCTCGACGGCAACGGGAGCCTCGGTGACGGTGGGGCCTCGTGGTCAATGAGCGTGAGGGGGGAGGGGAAGACAATGGGGATCCAGCGTGGGGGGACTGCCGTGAAGAACAATGGGGACCTGGCATGGAGGGGACCGCCATGAGGGACAGTGGGAGAACAAAGGGGGACCTGGTATGGGGGAGGGAGAAGGGGTACTCTAGTTTAAAATCCTCTGCCCAGCGAATAAGTCTGTGTTTGTTTGTTTGTTTGTTTGTTTGTTTGTTCATTTGTTCTGGTGAAGGTGCTGTGCACATGGCACCCAGCCAACAGTGTTTGGTCTTTTTCTTTTTGTTTTCACTTTTACTTTAAAGTGTTTGTGTACCTTGGGTGCTGTGACTGTCGGCAGCCAATCTTCGCCTCCGGGAATGAATAAAGTTTTATCGTATCATATCGTATCATACTCTACATACGTTTGGTTGACGTTAGTTGCTGGCCACACTCTTTCCTTCAATTGTATAAAGTCTGATAGGACTCAAAACAGAAATGATCATGCATAATAGTGGAAAACATCAGGCAGATGTGGACATACTCTACTCTTGGTGAAGACATTCATGAACCACAGGTGTGTGAAAGGGTAGGTTTATTTGGCTTTGCTTCCAAGTGAATTATTATTCCTACTTGCGAATTATTTCTTCTTATCATGACTGTGCACGTAAAAATTTGTAAAAAAATGGTTATATTGTAAGGATATTTTATCCTGCAATTCTGAACAAAATGGCTACCAGGAGGGAGAGTAACATATTGGGTTAAAATAAATATGTTAAAATTGGAAAACACAGAATTTATCCATTATTCCAAAGACCTGCAGAGTGGAATTTCACCCCAAGATATATTTAAACAATCATCCTCACTCAGGATAATATCCTCTCAGCTTCCACCTTGGCTTTTCTCCTCACGCTCTTTTATGTTCAGACAAGATCATTTTCCAATCGTTTATCCTCCAATGAGTTTAGTTTAGTTTAGAGATACAGCACAGAAACAGGCCCTTCGGCCCTCTGGGCCCACACCGACCAGCGATCCCCACACCCACTAGGGACAATTTTTACATTTACCAAGCCAATTAACCTACAAACCTGTATGTCTTTGGAGTGTGGGTGGAAACCGAAGATCTCGGAAATTACCCACGAGGTCACGGGGAGAACGTACAAGGTCCGTACAGACGGCACTCGTAATCGGGATCAAACCCGACCCTACCACTGTGCCACCATGGCCGCCCTATTTATGTCTTCTTGGCCACCCTACTGTATTTATCTGTGATGCCACTTTCAGAGAACTATGTATTAGCACTCCTCGATCCATCTGCTCTCCAACACCCTCCAGGACCTTACCATTCACTGTTAATATCTTGTCTGGTTAAACTTCCAAAAGGCAACACCTCACATTTATCTGCATTAAACCACATTAGTCATATCTCAGTTTATTTGCCCAGAAGATCAAGGGCCTATTGTAATTTTGATACCCAACTTCATTATCTATGATACCACCCACTTTAGTATCATCTGCAAACTTACAAATCATGCCTTGTGTATTTTCATTCATATCATTGATAATAAATTGTTGATATTTCAGCTGTCAAGTCTAAAAGGAATTTGCCTTAAAACTCTAAAAACGCAGTCAATATATAAAATCTGTTTTTATGTCTGCGGCAACCAGAATTGACCAGGTATTTGTTCCACTCTGGGCAATGATCTTCTGCTCAACCCCTTTCCATTCAAATCCAACTATCAGCTCTTCACACCCAAGGATGTTGGGTAGCACGGTGGCGTACCTGGTAGAGTTGCTGTTCCCACCCCCAGCAACCCTGGTTCAATCCTGGCCTCAGGTGCTATTGGTATGGAGTCGACACGTTCTTCCTGTGACCACATGTGTTTCCTCCGGGTGTTCCAGTTTTGTCCCATATCCCAAAGACATGAGGTTTGTAGGTTAATTGGCCTCTGCAAGTTACCCCTAGTGTATTAGGAGTGTATGAGAAAGTGGAATAACATAGAACTAGTGTGAACAAGTGATCAAAGGACGGCGTGAGCACGGTGGGCTGAAGGGCCTTTTTCCATGCTGTATGTCTAAACTAAGCCAAATGTCCCACATTGGAAAACTAACACGAATCGTAAATTCCTTTTCCTATCAGAAGCAAATTCCAATCTAACAATTCCCATATTTGTCCTCTTGCTTCATCTGAAGATTCTTTTCTTTTGTCGTGGGACTGTTGGACAATGTGGCTTACATTTTACCATCGCCTAATATCTCAGTGTTGAATATTGAGTTTGGCGAGGTGTGCAAGTTGTACCACTGCAGTATCCCTGGAAATATTATATGCAAAAAGTTTTATAGAAATATCAGTGGAAAAAGCACAAAACCAAAATGAATTTTTACAATTTTTATGTTTTAGCGGGTTGGTAATGCAATGACAATCTGCTGTCTGGCAAACTTAGGACTTGAATTCAGTGGATGAATTCAATTCATCTTTTTATTTTAAACGGTACATTACTCTCTGATAATTTCACACTGCTTTTTTAGATGAGTGAAGAACTACCCTCTTTCCATGCATCCCTTATGCTACTGTGGTTAAGACATCAGGGAGACTGCTATGGGTGTCTATTGATGATGTATTCTCTGTTCTAGAAGTAACTGCCCCTCAATGCATTTCTCCACAGGAGCAAAGGTAAGAACTGGATATCAGCTCAATAGCAGCAATTAAATCTGTTCTTCATCAATGTGGATGTGCCATTTCTGTGCAATAGCTGTCTTTTTCTAAAATATAATTTTATAGAATAACCAGGAGCAGCATGAAGGAGTGAAGTCCAGTGTGGAAAGACGTCTTGGTAACTAACAAAGATATATAATCATAGAATTTGTTCATCAATTATTTTAAGAACTCCAGACTAATTTGCTCATTTTAAAGCACATAGGCAGAAAGTTTACTACTCGTCTTTGTTGGTTTTGAGCATGCTAAATCTATTGGCCTGGGTGTTAGGAGCTGCTAGCATTTTAACCTGTTTCTGAAACATCACAATTTTCTTTGGAGTTGTTATTATCACATAATGCTAACACTGCACAAAATCAACAGTGCTTTAAACCCAAACTATTATTTACATAGAAATGATACTATTTAGGTATCATTAAAATAAATTGGTTTAAAACTATTTTTCTGTGTTGATTTTCCATGTGTTAATATTATGCAACAATAGATAAAAACAAAAGAGATATGGAAGAGGAAACTACTATTTGTTGGCATTATCAAATCGACGAGTTTTTGACATTCTGGATTTACATCACAATTAGAACAAATGTCCACCCATCACCTAATTATTATTATTACTATTATTATTATTATTACTATTATTATTTTTGCTATTATTATTATTGCTATTATTATTATTGCTATTATTATTATTATTATTGCTATTATTATTATTATTATTATTATTATTATTATTATTGCTATTATTATTAATAATAATAATAATTATTATTATAAATTATAATATGTGCAATATAATGAGATTTTCTAAAAGGAAGTATTTCAAATATATAATTTGTCAATCTATGTTTTCCATCAAGGTGCCATCATAATTACTGACTGCTGGTATAAGCAACCACCACTCCTAGCTCAGAGTAGTATACCTCTGGTATTATAGGCTGTAATTTCAAGATTTTCAAAACCTTGAAAATCATACAATGTCAAAGGACAGAAGAAAATTATTTAGATAATCTTGGTTCATTGTAAGAGTTACTTATTATTTACAAATGTTTCCATCTGGCATTATGCCTCTTAAGTACGCCACAAAAAAAGCTTTTCACTGAACCTCGGTAAATGTGACAATAAACTAAACAATAACTAAAATTTAGTAAAAAATTACCAGTTTCCTCTTGAAGACTATAAATCAATACTTGTTTAAACTTACTTTTTGTTGCCCTTCAAAAGGTCTCTTTCCATAGCCAACACCATTCCTGCCTTGGACACAAAGTTCTGGAGTAACTGAGCGGGCCAATCAGCAACTCTGGAGAAAATGGACAGGTGAGGTTTTGGGTTGGGATTCTGAGGAAGGGTCCCGACCCAAAAGAGTCTGAAGAAGGATCCCGACCTGAAGCGTCACTTCCCCATATTCTCCAGAGATGCTGCCTGATCCACTGAGTTACTCCAGCATTTTGTGTTATTTTTTTGTAAACCAGCCTCTGCAGTTCCTTGCTTCTACCCTTTCTCTCTAGCTATTTTGTTGTGTAAAAAATGCATCTAACCTCTCTATAGTTTTGGCAATGATATAAACGCATTCCTTTGATCTGCAGACTCATCAGCTAGTGGGCAGTTTCTTCCTACCTGCTCTTCATAATTTATAACATTTATTTTACATCCTGCAAAATTAATACTCATTCCAACAATGCATGGGTTCTTAAACCCTTTCATTTCTTTTCATAATTACGATCTTTGACTTGGTTATTTCTCTCTGAACATATACTGTAGTTTCTCTCTTGCCTTGATATACTCCTTGAAATACACTGTGCTGAATGGGATAAAGTTTGTGCTAATTTAACAACCGCTCTCCTTACAGAAACCAACTATAAAACTACTGATTTCATAAACACATTTTAGATATTTATTAACTTCACATTTCAAGATTTCTATCTCTGAATCTTATTTAAAGGTTCGTAAGTGTACTTTTACTCCCATACTACTTCCAAAATCCATCATCTCATATTTATTCAAAACGTGAATCCCAGAAATTATCCAAAACTTATGTAAAATTCACGAGCCTAGAATTAGTAGATTTGGGGATTTTGGCACTTCGGGTTCCATTTCAGTGGTTCCTTATCTGTTGCTATTTCAGCAGATCCCGGACATAACCATGTTCTTTGGATGTCAGAGTAGGAAAGTACCCAGTGTTGCATCAGTGTGAATTTTCCCATTTTCCATTACAAGCCAAATTATAGGCAGTTTTACATGTTGGATTTGTGACAAAAGAATGACTAAATTCCCCTGTGATCGTTTCAGAGTAAAGGAAGGAAACTTTCATCCCAACTATGAAGATGGAAGGATTGTTATCATGATTTCCAAATGAATAATTTATTGAGTTAAATCATTTCATAGAACAGCAACAACCTCGCCAGAAATCTTGATTTGTCACTTGCTGGTTGTTTTCATAAATTAATGTAGTCTCATTTAGAAGGCAAGGGTAAAGGCTTAATCTCCTGATAGTGTAAGTTTATGGTCGCCAAATTATAGGAAGGATGTCGACAAAATGGAGAGGGTACAGAGGAGATTTACTAGAATGTTGCCTGGGTTTCAGCACTTAAGCTACAGAGAGAGGTTGAACAGGTTGGGTCTTTATTCTTTGGAGCGTAGAAGGTTGAGTGGGGACTTGATAGAGGTTTTTAAAATTTTAAGAGGGACGGACAGAGTTGACGTTGGTAGGCTTTTCCCTTTGAGAGTGGGGAAGATTCCAACAAGGGGACATAGCTTCAGAATTGAGGGACAAAAGTTTAGGGGTAACATGAGGGGTAACTTCTTTACTCAGAGGGTGGTGGCTGTATGGAATGGGCTTCCGGTGGAAGTGGTGGAGGCAGGCTCGATTTTATTATTTAAGAGTAAATTGGATAGGTATATGGATAAGAGGGGATTAGAGGGTTATGGTCTGAGAGCAGGTAGATGAGACTAGGTCAGAGAGAATGGTTGGCGTGGACTGGTAGGGCCGAACGGGCCTGTTTCCGTGCTGTAGTTGTTATATGGTTATATGGTTATATGGTAAACCAGTTATCCTAGGAAGAAATTAGTAATATTTCCATAGCAATAAACAGTGCCACAATAATAATCACGTAAGTTTACACAGCCCAATATAAAGCTGGCTAATTGATAATTAACTAATTTAGACAATTTTATTCCCAGATGGAGAACTTTCATTTATTACTCTCCAATTTAGTCATCTTTACTTTCTAAATGCTGCAGTATTGACCTTCCGGCTGCAGTTTGGCAGAGATCTGCTGGATTTCTTTTATCCAAAAATGCTGCTGTACTCGATCTATTTTTTTTTACTTCACAAACTATACCAACATTGACACCACAAAGTCAATGAATTTACCAATGCCTTGTTTTTCAAGGCATTAAGTATGTTCCTTAGTTTCAATAAAATTATACTTTCTAAAGTGCTATTTTTCAAATGTAAAGGGAATATTTTGCCCAGAAACCTAGGGTGCCAGCCCATCCCTGAGATAATCAAGCCATGGTCTTAAATCAGAAGGATAGTTCAGAATGTGTGTTAAAGACGGTATGTGTATTCCCCAACTGGAAATCATAGATGAACCAAATCTGCAACAATTAAATCAAACAATCTTGTATTTGTGTCTATTTATTCACAAAATGCTGGAGTAACTCAGCAGGTCAGGCAGCATCTCAGGAGAGAAGGAATGGGTGACGTTTCGGGTCGAGACCCTTCTTCAGACTGATGTCAGGGGGGCGGGACAAAGGAAGGATATAGGTGGAGACAGGAAGATAGAGGGAGAACTGGGAAGGGGGAGGGGAAGAGAGGGACAGAGGAACTATCTAAAGTTGGAGAAGTCAATGTTCATACCGCTGGGCTGCAAGCTGCCCAAGCGAAATATGAGGTGCTGTTCCTCCAATTTCCGGTGGGCCTCACTATGGCACTGGAGGAGGCCCACGACAGAAAGGTCAGACTGGGAGGGGGAGTTGAAGTGCTCACCACCGGGAGATCAGGTTGGTTAAGGCGGACTGAGCGAAGGTGTTGAGCGAAGCGATCGCGGAGCCTGCGTTTGGTTTCGCCGATGTAAAGAAGTTGACATCTGGAGCAGCGGATACAATAGATGAGGTTGGAGGAGGTGCAGGTGAACCTCTGTCTCACCTGGAAAGACTGTTTGGGTCCTTGGATGGAGTTGAGGGGGGAGGTAAAGGTATTTGTGTCTGGCACAATAGCATAGTGGTAGAGCTGCTGCCTTACAGCGCCAGAGACCAAGGTTCGACCTTGACTACGGGTGGTGTCTGTACAGAGATTTTACATTTTCCCTGTGACTCTGAGTGCTCCGGTTTCCTCCCACATTCCAAAGATGTACAAGTTTGTCCGTTAATTGGTTTCAGTAAAATTGCAAATTGTCCTTAGTGTGCAGGATAGTGTTAGTGTATGGGGTGATCACTGGTCGGTGCAAACTTGGTGGCCCGCAAGGCCTGTTTCTGCACTGTATCTCTAAAGTTTAAAAGTAAAAGATCCAGACCAGTACAAGAAATCAATCTACGATCTTCACAGAGCCATAAGAATACCAAAAGGGGATTCAGGATTAAACTGGAGTCTCGAGCCAATGACACGGACACCTGTAGATTGTGGCAATGCTTCCACACGAAAACAGGCTACAAAGCAAAGGCGGGCAGTACCGTTGGCAACAATTGGCCCTTCCCCGATAAACTCAATGCATTCAATGCTTGCACTGAACAGAAGGTTGGTGGTGGAATGCCAACTGGTGCGCCTCAGGTGCGTCTGTACCTATGATTACTGTGGCACATGGAGGAATGGTTTTCTTGAGAGGCAATCTGCAGAAAGTAACTGGTCCAGATGGAGTCGCTGGCCACGTCCTCAGAGGACTGGGAGAAATTCAGAGTCCAGCAGAGGAGGACAAAGGGCTTAATTAGGAAAGGGAAAATAGATTATGAGGGAAAACTGGAAAGGAACATAAAAACAGACTGCAAAAGCTTTTATAGATATGTCAAGAGAAAAAGATTAGTTAAGGCAAATGTAGGTCCCTTGCAGTCGGAAACAGGTGAATTGATCATAGGGAACAAGGAGATGGCAGACCAATTGAACAAATACTTTGGTTCTGTCTTCACTAAGGAAGACATAAACCGTCTGCCGGAAATAGCGGGGGACCGGGGGTCTAAAGAGATGGAGGAACTGAGGGAAATCCAGGTTAGTCGGGAAGTGGTGTTAGGTAAATTAAATGGATTAAAGGCAGATACATCCCCAGGGCCAGATAGGCTGCATCCCAGAGTGCTTAAGGAAGTAGCCTCAGAAATAGTGGATGCATTAGTGATAATTTTTCAAAACTCTTTAGATTCTGGAGTAGTTCCTGAGGACTGGAGGGTAGCTAATGTAACCCCACTTTTTAAAAAGGGAGGGAGAGAGAAAACGGGGAATTATAGACCAGTTAGCCTAACATCGGTAGTGGGGAAAATGCTAGAGTCAGTTATTAAAGATGTGATAGCATTACATTTGGAAAGTGGTGAAATCATCGGACAAAGTCAGCATGGATTTACCAAAGGCAAATCATGTCTGACGAATCTTATAGAATTTTTCGAGGATGTAACTAGTAGAGTGGATAAGGGAGAACCAGTCGATGTGTTATATCTGGACTTTCAGAAGGCCTTCGACAAGGTCCCACATAGGAGATTGGTGTACAAACTTAAAGCACACGGTATTGAGGGTTCAGTGTTGAGGTGGATAGAAAATTGGTTGGCGGACAGGAAGCAAAGAGCAGGAATAAACGGGTCCTTTTCGGAATGGCAGGCAGTGACTAGTGGGGTACCGCAAGGCTCAGTGCTGGGACCCCAGTTATTTACAGTGTATATTAATGATTTGGACGAGGGAATTGAATGCAACATCTCTAAGTTTGCGGATGACACGAAGCTGGGTGGCAGTGTTAGCTGCGAGGAGGATGCTAGGAGGCTGCAGAGTGACTTGGATAGATAGGCGAGTGGGCAAATGCATGGCAGATGCAATATAATGTGGATAAATGTGAGGTTATCCACTTTGGCGGCAAGAACAGGAAAGCAGAGTATTACCTGAATGGTGACCGATTGGGAGAAGGGGAGATGCAACGTGACCTGGGTGTCATGGTGCACCAGTCATTGAAAGCAAGCATGCAGGTGCAGCAGGCAGTGAAGAAAGCGAATGGTATGTTGGCATTCATAGCAAGAGGATTTGAGTTTAGGAGCAGGGAGGTTCTGCTGCAGTTGTACAGGGCCTTGGTGAGACCGCACCTGGAGTATTGTGTGCAGTTTTGGTCTCCTAACCTGAGGAAAGACGTTCTTGCCTTAGAGGGAGTACAGAGAAGGTTCACCAGATTGATCCCTGGGATGGCGGGACTTACATATGAGGAAAGACTAGATAGACTGGGCTTGTACTCGCTGGAATTTAGAAGACTGAGGGGGGATCTTATAGAAACATATAAAATTCTTAAGGGGTTGGAGAGGCTAGATGCGGGAAGATTGTTCCCGATGTTGGGGGAGTCCAGAACCAGGGGTCACAGCTTAAGGATAAGGGGGAAGTCTTTTAGGACCGAGATGAGAAAACATTTCTTCACACAGAGAGTGGTGAGTCTGTGGAATTCTCTGCCACAGAAGGTAGTTGAGGCCAGTTCATTGGCTATATTTAAGATGGAGTTGGATGTGGCCCTTTTTGCTAAAGGGATCAGGGGGTATGGAGAGAAGGCAGGTACAGGCTACTGAGCTAAATGATCAGCCATGATCATATTGAATGGCGGTGCAGGCTCGAAGGGCCGAATGGCCTACTCCTGCACCTATTTTCTATGTTTCTATGTTTCTCCCCATACCCCCTGACTCCGCTATCCTTAAGAGCTCTATCCAGCTCTCTCTTGAATGCGGTATGACTCTAACTCTAAATTCACACACAGAAAATGAAGATACGAACAACTTAACTTATTTAAAAGACATGTGGATGGGGATGGGTTCATGGCTAGGCTGGGTTTGGAAGAGAGAGCTAGATAGAGCTCTTAAGGATAGCGGAGTCAGGGGGTATGGGGAGAAGGCAGGAACGGGGTACTGATTGAGAATGATCAGCCATGATCACATTGAATGGCGGTGCTGGCTCGAAGGGCTGAATGGCCTCCTCCTGCACCTATTGTCTATTGTCTATTGTCTATTGTCTATTGACCTGTGCAGATCAGCTGGCAGAGGTATTCACAGACATCTTTAAGCACTCACTATTCCATTCTGAGGTTCTCACTTACTTCAAAAACATCAGAAGAGTAAGGCAGTGTACCATAATGACTGCTGACCATCGGCTCCAACATCCACCATCATGAGGTGCTTCAAGGGACTGGTGATGGCATACATTAACCAACCTCCCTGCCAGCCTTAATTCACTGTAGTTTGCTTACCGTCGCAACAGGTTCACATCATGCCTTCTCTCCAGCCCTAAACTCATCCCTGGAACATCGGGCTGTCAAGGACACCTACATTGGATTCCTATTTATTCCCTTCAACACCATAATCCCATCCAAACATCTCCAAGCTCCTTTAGCTAGGAATCAGCTCCCACTTCTGCCACAAGACCCTCGACTTTCTAAGCCGCAGACCTCCATCAGTGAGGATAGTTGACAACATATCTTCCATAATAATTATCAACACTGGCACCCTGCAGAGTTTCGTTTTACTGTACCCCCTATACACTCATAACTGTACGGTCAAATTTGGTTCTAATTCCATCTGCAAGTTTGTAGCTAACACCACTGTGAATGGCCAAATCATGAAGAATGATGAGACAGAGTACAGGAATGAGATGGATAACAGTGACATTGTGTCTGGACAATGACATCTCCCACAATATCAGCAAGACAAAGGAGCTAGTTATTGACTTCAGGAAGCATGGTGAAATACATGCCCCAATCAGCATCAGTGGTGCGCAAGTGGAAGTAGTTGAGAGCTTCAGGTTACTATGCATAAATATCACCAAAAATCTGTCATGGACCAACCACAATAATGCGACAGCCAAGAAGGCATATCAACTCCTCTACTTCCTGAGGAGACTGAGGAAATGTAGCATGTTTCCAGTGACTCTTGCAAACTTCTGCAGATGCACTGCCTACTATCAAGTTGCATCACAGCTTAGTTTAGGAACAGCTCCACCCAAGACCACAAGAAAATGTAGAGATTCATACAGACTAGACTTCCCACCATTGACTCCATCCACATATGATGCTGCCTTGGAAAAGCAGCCAACAAAATTAAAACTTGGCCCACCCTGGTCATTCCTTCTTCTCTCTGCACCTTTCCAGCAGAAGGTACAGAGCATTGAAAGCGCTCACCACCAGACTCAGGAATAGCTTCTATCCCCTCTGTTATTAGGCTTTTGAACAGTCCTTCCCTAAGCAAGGGTATTGTTTGATTCGCCACTACCCCATTGGGTACGCTGAACTGTGTCTATGGAACAGATGCACTAGAATTATATTCTGCACTCTGCATCTTCCTCTTTGGTCTATCTATGGCACTTGGTAATAAACCTAAACCTAAAGAACGTTTTCGTGCATGACATAACCTTGCTAAAAACACTGAAATAAACAGCAAATTGAAGATCATCTATGGAATCATCAGGAAGAAAGGAGAGCAGCAGCAATAGGAGAGGACAAGATGGATGAATGAACTTCTTGGCCATTGGGATTTTTTAGTGCACTCCTCTTCTTCTCAACTTTATCCAGAAGAGGCTTTCGTGGCATGTTTGAGAAACTGCATTTAAAGTGATTCAGTCCCCAAGTTATTGTTTTCTCTGAGACTGGCTGCTTAAAACCTTTGTTTCTTGAAAAGGGTTTTGAGATAAGAAAAAGTAGTGGTCTAATCAGATAGCCTTTTCCAGGCACAATGTCCCAAACAGCCTCTCCATGTTGTATCATTGTATGTTACACTAAACCTGTGAATAAACATTTATTTCTCCAACAAGATGTTCGGGAAGCCTTGGGTATTCTTCTTGAGGGAAAGAATGCAATCAATTATTCTATTAACACACTTGGCAAAAGATGTTATTAAAGCAGGAGTAAAGCTTCACAGAATAATCCAGTAGCACATTCATGTATAACAGTTCAACTTTTTTTCAGCAGGGTGGCTGAGATTTATTGCAGTCAAGGAAATTAAATTATCTGCATAGTGTATTGCTGAGAACAGTCAAGTATTAAAAGGACTCTGAGTGTAGACTGCAACTGTTTTCTCAGTTGTTCCAGCTCCTGAAACCTCAGGATTGTAAGAAGATGGCTAAAAATGCTGACATTGAGACCACTAAATGCACTGTTCAGTCTCTCAGCATTGGTACAAAAGCTTACCATTTGCCTCAAAGGCCCAGATGAGGATGACTTCACAGCCACAGAGTTCAAAGACTGCACCAGCCTCTGGGAGGCCAAAGAAAACATTTAACCTCCCATGATCCTTTGATTTTACACAACACCAAATAATGAAAGCAATGGAACTTTATTGTTGTTTTAGAGAAATATGACTGCAGATCTTGAGGGCCAACGTTTACAATTGTAGAATTGCTTGCAATACCGTGGGAATATTTGACACTGAACATTGTGTACAAGTTCATATATATAGTTCCTAAGTATAATTAGATGTCTGCTTTCCCTTTGCCACAATAGATTTCTCTACCCATGTGGTTTTCATTTTACATACATACTAGTAGTCGTTGAAACAGTGAACTGCAGTTTAGTCTTTCATTTTTCCTTTCACTGAGTTGACAGGTTTAAATAAGTGGTTGCTATTCAAGGTTCCTTTAAAGTGGCATTAAAAATACTTCTCAGAAAGGCCAGTATCACACCAATTACTCATTAGCTTTGACTAGGTTTCTTCTCAGGTGGTCTGTCAGAAGAAGATTGCTAATTTGGTGTCAGACCTGAGTGTATTGATGTGTCCAAGCCTCGTACCCAAAGGGAATATCCACTCAATCTTTGAAATGCTGTAAGATTTTCCAGAACGTTGTTGAATGAAAATTGAGATTTACCAAAATCTACTGAATCATCAAAAAAACAACTCCTTATTTTATATTAAAGCTGAGTGATGAAGTACTAAGAAAATGATCCTGATCAATTTAAGTCAAAGCAATTAGCTCACTGAGGCTTTGAAACTCGATCGAGTAATAGTTTGATATCCAACTCTACATAGTTTTCCAGGGGTGGACTAAAAAACGATGGTCTCCAAGTTGACTCGCACCACTGTGGGAACCTTTACCAGTCATACTGTTGCTCACATCAGCTTTTTATGAAGTCAATGCACAACGACTTTGTCCCTGTGTTGCCTAGATAAGTTAACTTCTGTGGCTGCCTCATCACAGCCTAGGATCAGTGCTGGGACCTCCTAGAATGTTGTTTGTGGTACATAAATGACTTGATCAAAATGTAGGTGGGTTGATTAAGTTTGCAGCCAACATCAAAATTGGTGGAGTTACAGACAGTGAAGAAGGCTGTCAAAGGATACAGTGGGCTATAAATCAGTTAGAGATCAGGGCAGAGAAATGGCAGGTAGAATATCATCCACGCACGTGTGAAGTGTTACGCATTGAGAGATCAAATGTAAGGATAAAGTATATCGTTAATGGCAAAACCCTCTGATGTACAGGGAGGCCTTGAGGTCTAAGTCCACAGCTCTCTGAATGTGGCAACACAAGTAGATAAAGAAAGCATATGGTATGCTATGGTATGGGATCTTATTGAAACATATAAGATAATTAGGGGATTGGACACATTAGAGGCAGGAAACATGTTCCCAATGTTGGGGGAGTCCAGAACAAGGGGCCACAGCTTAAGAATAAGGGGTAGGCCATTTAGAACGGAGATGAGGAAGAACTTTTTCAGTCAGAGAGTGGTGAAGGTGTGGAATTCTCTGCCTCAGAAGGCAGTGGGGGCCAGTTCGTTGGATGCTTTCAAGAGAGAGCTGGATAGAGCTCTTAAGGATAGCGGAGTGAGGGGGTATGGGGAGAAGGCAGGAACGGGGTACTGATTGAGAGTGATCAGCCATGATCGCATTGAATGGCGGTGCTGGCTCGAAGGGCTGAATGGCCTACTCCTGCACCTATTGTCTATTGTCTATTGTCTACCGTCAGAGACTCCTCCACACTCACCACATTCAAAACATCACTGAAGTCTCACCTATTCAGGACTGCCATCAACCACTGAAGGTCACCCCACCCTCTGTCTCCTTTCTCTGTTCGTTTACTTATTTATCTATTTATTCACTTCCCTATGTTCTCTAAATCCCTGTAAAGCGTCTTTGAGTATATGAAAAGCGCTAAATAAATGTAATGTATTATTATTATTATTATTATTGCTTACCTTCATCAGTCAGGGCATTCAGTACATGAGTCAGGAAGTCATATTGCAGTTTTATAGGACTTTGGTTGGGCTGCATTTGGAGTGTTGTGTGAGGTTTTGGTTGCTCCATTACAAGAATGATGAGGGTGTAGAAGATGTTTTTAATCAAAATGCTGCCTGGATTAACTTAAATTGGTATCATATTTAGCACAGACATTGTGGGCCAACCGGCCTGTGCTGTAGTGTTCTAGCAGAGAACTAGGCCCTACACCACACTACACCAACCATCAAACACCCAATTACATTCGCCCTACACTAATCCCATTTTATTTTCCGCACATTCCCATCAACTCCTTTAGATTCTGCCATTCATCTGCACACCAGAGTCAATTTACATGGCCAATCCAGATTTTTAGGATATGGGAGGAAAAAGGAAGGCGCAGAGGAAACCCATGCAATCACCATGAAAATGTGCAAACTTCACACAGTTGATCATGAGTGAAGCCGGTTGCTAGCTCTATTGTCTGCACCCTGTGCCCTTTTCCAATCCATCTACCTATCTCTAGCCCTTTATCACTTGAATTCTTTAATAAGTCTCCTCTAAAATATTTGTAAGGCATTGACTTAGAATGAAAAAAGTACAAATAGCTGAAGCTCCAGTTCCTTTAAAAACTTCAAAGATTCACACCATCCTGGCCATGCTCTCATCTTGCTGCTACCATCAGGAAAAATATGTAGTTGCCCAGGAACCATGACCTCTAGTTTCTTCCCACTAACCATCAGGCTATTAAACCACGCTTAACAATGCTAACCATAACTCAACCTCATGAATGATCTACAATGGACTTTGTTTAGGTTGTACGACATACTTCGTTTCACACTATTATGCTGTGGCTACCTCGTATTACTGAGAAGTTATTGTGCTATTAATTATTGTGCATTTATTTGTTCTGTTGTTGCTTTATAGTGCCTGTAAAGCTGCAGCAAGTAAGAAGTTGATTGTTCCGTAACCAGTGCATATGACAATTAAACACACATGACTGTTGAAAAAGGAACTCCTTTCAAACACAAATGTACAATATCAGTGAGGCTGACAGGGCAAAGTGAAATAAGGACCATCAGATACATAACTGTTCTGCATGTTTTTTCTTCCTGAACTGTTTCCACTTAAAATGAAATGGTGCTGCCTGTGGTTTCTCAGAATGACAATTGAACTGTTTAGCAATTTTTGATGGTTGTTTGAAAGACAGGTAGGTAGAGTGGTAAAAGACAACAAAAAGGAAAGGAGGTGTTAACCATTTTGGGAGACTATAGAAACACTTCTTACAACGATAAATGGTGTGTCTGAAGAGATATATATTTAAATTATTTGGCACGTCAAGGCTATAATGACAGTGTAAGGCAATAATATTGTCAGACATCATTTGTTTCCAGTCAGAGCTTCAGTTCCCTAAATAGGGATCTGCCTCCAAATCAGAATGAATGGAAATCAAGGCCGAGTACAAATTTCACAATGTGTAGTTTGAACTAGCTTATGTGTTTTTATTTCTAATCCTAATCTCATGATATGCTCTTAAATCACAAATAGAAAATAGAGCCTTTGACTGTACAACACAGGAACAGGCCTTCAGCCACAGTGTCTGCAGTGAACATTGCTGTCTGCACATGATCCATATCCCCTTCATATCCATGTGCCTGTCCAAAAGTCTCTTAAATGCCACTGTTGTATCTGCCTCAACTCTCACCCCTGGCAGTGCGTTACAGGCACCCAACATCCTCTGTGTAAAAAAGCTCCCTTCGCCCATCTCCTTTAAAATTTGCCCCTCTCACCTTAATGCTATGCCCTGAGTTTTGATTTTTCCATTCTGGAAAAAAAGTTCTGACTGTCTACCCTATCTATGCCTCTCATGATTTTCTATCAGGTCTTCCTGAAACCTCCGGTGTTCCCGAGAAAACAATCCAAGTCTGATGAAAAATGCTAGCTGGTTGTTTGGCAAAAAAAGCTGACTAAGAATAAACTTGCCAGCCCAGGTAAATGGGTCCCACCAAGGGACAATGGACCAACTATCTCTGTCGACTCTCCTTCCTTGTCGCAGTTAGCAATAGAGTCCTGTGCATCTGTGTGGTCAACCCAGGTACAAAAAACTGGTTGCCCCCAGTGAATGACTGTGGATTTTTGATGAGCCCCTTTATACAGAACAATGCATCATCTTGTAAAGAACAATGACATGGGGGATTTGTGAACATTCTGGACCCGAAAGTGGAATGTGAAGCACTTTTTAAACTGTTGTGAAATTAATCTTACCCAGAATAAATTATTTTATAATTAGTTCCAGCTGAAATTGCAAAATTGGATCGCATTCTTTGGGTGTGATTCAAGTTTTTACAGTCTTCCAAAACACAGCTAAAGATGTTCGTCACCTCTCAAAGCTGGTTTCTGCCGCACCAACATAAATTGTATCATAATAATAATAATAATAATGTATTACATTTATATAGCGCTTTTCATACACTCAAAGACGCTTTACTGGGATTTAAAGAACATAGGGAAGTGTATAAATAGATAAATAAGTAAACGAACAGAGAAAGGAGACAGAAGGTGAGGTGACCTTCAGTGGTTGAAGGCAGTACTGAACAGGTGAGACTTCAGTGATGTTTTGAATGTGGTGAGTGAGGAGGAGTCTCTGACGGTTTGGGGTAGTGAGTTCCATAGGGTGGGAGCAGCGATGGAGAAAGCCCTGTCCCCCCAGGATCTGAGTTTGGTCCGGATGGGGGGGGATAGGAGATTGGCAGCAGCAGAGCGGAGGGTGCAGGTGGGAGTGTGCCTGTGGAGGAGGTCAGTCAGGTAGGATGGGGCCAGGTTATGGAGGGCTTTGTAGGTCATGAGGAGGATTTTGTACTGGATTCTCTGGGGGATGGGGAGCCAGTGGAGTTTGTAAAGGACGGGGGTGATATGGTCACGGATCGGGGTGTGGGTGAGTAGATGGGCAGCGGAGTTTTGAATGTATTGAAGTTTACTGATGATTTTTGAGGGTGCGCCATAGAGGAAGGAGGCTGTTGCAGTAGTCCAGACGGGAGGTGATGAAGGCGTGGATGAGGGTTTCTGCAGCTGTGGAGGAGAGGGATGGACGGAGACGGGCAATGTTTTTGAGGTGGAAGAAGGCTGTCTTTGTGATGTGTTTGATGTGTTTGTCGAAGGAGAGGGTTTGATCAAAGATGATTCCAAGATTCCGGATGTGAGGGGAGGTGGATACTGGGAGACCATCAATATTGAGGATGAAGTTTTGGGTGGATTTGGTGAGCGTTTTTGGACCAATGATGATTATTTCAGATTTGTTGCAGTTGAGTTTGAGGAAATTTGATTGAAGCCAAGATTTTATTTCAGTGATGCAGTTTGTCAGTGTAGAGTGTGTGGTGGTGGAGATTGACTTGGTGGAGATGAGGAGCTGGATATCATCGGCGAAGCAGTGGAAGTTGAGACCATGACGGCGGATTAATTGACCAAGGGGGAACAGGTAGAGGATGAAGAGGAGGGGGCCAAGGACTGAGCCTTGGGGGACACCTTGGGGGAGGGGAGCGGTGGGGGATTTACAGTTGTTAATGGAGATGAACTGGTGCCTGTCAGAGAGGTAAGATTTGAACCAGGATAGGGCTGTGCCGGTGATGTTAAAGGAGGTTTCAAGTCGGGTGAGGAGAATGGAGTGATTTATGGTGTCAAAGGCGGCGTAGAACTCCTTGTAACGAATGTTGTAGAACTGTCTCAATGTAACCAACTAGGGATTGGTTAAAATATTAAATATTTTTTCAATATTTAACTCTAAATTTCTTGATGAGTGGTACTTCAAGTAAAGAACTCTGACCCCCATGCATTTCCCAGAGGGACTCGTTGAGATGGGGCATCTTGGTCGGCATGGATGGGTTGGGCCAAAGAACCTGGTTCCGTGTCGTATGACTATGACTCGTGACCAAGATAGTTTGGGCTTCTGTTTAACGCTGTAGGTGACCACTATTGCGGTCAGTGCAGCTGAGAAGAATGTGCATCACAATATATTAAGCAGATTGGCTGTTAAGCGGATGCACAAAGGGGCTAAAATTTCAAGTCAATGAAATTCAAACATTCAGTCAATGATGGAAAAACATTCATGGAACTTTATTGTACCAACTGACCATTTTAAGCGGGGAAGAATTTAGAGTCATAGAGTGATACAGTGTGGAAACAGGCCCTTCGGCCCAACATGCCCACACCGGCCAACATGTCCCAGCTACACTAGTCTCACCTGCCTATGTTTAATCCATATCCCTCCAAATCTGTTCTATCCATATCCTTATGAAGAACTTATGAAGGATAGAAGCATCAAATTTCAGTCACAAAAATTGGGGGTAATTGCAGTCAGTCATGCTCTTCTGCAAAAGCAATCACTTTCGTTTGATGAATCTCTCAACTTTTCCAGTTGCTTCCTATCCTACGTATAAATGGGGGCTCCCATAGAACTGACAACCTATCGAGCAGACATTTCATTTCACCAGGTGACTTTGCTTAGATTCCTCAGCCGCTTATAAGATGTCCCTCTCATAGAGGTCACCTGGATAAGTCATGAAAGAGCAGACTAAGAAGGAAGGAAGCATGTTTGAGACAGGAATCAACTTCGCATTGGAGGTCACACTTAATTGTTGTCGCAAACCCTTGGCAAGTATGCCTTCAGTCAAATTACCATCATGCGCTCTGGTGCAGTGAGGCTAACATTTTTAAAGGAAAAAGATTCCCCAGTGCTCAAAGTATAAAGACATAAAATGCACACACAAGAGACTGTAGATTTAAGTTTACAAAAAAATGCTGTTGTAACTCAGCAGGTCAAGTAGCATCTCTGATGGAAATGAATCGGCAACGTTTTGGGTCGGGATCCATCTTGAGACGGACTACAGTCACCTATCCATGTCCTCCAGAGATGTTGTTTGACGCGCTGTGTTAATCCAGCACTTTGTATCTTTTTTTGACATAAAAGTCTTCTGTTTGTAATTCAGGTAAGACAGGGTATGCACCTGTGTAACTTGCCTTTGCGCTCTAGAGGATCATAGATACATAGACAATAGGTGCAGGAGTAGGCCATTCGGCCCTTCGAGCAAGAACTATTCAATGTGATCACGGCTGATCATCCACAATCAGTACCCTCTCCACATATCCCATGATTCCGCTAGCCCTAAGAGCTCTATCCAACTCTCTTTTGAATGCATCCAGTGAATCGGCCTCCACTGCCTTCTGTGGCAGAGAATTCCACAAATTCACAACTCTTGTGAAAAGGTTTTTCCTCATCTCAGTACTAAATGGCCTACCCCTTATTCTCAAACTGTGGCCCCTGGTTCTGGACTCCCCCAACAATGGGAACATGTTTCCTGCATCTCGCGTGTCCAATCCCTTAATAATTTTATATGTTTCTATAACATTCCCTCATCCTTCCAAATTCCAGTGACTACAAGCTCAGTCGCTCCATTCTTTCATCATATGACAGTCCCGCCATCCCAGGAATTAACCTCATGAACCTACGCTGCACTCCCTTAATAGCAAGAATGTCCTTCCTCGAATTAGGAGACCAAAACTGCACTTAATACTCCAGGTGTGGTCTAACCAGGGCCCTGTTCAACTGCAGAAGGACCTCTTTGTTCCTGTACTCAACTCCTCTCGTTATGAAGGCTAACATGCCATTAGCTTTCTTCACTGCCTGCTGCACCTGCATGCTTATTTTCAGTGACTGATGTACAAGGACACCCATGTCTCATTGTACTTCCCCTTTTCCTAACCTAACACCATTCAGATAATAATCTGCCTTCCCGTTCTTGCCACCAAAATGGATAACCTCACATTTATCCACATTATACTGCATCTGCCATGCATATGCCCACTCACCCAACCTGTCCAAGTCACCATGCGTCCTCAAAGCATCCTCTTCACAGTTCACACTGCCACCCAGCTTTGTGTCATCTGCAAATTTGCTAGTGTTACTTCTAATTCTTTCATCTAAATCATTAAAGTATATTGTAAATAGCTGCGGTCCCAGCACCGAGCCTTGCGGCACCCCACTAGTCACTGCCTGCCATTCTGAAAGGGACCTGTTAACCCCTACTCTTTGTTTCCTGTCTGCCAACCAATTTTCTATCCATGTCAATACCCTACCCCAAATACCATGTGCTCTAATTTTGCTAATCTCCTGTGTGGGACTTTATCAAAGGCTTTCTGAAAGTCCAGGTACACTACACCCACTGGCTCTCCCTTGTCCATTTTACTTGTTACATCCTCAAAAAATTCCAGAAGATTTGTCAAGCATGATTTCCCCTTCATAAATCCATGCTGACTTGGACCAATCCTGTTACTGCTATCCAAATGCGCCCCTATTACATCTTTAATAATCAACTCCAGCATCATCCCCACCACTGATGTCAGGCTAACTGGTCTATAATCCCCTGCTGTCTCTCTCCCTCCTTTCTTGAAAAGTGGGATAACATTAGCTACCCTCTAATCCACAGGAACTGATCCAGAATCTATAGAACATTGGAAAATGATCACCAATGCATCCACGATTTCTAGAGCCACCTCCTTGTACCCTGGGATGCAGATCATCAGGCCCTGGGGATTTATCAGCCTTCAGTCCCATCAGTCTACCCAACACCATTTCCAGACTAATGTGAATTTCCTTCAGTTCCTACATCACCATAGATCCTCTCTCCCCAGGGACATTGTTTGTGTCTTCCTTAGTGAAGACAGAACCAAAGAAGGGTCTCGACCCGAAACATCGGCCATTCCTTCTCTCCCGAGATGCTGCCTGACCTGCTAAGTTACTCCAGCATTTTGTGAATAAGAACCAAAGTACCTGTTCAACTCCTCTGCCATTAGAGACTGGGACTGTCCCAATGTTTAAGAAAGAGTTAGACAGTTATACATGGATAGGACAGGTTTGGAGGGATATAGACCAAATGCAGGCAGGTGGGACTAGTGTAGTTGAGACATGTTGGTTGGTGTGGGCAAGTTGGGCCGAAGGGCCTGTTTCCATGCTGTATCACTCTATGACTCTATGACTCCATGAGTGATGTTCCCCAATGATGTGTGCAGAATCTGAACTCTTCACTATATTTATTAATAAATTAGACAGTGTAATAAAGAGTTATACAGTCAGGGTTGCCAAAGATGCAAGGATAAATTACTTTCTAAATAGTGTGAACAGGAGCTTAAAATTATTAAGAGACAATGATAAATTATGTGAGAGTTCAACGTAGATGTATCAACACATGTTATTGTGAATCATCCATCTTGCTCTGCAAAAATGATAGTTCACCAAATTTTTCTGTGTAATAAATTTGTTAGGAATAATTAATGTCTAAAAAGCTTTAATCAAACATCTTTCCATTTTGGCCTTTGCAGTTTCCTCACAAATGACCACTAAGCATCAGGGTCAGGCAGAAAAAAATAGAAAAGGCAGATGCAATATCTGTCTCTATATCTAAAAGACTAGATTTCAAAGGAGAGTACGATTTGTTACAGCTGGACGAGATCCTAGTTAGCTCACATCAGGATTATTGTTCATGTTCAAGACTCGGAACCATGAAATGATATTTTCTTTGGAAGAAATGCATAAATATCAGAAGATAAGCAGCATGTCAGGAGTTAAAGTATGAAGAGGTTTCAGAAAGAAAACATATTTTTGAAGTCAGAAGTTCATTGTTTTATTTCTTAGAATTTTCAGAGGAAATGATAAGATGGTTAGGGATATAGAACATAGTTTTCCATTGTTATTGAAGTCTACATAAACCCTAAGAACTAGGTGTAACACTCTTTTGCAACAAGTTAATAGTGGCTCAATTAATAATTTCATACCTGAGATTGTTAGATTTCGGCTATTTAATATTAAGCATTATGGAGCCAAGGAAGGCAAATTAAATACTAGCATTTATATCAAGAGGACTGGAATACAAAAACAGAGATGTAATGCTGAGGCTCTATAAGGCACTGGTCAGGCTTCATTTGGAGTACTGTGAGCAAATTTGGGTCCCATATCTGAGGAAGGAGGTATTGGCTCTGGACAGGGTCCAGAGGAGGTTTACAAGAATGATTCCAGGAATGAGTGGGTTAGCATATGATGAGCGTTTAGTAATGCAAACTTAGAAACTATAAAAGATGAAGAAAGATATTTTGTTTAACTTTGCACTGCTGCTAAATTATAACTTTCTGGCAAGATTCGAATTTCACTGTACTTTAATTAAAGCACGTGACAATAACCTGACCTTGAAACCTTGATTATAAAAATCGACAAAATATTGAAATTCCTGTCCATTGCAAAAAAAAAAAGAAAATCTCTCTTTGTTACACTGTGAAATAGTGACTTGAAATGAGATAAAGGAATAGTGCAATATCAATGCATTCATACAAGAAATACAAAGACGTCCAAGAAATACAATGTCTAAAGACTTACAGGTATGTAGGTTAATTGGCTGGGTAAATGTAAAAATTGTCCCTAGTGGGTGTAGGATAAGTGTTAATGTACGGGGATCGCTGGGCGGCACGGACTTGGAGGGCCGAAAAGGCCTGTTTCCGGCTGTATATATATGATATGATATGATATGATAAGAACACAAGAACATTGAAGTGGGAATAGGCTATCAAACCTGTCATGCCTGCCCCACCATTCAATATGATCATGGATGATCTATGCTGGCCTTGACACTTTCTCTTGTGCCAGTTTCCCTTAACCCTCAATTTGTTGATGGTTCAAGTATTTATCTATTGCCAACTAAACTGCATCTAATGACTTGGCCCTCATCACTCTTGGGAAAAGAGATTTCCTTTCACCACCTTCTGAGCGAAGAAATGGCTGCACACCTCGGTTTTCCAGCTATGTCCCCTTGCTCATAACTCTCATTAGCGAGAAAATCTCAAAATCTACTCTGGCAAGACCACTGAGGATCTTGTATATTAACAAACCTATTCAGTTTGATGGAGAACAAGCCAAGCATCCCAATTATCTCACATATCTGCAGAATCTCATCCCTGACAACATTGCAGTAAAGCTCCTCAATCCTCACATTCTGCTGCATGGAGAATAGACGCGCTTTATAAGGTCATATGTGATAGGAGCAGAATTAGGCCATTTGGCCCATCAGGTCTATACCGCTATTCAATCATGGCTGATCTATCTCTTCCTCCTAACCTCATTCTCCTGCCTTCTCCCCATAACCCTTGTGACCCGCACTAATCAAGAATCTATCTCTGCCTTAAAAATATCCATTGACTTGGCCTCCACAGACTTCTGTGGCAAAGAATTCCACAGATTCACCACCCTCTGACTAAAGAAATGCCTCCTCATTTTCTTCTCAAAGGAACATCCTTTAATGATGAGGCTATGGCCTCTTGTCCTAGACTCTCTCACTAGTGGTAACATTGTCTCCACATCCACTCTATCCAAGCCTTCCACTATTCGGTAAGTTTCAATGAGGTCCCCCCTCTTCCTTCTAAACTCCAGCGCGTACAGGCACTGTGCCGTCAAATACTGATCATACGTTAACCCACTCATTCCTGGGATCATTCTTGTAAACCTCTGGACCTCTGGGCAGAGCTATATTCTACTTTCCATTTTTATGGGGCATGCACAATTGAGTTCTTGGACCTTTCTGTGAAATATGGCATGGTGGAACCTATTCAAATGCTGCCTTAGGCTCCATTGGGGTCGGGCTGATGACATCTACAGAAGTGTAGGGGAAATAATCTTGTGGAATTCTGTGGAGTGTTCATTGCTTTTCGTGACAATATTGTAGGTCCTCTGGAAGATGCAAGATTAGAGCTGTTCTTATGTTTAGTGGCCCTTCAAGTTCATCTGTTTTGTCAAGACAGACATAGAGTCATGTGGATATTTTGAATCTCAGCCCAGGTGGATGAGCTGATTCCTCTTTGTCAGCTGCAACTATTTGAGAGACTTTGGCGTTTCAGGATAGTCCTTGGTTCCGCTCCACCACATTCTGCTGGCAAAGCAACTTAATAAGAATTTCAGATATACTGTAACTTCTTCAACCTATTTTCAGATTGCCCTGCATTTCATGAATATTTTTTTTTGAACGACACATGTTTTAAATACCAGTGATAAACACAAGCTGTGGTAAACAGTCTTTTTTACCCTTCAAGCCAAATTTTCAAAGCTAAAGTAAATGCTGAAAATATATGTTTAGTGCTTTAGAAAAATGTGAGTTAAGATTTTAAAAAACATTTAATTTATATCAGTTTTTAAATTTATCTTCAATTTTATGTCTTGAAGACTTTTTGTTTCAGTCACAGCATTTTATATCTGATTTCAATATTGTGGGGATGAAATCCCAGGCCTTTAGAATAATCTTTGTAAATACCTGAGTTGCCACAATATCTGTCTCTTACATTTCCCTCTTGACAGTGTTAGATTCAGAAGACTAATTAATAGGCCAAATGGTTGCGTCTTGATAGGGAGTTTTGGCTACTTGACACCATGTCACAGCGTGACTTTATCCTGTCCATACAACAACGTTAAATCATAGATTGCCAGGTAGAGCCACCACAAGTACAAACGTGAGCAAACATCTCCTGCTGTTCCTGATCTCAAGGGTTTGCAATGCACCCATTTTCTCTCCAGTTGAGGTCTATTAACTCAACAGATTCCAAAGGCACAACTTTCTTCTACAGAGCTGAACTGAATGGCAATGAGCTGGCAGTGAGATAGTTGTGGTGAATCCACTACTGCACTCCTGATGAGTTTCAATATTTACTGTGATCTCAGTTAAGTAGAGTTTTGATGAAGGACCTCAAAATCGTATGTTTTAAAGGCATATGAAGAAATTGATTCAGTGATAAGGAGAATTCATATGTCAGGTGATAAATGGTATGTGTGTGTGTGTGTGTGTGTGTGCGCATGTGCACAGAACAGGTAACTCATGAAATATTTTTGTTTTACAGTGAATTGTGGTCTGAAATATATTCCTAAGTTAGGTTGTGGAAATTGTAGCTTTTGAAAGAAAACCAGATACATTATTGAAGTGAAAACATTGATAAGGTTCTTGGAAAAGAACAATAGAGCAGAATTGACGCACAAGGAACTGTAAATGTTGAGTAAAGGACAAAGTGCAGGATCAGGCAGCACCACTGGAGGGAATGGACACATGACGTTTTGGGTCGGGACCCTTCTTCAGAAGAGTCAGACTTCTTCAGTCTGAAGAAGGGCCCCGACATAGATAGTGTAGACAGGCATAGATAGGGTAGACAGTCAGAACCTTTTTCCCAGGATGAAAATATCAAATACTAGAGGGCATAACTTTAAGGTGAGAAGGGCAAAGTTTAAAGGAGATTTTAAGGGCAAGATTTTTACATAAGGATGGTGGGTGCCTGGAATGCACTGCCAGGCTGGTGGTGAAAGTAGAGACAATAGTAGCGTTTAAGAGGCTTTTAGATAGGCAAATGGATGTGGATTTGGAGATATGGATTACATGCAGGTAAATAAGAGTTTTCTTGGCATCATGTTTTGCACAGAAGTTGTGGGCTGAAGGGTCTATTCCTGTGCTATAGTGCCCCATACTTTATGTTCCGGAATGTCATTTTTGCCATTCCTTCCCCAGATGCTGCCTGACCCAATGAATTAGTCAGGAACTTTGTGTTTGACTAAATGGAGTAGAATTATTTTGGTTGGCTCTAGTTAGGAGATTCAACTGGCAAAATGAACTCACTCTCTGCAGTATCATCAGTATCATTTCATGATTTTTTTCCCACGAGTGGCCTGGGTACATGATATGATTAAATGATAACCTCATTACTGTCAAAGAATTGCTGTTTTGTGATACTTGTAGATGCTGATGAAATTCAAAAGGAGTTTTACACTTTCTTCTATTGATCCCCTTCCCCTCCACTCCAGTTTTGCTGGATAACTATTGATTTGTGGGGGAAGGGTTGGCAGGAGAACTCTACAAGAATATCACGTGTTTGGTGCACTTACAATTGTAAAGCACACCAACTGTCTCTCCCTCATATTCCTGCTATCTTTTACCCTGCACTTCGAGGGAGCTGCAGTTTGACACCTATTTGGACAGAAAGCACCCTGACACACCATAAACCAGATTCATACCTCAAACTCAACTCGGATTCCTACCACCGTGATTACGTTTCAGCAGCTGGATAGCCTAGATTTATAATCTAATTTGCACCTTGGAAAACGATAACATGTTAAAGGTGTTTTATAAAGGGGATAATTTGTGTTATGTCTCTAGCATAGCAGGCAATATATGTATCTCCTTCGCCATCTGTAAATTTAATTTAAGTTTTTTTTTGTATTGCAATAATTCCTTTTTTAAAACATGGGCATAAATCCCATTGCTCAGGCCTTATGATTTCAAAATTTATAAAGACGACATGCGCTTTAAAGTGTAGAAACAAAGAACTACAGATGCTACACAAAAGCACACAAAGTTCTGGACTAACTCAGCGGGTCAGGCAGCATCTCTATAAGTGATGTTTCGAGTCAACCCGAAACATTCCCTATCCATGTTCTCCAGAATTACTGCCAAACCCGCTGAGTTATTCTGGCACTTCATGTCCTTTTCTGTTTCAGAATACCTCTCATTAGAGCGATGATTCAAAACACTCTAAATCAAATCAGATTGAAAACAGCACACTGCACCTTTAAATGGACTAATTATTCATTATTTCTGTTTTGTTGGCAAATCTTCAGACATGTGAAATTCAGGTTGTGCACAGCAACATGGTGCAGCGTGTGCAATCTTGGCTCTCTACGTTACTTGTTCACGGTATTGCCCACACACAAAGCATTGGCTGACTGACTGCTGTTTAACACCCAGGAAGAGCCTCATGCATGCAAGACCTCAGGCCAGCACAGGAAACACTCTGTCAGGTCCTGAAGCTACCTACTACCCCAGAGATGGCCTTATAATGGGGCCACAATTGATCAAAGTCTGGCATCCCGCCTTATCAGTACTCAATCATAATTCAGGAATGAAAATGCTGCAGATTGCCCCTCCCTACCATTAACTTCCATTCAATCATAGCACAAAAAGTTCATGTACTCACAGCTAGATGTTATCATCATGTGCCTTTTACGTTTCTTTCTCATATTTTAATGCATTGCTGGTGAAATCTGAGTTGCTGATGAGCTTAGCTAAGCAGTTTTACCTTTGACCTGATTACATTAAACTTGCCCAATCAATTTAAGTTTAGGATAAACATTATTTCCCAGGCTCCCTCTAGGCTGAGGGTGAAAAGGGACAAACTGAAGCTTTAAATTCAAGTATTTATAAGCAGCATTGAGACCCTGATGATGTTGAGATTTATTTATAACGGTTAAATATAATTGATGTTAAATGTTGGCTTCCTGAACAAATCAGCACACTGAACTCATTACAGTAATTTCAAATTTCATTTCGACAAAAGTTTGGGGATACATTTCACTCAATTTAGCAATGAAATTTAGAATAAAAGCAGATGACGTGGAGATGCAAAAAAAAAAAGTGATAAAGTCCACTGAACTGTCAGAGAACAGATAGATGGAGGCTCAATGTTTTGTTACTCAACAGCCTGAAAAAGTATCGAAATTGGGCTCAAGTTACATTTAATTTTAATATCATTATACAAGGTCACAACTACCTACATTCAGCCACTTCCAATTATTTATAAAACAATTCTACAGTGTTTTTTAACATATAATTAACTGTTCAGTTAAGAAAGAAAAAAGAAAATCCAGGTTCATATCAATTAGAAACTTAATAAAACACTCTGTAAGTAAGTACACATTCAAAGTACGGTACTGCCATCTTTTCTATGTAATTGAACTTCTGTTTATATACAAAAGTAGAAAATTGATTTTGCATCATGAAAAGCTCACCAGCATAAGCCTTTAAGCTGTTGCAATGTCTTAGCTCTCCTGCTACAAAGCTGTGGAGGTAATGTTTAGCAGCAGTCGCAGAAATACTATTTTTTTTTTTACCAATGTACATTGTGTCCCTCAACAGATTGATATATTTCAGATTCATTGACAGCAGAGGCCAATAAAACTCTAGTATTTGGCTTGTCACAAATACACCAGGCGAATTCCGTGTCCCATATGCGTATTATTATACTTCTAAACCAATGGAACAATTTTTTGGGGGTACTTCATAGGAACACTGCTGGTATGTGCACTGAAAGAGACCAGCCTGGCAGTCAGGAAAACATTTTATTACAAACCGCAGCTAAGGAGGCAGTTTCTCCAAAGGGCAGGGTTAATGAATACACTCTTTGTACAACATATTAGTAAAAATATTCAACATTACCTAATACACTGTCCCAGCTCCCTCTACTGAAAATAAACTATACTGTCTCAAACTCTTTGCTTTCAAAAGTGACTTTCAAAAACACTTTCCGAAACAGGCACTTCAAGTTATTTTACAAAATAAATCCACAAACAATTTTTTTGTATATATTGTATATACCTGTTTGCTCAGGAAGGGAAAGAAAAACATCAGGAATGTCGACGTTTGCAAATTCTTAGATGCGAAAAAAACACTATATAGTGTTTCACATTACAGATCATCAGTAATGTTTTGAAAAGTGTAATTCCACACAAGAGGATTTATAAAAATGTCAATCATGTCTTTTATGGATGCGAGTTTACTCCCTCTCTTTAAAAAGAAACTCATCTTTTTCTCTTCCGCCTTTACGTTGTCTATTTGAAAAATGTCTTGCTGTGAAGTAGATTTCCACTGACATGACCTCACAACCGCCCTTAGTGATGAGAGAGGGGGTTTGCTGATGGGAAGAATATGTGTGGAGGTTGATAGTCGGAGCACAGCTGCAGGGCTTATTGAAATTCTACACTAGAAATTCTGTTTCCCTATAACACACTTCACAACAAACACGGTGTATTTTACCTCCTTCCCTTCACTTCATTACTTTACATATTGATAACATTTCCCTGTAATTGACAACAAGTTACGAAGAGCCCCAAGGTTCAGTAAAACCACTGTTGTGTCAATTAAGGAGCCAAGCAATCCCCGAAGCAATAGATTGCCAGGCAAATATGTCAGCCCTCTTTAATTTGTTGACAACTTCATCCATTTCAATTACTTAATTAAAAAGTTGTTCTGTTAATCCAAAGCAGAAAGTTTATGAGAGCAAAAGTTCAAATTATTTAAAGATCTTACTTTTGTAAAAAAATCTTGCCAATGCAGTTTTTTAAAACTTTCCTTGGAAGAAGTATATAATGTAATGGAATGAAACTAAATATTTAGGCCAAATGTATACTAATCTCGATCAGGGTAACATATGGATAACTACATGGTACTTCTGGAGATGACATCTTAAAAATTGTTTAAAGCTTAAAGATTGGTTTTAATTAATTTGAGTTAACTTGTCAACTTAAAGATAATGACAGTCCAGTTGAAAAGCCCACTCAAAATAAATGTCTTCAAAAATATTTTGTTTTGACCCCTTAATTTTGAGCTAGGATTGTCCATTAGATACAGTGCATCCAGAATACTTAACATAATACTAGACCAAGGGGACCCATTGGGCCCAAATCTCCTGCATTGGTGCAGCACCCTCTCTTCCCCTTCCCCTCTCCTCCCCACTCCCCTCCCTCCTCCCCCTCCCCTTTCCCCCTCCCCTCCCACCCCACCCCCCTCCCCCTCCCACCTCCCTCCCCCTATCCCCATCCCGCTCCCCCTCCCTCCCCTCCCCTCCCCCCAACCCCCTCCCTCCCCTCTCTCCCCCAACCCCCTCCCTCCCCACCCCCCACTCCATCCCCCTCAACCCCCTTATCCTTCCTCCTCCCCCCTCCCTCCCCCCCTCCCTCCACCCCCTCCCTTCCTAGGAGATAGATTTAAACTTTAAAATGTGAATAACTTTAAAAATATAACACCAATTTCAATGAAACTTCTTCCATTAGCACCAAAGGGACGACGGTGAGCCTAAAATTGTCGCGCTATCATGTACCGTTTTGGCTGTAGTTCAGGAACAAACAAACAAACAAACAAACAAACAAACAAGTTTTAGTATATAGATTAAGTAAGAAAGTAAAACATAGAAAACTCCATTAAAAGATTGTCTTTTGAAATGTAATGGCAATATGGAATTAAATAGTCTTCTTTATTTTTAATACTTCCTTAGTCACATATAATTCCAATAAATGCTTTGTCTTAATTAATTGGTGTTTCCATTTTTCAAAGAAGATTTTATCAGAATTTAGAAACTAAATAGTAATGCTGGTTAGCACTCATAATGCAAATAAAAATCCTGAATCATGAATAAAAGGTCACAACTACCTACAGTTTGCACTTTGCAGATCTACACTTTGCAGATTAAATAGAGAGGAGAAAAGGACGGCTCGCTGGCGAACCGAATGCGGTAATGACTGCAGTGGGCCTTCATGGCCAGTTGCAGCTTGGACTGTGCAAAATGGTGCCAAAATCTGGCGACTATTGCATACGGACTCAGTCAGCTCTTCCCATGCGTGGGGTACATAATCGGGGACTCATTGTCTTTATCTATGGCAATAATCCATAAGCAAAAAAATATATTTCACTGTACCTTTGGACAAGTGACAACAAAAGAACCATTGAACCAATTTACATTCCCAGGAAACTGCTATCCTTACCCACAGACACACACACCCTTCCCCCTCCCCTGCCCTCTCCATGTCGTAAACATGCTGAGATGTGAAACTTTACATTCTTCCACCTCAAAAACATTGCCCGTCTCCGTCCATCCCTCTCCTCCACAGCTGCAGAATCCCTCATCCACGCCTTCATCACCTCCCGTCTGGACTACTGCAACAGCCTCCTCTATGGCGCACCCTCAAAAATCATCAGTAAACTTCAATACATTCAAAACTCCGCTGCCCGTCTACTCACCCACACCCCGATCCGTGACCATATCACCCCCGTCCTTTACAAATTCCACTGGCTCCCCATCCCCCAGAGAATCCAGTACAAAATCCTCCTCATGACCTACAAAGACCTCCATAACCTGGCCCCATCCTACCTGACTGACCTCCTCCACAGGCACACTCCCACCTGCACCCTCCGCTCTGCTGCTGCCAATCTCCTATCCCCCCCCATCCGGACCAAACTCAGATCCTGGGGGGACAGGGCTTTCTCCATCGCTGCTCCCACCCTATGGAACTCACTACCCCAAACCGTCAGAGACTCCTCCTCACTCACCACATTCAAAACATCACTGAAGTCTCACCTGTTCAGTACTGCCTTCAACCACTGAAGGTCACCTCACCTTCTGTCTCCTTTCTCTGTTCGTTTACTTATTTATCTATTTATTCACTTCCCTATGTTCTTTAAATCCCTGTAAAGCGTCTTTGAGTGTATGAAAAGCGCTATATAAATGTAATGCATTATTATTATTATTATTATTATTATTATTATTATGAGTAATTTTTTGAAATCGATCGCAAAAAAAAATGTTTCAGAAACTCTCCAAAATTCAAAATACTGAACATTTTAGAAACAGTGCATCTTCAAATAGTATAATCAGCAAATCTGTTGGGATAGTGACAAATGCTGAGATATTCAATGATATTCTATTTACATTATTTATGCAAAATGTTAGGAAATAAAATATCATCTGATAGTATATTAAATGTATACTTCAAACAAGCGTGTATTCTAAATTTCATATGGTCTTAGTAAACACTAATATGGCTGGTTATATTATTAAAAATAAGTCCAACTGATTGATATAATTTGCATGTATTTTTGCAAAAGTGCAGTGGCTATTCTGATGGGCAAACTAAAGTTTTCTCTGCCTTACCCAATTTTGTTAAACACTGTTCCTTCACAATAACCTGTGTTCTCTGTCCTCGATTCACCTACTCTGGGCATCTACCCAATCAATTCCTCATGATTTTATACACCTCTATAAGATCACCCCTTATCCACCTGCCTCCAAGGAATAGTCCCAGCTTAGTCAACCTTTCCCTATAGCTCAGACCCTCTAGTTCTGGCAACATCCTCATAAATCTTCTCTGTGCCCTTTACAGCTTGACAACATCTTTCCTATAACACGGTGTCCAGAACTGAACACAATACTCTAAATGCAGCCTTACCAACATCTTATACAACTGCATCAGGACCATCCACCATCTATACTCAATACTCTGACTGATGAAGGCCAGTGTGCCAAAAGCCTTTTGGACCACCCGTTCTACCTAAAAATCCACCTTCAAGGAAGCATGCACCTGCACTCCTAGATGCCTCTGCTCTACAATTAATGTTTGACAAGCAGATTCTTAAAATATAAAATGTTTTGCAATTTATTCTATGATTATATTGTTTGTGCTATACTTTTGAAGATTCATATGTTAATGAAAGCTTTTTATCTGATTTAATCCAGACGAGCATTGCCATAGTCAGGAAGTGGTAATACCTTCATATTCTAGACATCAAAAGTGCCAAATGTACTGGAGCTCTCTCCACTCTGTCTCAGAAATGGTTCTAGTTTCAAGAGTATTCTCATACAACTAGGGTGTTCTAAACCGACGTCTCATGAGACTCAAGCTCAAGAACATTAGTCCTATTTATATTTATTTCACATTTGATGCCGTATCCTGATTGATATTTGTGGATCTAAGCGTTTGCAAGATCCGTCCTTAACACTATTGTCTTAATGATGGCAAAATACTCATTTAGAATACCATGAAATGTTTTCATTACCGACTGGCGGTTTGTGCAAATGAATGGAAACATTCATTTAAACTTTATGGGGTAGGAAATCTGCAGCCTTTTTGACATTCTTGCACCATAGCTTAGGTAGGAGTGCACCAGAAGGGTGGGAATTCAGGCTGGGATCAAGCCACAGAGGGTCCCAGCCTTGCACTGGAATTTCTGTTTAGTCTTGCCAGAGCCAGACACTGCTTTCCTTTGTGGGCTAGGGACTGCCCACGTTGGGAAGTTCCACATTCCTAGCTCTCAGAGAGACCCAGTGTACGGCTGGAACAGTGCACCCTGTGACTTTAAGTGCAAATTGGGGTTAAGTATTTTCATGGTGTGCCCATTCCCTTCCAGACACTTTTGGAGAGGTGTCATCTTAAACATATTTGTGGCGAGAATAGGGACATTCAGAATGAAACATTTTCGGATACTTAATGTAAGTAGCTTGAGGTGCGACATTTGGATAGTGGCTGCCTTGGGATTGGGAGACTGGATGGGAAAGATGTTGATAAGGCTACTCCCCAGCTGGTACACTATGAGAATCATTGAGTTAAGAGACTGGTAGCTTCAGTTGGTGCTTATAATTGACTGGCAACAAGTGCAATGATAGGCACTTTCGATAATACAAAGAGATACTGTGGACTTATCCACCGTTCACATATTTTAAGGCAACAAGAAAGTTGCACCGCAATGATGGTTTAAGAGTAGGAATTAGCAGAATGAAGGGGAAGGCTTGAGAGGACATATAAAAAAATATTAAGACTGGAAACTAACTAGTAGAAGAAATAGGGCAAAGGGCACAAAAGCAAGGTCGAGAGCAAAAATCAAGCAGAATAAAAATATGGTCTGGAATTCAGAGCCTACATTTAATCTGGACTGGATTTGTGATTCAGTTGGTCTTACTGCAACTGTTCATGGGAATGGCTGTATTTCTGCTCATGGGAATGGCTGACTGTCGGAATGATTATTATCCATTTGAAGGAGAAGTTATTGAAAAGAACGCAGCAATGATTAATGAGTCACCGGAGATTTTCATTGGCAATACTGGCCAAATGCATGGTAATAAAAATGGTCATGAGAAACCATCATAAAGAGTCCCTTCAACCAGGCAACTAAAGTCATGAATTGTAGGGCCATTTATACAAAAAAATAGGAATTTATTGGCAGTCGGTAGGACTCTAACTGTTATTTTGTGTCACATCCAGTCAGTTTCAGTCTGTGGTTCTACAACATGGGAGTGAAATGTAATGTAAGAGTTTACTATATACAAGTAGATATCTATACATATAAGCACACACAGTGGACAAAGCATTTTATCTGGCATACATTGATTTACAGATGTATGTGGCAGGAAGAGGGAAGGAGGAAGTGAATCACGGGCAAAAAGACATATTCGGATAACATCTTATTTCAGTTTTTTTATGACATTTAAACACAGTTTGTTCCAAAACCTAATCCGAAGGTGGGCAAAATTTAAGGCAGTGAATACAAAAAATACTGGATGAATGTCAATGTGACAATGAACAAAGTTTTTAAAAATCATACATTTAACAGAGGAATTTTGTACATGAATATAATCTCTCTTCTTCTGTAATGACAGAAAAAAACACTTATTATTTATAGACACAAAACGCTGGAGTAACTCAGCAGGACAGGCAGCATCTCTGGAGAGAAGGAATGGATGATGTCGAGACCCTTCTTCAGATTAGTCAGGAGAAAGGGAAACAAGAGATATAGATGATGATGTTGACAGATATAGAACAAGGAATGAAAGATATGCAAAAAATTAACAGTGATAAAGGAAACAGGCCGTTGTTAGGTGAAAATGAGAAGCTGGTGCAACTTGGATGGGGGAGGGATGGAGAGAGAGGGAATGCCGGGGTTACTTGAAGTTAGAGAAATCAATATTCATACTACTGGGCTGTAAACTGCCCAAGCGAAATACGAGATGCTGTTTCTCCAATTTGCATTTAGCCTCACTCTTACAATGGAGGAGACCTAGGACAGAAAGGTCAGTGTGGGAATGGGAAGGAGAATTAAAGTGTTTAGCAACCAATAGATAAGGTAGGTGCAGGCGGACTGAGCAAAGGTGTTCAGTGAAACGGTCTGCCTTCCGCAAAGACCGTTCCCTCCGCTACTCCCTGGTTAACTCTTCCCTTCCGATCCAAACAACCCCCTCCCCAGGTACCTTCCCCAGCAACTGCAGGAGATGCAACACTTGTCCCTAAACCTCCTCCCTCGACTGTCCAGGGACCCTGACAGTCCTTTCAGGTTAGGTTCACTTGCACCTCCTCCAACCTCATCTACTGTATCAGTTCAAAATGTGGACACTTATAATAATAATAATAATAATAAACATTTATTTTATATAGCGATTTTCCAAGTGCTCAAATACGCTTTACAAAAACAGTCATGACATAAAAACAAACAGACGAACTATCCTGACTATACATCGGCGAGACCAAACGTAGACTGGGCGATCGTTTCACTAAACACTTTTGCTCAGTCTGCCTGAACCTACCTGATCTCCCGATTGCTAAACACTTTAATTTTCCTTCCCATTCCCACACTGACCTTTCTGTCCTAGGTCTCCTCCATTGTAAGAGTGAGGCTAAACGCAAATTGAGGAAAAAACTCATGTTTTGCTTGGGTAACTTGCAGCCCAGTGGTATGACTATTGATTTCTCTAACTTCAAGTAACCCCGGCATTCCCTCTCTCCCCATCCCTCCCCAACCCAAGTCAGACCAGCTTTCATTATCTCCTAGCTATAGCTAACAATGACCTGCTTCCTTTATTATTGATACTTTTTTGCATATCTTTCATTCATTCTTTCATCTTTCATTCATTCATTCATTCATGTATCTCGCTATATCTTCGTCTATATTTCTCATTTTCCTTTTCAGTGACTTTCAGCCCGAAGAAGGGTCTCGACCCGAAACATCACCCTTTCCTTCTCTCCAGAGATGCCACCTATCCCGTTCAAATCTAAGAGAATGGCTAAGAAAAAGAAGAGGAACAAGAGATCTTGGAGTTCATATGTATCTGTCATCAAATGTTGGACTGTAGTTAGCAAGACAGTGAAAATGCACGCTAAACCTTTTGTTTCTATCACAGTAGATATAAGAAGTAGAGAAGTTACAGCAAACCTGCATAGACCACACTTAAGAGTAAAGCAATCAATTATGATTGCTGCATTTTACAAGGAAAAAGTGTCACTACATAGAATCTGGATACAACAGAAATGTGAGGTTTACACATCAGGAAAGGATAAACAGACCTGGTTTCCTTTCCCTTGAGCAATGTGGTATGAGAACGGACCTATTAGTATTTATTTTTAAATTGTGAAGTTATTTTGATTGAGCCGGGATACAGGGAGAATGTTTCCTGTTGTGAGTACAAGCTTAACTAAAAGCCATTTTAGTAGAACAGTGACCAAGTAATCAAATAGGGAATTCACAAGAAAGTTCTTCACTTCAAAGGTGGTGAAAATATGGAACTCACTAACAGAGGGATTGGTTGAAATGAACGGATGAGGGATGGGTAGAAATTTAAGGAGTGGCTTGATAAAGTATAAAGAAGATGAGGAAAGACTAAAGGAAACTTGGATAGAGCATACAGTGCATTCAGAAAGTATTCAGACCCCTGCACTTTTAACACATTTTGTTACGTTACAGCCTTATTTTAAAATGGATTGAATTCATTTTTTAAATCATAAATCTACACACAAAACCCAGTGTGAAGAAGCGAAAACAGTGTTTAGAAATTTTTGTAAAGTAATTAAAAGTAAATAACTGAAATATCACATTTACATAAGTATTCACACCCTTTGCTACGACACTCAAAATTGAGCTTAGGTTCATCCTGTTTCCATTGATTATCCTTGAAATGTTTCTACAACTTGATTGGAGTCCACCAGTGGTAAATTAAATTGATTGGACATGATTTGGAAAGGCACACACCTGTCTATATAAGGACCCACAGTCGACAGTGCACGTCAGAGCAAAAACCAAGCCATGAAGACGAAAGAATTGTCCGTAGACTCCAAGACAAGATTGTGTCGAGACACAGATCTGGGGAAGGGTATAAAACAATTTCTGCTGCATTGCAGGTCCCGAAGAGCACAGCGGCCTCCAGCATTCTTAAATGGAAGAACTTTGGAACCACCGGGACTCTTCATGGAGCTGGCTGCCCGGCCAAACTGAGCAATCGGGGGAAAAGGCCTTGGTCAAGGAGGTGACCAAGAACCAGATGGTCACTCTGACGGAGCTCCAGAGTTCCTCTGTGAAGATGGGAGAACCTTCCAGAAGGACAACTATATCTGCAACACTCCACCAATCAGGCTTTTAAGGTAGAGTGGCCAGACAGATGTCACTCCTCAGTAAATGGCACATGACAGCCCGCTTAGTGTGTGCCAAAAGGCACCTAAATGACTCTCAGACCATGAGAAACAAGATTCTCTGGTTTGATGAAACCAAGATTGAACTCTTTGGCCTGAATGCCAAGTTCTTTAGTAACTTGTCAGTTTCTTTGTTGAACTAAATTAAGGCGCATGTTGCAATCAAAAGCGCTTGAACAATTGGTTGGGCAGAAAGCCAAACTGTAAGAAAGGGGACTGCGCCTCCTTTTCAAAAGCAGCCAGTTCTTGTACGGTCGGTGCCAAAGCATCAACATGGAGGAAACCAGGCACCACTCATCATCTGGCCAATATCATACCTACGGTGAAGCATGGTGGTGGCAGCATCATGCTGTGGGGATGTTTTTCAGCGGCAGGAACTGTGAGATTAGTCAGAATTGAGAGAAAGATGAATGGAGCAAAGTTCAGAAATATCCTTGCTGAAAACCTGCTCCAGAGCATTCTGGACCTCAGACTGGGGCGGAGGTTTACCTTCCAGCAGGACAACGACCCTAAGCACACAGCCAAGATAACGCCGGAGTGGCTTCGTGACAAGTCTGTGAATGCCCTTGAGTGGCCCAGCCAGAGCCCGGACTTGAACCCGATCGAACATCCCTGGAGGGACCCAAAAATAGCTGTGCTCCCCATCCAACCTGACAGATCTTGACAGGATCTGCAGAGAAGTATGGAATAAATTACCCAAATACAGATGTGCCAAGCGTGTAGCATCATACCCAAGAAGAATTGAGGCTGTAATCGCTGCCAAAGGTGTCTCAACAAAGTACTGAGTAAAGGGTCTGAATACTTATGTAAATGTTATATTTCAGTTATTTCTTTTTAATTACTTTGCAAAAATGTCTAAATACCTGTTTTTGCTTTTTTTAAATTGTGTGTAGATTGATGATAAAAAAAAAGAATATAATCCATTTTAAAATAAGGCTGTAACGTAACAAAATGTGGAAAAAGTGAAGCGGTCTGAATACTTTCTGAATACGATGGCTGTATAAGCCAGCATAAGACACAAAATGCTGGAGTAACTCAGCGGGTCAGGCAGCATCCCGGGAGAACATGGATAGGTGACCTTTTGGGTCGGGACCCTTCCTTATCATAGACTGGCTCTGCCAAATTGCTTAGTCTGTGCCATTTTCCCAATGCAAACGTATATGACTTTACCTGTCGGAATGGAAAACTTAAAGGTCGTTTTGTATCTGTAGCAAATTTGTACATTCAGCAGGACAGAATGTTACTAACACTACAATCATTATCTAACATCAGACTTATTAATCCGTCAAGAAATTTGAGACACAAGAAAAAAATATGATTAATTTTCATGTGTCACTTTTCCAGGCACGGTCTCCTCATAATGACTGAACCACACATTGTTAGAACGTGAAGATAATTTTGTCTGTTATTGGTTAAGTGCTTTTAGTCAAGACTGTTTGATAAATGATCATTAATCAATTTGCTAATGTGATTTTGTGGAGTGCCAAAATCTCATGCATTGTTTCCAACACATGTAGATTGCTTGATAAAATTCTTGATAAATTCTTAATGCTAACAAATGACTTCTATTTTTTTTAGTGTTTGGAAAATTTAAATTCTAAAACCATATTAACGAATGCATTTTCTTCAATATGTAGATTTAAGAAGATTTAGAAATTCACCAACATTGGATATATCTGCTGAAATAATGATGTGGAACAGTGTTCATTGGCGACAATAATATGGACAAGCTGGATTGGGACCAGAACATATTGGCTACTAACTTGATCGCTAAACACTTGTTTTTTCAGTGTCAGGCCTATAAAAATCAACGTTTCCTAGAGTGGAACGCAATTACAATGGTTTCTGAGTTATTCCCCTGCGTTCTGAAAATTCATTCCAGCATTTTCTGTGGCAAATCTTGCTTACACAGACTAGTTAGTTTCTTTATCGGGCATACAATTGATGACATTATTTCTCATAAAACGCTAATTTAAAGTGGCGCTGGTTCATAAGATTCAGAAGCGCCTGGTGTTGGGCCAACCATAGTTTAATAATACCGAACAAGAATAGGCAACACTGGAAATGCTCAGGTCAGGTAGCATCAGGGGGGGAGAGAAACAGAGCTGACATTATCAGTCAAGAACCCCTCCTCACCATTGGAAAATATAAAAAACAAACACAATGCCCAGTCCTGGTAGGTGAATTGGCCACTGTAAATAATCACTCCCAAATTAGTGGGTAGCAGGAGTATCAGGGTAAGTTGATGACTGTCTGAGAGAGAATAGGTTATAGAGAAATAAAAACTGATAGTGGTGGAAACATTCAGCAGATCAGTCAGCATCTGTGGAAAGAGAAACAGTTAATGCTTCACGTAGAACACTCTTCATCGGATCCACCCTGGAGCCTCCTCAATATTGCCAGCAGGATCTTTAACCCCCATGCACAACCCTAACCACAACCCTACCTCAGCACCGAACCACTATGGACCTTGTTTAAGGTTGCACTTCATACTTCAGCTTTCACTATTACGCTCTGGTCACCTAATATAACTGATCATTTATTATATTATTATTGGTTATATATTTATCTAATGTGCTGTTGCATTAATAAGCCTGTAAAGCTGCAGCAAGTAAAGAATTTAATTGTTCAGAAATCATAGGAGAAAGGGTGAATGGCTCACTGCAAGAAGGACATGACTGCGGGTTTTTTTTACCTCATGTTTATGGAGGATAGTGTAAGTGACACATTGGAATAGTTAGTCATAGAGTGATACAGTGTGGAAACAGGCCCTTCGGCCCAACTTGCCCCCACCAGGCAACATGTCCCGGCTACACTAGTCCCACCTGTCTGCATTTGGTCCATATCCCTCCAAACCTGTCCTATCCATGTACCTGTCTAACTGTTTCTTAAATGTTGGAATAATCCCAGACTCAACTACCTCCTCTGGCAGCTTGTTCCATACACCCACCACCCATTGTGTGAAAAAGTTATCTCTCAGATTCCTGTTAAATCTTTTCCACTTCACCTTAAACCTATGTCCTCTGGTCCTTGATTCACCTACTCATTGGTCTTGATGTAACAAAGATATGGATTAGGATTTCTGTAAAATCAATCCTGAATGGACAAGGCTTCAAATATATCACTTGGGATATAAAAGGTTGATCTAAAAGCAACAGACTGCAGATGCTAATCTGCAGAGTAGAAAGTGCTTGGGAAAGCCAGCAGGTCAGGCTGCATCTGTGTGGATAGAAACAGAGTTCAGGTTGAGGAGATTTTATCAGAACAGGAAAAGTTAGAAACCAAACATGTTTCAATTTGAAGAGAAGGGGTGAGGTTTGAAGAGAACAAAATGAATATTTTTGACAGGGTGGAGTCCACGACATACAAATAGAGATAGTAATGCCTGAGAGTGATTGCCAACGGCTTGTTCATCACAGAACATCTGCCATTTAAAGCTGTAAATAGATGGAGATCAACAAAGATGGAGGAAACAGAAGAAAAACGAAAGAAGCTGGAACCATATGATGCAGAACAGGGTAGTTGCTGGGATTCTTAAGTAAAAGAGATTGCTGGAAAATACCTATCCAGATTTTCAATTTGCCCATTCGGATGCAGCAGCATTTTCCAGTATTATTCACAAGATTTCTAACACTTACTGAATTTAAAAGATCAATTCTCCGTTGGGGTCTGTGCAAACCATAAAACCTTTCTGTCCTATTTTGGTCCAGTAGCAACCCCCTTCTGTATTAGAAAGCCATCTGTAGCCTGAAAATATTTTCATTACAAACTCAGTAAATCTTGCCGCAATGGCTGGCTTTATAACAGGCTAAAGAAGGCCCCTAATGTACTACTTTCAGAAATATGCATTCTCTGCGGCTTGCTTAGTTATGAATTTGACAGCTTGTTATATTCTGAATGAGTTGGGTGTTACTCATTATAATGAAACCTGGCAAAAGGTTGAGCGCTATAAAAAGGAGCTAATGGGACAACACTCCGCAGAGTATTACTGACTCAAACAACTAAAATCTTTATTGAAAGATGTTTAACCAGCTCATGCAGCTCTCAAGCAAAACTATGCACATAACAGTGTTTACAGAGATACAGATTAACATTTAGATTTGTAATATTTTGTTATGAATTAGCCAGAAGCAGCCTGCAGCTTCATGGGACTCCAAGGAGTGATCTTGAATTACTGAGCTCAGAGGTTGATTTTAGATGTTACTAGACTAATGATTAAACCCTTAAACAACCACTGATTAGTCATAATACCTAGAACAACATGGCCAAGCATGTATGGCTATGCTTTCTCCTTTTTTATAAAGGGAAAAAAGAATTCAAGATTCTTTGCCTAATGCAGAAGGCTAATTTGGCCTAATTTGGCAGGAGGCATTTTAAAAGAAAGTGCTTATAGAATATTTGCAGTGACAGAGATTACAAAAGCACTAATGATAAACTTTTTGTAAAATAATGCTTGGGAAATATGCTGAACAGTGATCATAAATTGAACCACATTTTTTCATAATCAATTGAATACTTTTGATGTGTAGTGATAGTAGTGGGAAAGGGGAAAAACACACCTGTACCCAGAACACAAACACATTTCGACTAGCCAGTCGACCTGGGTTGCCATGAATAGTGCAGTGGGATCTATCAAATGCCCCGAAGAATGCATTTCAATGACTGATCCAAATGTAAGCATCTCCTATGGTACAGTCCTGCCCTAATTTGGATTTTGTGCCCAAGTCTTTCGGGTGGGGATCTAAACCCAGAGCCATCTGACACACAGGTTCAAATGCAACAACAGAACCTAGGTTGTTATCTTAAGTAAGCCTAAAAAGACTATTTCATTTTAATTTGGTGTGCATTAATGTTGCAATGAAATGACATTTATGATTCTACTACAATAACAAGCAAGGAAGATTTTATGATGAGATATTGAGCAGGAATAGTATGAAAGCACATAATCCAGGCTGATGCTTAGGTGGATTACTTAGGGATTACTGTACTATTCATAGTGTCCACAATCTGGGTTCTGTATTGACTACCTGAGCCTCTCCTGTTGCCTGACACATTCCTACTATTTACATAAAAACTGCTGAAACATGGCTAATCCCTAAACAAAGCACAACTGAACACAGAATAAAGATAATTTTTGGAAGGGATTACACCACCGTTTCCAACCTGTTGCAAAGCTTGTTAGGTAAAGTCAATCAGAAAAGTTTTTATTGTGAGAAAATCCTTGTCAAACAGGTTCAGGCAGTACTTCAAAACTGCACTTACATCTCATTTAATTGTATCAAATGAGATATGTTCTGTTTTCTATGTTCAGATATTTTTCAGAAATTTCTTTTGGCGCAAGGTGATTCTAATTGGAATCAGATAGGCCATTATTTTTCATTATTAAAATGAATCATGCAAAGTATGAAGCTTCTCTTGTAAAAGTTAAGTTTTTTTAATGATAGCTTGAGCAGTCCATTAAAAGGGACTAATTTTTACGAGCATAAGGCATTTGGGGGATAGTCCATTCTTTTGCAAAGTACATACTGGATAGAGACTAGATCTTCCACCATCCGTCAACTCAAGAGAGGGATGGAGAGAGAGGGAATGCAGTGGTTTGGGGGTATTGGAGTGAACAGGATGAGAAGAGAGAATAAATACCAAGAAAGAACTGTTCACCTGAAACCATCAGCAGAGAACAAGGAATTGCAGATGCTGTTTACAAAAAAAGGACACAGAGTGCTGGAGTAGGTCAACGGATCAGGCAGCATTTCTGCAGAATATTGGCAGGTGTTGTTTCAGGTCGGGACCCTTCTTGAGACTGACTGAACTGCCTGACAGAGAGAACAACTGCCAGCATCATCAAAAGTGGACAGAACTCAAAGCAATGAAATGGCAACTATCCTCGTCACACAGAATGTCCTGCTATGAGGAAGCAGTACAAAAGTTGCATGGAAAACCAAACCATTCCACATGGTTAGTCATTCTTCAAGCCCAATGCATTAAAACTCAGCAGTCAAGTGTTGAAGCCAATGCAAGAAACAAAATAATTCTGATGATTCTAAGTGCAATTATTATTCAATGCACTCATCAGAGCACTAATCCATGAATACGAGTGAATGCTCTCGATTTGTGAATCACTGTACCAGTTGAGACAGGAGCCCTGTCAATGTGATGAGTGAACAGATAGACATTCAACAATATTCATGTCCTTACAACAACACCACACAGATGGTTAAGGGAATATTTCCATCACAAATGGCATATCCAAATAGTTAAATGAGGCTCTCACTCAGGTTTCCTCTATATCTCGCAGTTCCACTCTTGCTCCCCCTCTCCCCATTCGTAACAAGGATAGAGTCCCCCTTGTCCTCACCTTCCACCCTATCAGCCGTCGTATACAACAAATTATCCTCCAACATTTCCGCCACCTCCAACGGGATCCCACTATTGGCCACATCTTCCCATCTCCACCCCTTTCTGCTTTCCGCAGAGACCGTTCCCTCCCTAACTCCCTGGTCCACTCGTCCCTTCCCACCCAAACCACCCCCTCCCCAGGTACTTTCTCCTGCAACCGCAGGAGATGCAACACCTGTCCCTTTACCTCCCCCCTCGACTCTATCCAAGGACCCAAACAGTCTTTCCAGGTGAGGCAGAGGTTCACCTGCATCTCCTCCACCTCATCTATTGTATCCGCTGTTCCAGATGTCAACTTCTCTACATCGGCGCGCCCAAGCGCAGGTTCGGTGAGCGTTTTGTTCAACACCTTCGCTCAGTCCACCTGAACCAACCTGATCTCCCGGTGGCTCAGCACTTCAACTCCCCCTCCCATTCCCAATCTGACCTTTCTGTCCTGGGCCCCCTCCATTGTCATAGTGAGGCCCAGCGCAAATTGGAGGAACAGCATCTCATATTTCGCTTGGGCAGTTTACACCCCAGCGGTATGAACATTGACTTCTCTAACTTCAGATAGTTCTTCTGTCCCTCTCTTTCCCCTCCCCCTTCCCAGTTCTCCCACTAGTCTTCCTCTCTACGACTACATCCTATCTTTGTCCCGCCCCCTCTCCTGACATCAGTCTGAAGAAGGGCCTCGACCCGAAACGTCACCCATTCCTTCTCTCCCGAGATGCTGCCTGACCTGCTGAGTTACCCCAGCATTTTGTGAATAAATCGATTTGTACCAGCATCTGCAGTTATTTTCTTATACCCATTCCTTCGCTCCTGAGATGTTGCCTGACCCGCTGAGTTACTCCAACATTTTGTGTCTACCTTCCATTTAAACCAGCATCTGCAGTTTTTTTTCCTACACAAGATGACAATTTATGTCATATTAGGTGCCTATGATATCTTTCTGAATTTCAAGACTGTGCAGACAACATACTAAGTAGTTTCAACTAACTCCTGTGGGTGCAAACCGATAAAAATGTATATTAGTTTTGTGTGAGTATGCATGCAATACCCAAAACAATGACACTAAGTGACATCAAATCTGTAAAGAACCAAGATATTCTGTTCCTGTATATAGCAACAACCCTCAAAGATGTTACATATAGGGTGGCACAGTAGCGCAGTGGACGAGTTGCTGCCTGGGTTTGATCCTGAGCATAGATGCTGTCTGTGTGGAGTTTGTACCTTCTCTCCGTGACCTGCCTGGGATTTTTCCGGGCACTGCGGTTTCCTCTCATACTCCATAGAAGTACAGGTTTGTATGCTAATTGGCTTGGTAAAATAGTAAATTGTCCCAAGTTTGGGTGGGATAGTGTAAGTGTGCGGGATCGATGGGCGGCACAGCCTTGGTGGACAGAAGGGCCTGTTTCCACATTGTATCTCGAAACATACTTTGTGAGATTTATATAAAGTTTGTATTGGATCCACAGTACCTTGTGGTTCATTCAACAGTCAGTAATAGATCGGGTAGACGCAGAGTCTCTTGGCCAACGAGGGTGAATCGAGGACCAGAGGACATAGGTTTAAGGTGAAGGGGAAAAAAATTAATAGGAATCTGAGGGGTAACATTTTCATACAAAGGGTGGTGGGTGTATGGAACAAGCTGTCAGATGAGGCAGTTGAGGTTGGGACTATCCCAACACTTAAGAAACAGTTAGACAGGGACATGGACAGGACAGGTTTGGAGGGATATGGACCAAACGTGGGCAGGTTGGACTAGTGTAGCTGGGGCATGTTGGCCGGAGTGGGCAGGTTGGGCCGAAGGGCTTGTTTCCACACTGTACCCCTCTAAGACTCTTCAATAAAATATATTATAGACAATGCTCATGGAGGCCATCAAGCAATCCTGAAAACTAAATATTTGTTAAGGGAGAAGGTTCTCAGGAGGAAATTGGTTGAACAAAACATCAACACATGCCTTTATGTCAGATTTATCCAAAGGATTAATATCAATGTTGACTTGGCAGACCTATACCCTGGTGATCATTTCCTTGTGATTGTCAATGACTATAGCAGAATCTCTATTGTAGAAATGGTCAGCTTCATTTTGCCAATAGCTACCCTTCTAAAACCTGAGTATATCTTGGATCTTTCTGATGTACTGTAAATAGTTAAGACACATCATGGATTGCTGATCAGCAATTATGATTCTGAGATGAATGCAAATGACAGAGATTTCATACTGCCAAGATCACTTGTTGCCACTCGCAGAGAGATATTAAAATGTTCAAGAAAATTTGGTCACACAACTCATGTTGAAGGGAAATCGTAGAGCCATACAGCATGGAAACAGGCCCTTCGACCTAATCTTCCCATGCCGACCAACATGCCCCATCTGCACTAGTGCCATCTGCTTGCATTGGCCTATATCCATCTAAACCTTTTCTCTCCATGAACCTGTCCAAATGTCTTTTAAATGTTGTGATAGTATCCTGTTTCTACTACCTCCTCTGACATGTTGTTCCATATATCTACCACCCTTCGTATGAAAAGGTTGTCCCATGGGTTCCTATTAAATCTTTCACCTATTACCTTAAACCTATGTCCTCTGGTTCTTGATTTCCCTACACTGGGTTCCAGACTCTGTGCATTTACCGTATCCATTCCCCTTATGATCTTATACATCTCTGTAAGATAACCCCTCATCCTCCAGCACACCAAAGAATATAGTTCTCGCCTGCTTAACCTTTCCCTGTAACTCAAGCCCTCGAGACCTGGCAACTTCCTCATAAATCATCTCTGCACCTTCTCAGCCTTAACAACATCTTTCCTGTAACAGGGTGACCAAAACTGAACACAATACTTCAAATGTGGCCTCACCAATGTTTTGTGCAACTGTAACACAACATCCCAACTTCTATACTCATGTTGCATCCACATGACAGGAATACCAGCTGTTACACCAGTTTTTGCGCAATCTATGCATAGCTATTTTCCAGTAAGATTCCTTGCTATGTGAATGCGACAAAGGCTAAAAGAACATCAATAGGGGTAAATGTAGAGAAACACGTTAAGTTCAAATCTATGCCACTACAGTCTAGTGACGCAACTCTTCTGAAAAGCAATAACCATCCAGGTAAGCAAGCAACTCCATATGGCACACAGTCATTTGAAGTTCTGCCATTAAAGACTCTGTGGCATCATTCTTCAAAATAAACTTCAAAACACTCAAACATTTATTACCAGTCAATGCTAAAACAGATGAAATCAAGCTGCCTCAGTACCCTTTGGAGATTTCCATACATCGAGAATGAAACTAAATTAAACTAAACATCCTTCTTCATATCTGAGGCACTCTGCAACAGTCTGCTCGGGATGGTGGCAGAAGCAGATACGATAGTGGCATTTGAGAGGATTTTGGATAGGCACATGGATATGCAGGGAACGAAAGGATGGGGATCACAAACAGGCAGAGGAGATTAGTTTATTTTGGCATCATGTCCGGCGCAGACATTGGTGGCTAAAGGGTCTGTTCCTGCGCTGTACTGTTCTATGTTCTAAGTGAAATAAAGATTGAAGGTTAGCATGGTTTTTTAAATTAACATTGGAAGAGATGAAGTATTGTTATCATTTGTTATAATTAAAGGAATGGTTCCTTTAATTAACATGAAAAGTGGTGAAATGTTGTTATGTTCATAAAATTACTTTTAAAGACTGCCGTGTGCATTTCTTTAAGACTTTATGATTTTGCGTATTTCCTGGATGTAGGGTGAAGAGAAAGCAGCCATTGTTCTAAACCACGCAGAAGTTAATTTGCCTAATAAGGCGCATATATCAAAGATTTACCATTTGTAGTTTAAATTGACCAATCTGCTTTAAGAGATGAAACCATGCTCCCAACTGACAATAAATACAGAAAATACAGGAAATACTTGTCAGGTTAGATGATACCTTTGGAGAGAGAAACTTAACTTTTCAGTTCAATTACCTATTATCAGGTTATTGGGCTGAAATATTAACTGGTTAATAGTTATATTCACTATTAACTATTCTCTCCTTTGAAAGACCATGGGAAGTATTTTGACAAAATTAAAATAATTTATTTTATCCTACCATTGGCATCAGTGTATTATTGATTTGTTTACCACCAACTTTCAAATTCCACCCCTATACAAACTTTATAGGGGTCTTTATATCTCTCTTTTCAGTTTTGATCCTTTTCAACCAAGCTTTTGACCATCTGTCCTATTATCATTTTATGGGGCTGAGCATCATATATTGCTTGACATTAACATCTGCTAATTCCTTGCGATGTTTTGCTATTTCGAAAGCGCTAACAAAAAGCGCACACAAAAATGTGTGTTTTTGTCATTCCCAATGCGATAAGAAACAGAGTGAGAAACTCACCATTCTGCATTTCTGATTGGATTCAACCAAATTATGCTACCTACTGGAAAGAAGTCAATTGGAGTATATGCAGAAGAAAAATGAGGAGCCAAAATAATTGTTGGTGATACATTTTAAAAAGCCTTGGTGTAGCTATGTCCTTTTAATTACACAAGGTCCACACTACAGGAGGCTCATCAGAAGTGAATAGGGAAGAGAATAAAATGAACAATGTGCTTGGACATTAGAAAACATTACTTCTCCCTTTTGCATCCAATTGTCCACATTAGTACGGAGTGGGATGAAAAATGCTGCTTCTTCACATGAATAATAGAGAAAAAAATGGCATTACCGTTTCCACTGCAGCACATTTGCAGATTTTAAGGTAGAATTATCAAAAAACTGGGACCATTTGAAAAGGCAAATTGGGAGATCTGTTGGTTAATTTTCTTGGTAGACACAAAATGCTGGAGTAACTCAGCGGGTCAGGCAGCATCTCAGGAGAGAAGGAATGGGTGACGTTTCGGGTCGAGGCCCTTCTTCAGGCTGATGTCAGGGGAGGAGGTGGGACAAAGATAGAATGTAGTCGGAGACAGTAAGACTAGAGGTCGACCTGGGAAGGGGGAGGGGATAGAGAGGGAAAGCAAGGACTATCTGAAGTTAGAGATGTCAATATTCATACCGCTGAGGTGTAAACTACCCAAGCGAAATATGAGGTGCTGTTCCTCTAATTTACGCTGGGCTTCACTCTGACAATGGAGGAGGCCCAGGACAGAAAGGTCAGATTGGGAATGGGAGGGGGATTTGAAGTGCTGAGCCACCGGGAGATCAAGTAGGTTAAAGTAGGATGGACTGAGCGGAGATGTTTAGTGCAACGATCGCCGAGCCTGCGCTTGGTCTCGCCGATGTAGTGAAGTTGACACCTGGAACAGCGGATACAGTAGAAGAGGTTGGAGGAGGTGCAGGAGAACCGCTGCCTCACCTGGAAAGACTGTTTGGGTCCTTGGATGGAGTCGAGGGGGGAGGTAAAGGGACAGGTTAATTATTAATTGTTAATTATTAATAATTGTTAATTTTCTAGGCTTTGTAATTACAAAGGTTGATACATCCAGTAATTTGTGCCATGTATGGCACAACTTGGATCATGCAGTTCTCTTCAACTATTCCTAAAATGAGCACAAACAAAAAAAAAGGCTGCCTACGCAAGGTTTTTCCTTGCCTTTTGCTCTTGTGGTTATGCCAAACTGGCTTCATTAATCATCCCAATAATTTATTTCTCAATCTTTAAATTTGGCCGAATCTAATCAAAAATGATAAATGCACTCACAATTAAAATAATTAAAGACACAAAGTGTTGCAGTAACTCATCGGGTTAGCAGCATCTCTGGAGAAGATAAATAGGTGACGTTTCAGATTGGGACACTTCTTCAGACTGACTGTGGGAGAGGGGAAGGGGAAGGAAGCTGGAAGAGAGGAGGGGCAGGACCAAGCCTGGCAAGTAATAGGAGGATACAGGCGAGGGGGTATGGATGGCAACCATGGCAGATGATTGGACAGAGGCCTGAGATGAAAAGGCGTAAGGTGTGAGACAAAAGGATTGAAGAGTCATGACTTGTATTAATAGAGGAAGCAAAGCAGGTGGAAGGGGAGTGGATGGGAGTAATAGGTGGCAGGCTGACCTCTGCCATGCTGAGGCCTCCTCAGACACCTCCTCATACCTACTACCCCTTGACTATGATCCCATAGACCATCATCTCCCAGACTGTTTCCAATCTCATCACCTCTGGCAATGTTCCCTCCACAGCCTCCAACCTTATTGTTCCCCAGCCTCGCACTGCCAGCTGTCTCCTTCCCAAAATCCACAAACGGATCTGGCAGACCCATTGTTTCTGCCTGCTCCTGCCCAACAGAACTAATCTCCAAATACATTGATTTCATCCTATTGCCACCCCCCCCTCACTCCCCATCCAGTTCCTAACGACTTACATCCAAGACTTACATTCAATAACTTTCAATTTCTAGACCCCCATTGCCTCATCTTTACCATGGCCATCCAGTCTCTTTACACCTCCATCCCCCACCAGGAAGGTCTCAAGGCCTTCTAGTTCCTTCTTGTACAGATATCTATCAATTTCTCTCTACTAACACTCTCCTCTGCCAAGTGGAACTAGTCCTCACCATCAAAAACTTCCCTTTTGACTCCTCTCACTTTCTTCAAGTTAAAGGTGTAGAAATGGGCACTTGCCTGGGCCCCCAGTTATGCCAGCCTTTCTGTTGGTTACATTGAACAGTCCATGTTCCAGGTGAACACTGATCCTAATCCCCAACTCTTTCACAGCTACATCAACGCCTGCTTGATTTCTAATTCTAGGGAAAGGTCATCTACTTGAAACGTACAATCTCTCTCTATGGTTTGATTTGATGGGTCTTTCCAGGATTTTCTGTTTTTATTTCATTTGCAGAATCTGTAGGGTTTTTTTACTATTAAAAATTTGATATTTATTCTCTCTCACACATAAAGCAATCAATGGGAATTCTACACAAATGAAATATTCGATAATTAATAAAACCATATGTTTCAATTAATCAATAGGTTGGTATTAAGATGAATATTATTCTCCATAACATACGCTGATATTTAAGATAAAACTAGTAGTTTCCCTATAAAGTGTGAAAAATCAAAAAGATTTGTTGATTTCCAAATCGCAATGGTTTTGAAATATTCCATACCTAGTTACTGATACGACTTCAAATCTTCAGACTAGTAGGCTGACTCCAACAAATAATTGTAAAATATATATACAGAACATTTGCCATTAACCCTCCATCTAGCACCATCTGCCTGCCGCCAAGACCTGAAAAAAAATGTTTTCACACTTGCTATCTGTGAACTAGTATTGTTCAATTCTAATCATTTTGGGCAGTACTTCAGAGTCAAATATCCCACACTAATTACACATCTGAGGAACTGGCATGGGTGAGTGGATTATTACTGAGTAAGTGATGTCAGATAGTGATGTTGGTGACATTTTCTGTCAAGTTGCTGATGATTGGGAGTAGATTTTTAGTCAATAATTCCAAGGTTGATCTTTGCAATTTTTCAGTGCATTTGACCGAAAGTGCAAAAATGACTCATTAAACAATTAAACTAACACTTGCCCAATTCATTCTTGAAAGTAAGTTGAGAGGTGCAAAGAGAACTAAAATAACAATATTGAGGAAATGATTTCAAGCAATTAAAATAGAATTAAATACAGTATGCTACAAAAGGATTAGATCAACCAGAATAATCATAGGCAAGAGTAAACTATAGTATACTACAAGTATTTCACAATATAATGCAAGTATTTCATTATACAAGTATTGACGGCAATGGTGGAAGTGCATTATTCAAGCCCCTGTCCCACTTAGGCGATTTTTTAGGTGACTACAGGCGACTAGGCTGTCACCACACGGTCGCCGGGGTGTTGCCTGTATGGTCGTGAATAGTCTCCAAAGAGTCGTTGCATTTTTCTGGTCACCACTGGATTTTGAAAAGTTTAAAATATTTCGGCGACTGTTGGTTTGACGCCAATGATCGTAGGTTGACGTCTCCTGACGTAGGTGCTGTCGTAGGTTGTCGCCAGGTGATGTAGGTTGTCGCTGGAGCTGACTTCGGTGAATCCCATTGGCGACTACCTACGTCAACCAACGTCGACCGGCGACAGGTACCGGCGTCAAAACCGGAGGCGAAAATGACATGAATTGACTCCAGTTATTGCCGACAGTGTCATAGATTGTCACGGGTAGACGTAGGTTGACTTCAGTTGTCGTAGGTTGTCGCCTGTGTGGTCGTAGATTGTCGTAGGCGTGGTCGTAGGTGGACGCCCTAAGTCGCGGTGATTGGGTTGTCGGTAGCTTACCGCAGCTTGACTTCGACTAGGTGGGTAGGTTGTTGTAGCTTGTCGTCGACATTGTCGTAGGGGGGGTCCAGTCGCCGTTTTTTCGCCGACCTGCTACGACTCTGACAGTCGCCGGCAGTCGCCTAAAAAATCTCCTAAGTGGGACAGGCTCTTAACTGTCAGAAATGCAACTAACACCTCCTACTGATCTAAATATTTCAACTCCCCCTCCCAGTCTGACCTTTCTGTCATGGGCTTCCTCCAGTGCCATAGTGAGGCCCACCGGAAATTGGAGGAGCAGCACCTCATTTTTTCGCTTGGGCAGCTTGCAGCCCTGCGGTATGAACATTGACTTCTCCAAATTTAGATAGTTCTTCTGTCCCTCTCTTCCCCTCCCCCTTCCCAGTTCTCCCTCTATCTAACTGCCTCCACCTATATCCTTCCTTTGTCCCACCCCCCTGACATCAGTCTGAAGAAGGGTCTCGACCCGAAACGTCACCCATTCCTTCTCTCCCGAGATGCTGCCTGACCTGCTGAGTTACTCCAGCATTTTGTGAATAAATACCTTCGATTTGTACCAGCAGCTGGAGTTATTTTCTTACACTACAATATTTTTGGAACCAAATTGCAATTTCAGATGATTTAACAAGTACCATTAGAAAAAGTCAGTTGCCACAATATACATAAACAAAACCATATTTTAAAAAAATTACTATTTGATTATTCTTACCACTTCAGTGGGTCTGTAGTACTTGGGATCCACTTTTATATGCACCTGGTTAGTTTCCTTACACCTGCCCACTTCATCTCTACCTTGACCTTCCCAGCTGGAAAAAAAGAAAAAGCCATAGTTTTAACAATAAAACACATTCTTATTACATTATGAAATTCTCATATGTACACATGGACAGACATAATATGGATTCAGAGCGTTTCCCACAACCACTGGCGAGATGGTAGGGAAAGATATGTCAAAAATTTTATGGTGTACAAAGCAGGATTATTGGAAATGCATCAAGAGATTACAATCGATTGGGAAGACTGATAAATCAAATCAAATTGATGATTTCCTTCCAGAAATATATTTCAGACAAATATATTTTGTCTGAAAAATAGTGGGGGGGGAGTGATCTGGGTAAAATAAGTATGTTGGAAGTAGGATCAATATGGGAAAACATAGAAACATAGAAAATAGGTGCAGGAGTAGGCCATTCGGCCATTCAATATGATCATGGCTGATCATCCAACTCAGTATCCCGTACCTGCCTTCTCTCCATACCCCCTAATCCCTTTAGCCACAAGGGCCACATCTAACTCCCTCTTAAATATAGCCAATGAACTGGCCTCAACTACCTTCTGTGGCAGAGAATTCCACAAATTTACCACTCTCTGTGTGAAAAAAAACGTTCTCATCTCGGTCCTAAAAGACTTCCCCCTTATCCTTAAACTGTGACCCCTTGTTCTGGACTTCACTGAAAGAGGTTGGATCAGGATTGTCAGGGTTGTCAGACGAAATGGTAGAGGGGTTGAGGCAGGATGTCGTGAGAGTGTGTAGGAAAGAACTGCAGATGCTGGTTTAAATCAAAGGTAGACACAAAATGCTGGAGTAACTCAGCGGGACAGACAGCATCTCTGGAGAGAAGGAATGTTGTGAGAGAGGTCAGGGTAGGATAAGAAAATAACTGCAGATGCTGGTACAAATCGATTTATTCACAAAATGCTGGAGTAACTCAGCAGGTCAGGCAGCATCTCGGGAGAGAAGGAATGGGTGACGTTTCGGGTCGAGACCCTTCTTCAGGGTAGGAGATGGTTAGGGTTGGAGCAAGTGTCTCTTGCCATAGCTATAGAAAATGGGTCAGTATACAGAATGGTGTCAGGTCAGCAAATTATTTATTGGGCTCAGAATAAAAGAGCTTCACAGCACTGAAACAGGCACTCCAGCCCATCACAGCCATGGTAACTATATTGCCCATCTGCACTAACCCTAGTTGTGTCAATATGCCCGTATCTGTCTATGCTTTGCCTAATCAAGTGCCTGAATGGCTCTTAAATCTAATGATTGAATCTGATTCCATCACCTCCATCAGTGACGAGTTCCAAATATCAACTTCTCTCTGAGTTAAAAAAAACTTGCTTCTTACGTCTCCTTTAAAACTCCTTCTTCTCACCATAATTCTATGCCCTCTGTTTTTAATACTCCTGCCATGGGGGAAAAAAATCTATCTTTTCTATACCTCTCATAATATTAATAACTCACTCTCCAGCCACATTTGTTCCAGGAAAAAGACCAAGCACTGTCTATTCAATCTCTCCTTATAAACAAAGTCCCTCAAACCAAAGAGACATCTAGGTGCATCACCTCTGCACCTTCTGCAGTGCACTCATATCCTTGCTGGTGAGATGCAGGGGTGACCCAGGAGGGAAACCATCTGCCATACGATTCCGAAAAAATCCCTGATTTTACTTTAAGTTTTATATTTCCGGCAAATCAAATTGCACACTGCATTCAAACTTGGCACTCCGTGATCCAATTTCTAGGCATTATTTTTAAAGCACTGCAGCTGCAGCTGTGAATTCTCAACATAATTATACTACACAAATATATATAAATACAATCTCTGCAACAGTCTTTGAAAATTAAGAATGTCTTCCTGGCAAACTTCATTATCCATTCAAAACAAAATGAAAGATTGTTAAAAAAATTGTAACATAAATTACCTTTAAAATGGCAGTTTTTGAGGCAAGCAAAGCTGCTATAAGATTGAGGGAACTCTCAAAAACAGCAAACTAATCATTAAAACATATTAATATCTAATGAGTTTTCTAAATATTTAACTGGTGGGGGGAAATATGACATCTAAATAGGATTAAGCTAAAAGCTGAAATACCACAAATAAACTTTAAAAATAAATATATTTTATATTATGATGTAGATTTTATACTGTATGGAATTTCAAAATAATCATGAGCGAATGATAATCTTTTTTAGAGTTTGGCTTTGTGACAATAAATATGGCTTAATACTGCATTAAAATGCATCACACCTCATGTAATGAAGCATACATTTGTCTGGATATAATCAGCATCAATACCTCTGGATGTCAACATTAAACTATGCATCTGTGTGCAGTTGATACCTTTGCCAGATTTCCTCTATTGTAATGGTGAAAGCTGATATCTTCATAGGTATTTCTCGTTGCAAATGCCAAAACGTGATCAGTTAGTTACTGATCAGAAAGATAAAGTGCACATTCTGATGTTACTTGTAACTTTTCACGAGAAAGAGACAGACGGACAGAGAACCAAAGAAAACTGACATCTGATATAAGAGAAAGTGACAGAAATATCAATAGAATGATGCAAGGTATAGGTGAAAGTATTAACATTCTTTCCAACTTACTAAGTGTATTGCCACATGAAATATCTAAGAAGTCTGACAGCTTACTAAATAATCTGCGCAAAAACGATTACAATCATTTCTGAAAATAGTGAATAGTTCAAAGCTAAATGATCCAGTTCCAGGTGTCGCAATGATGATACAGCACCAGTGATCACCATCCTGCTCATCCCCTGAAGACCGGAGAACAGATGAGGGGGGAGCCACTGGAGATGTCGGACTTGAGGAGCAAGGGTCGGTAGGAGGGTGAACTGGGGTAATGGCTCCAGCGCCTTCAAGATCGGGAGCCGCTCCAATACACTGAGCACCTGGGCGGACCAGACCTTGGACTGTGGAAATGGCACCAAAACATGGCAATGCTGACATGAGTAAGTATGCAAAAAGAATTTCACTGTACAGTTGCACATGTGACAAATAAAGCACCATTGGAACATTAGAAGTTTTCTGATAAGTCGATGCTCGCAATTGAAACGGTGTGTAAACATTTGTTTATTGATGTAAAATCACCATTATTCACATGTTGACTATACTGCATCTGAGGGAAAGGATTCTGCATTCTGACAGGGTTCAGAAAGTATAATGAATGTTATACATTAAGAAAATGGAAACAAAAATGGAAGGTGTGCTAAGTTGAGGCATGGGTAATGTTGAGACTTGGTCTGTATCGACTAAAAGTAAAAAATATCAAACTATGGAATCTAGTTTAGTTTGGTTTAATTTATTGTCATGTGCACCGACATACAGTGAAAAGCTTTTGTTGTGTGCTAACCAGTCAGCGGAAATACATAATTACAATCGACCCATTCAATCTACAATTGAAGTAAGCAAAGCAAAACACATAAAAGCATGAGTAGAGAGTTCAGAATCTACAAGGAATGATGATAATTTGTTTCTACAGGAAATGTGTCATTTTTGAAATTGAAAGTGAAGTGTGGTCATTACTATTATATTATTTGGTAATTAATAATTATAGGCATCAAAAACAAGAGAAGATAGGAAAGAAATAAAGCAACAGCTTTGAGAGTTGTGAAAATACATAAAATGTTAACCAGCAAGACTTGAGATACTTTCCTAGTAACTGAGTAAAAAAAAAAAAAATTGAGGAGGATTTCATGTTCCAAAAAATAGTGCACGATTGCTTCTTGATTAATTTTGCACAATCGGCACCTTTCTTGATTCGTGAGAGTCAAGAGTGTTTTATTGTGTATTATTGTGTATTTATTGAGTAATAATTCAGATATTTTGGGACCTGTTAGAATTAGGGGAGCACATAGAAATCAATATTTGCAACAGAATTAGATAGTCGCATTTATCACACGGATGTAAAGCTGCCTCTCCTATTGTCTTTTAACCCAAATTAATATTAATAGGTCAAACAAAAATTCATGCTTTTATGTGTTTTGCTTTGCTTACTTCAATTGTAGATTGAATGGGTCGATTGTAATTATGTATTTCCGCTGACTGGTTAGCACACAACAAAAGCTTATTGCACATGACAATAAATTAAACCAAACTAAACTAGATTCCATAGTTTGATATTTTTTACTTTTAGTTGATACAGACCAAATCTCAACATTACCCGTGCCTCAACTTAGCACACCTTCCATTTTTGTTTCCATTTTCTTAACGTATAACATTCATTATACTTTCTGAGCCCTGTCAGAATGCAGAATCCTTTCCCTCAGATGCAGTATAGTCAACATGTGAATAATGGTGATTTTACATCAATAAACAAATGTTTACACACCGTTTCAATTGCGAGCATCGACTTATCAGAAAACTTCTAATGTTCCAATGGTGCTTTATTTGTAATAAAAAATGGTAATTCAACTACACTTTTACTTTGCATATCTACTGCATAAAAATGTTAAGAAAATGTTGGCAAGGACAGTCAAAATGCATTCAGTTATTTTAGGTGGATTTTGATTATCTGCACAAATAATAAGGGAGTTACATTTTCCATCCTTTACGAAATTATTTAGAAATCTCAAATTATCCTTATTAGATGTTTTTTAAAGCCAGTTTAGCAAATTGAAATGTTCCTCATTTATTTGAAAAGAGATCAGTAAACAATGGTTCACCTTACAAAATACTACTCAGATTCAGATCAGTTATATGCATTATACACCTGGGTGCAATGAAACTCCTTGTTCACACGAAGGTCATGGAGTAAACAGTTTACATGGTAATGATAGGCACAACAATAAATACAAAGACAAATGCAAAACAGCACAATTCTTCAAAGATTGTAGTGCAATCTAAATTAGCGCAAAAGAAAACAAATACAGTCGTTTATAACAAACTCCCCTTGTGTCATGACAAAAAAACCCACTGGCGGTACTTTTTCTGAAACCACAGAATCCAAATCAATGAGCCATTAAATATGCAGTTTACCAGGGAGTACAAATACCTTGGAGTGTACCTGGACAATAAACTGGACTGGTCCAGGAATGCTGAGGTCCTGTACAAGAAACGACAGAGCTGGCTGTACTTTTTGAGAGGGCTCCGTTCCTTCAACATCTGCAGTAAGATGCTGCAGATGTTCTACCAATTGGTAGAATGTCTGCAGTAAGATGCTGCAGATGTTCTACCAATTGGTAGTAGCCAGTGCCATCTTCTTTGCTGCCATGTGCTGGGGCAGCAGGGCGAAGGCTGCGGACGCCAATAGGATCAACAAACTCATTAGGAAGGCAGGTTCCATTCTGGGGGCGAGTTGGATTCATGGGTGGTGGGCTTGGAGGGGAGGATGCACCTCAAACTGCAGAGCCTCCTGGACAATACAGCTCACCCCCTCCATGACACACTGGTCAACCTGAGGAGTACTTTCAGCAACAGACTGGTTCCACCAAGATGTAGGACAGAACGTCACAGGAGATCCTTCTTCCCTGTGGCTATCAAACTTTACAACTCCTCCCCATTCTGCCATGGGGTAGACTGAGACTGACTCCCCCCAATCTTTGCACATCCCCCAAGCCTTTCCACCCGTCACTTTAATTTCATGTTTCATGTATTTTTTGTTTTGTGTATTTTGTGTTTTTATGACTGTTGGCAGATCAATTTCCCTCCTGGGATAAATAAAGTTCTATCGTATCGTATTGTATATACAATTGATTACTATTAAAACACATAGTATGTACGATAATACCATGATAAGTGCTCAGCCAAGAAAACTAAGCCCAAAGCCAAAGTAATATCTGAACTGCTTATACACACTTATGCTAAGATCAATAATTAACTCCATATGCAATAATATACTATCTACATGTTAACAAGCACACAAAAACTGATCGTGTAGATGCAAGTACATCATTGGGGTTATCAAGTGGGCACCGTCCTTCACTGGCGTTTCATTGAGTTAGGCCCATGACACCTCAGGAAGGCTCATTTATGTTCAGTTATCAAGGGAAATTAAACGAAAGTGGGAAAATGGACCTGTGAGAAAGATGAACCATGATTTAATTCACTTTAAAAGACTCGGGAAGTTGAACAGTAGACTTTTTCAAGTCTGAACATTGCTGGCATTTATCAACCACTCCTTGTTTTCTTCAGAAGAATGCAGTGAGCTGGGTCCTTGAACCACACAGCGGCCCTTCTGGTGAATTTACTTCCACGATATTGTTGGGGAAGATCTTCCAAGGTTCACATCCAACAATCATGAAGGAATTGCTATTTTTTTCCAAAAAATAAGTTGGTGGGTGATGGGATGATGTTCTCATGCACCCGAAGCCCTGTCCTTCTTGAATGTTTGAGCATGGGTTTGGAAGGGATTGTTTTAGATAACTAAGTGAAAAACTGCTGTGCATGGTGGTATGGACTAGTTATGCTATGTAAATGGTCGAAAGGTCTTGGAATGAGTACTCAGCCTCTGAACTGCTCTTGTATCTGCAGCTTTATGCAGGTGGTCTTGTTGAGTCTCTGGTTCAACAATGACCTTGGATGTTAATGGTGGAGGGACAGTATTGAGTAAAATTGGTCCAAGTAATGTCCATGAGGTTAATTTTCCATTTCCTGAGACTCCAGTGCATTTGAAAATCCTTCTATAGGATCGCAAGCAAATATGGCATTGTATAGTTTTAGTTTGGAGATAGACACACCCTTTGACCCACCAAATCCACACCAAGTATCGATCACCCATGTTCTATGTTACCCATTTTCGCATTCACTCCCTACACACGAAGGACAATTTACAGAAATGAATTAACTTACAAAGCCCCGCATTTTTGGGACTTGAGAGGAAACGTGGGAGCGTGCAGCGTAGGTTTACTAGGTTAATTCCCGGAATGGCGGGACTATCATATGTTGAAAGACTGGAGCAACTAGGCTTGTATACACTGGAATTTAGAAGGATGAGAGGAGATCTTATGGAAACGTATAAGATTATTAAGGGGTTGGACACGTTAGAGGCAGGAAACATGTTCCCAATGTTGGGGGAGTCCAGAACAAGGGGCCACAGTTTAAGAATAAGGGGTAGGCCATTTAGAACTGAGATGAGGAAAACTTTTTCAGTCAGAGAGTTGTAAATCTGTGGAATTCTCTGCCTCAGAAGGCAGTGGAGGCCAATTCTCTGAATGCATTCAAGAGAGAGCTGGATAGAGCTCTTAAGGATAGCGGAGTCAGGGGGTATGGGGAGAAGGCAGGAACGGGGTACTGATTGAGAATGATCAGCCATGATCACATTGAATGGCAGTGCTGGCTCGAAGGGCCGAATGGCCTCCTCCTGCACCTATTGTCTATTGTCTATTTTCTATTGTCTAAACCAAAGCTCCAGGGTGAAACCCATGCAGTCACGGGGAGAACGTCTAAACTACACACAGTCAACATCCAAGGTCAGGATTGAACCCAGGCCTCTGGCGCTGTGAGGCAGCAGTTCTACCAGCTGCATCACAGTGCTTCCCATAACGGGATGTGAGTGTCTCAGCAGCACATACCATACTGCCAGTGCTGGCCAGATGAAGTGCTTTCTCCCATTCTCTCCTACATATGCTGTTCTCGGACACTTGGGAAGTAACAGTGGTCAATCACAAAACTATTCTGCATGCGCACATTTTTCTGTTGTTCCAGCTGCCGTGGAAACTACCCTGAAACATAAACAGAACCGCTTTCACCGCACCAAGGTCTAAAATTACAACGGTTAGGATGATGATTAGTTCTTAGGAAATTCCATTAAAACCACTGGCCTTTTATCCAGGAAGAGGAGGGCAGAAAGTCCTCGCCAGGGATCAAATGTTTGAGATCAGAGGAGGAATTATGCACCATGCAAATAATTAAGGATACGTATAGTTCTAAGGCAGTTTGAGAAGTCTTAAAGTACCAGGTACTTCAACGTGAACACAACTCTAATAACAAGGGGGTGAAAATTAGGTGAAGGTCTTTAATTTCCAATATTATTAGGTTGGCTACATCAGAAAAGTCTCCTAGAAAACCACTTAATTAGCCTCATTGGTTTTTGCATTGCTCTATTAAACGCATTCCAGACAATCCGTGATTTCTTCTATAAACGAAAAAATAATAAACTCTGTTCTAAGATTTAACGAGTGAATAATTTGGAGAAAATTTGCTAAGAAACAGGTGCTATGAATTCAAGAATAGGAGAAGTGGTTAGAATGAACGCCACATGGAAATTGGAACAGTTGGAAACCACTCAGGGCGGTAGTCGCTCATCATTTTTGCATGTATTACTTACAGGATGGTAAGTTTGTTTTAAATAGGAGGTGGAGGAGCTGACACCGTGGAAAGATTAGGGTGGAGAGGAGGAGTGATGACAGATGAGGGAAACTGGCAGGATGCTGTAGAACGGTGAAGGGAGAAATCACATGTGGGCCACAGATGCAATTAATGCAATTAATTGGCTGGCAATCTGATGTGAATGTGAATGGCACTTTTTAAAAGGAATATATTTCCTGGACAGATAAGGAGTGGCAGAAAACTAGCGTGACTGAAACAAAGCTGGGAAAATGAGCCAGAAGTTGTCTACCATTATTAATGCTGATAAAATAATCTCTTTTAGGCAGGATGCTGAGATATACCTTGAGTTCCAGATTGATATAAATTGCTGCCACGAACTTCCCAAAAATTTGGGTCTTGCTGAGACTGTCGAGGATTTACAACACAATTACAGAGGAACAGTACAGAAATTAAGGGCTGATATTGAAGGTGCCACTAATAAAATTAGCGATAGTCTTGACATAAAACACAGCTGTGGAGACCGAGAGAATGAACGGTTAGATCTATGAGATTCACCCCTACAGAAATTGGTCTGAGAGGCTCGTAAATCATTCTTCTATTTCTTTTAACCTACTTTTATTCAAGTCAAGCCAAAGCTCGTCCCTCTGTTCTTGTTTTAATTGCGATCTCTCAGCATTTTGCTGAGACCATTCATTTTGCAACTCCCTGGTTCAATCATCAGTTCCCACCAATCACCAAAGTGAAGGCACTTTCTATTACAACTACACCCAAAGAGTCTTTCCAGGTGAAACAGGTGAATTATTTGCGCTACTTTCAAACAGGTGTACTGCATGTGGCATTCACAATGTAGTTGTACCAACCAATGCAGTTTGGGTGACCACTTTGCAGAGAATCCGCATTCTGTTTGCAGGCACAAACCTTAGCCTCTTGTAGCCTCACTCTTTAATTCCTCATCTTACTTTCACTGACCGATCAGTGCATGGCCTCCTGCACAGTAACAATGAGGTCTGAGTCAGACTTGAAGGGCAGTACCGCATCTGCTGGCTGATCACAATGCAGCCTTCTGGACCTAATATTGAATTCTACAACTTCAAGTAGCTTGATTTTTGTCTGTAATAGTTGCCCATCCTTAATATTGGTTCAGCCAGTTTTGTTTCTTTTTCCTTCTTTTTTTCCCCACTCTAGGAGTGGAGGACCTGCCAGTCAGTCATGTATTCCTACTCTGCATTTCACAAAGGTGGAATTGTGGCACGGTGGCGCAGCGATAGAGTTGCTGCCTTACAGCGCCAGAGACCTAGGTTCGATCCTGACTATGGGCGCTTGTCTGTACGGAGTTTGTACGTTCTCTCCGTGGGTTTTCTCCGGGATCTCCGGTTTCCTCCACACTCCAAAGACGTACAGGTTTGTAGGCTAATTGGCTTGGTAGAATTGTAAAATTGTCCCTATTGTGGGATAGAGCTGGAATGCGGTGATCGTCGGTGGGCACGAACTCGGTGGGCCATAGGGCCTGTTTCCGTGCTGTATCTCTAAACTAAACTAACAATACTCCTACAGTACATTCTTTTGCCTGTGTTTTTTTGTATATGAAGGAGTACTTTAGTGAATGAATATTTTATTCTCACATGTAACAAGTCACAGTGAAATTCTTTGCTTGCATACCCAAGGAATGCAAATAGTCGCCACATAGAGGGCGCTTACAAAGTTACAAAGTACCCTCGGGCCAGGTCCCCATTTCTTCTCAACCCCCTCTCCCGCCCCCTCCCTACGACGATTCCTCCCTTGTCCATTGTTCTACCCCTCCCTCACAGGTCCATGTTTGTGTTCCCATTCTCCAGCTGCTCCCATTCACTCATTGACCAGAAAAACTAGTTTATGGTCACCTGGCTCTTAGTCTATCAGAAACATCCTCCTCTCCCACCCTTCCTGCAGCTTAATCTGAATCTGAATCTGAATCTGAATTACCTTTATTGTCATTCAAAATGAATTGAACGAAAATCATTTGCCACGCAGCCACAACAGTACAGAGTAAAAGACACAAGACACACAATTTTAACACAAACATCCATCACAGTGACTCCTCCAGACACCCCTTCACTGTGATGGAAGGCAAAAAAGATTCTTCTCGCTTTCCCCATGCTTCTCCCACGGACAGATAGTTCGACTTCTGCCGAGGCGACCAAGGCTCCACTTGTACCCTTCAAGTTCAGAGTTATTAAAAATGTTAGTCTTAAGGAGACTCACGCAAGGAGATGGAAGGTCTCGCGGCCGAGCCGTACCGAGGGAAGAAAAGTCCTGCGGCCGAGCCACGCCGGGCGATGGAAGGCCCCGCGGCCGAGCCGCGCGGGGTGATGAAAAGTCCCGCGGCTCAGCCGCGTGGGGCGATGGAAGGCCCCGCGGCTGAGCTTTTGTCTCCTTCCCACTTCTGACCTGGCTCTATTTCTCTTCCCACAGATGTGGCCCGATTTGCCAATTATTTCCCACATTTTCTATTTTTAATTTAGATTTCCAGCATTTGACTTTCAATGTTAGAAGTAGTGAACCTGGTTCATATTTCTTGCTTGCTACATCTTCCGCTGGAGCAAACTGCACAATTATTTAGAATCAATTGAGATAGAAAAGATGGAGTAGATGTGAATCAGAAACAAAAGGAATAACCAGAAAATAACTGTGCAGAACTTGCTCAAACCAATCTTGAATGACTAATCAGTTCTAAAATTGGGTCTGTTATTGTTTACTTTCAGCAACTCAGTGAAAATGTTACATTCAAAAGAAAAATCAAACTGCAAATAGGAATGGACCCTCAGACATTGTTAGTGTTTCTGCCTCCAAATTAGATGTGGGATTGAACTCCACCCCAAGAATAGAGCAGATGGGCAGCATGGTGTTTGTCTCAGAAGACTGGGCTGAAATCCATGTACTCAGAAGTGTACTAGATGTTCTGAGGTTGGCTGAGAGGTGACCATGTGAAATGAGGGACACCGTGTTCCTGGGTTGATGTGTCCAGATTGAGCTATTGGTGGAATGGGCCGCTGGAGGCCCTGAAATAGCCTTGGGCTCAATTAGAACTTGCACTAAGTGGCCAACTGTAGAGATCAGATGCAGCAGCACGGAGCAGTGGAGGAGGCCATTAACAACATTGCCTGGCCAGGCCGGTCCTACAACAATTTAGTCCCACCACCAGGGCAACGGGCCTTTATGGCCAAGTTAAGACTAACATTTTTAATAACTCTGAACTTGAAGGGTACAAGTGGCACCGCAAAAGTGGTGACCCTTATGTCCTAACTCTATGCAATCTCTTACTATTATTCTCTTGTTCTTAAGTATGAATATACCAATGTATGGTATGCAAAGGAGGAATTTCACAGTACCTAGTTAGATATGACAATAGAGTACCATTGAACCATTGATGAAACTCCTAGTACTATGGGAGGGACTGGAACTCCATCCTCATTGTGAACAGGTTTTATTTTGCTTCCCAGTAATATATCTTAGCAGAAAAGAAACAATTCTCACATGCAGATATATCACATCCAGCTTATTGTATCTCACTTTCTCAACCCTTATATGACCCTAAACTGAAGGACTAATTGTCAAGACTGCAAGCAGATTTGATTTGAATGTTACAAAAGTAAAATGCGATGTATGGGAAATCTTGGAAAATACTTGTGTGGGCAGGTGCATCAATATACATATAATGCAGTTCATGTTTTAAATCAACTTCTTTGAACAAAACATATTGAAATCATCTGTTGCTGTCACCACCGATGCTGCTAGACCTTCTACATAATTACAGCATTTTCTATTTTGGTTGAACCATTGAAACAATTAAACCCTTAGTCTTTAGTTTCTGCCATAGACTTCAATTTCTCTTCCTACTCACTGTCTAAACCAGACCCAGACATTCTTACATTTGTTGCTTTGTTGCAGGTTGTACTGAGTTGTTGACCCCGCATCAAACAAATTGCATATTCCAAACTAAATATTCTTGCATGAAATTAATTTTTTCTCATTTAGTACATTGATATTTTATACAATGGTATCTTGGTCATCTGATAAATCCATCATCTATGATCTGTACAGTACAAAGTTCCTTCACACATCATATTTTAACTTCTGGTCATTGGTTTTAAATCCCTCCATGGATTTTACCTGTGTCCATGACTGCACCTAGCCACATATCAGCACCCTTACCCAACCATAAGCCCGTTCTTTCTCTTAAATTTTGTTCCTCATCTTAACCTGGATCCTACATTTGTTCTTCCTTTTGTGCTGAACCATGTTATTGTATTCTCTCCATCTATTGCTCTGTTTTTCTCTTTTCTCTATGATATTCTGTAGACAACATCCTTTCTGACCAAAGTTTGCTTTGCATTTCTCAGTGTCTTCCTTGGCTTAACATTCATTTCCTTCATGTCTCCTTTTTCCACATTCAAGTCAAACTGTGTATGCATCACTATTTTTGGTGAATCCATTGGATGTCCAAAATGGTTTTCAGCTTCATGTTCAGGAATTACAACACTTTTTTCCTTTATTTACAATGTAATTTGCACTTATATTTCAAATCCAATTGATTGACCAATGTGCATTTTGTCCAACTCATTTTGTAGATCCTATGCTGGATCCACCTACCACAGGTAGTCAAGTCTCACTCTCTTGTTTCCCCTCCATGCCTAATTGCATGATAGAGGAGGCATTTCTTCGATAATAGCAGTCTGATTTCTGGGTTGAATCTGTAATAGACTTTTTTTCTTAAATTGTTCCCAAAAGCTTGGGTGTGCTGAGGAAGAATCTATGAAATTTCAGCTTATACAATACATATCAAGGCAGCGCAGTGCACAGCGGTACAGTTGCTACCTCACAGCGCCAGAGCTCCAGGGTCAATCCTGACTATAGTTGCTGTTTGCACAGAGTTTGTACCTTCTCCCCGTGACCGCGTGAGTTTTCCCCAGGTGCTCCGGTTTCCTCCCACACTCCAAAGACGAAAAGGAATGTAGGTTGATTGGCTTCTGTACAAATTGTAAATTGTCCCTAGTTTATATGATTGTGCTGGAATACAGGGATTGCTGGTCGGTGGGGACTTGGTAGGCCAAAGGGCCTGTTTCTGTGCTGTATTTCTAAACTAAACTAAACAATGTTGAAATAAGAGAGACAGAGGATACGGTATATTCTCAATATATTACACGCTATTTTAGATTGGTTGTAACTACCACATTTATAGTGCATTTTCAACTTTAACAGGGTAACCAACACTTGGTTACTTCGCAGTGCAGCAGCTGGAGATTAAATAGATCATGTCACACTTCATTAAATCTGCCGTTTGCATAGTGTCTGCTACTTATCAATTTGAATGCAGAATTTTGCTATAACTAGGAATGATTTAGTGACATAAGATTATATTTTGAAAAGTTGTAAAAGAATGCCACACCCACTGAGAAAATCCACAAAGACTCGCCAGCATTCAATAAAGCACGGACCACAACACGAAAGTGGGTTTACAACATGAAAACAAAAAAGACAATACACAATACACAGCAATGAACTCATAGTCTAACTCAAATATCTATTAGAGTAACATTTTGTATTGACAACTCCTTTTGCGTTCCAACCCTCCAACCCTTTAGTTTTAAATTTTTAGTGCTTTATCATTTTATTATTGAAAATCAATTTATTTTTCTCACTGGTCTTAAAGGCATGATGATAGTAGGATAAAATATGCCAACCATTTTACGAAGCTATGGTTAAACAGAATTTTATTAATGACCCCTGATATGGTAAAACTGTGTTGACAATGGACATAAGCTGTAAACAAGGATATCTGGTCAAGGAGTAAATGGGAGTCATAAGTGAGTGAATTCTAAACATCATGGAGTTGTACAGAAACAGGGGCTTTGGCCCATGTCGTCCTTCTAACCAAATTGTCATCTTTAGCTAATCTCATTTGCCTGCATTTGGTCCATATTCTTCTCAAACTTTCCAATCATAGAAACATAGAAAATAGGTGCAGGTGTAGGCCATTCGGTTCTTCGAGCCAGCACCGCCGTTCAATATGATCATGGCTGATCATCCTAAATCAGTACCCTGTTCCTGCTTTTTCCCCATATCCCTTGATTCCGTTAGCCCTAAGAGCTATATCTAACTCTCTCTTGAAAACATCCCGTGAATTGGCATCCACTGCCTTCTGTGGATCCCCATATCTGTCTAAATATCTTTTAAATGTTGTAATTGTACCCACCACTACAGCTTCCAACAGCTGGGACATATATCTACCATATGAAGAAGTTGCCTTTTAGTTTCCTTTTAAATCTTTCCCCTCTTATGTTAAATGCTTCCAAGTTTTAGGTTCCCTGGGGAAAAGATAGTGACCATTCACCTTATCTATGCCACCCCATAACTGTGTACATCTCAGCCTTCTGGGGACAATAATTCCAGCCTATCCAGTCTCTCTTTCTAACGTAAGCCTTCCAGTCCAGTAATACCCCAGGAATTTTTTTTACACCCTTTCCTGTGTAATAAAAACTCTTTTGGCCAAGTATATTTTAGAATAGAATAAAACAACCTAGTTTTGGTGATCAGTGATAAATCACCACCTGATAGGAATCTGAGAAGAAGGAAACATCTTCTGATTTTGACCATAAGAGGAAGAATCCTGATGCAGCCTCTTTCACCAAATCATTCTTTTGCCCCCACAGATGCTGCTCAACCCACTGAGTTCCTCCAGCAGTCTGTTTTTTTTTGCTTTGTGACTACAATATTATTGTAATCTAAGATTTGAGAGCAAAGATAATTCACAATCCAAGATTTTACAATTAAGTAACATAAAGTTCAAATTGAGGAGAAATGAACTAGCCACAATAAACTCAGTTGAACTATGACTGGGTAAACATACAAACTGTAAGAAGCATTCAAAGCTCCATCTGGCACAGTACAAAACTAGCTGATAATTCTAAAATGTAAAAACGAGGCATATTTTGATAGGTATTCAGGTTAGCAAAAGATGTAGGGTCGTTGAAGAAAGGTCTCGACCTGAAATGTCACCTATTCCTTCTCTCCAGAGATGCTGCCTGTCCTGCTGAGTTACTCCAGCATTTTGTGTCTACCTTTAGCAAAAGATGCAAGTGACTATCATGATAAAAGAAAAACTCTTAAACTGCAAAACAAAAGTGGAAATCAGTGGACTGGAACAGCAGCAAAATGCATTGCCAAACAAAGAAGTGTGCAAAGGGAAATAAGAAAAAATAGAGGGAAGGAATATCAAAGCAAACAGCTCAAGAAAATATAAATATATAGTTTTTAAAGTGTGGTAAAGAATAATATGAGATGACTGAAGACAGATGCAGATGGAACGATAAAGAATAGGGAAAAAATAAATTTGTTTAACATATTTCATATTTATTTCATAACTATTTTCACCATGGAGATGGAGGACAAAATGCCATCGGTGATGTATTTGGTGAAGTAATTTGGTGAATTTATGTGTCAAAATGAAAATGGCAAAAATAATGGAACTCAATATAAATATATATTCAGGTGTTTGATGGTTTCCACAAAAAATCAAAAACTTACATAAATAGATGAGAATAAATTTAGTTTTCCGAAGCTCTAGAGATTTTGCATTGTGCCTTTGGATTGGAAAGTTCACAACATTCATTATTTAAGGGAGGAGGGAGAGGGGAAGAAGTCAAGTTACCTCTCAGTCCGTCACACTAAACAGTCACCCCCCACATTGACTCCATCTACACTTTACACTGTCTCAGGAAAGCAGGCAATATTTGTTTATGATATTTACGGTATGATTTGCCAAGCAGCCTGGCTGTAATGAGTATTCTGCATGCCGCGCGGTTTGGCCACTCCAGCACATTGCATCATGACAACACAAACATACAGTTAACAATTAAGAATAAAGCATGACCACATCAAAACAATAAGGATACAACATTACAGTCTAAACATGTGGGTGAAAATAAACCAGAGCAAAAAAGAGACTACAGGCTTTGGTTATTGAGTAGAACTATCACTCGTGGAAAAAAAGCTGTTTTTATGTCTGGCTGTGGCTGCTTTGACAGTCAGGAGTCGCCTTCCAGAGGGAAGAACAAGGGAAACTGTTCTACATTAGTAATATTGCCCACTTTCACTCTACCATGTCACCATTCGATATCAACTATTTCATTAACTCAACTTATCTCGCATCTTTCACAGGTTCCAATCTTCTGGCAGCTTTTCCAGCATTCCAGACTTGAAATGAAGAAAGAAAATTAGGCCTGGTGTTTAACTGTCACTAGTGTCCTTCTTTCATGAAAGGACAGAAGTTAAAAAATCCCTCCTTGGAACCACTCTACGTTTTATAGCTTGGGAGTTATTCCGAATATTATTTTAAGAGCATGTACTAATTTCAGACTAGGTTATAATTCAGATCCTGGTCATTATAATGCAATTCCATTGAGTCGAAAGATAAAAACCAGAGTTCGCACAGTACATAAAGTGTACACTGCTTATGCAGGAGAAATCAAAGTTGCAATTTGCCAGCCAAGTCTTTCAGCACACGGACAGCAAAGACTCTTAAGTAATCTCAGTGATTTTAACAACGATTAAGAAAGTTTGGACCAGGGTCAAAATTTGAAAATCCCCCAGCACAAAGAATAGGCCCACAGAGTTGCTGAGTTTCCTTTCTACGATCCTTTGCCTCCAAACATAACATGTAATCTGCCTTTCGGAGACACATATCATCAACACCCATTGAATAAGCTGCCTTAGCATAAATGGTTACAACCTTGCGAGTTACTCTCTGTTCAGCTCCCTCTGTTTGGATACATATTGCTGACACGACTACATCCTAGTTTGGGTACCTGTAATAATGTGAATGGGAGCTGTGGCAGAGTGGTAAATGTGCCTTAGACTCAGCAAAGCAACCAACGCCAAATATCTTTTTTTTGTTCCCCAAACCGTATCAGTTAATTTAATGAGCCTGAAAATTAATGAACTTGATGGACCTATGATCTACGTTCCAGACTTTGAAAGGTGTACTTATGGATATCAAGAATACACTGGATATCTCCTTCCAAAATTCTATGTTCTGGAATGATTCTGCAAATTGTGAGGTAGAATAAGTGATCCCACCTTATAAGTAAGGGAGAGTGAAAACAGGGGAATAGTAACTTCAGATCTGTACCATTGGAAAATGCTGGAATAGAAACATCAAAAATAAGTGCAGGAGTAGGCCAATCGGCCCTTCGAGCCAGCACCGCCATTCAATATGATCATGGCTGATCATCCAGAATCAGTACCCTGTTCCTGCTTTCTCCCCATTTCGCCTGATTCCGTTAGACCTAAAGCTATATCTAACTCTCTCTTGAATATATCCAGTGAATTGGCCTCCACTGTCTTCTGTGGAAGAGAATACATAATGAAGGCCAAATATTTTTAAAGTAGGGCATTATTGTGTATTTTTAAAGCAGAGATTGACAGGTTCTTGGTTAGTAAGAGTGTCAAAGGTTATGGGGAGAAGGCAGGAGAATGGGGTTGAGAGGGAAAAAATGATCAGCCATGATTGAATGGCGGAGTAGACTCGATGGGCAAATGGCCTAATTCTGCTCCTATGACATGAACTTATGATGGTTGTAAAATCATGGCGTTAAAATAATATGATTAAAGGATGTGGAATTGGAAGTAATATATCTGCAAACATATAACCTGGAATATTGGACAGTACAATTTGTTCAGCCCACAATTTGTTCAGCCCGAACATGATGCCAAGTTAAAATAATCTCCCCTGCCTGCATGTGATTCATATCCCTCTATCTCTTGCACATCCATGTACCTATCCAAAAGTTTCTTAAATGCCCTGGGTTGAGAGTTGTTCAGCAGAAGGAAAAAAGGAGCAGTAATAAAATGTCATCTCAAGTTGACAGGCCCGCAGTCATTGGGATATCATAGGTATCAGTATTTGGGCTCCAACTATTCACAACCTATTTCAATGATTTGGCTGAGGGGACCAAATATTTATTTCTGAGTTTGTCATTGATGAGAAACTAAGTGGGAATGTGAATTATGAATAGAGGCTTCAAAAGCACCAGACAATCACGTATTGCCTTTCCACTGACTGGATAGCATCCCAACAAAAACTTTTCACTGTACCTCGATACACGTGACAACAAACTAAACTGTTCAACTGAATAAACAACAAGATGAAATGTAATGTTGAATAATATATAATAATATAAAGTAATTCAATGGCAAAAGAAGGCAGGTGCTGAGTAATTTTTAACAATGTGTTGATGTTCATTGGAAACCAAATGCTCTTGTGTATAAGTAACTGAAAGCCAACATGAGATTAAAGTCAATTGTCAAAGTAACACAATTATCCATAACGGGTTTTACCAATGTTATGAAATTGATAATGAATTCTTTTCAGAAATGAAATGTGACAAAGACTGGAACCTTAGGCTTGAGCCACCATTACAGTACTGATGTAACACATCAGTAGCAAATGGGATTTGAAGCTTTGCAGATGAATTCTGACCAAGATTTATTGGGATCAATCACTGTGGGGCACTCCTGGGAGAATTTGATCCTCACGAAGCAGTGTTAGATTGGCATGCCCATCGAGCCTGAAGAAGAGTCCTGAGCTGAAACGTCACCTATCCATGTTCTCCAGAGATGCTGCCTGACCCGCTGAGTTCCTCCAGCACTTTGAGTCATTTTTTGTAAATCAGCATCTGCTGTTCCTTGTGTCCACCTTTTATTCACCTTCATCAATTAGATTACCACCTCCTTCCTAATCCTCAAGTCTGCCTTTGCACATGTTAAGGTGGGAAATTTATTGGATTTGGATTGCTTTAGTTGCTATCTGTATCATAAATATCTTTGTGAAGAATATATTATCACACATATACATTTTACTGTTCAGGGCAACAAAATAAATTATTTTATCAGCGGTACGCTCGAACCTTTCGATTTTGAAATTAATGTCACTGCATCGCAGAAGATAAAATCTTACTCCAGAACAATTTTGAATATCTCCTGGCACATAAAAAAAAATGCCTTCTTCTTATACCAATCTCAGTTCCATAAAAGCCTTCCAGACATATTAGCTAACTTAAGTTGAATGTAAACAACTCAATAAATGCTACAAAGATTTATGCATGTTTAACAGAGTCACAAGCCAAGAATGGATTAGTTTCAACATGTAGCTTGCCCAAATTAAAAGCAGTTTCTTCCTTCCCTGAAATACTTAATATTTTAATATATGGATTTTGGATGTCAAATGAATTAAAATATCATGAGTTACTTGCAGTTCTAATCACAATATTAAATAGCAAAGGATGTATCCCTTTTGCTTTCCCTTCTCCCAGTCACCCACTAATCTCTGCATGTCTCTCTCCCATCTCAACTCTATCCCATCTCCCTCTCTCGCCTTCCCCCTCCATCTCTCTCTCTGTGCCTTTCCCATTTCTTTATCTCTCTCTCTCTCTCTTTCAGGATGGGAGTGTGGTGCATCGAGATTGCAGGCTGGGAGTTTGGTAGCAGCTTCAGCAGCTGAGATCGAGATCTGGGAAATGCAGATTGATTTGGCAGAATGAATCACCCGTTTAGCAGCGGAGATCCGGGGTCCTGCTAGAAATCTGAGCAGCGGGAGATGGGGTGGCTGCTGTCACATGACGCAATGTGTGAGGCTGTGCCTGGTCTTCGTAATGAACTGTGTCAGACATTGGGCCAGATTATATTCAACTGATCCTTTAACTTTGCTTACCATCAAGCCATGCAAACAACTTGCTGTCTAATGTCTGTCATTGTTAACCAGAGTAATTCAAAAACAGTTAAAGTTGACTTCATGGATAAAACAATACAGATAATTTCAAAACTACTAATTTTAAAATCATTTTATTCTGCTGTTTTTTAATTAAAGCCGTGCAAAAAAATAAAGAAAAACTAAACTAAACCTTAACTTGAACAGAAGTTCAGAACATGTTGATTAGTACGGGTGTCAGGGGTAATAGGGAGAAGGCAGGAGAATGGGGTTGAAAGGGAAAGATAGATCAGCCATGATTGAATGGCAAAGGAGACTTGATGGGCCAAATGACCTAATTCTGCTCCTATAACGTATGAATTTATAAACCTATGGACTAAATATACCATTTTAACATTCCTAGGCCACCCTACTCACACTTGATGTGCCAACTAAAACTGGCATTAAGCTGAGAGTCCTTCCACTCAATGTTACCTCTGGACTAAGCGGTCAATTCAGGATGAAACAAGAGATGAGAAGTGCTGGCATCTGAAACCCAACAGATATTGTACTTCTAGCTGCAGCATGTAAGCACAGAAGTTCAGAACATGTTGACCCACGAACTGCAAGTAACTGGCGGTTCTATGCAGACATATTGGCAAGCTGTCCACATGAACCATCCATTAACTGTGACTACTTGAGATCCCTAAATGTATACAAAACCACATTCAGGCTGAAATAAGACGACCAGCCAATTTACCTGGGAATAATAAAGATACATAATATCATGAAGAGAAAGGAATATTCTATTTTACCATATTTGATATGATTAAAAGTATGCATCCTATTAGGCAAATTCCCTCAGGCAATTCAAATGAAAAATACCTTGGAGTTGTTGGGAAATCTATATGTGAACTCCATCATCATTTGGCACGGTGCCAGCCAAGGACATTTTCTATAGGTATAAAAAAAGTTGATAAAGAACTACAAGCAATCATCCTTTATTGCTGGTGAAAACATAACTGGCTGCTGTCATGAACCACAGTGGGTCGCAGGTTAAGAGAAACGCAAATATGAAACGAGTAGAAACAATACCATTCTGTCCTTAGGCTAATCTACTGAATTCTAACATCAACAGCGATTCGGGGGCAGGAGGAGTTCAACTGTGTGCTTACATGTGCCATGAGCTCATCAAAGAAACATGTTGTACAGACCTGTCTTCCCCTGTTGCAGGTTTGATTAAATCACAAGTTATGTGTAAAAAAATGACATATTTTATGTGCTAAAAGAATGTGAATTATATCATGTGATATCATGTGAATTATTTTGATCTCTTATGGCCCAAAAAAACAGCACAGAAAATATGTTAAACAATTATTAAACAACATCAGTCCACAAATGAGGAAGAGATGTTCCCTGTGCTCAAAGCCAGCGGAGCAATTCTAGCCATCAGTCAAAGTGATGGCACAAAGTACTTGCTGTTCCACAGAGAACAAACATATGTGTAAGTGTACAAGCAAGTTATTTCACCTTGGGCATGAAATAATTGTCTCACACACACCCATTGGGTTAATGGGAATACACTTGGCATTGTGTTATTTTGATGTATCATGTAAAATCACAATAGTTTTAGATAATTAATAGTTTAAAATGGGTTGGTGAATGTCAAGTCACCCAAACACTGTCAGGATTTTATAATTGCTGCATTGAAATGTGCGTCACCATTGATAGCATCAGACTAAGAATTGCATTGTGTCCTATTGAAAAGAGAGCAGTTGCTCAATAAAATCAATTTTATACTGACGCACATATAGTTTGAATATGTCTATAGTTCTCAGGAGTAAATAGCTAATTGTCATTTGTACTGCAATGGGACAATGAAATTCCTACTTGCTGTAACAACAACACAGACGAGATGTTAAATGGATGCCCTTTCAGGTGGACATAAATTGATGCAGAGCATTATTTTGAAGAAGAGCAAGGGAGTTATTTCCAGTATCATAGCCAATAACACTCCAACAGATTATTTGATTATTATCATACTTGTACATGTGGGACCCCAAGTGAAACCCTTGGATAGAGTGGATGTGGAGAGGATGTAAAGGTCATAGCCTCAGAATTAAAGGACATTCCTTTCGGAAGGAGGAATTTCTTTAGTCAGAGGGTGGTGAATTCTTAGCCACAGAAGGTTGTGGAGGCCAAGTCAATGGATATTTTTAAGAGATTGATAGATTCTTGATTAGTACGGGTGTCAGGGGTTATGGGGAGAAGGCTGGAGAATGGGGTTAGGAAAGAGATAGATCAACCATGATTGAATGGTGGAGTAAACTTGATGGGCTGAATGGCCTAATTCTGCTCCTATCACTTATGATCTTATGACCTTGTTGCAATTTAGCAGCCCCTACCTTTAAAAGTGACAACTCTTGAGAAGGTTCATTAGCTTAAAGAACTTTATGACATTCTGATGGGGACATAAAAGCCACTAAATAAATGTTCAAAGTCACGTTAAAACAGCCTTTGCACTACCTCACATTATGTACCCTGTAAAAATGGATCTCCTGAATGGCAAAATCAAAGACAATTGTGACATCAGGATTATAAAGCCAATTGCTGAATCGTGAAAGTAATGACAGTATACAAACCTATCTGACCAAGACAGAAACTAAACCAGGTATCTGAATAAAAGCAAATAAAATGACAATCTACCTATTGAGCAAAGTGTATTGTTAAGGCAAGGCTTCTTGTGTACGATATTGTAGACCCTAATGCTGCTGCTGATGCCATGTGTTTGGAATATAAGGCCCTTCAGACCAGTAAGATACATCTTTGTACATCTGGATCAAGTGAGGTGGAAATTTCTAACGGAGGCAGCAATTTCTGATGGCCAACTCAGCTCAGCGAGATTTGACACATTAAAACTTAGTTATAATGATGCACTACTTTCTTATATAAGCCATTTACATCTGTAATTGTGCATTAGCTATCATTATACTATCAAGTACATGTGTAGGAATATCATTTAGTAATATTTAAATAAAACCAAAACACTAGCAGTTAAAACATCCTAATTAATGCAGTACAAAGGTTTAAATTGATTTGTTTTAATTGACATCCAGAGGACTTCAGGGAATCCCACTGTATATGAAAAAAATCTTGATAAACAGGTGGCGTTATTTGAAGGCCACAATATATGTCTAAAACTCCACATGACAGAGTTTCCCAAGATATGGCTTTAATAATTTTGCATTTTCAGCTGCTCCTGGTTACCTTTATAACTTTTACATTTTTATTTACACACTATATCTTTTACAGTTTTGAAATGTCTCTGAATCTTAGAGGGAATGAAGAATGAGTGTAGAAGTTGAGAAGTCATGTTGCAGTTGTATAAGATGATGATGAGACCGCATTTAGAATATTGTATTCAGTTCTGGGCACCATGTTTATAGGAAAAATATTGTCAAGCTTGAAAGGGTTCAGAAAAGATTTACGAGGATGTTGCCAGGACCAGAGGGTGTGAGCTATGGGGAGACGTTGAGTAGGCTGGGTCTCTGTTCCATGGAGCGCAGGAGATGAAGGGGTGTACAAAATCATGCGAGGAATAGATCGGGTAGATGCACAGTCTCTTGCCCAGAGTTGGAGAATCGAGGACCAGAGGACAAAAGTTCAAGGTGAAGGGGAAAAGATTTAATAGGAATCCGAGGGGTATCTTTTTGACAAAAAGGGTGGTGGGTGTATGAGCTGCCAGAGGAGATAGTTGAGGCTGGGACTATCCCATCGTTTAAGAAACAGTTAGACAGGTACATGGAAAGGACAGGTTTGGAGGGATATGGACCAAGCGCAGGCAAATGGGACTAGTGTAGCTGGGACAATGTTGGCCGGTGTGGGCAAGTTGGGCAGAAGGGCCTGTTTCCACACTGCATATGACTATATGACTCTAAATATGAAATGACTCATACACCTGATTGCTGACAACAGTCAAAGGAATCAGGCCTCAGGGTTTGGTGCTGGGCCCAATGCAGTTTGTCATCTATATCAATGATTTGGATGAAAATATACAAGGCAATAGACAATAGACAATAGGTGCAGGAGTAGGCCATTCGGCCCTTCGAGCCAGCACCGCCATTCAATGTGATCATAGCTGATCATTCTCAATCAGTACCCCGTTCCCGCTTTCTCCCCATACCCCCTGACTCCGCTATCCTTAAGAGCATGATCAGCAGGTTAGCAGAATACTCTAAAAAAGGTGGTATTGTAAAGTGAAGATGATTATCAACAATTACAGCAGGATCTTGAACAGCTAGGCAAGTAGGTCGATGGCTGGTAAATCTAGTTTTTTTCCGTTACCTGTGAGGTGTTGTATTTTTGGAAGTCATAGAAACATAGAAACATAGAAAATAGATGCAGGAGGGGGCCATTTGGCCCTTCAAACCAGCACCGCCATTCATTGTGATCATGGATGATCATCTACAATCAATAACCTGTGTCTGCCTTCTCCCCATATCCCTTGATTCCCCTAACCCCAAGAGCCCTATCTAACTCTATTTTAAATTCATCCAGTGAATTGGCTTCCACTGCCTTCTGTGGCAGAGAATTCCACAAATTCACAACTCTCTGGATGAAAAAGTTGCCTCAGTTTTAAATGGCCTCCCCTTTATTCTTAGACTGTGTCCCCTGGTTCTGGACTTCCTCAACATTGGGAACATTTTTACTGCGTCTAGCTCCTCTAGTCCTTTTATAATTTTATACGTCTCTATAAGATCCCCTCTCATCCTTCTAAACTCCAATTGATACAAGCCTAGTCTTTCCAATCTTTCCTCATATGGCAGTCCTTCCAAACCCCGGGATTAACCTTGCGAACCTTCGCTGCACTGCCTCAATAGCAAGGACGTCCTTCCTCAAATTAGGAGACCAAAACTGCACACAATAGACAATAGACAATAAGTGTAGGAGTAGGCCATTTGGCCCTTCGAGCCAGCCCCACCATTCAATGTGATCATGGCTGATCATTCTCAATCAGTACCCCGTTCCTGCCTTCTCCCCATACCCCCTGACTCCACTATCCTTAAGAGCTCTATCTAGCTCTCTCTTGAATGCATTCAGAGAATTGGCCTCCACTGCCTTCTGAGGCAGTGAATTCCACAGATTTACAACTCTCTGACTGAAAAAGTTTCTCCTCATCTCCCTTCTAAATGGCCTACCCCTTATTCTTAAACTGTGGCCCCTGGTTCTGGACTCCCCCAACATTGGGAACATGTTTCCTGCCTCTAACCCGTTAATAATCTTATATGTTTCGATAAGATCCCCTCTCATCCTTCTAAATTCCAGTGTATACAAGCCTAGCCGCTCCAGTCTTTCAACATATGACAGTCCCGCCATTCCGGGAATTAATCTAGTAAAGCTATGCTGCACGCCCTCCAGATGTGGTCTCACCAGGGCCCTATACAACTGCAGAAGGACTTATTTGCTCCTGTACTCAAATCCCCTCGTTATGAAAGCCAACATGCCATTAGCTTTCTTCACTGCCTGCTGTACCTGCACACTTACTTTCAGTGACTGGTGTACAAGGACACCAATGTCTCGTTGCATTTCCCCATTACCTAATCTGACTCCATTGAGATAATAACCTGCCTCCTTATTTTTGCCGCCAAAGTGAATAACCTCGCATTTATCTACATTACACTGCATCTGCCATGAATCTACCAACTCACTCAATCTGTCCAAGTCACCCTACAACCTCCTAACATCCTCTTCGCAGTTCAAACTGCCACCCAGCTTTGTGTCATCCGCAAACTTGCTAGTGTTACTTCTAATTCCATCATCCAAATCATTAATATATATTGTAAATAGTTGCGGCCCCAACACCGAGCCTTGCTGCACTCTACTCTCTACTGCCTGCCATTCTGAAAAGGACCTGTTTATTCCTAATTCTGAAAAGGACCCGTTTATTCCTAAATCAGAAGAATCAGAATTGCCTTTATTGTCATCCAAAACATTAAGTCTTTTGGACGAAATTCCATTACCCACCGGCCAACAATAAGAGCAATAAAAATAAGCAATAACACACACAATCACAAACCAACACAAAACAAAAAAAAAGAAACATCCATCACAGTGAGTCTCCTCCAGTCACCTCCTCACTGTGATGGAAGGCCAGAATGTCTTTTCTCTTCCCTGCCGTCTTCTCCCGCAGTCAGGCTGTTGAAGTTGCCACGTCGCGGCGGTCGGGACTCCCAACATTGAAGTCCCCGCCGGACGGAGAAAATCCCGCGGCCTGTTTCGGGCCGCGCCGGACGGTGAAAGGTTCGCAGTGGGCCAACCCAAGCCCCGCGATTCGGGGCGGGCAAAGACGCTGGATAGGACCAGGGTAGGACTTTCACAGTGAATGGTAAGGTACTAGAGAATGTGCAGAGTACAAATATAAGGTTCCCTCAAAGTGACGTTGAAAGGAGATAGGGTGATGAAGGCGGCTTTTGGCACATTGGCCGTCATCATCCAGGGAATTGAGTATTGAAGTTGGGACGTTATGTTATAGCTAGAGGGGGCAGAATCAAGAATGAGAGGGCACAAGTTTAATGTGAGAAGGGAAAGATTTAATAGGAAGTTGAGGAGCAACATTTTCAAACAGAGGGTGGTGGATATTTAGAATGAGCTACCAGGGGAAGTAGTTGAGGCAGGCACTATAACTATGTATCAACGACATTTGGAAACATACCTTGATAGGAAAGGTTTAGAGAGATTAAGCAAAATAGGAGCAAATGGGATTAGCTTAGATTGGGTAGTGTGGATGAGTTGGGGTGGTATGGATGAGTTGGGCTGAAGGGCCTGTTTGCATGCTGTATGACTATGATTCCCCAACACAATAATATGTTACTCTTCATAATCGCTTTTTAAACGCACCAATCAACAATTGGATAATTTGCTGCATTTCATTTACTCAAATTATCTTTCCCAAAATGAAAACAAGCTTGATTCTTAACTTATTTTGTTAAATCTCTGAATAAACTGCAATAAAGAGCCTCAGAATGTATTGCCTGGGCAAAACGAGTACAGAGTTCAAATGAAGGCCTTGACTTATTGATCTCATTCATTCATTCTATTCATTGAATCTGAGCATTCTGCTTCTTGAACTGAACAAACATAAGGAAGAAGAATGTAGAAACAAGGAACTTAAGATGCTGGTTTACACAAAAGGACATAAAATGCTGGAGTAACTCAGCGGGGTCAGCATCTCTGGAGAAGATGGATAGGTGACCTTTCAGGTCAGGACCCTTCTTCAGGAACCTGAAGGTCTGAAGAACGGTCAAAGCTGAAATGTCACCTATCCATCCTCTCCAGAGATGCTGCCTGACCCGCTGAGTTACTCCAACATTTTATGTCCTTAAACATAAAGAAGAGTTTGTGTTCACATGTGTAAGATATAACCACTAGCTCTGATTCTTATACTTGATCCGCTAATATGACAGTGTGAGCCATTGCAATAAAAATCATAAACAAATATTTGGATCAGGCAAACAAAGTAAACAAGTATATCGTGATGACAAGATGTCATGTTAAAAATGCCTGTGCCAATGTAAATGACTACATATTGAGACTACATCATATTTTTGTTCAGTTCAATGGATCAAGCATCAAATAAGGAACAAATAATTAAAAATATACCCTAATTAATTGCAAAATTGGTATTGGGTTGCTCTATAACATCACATCACTTAAACAAGCAAATTATCAAATTACTTAAAAGACGAAATTGCGGAGCATTTGGATAGCAGTAACAGGATCGTTCCGAGTCAGCGTGGATTTACGAAAGGGAAATCATGCTTGACTAATCTACTGGAATTTTTTGAGGATGTATCTAGGAAAATTGACAGGGGAGAGCTGGTGGATGTGGTGTACCTGGACTTTCAGAAAGCCTTCGACAAGGTCCCACATAGGAGATTGGTGGGCAAAATTAGAGCACATGGTATTGGAGGTAGGGTACTGACATGGATAGAAAGTTGGTTGACAGACAGAAAGCAAAGAGTGGGGATAAATGGGTCCCTTTCAGAATGGCAGGCAGTGACTAGTGGGGTACCGCAAGGCTCAGTGTTGGGACCACAGCTATTTACAATATACATCAATGACTTGGATGAAGGGATTAAAAGTACCATTAGCAAATTTGCAGATGATACAAAGCTGGGTGGCAGTGTGAACTGTGAGGAAGATGCTATGAGGTTGCAGGGTGACTTGGACAGGTTGTGTGAGTGGGCGGATGCTTGGCATATGCAGTTTAATGTGGATAAGTGTGAGGTTATCCACTTTGGTGGTAAGAATAGGAAGGCAGATTATTATCTGAATGGTGTCAAGTTAGGAAAAGGGGACGTACAACGTGATCTGGGTGTCCTAGTGCATTAGTCACTGAAAGGAAGCATGCAGGTACAGCAGGCAGTGAAGAAAGCCAATGGAATGTTGGCCTTCATAACAAGAGGAGTTGAGTATAGGAGCAAAGAGGTCCTTCTGCAGTTGTACAGGGCCCTAGTGAGACCGCACCTGGAGTACTGTGTGCAGTTTTGGTCTCCAAATTTGAGGAAGGATATTCTTGCTATTGAGGGCGTGCAGCGTAGGTTTACTAGGTTAATTCCCGGAATGGCGGGACTGTCATATGTTGAAAGACTGGAGCGACTAGGCTAGTATACACTGGAATTTAGAAGGATGAGAGGGGATCTTATCGAAACGTATAAGATTATTAAGGGGTTGGACACATTAGAGGCACGAAACATGTTCCCAATGTTGGGGGAGTCCAGAACCAGGGGCCACAGTTTAAGAATAAGGGGTAGGCCATTTAGAACAGAGATGAGGAAAAGCTTTTTCAGTCAGAGAGTTGTGAATCTGTGGAATTCTCTGCCTCAGAGGGCAGTGGAGGCCAATTCTCTGAATACATTCAAGAGAGAGCTAGATAGAGCTCTTAAGGATAGCGGAGTCAGGGGGTATGGGGAGAAAGCAGGAACGGGGTACTGATTGAGAATGATCAGCCATGATCACATTGAATGGCGGTGCTGGCTCGAAGGGCCGAATGGCCTACTCCTGCACCTATTGTCTATTGTCTACATCAAGTAGAAATGTTTGGACATAATTTTTCTCTTCACTACCAGATTGCAGTATTTATAGATCTTTGGAGACTCAACAATAAATTGACAATAATCGATTTATTTCTGAAATGTATCTTATTTACTTTCGATGTATTTCTAAATGCAAAGATGTAGTGAGGTTAGAAAACAATGATGATTCCGAGGCCTATTCTGATACTCACACAATGGTCTTGCCAATTTGTATGAAAGCTTTTTCAACAAATTCTCGAACACTGTGTACTTCACCAGTGGCTATAATGAAATCTTCTGGTTCATCCTGTTGTAACATTAACCACATTGCCTGATGAAAGAAAAAAGATCAGAGTGAATCATCAGTATTTTCGTAAGTAGACACAAAATGCTGGAGTAACAGGCAGCATCTCTGGAGAGAAGGAATGGGTGACGCTTCGGGTTGAGACCCTTCTTCAGACTAGCATTAGGGGAAAGAGAAACGAGAGATATAGATGGTGAAGTGAAGAGATATAGAACAAATGAATGAAAGATATGTTAAAAAGTAACAATGATACAGGAAAGAGGCCACTGGTAAAGAACGAGAAGCTGGTGCGACGGGTGGGGGAGGGATGGAGGGAGAGGGAATGTCGGGGTTACTTGAAGTTAGAGAAATCAATATTCATACCACAGGGTTGTAAGCTGCCCAAGCGAAATATGAGATGCCGTTCCTAAGTAGAGTCTTAATTTATGGTTTTAGTTAAACCAGCACATTGTTACTTAAGATTATAGTCCCATTTGCAAAAAGGCCTGAAGACATATACTTTGGGATTCTTGTAAAATGGTTTCCATTTTCACTAGTGTCAGTGATGCATGTATGCAGAGATGCACAATATGTCAGAGATCATCAGGCAATCTTTGTGTTTTGGCAACTTGCAAACACGTTGCTTCTAACATGCCAGCTCTGACAGGTTATTTCCAGCTATGACAATTTTCATTTTCATTTGCTTGCTATAATCTTACAACATTAATTTGACATCTTAATGCAGGTATTATATGCACAACAACTTGAATGAACTTGGGGAAACCAAAACAGAAATTTAGAGGACTTTTCAAAGTGCATACATGGTCAGATCACACAAGTGCGCAGAAACTTTTTCATAACATCTTTCAGTGCATAACATAGCAATTTAAGCTTTAATAGTCTGCAGAGTAGATAACTAAGGCTTAAAACTTGCATTCTTCCCTCACAATTAAAACACACTATTTCTGGTAAAAAGGATAATGTGCAACTATTTTTCCCAATGGTCTGCAAACTATCCCAAAACTGAAGTGAGCAACCAGTAGTCAAATGCCAAGAATGCATATTTGTCCATTGTTGTTGATTTCTGTATAAAAGCTAGATCTGAGTTTTGTAATTGTGGCCAAAACTACATTGGCCTTTTTCTTTTTATTAAATCTCCCCTTTCTTTTCATTTCCTGTCAAATCTGCACAAACATTAAATTACCAAAATGAAATATATTGAAACATGCCAGCACCGACAGGTTTATACAATTTTCATTTTCATTCGCTAACTCTAATCTTACAACATTAATTTGACATCTTTGGGCAGGTATTATTCGCGCAATAATATGGATTTGGGGAAACCGAAACAGAAATTTACAGGACTTTTCAACACAACCATTGTACTTCATGGCTTAGCACTGTTGGCAGGTTTGACATCCTTTGGCCAAGAACCTTTTGAAAGTTAAATCATCCAAACCTGAATACAATCAAACAATATATGAGTAATCAAACCATACATGAGGAATCAAACCAAACGTGTGTAACAAGATGAACAGAAAGGTTCTTCGAAGTATTACTGGGCAGAAAATTGTTTTAAACGTGCAAAGCCTGATCACTAGAACACCATGTTTTGGGCTTTGTATACTAATGAATTTCTTAGCGGAAATAAAACATCCCACTGTGAAGTGTCTGACAAATACTTTTTTAGAGGTGTTCATCAAGTGGGCGGCATAGTGGTGCAGCAGTGGAGTTGCTGCCTTACAGCGCCAGAGACCTGGGTTCGATCCCGATTATGGGTGGTGTCTGTACAGTTTGTCTATTCTGTCTGAAGAAGGGTCTCGACCCGAAACGTCACCCATTCCTTCTCTCCCGAGATGCTGCCTGACCTGCTGAGTTACTCCAGCATTTTGTGAATAAATTGTCTATTCTCCCTGTGACCAGCATAGGTTTTCCTCCCACACTTCAAAGATGTACAGGTTTGTAGGTTAATTGATTTGGTATAAATGTAACTTGTCCCTAGTGTGTGTGGGAAAGTGTTAATGTGAGGGGGTCGCTGGTCAGTGTGGACTCGAATGGCCTGTTTCCATGCTGTATCTATTTTTAAAAAATCTAGTCAAATGATATTTCCATGCAATTCTGTGCAGTAGAAATAGAAAAAAACAGTGATTTTATGATCTTTGATCTTATGGAGGTGTCCAAAATCATGAGAGGAATAGATTGGGTAGACCCACAGTGTCTTTTGCCCAGAGTAGGGAAATCAAGAATCAGAGAACACAGGTTGAAGGTGAGGGGGGAAAGAATTAACAGGAACCTGGGGGTAACTTTTTCACACAAAGGGTGGTGGGCGTATGAAATGAGCTGCCAGAGGAGGTAGTTGAGTCAGGTACCATCGCAATGTTTAAGAAACATTTAGACAGGAACATGGATAGGATATGTTTAGAGGGATATGGGCCAAATGCAGGCAAGTGGGGCTAGTGCAGATGGGAGATGTTAGCCCCTGTGAGTAAGTTGGGCCAAAGGGCCTGTTTCCATGCTCTATGATTCTATGACTCTATGACAATGGCAAAATGTTTTTGGACCATGAGAAAATGTAAAAGAAAGTTAATAAACCAGTATTTCATCTATGCCACTATCAAGTGTATTGTCACTATCCTCTATGAGAATGACAGGCATCTGATCACCAACAAAATCCACTACCACAGAAAAAGTACACAAAATCTCAACAGGTCACAACTTGCTGTGTTTGCAGTTGCTGTGGATCAGAATGCATTAGCTGAAAGAATGGTCGAAGTAGATTCAGCAGCAACTTTCAAAAGAGAATGATATTTTCAACACACCTGAAAAGGAGAAACTTGCAGGGATACAGGTAAATTCTAGGAAAGCAGGACAAACTCAAAGCATTTTCAAAAACCCAGTTCAGGTTTGTTGACTCAAATAGTGTCCTGATTCATTCAGCCAAGTTTTAAAAAAAAGTCATGTTTGTCAACGACTGGATTTAGTTCACAAAAGTTGGCTATTTCTTTGGAGCTGAACTTTCCAAGAGGTTCTCGGCCAAAAAATGTAAAACCTGCCAAAAAGTGCTAGGCAAGGAAATACATCTAGGATATGTCACAAGTACAAGGTCTGTGAACAGACAAAGGTGCACTTGAAATAGCAATGGCAAATGTCACGTGACGCTGAACATGAGCAGGAAAGGGGGGGAAAACGTGAACTTTTGCCTTGGTAGTGCAGCCCATCAGAGAATAAATGGACCAAATCAGCAGAGCAGATGTGTAAAGATGTGGAGGGTTGAATACCTTTCACACAGAGGCCTTTGTGTTCTGGGCATGGTCTGGCATTATGATGGGATGCAATCGGCTTCAGCTTCACAGCAATTACTAAGCCATTATCACGCTACAACACAAGATCGCTTTTCTTCTGATTTGGGTTGTCACCTGTTCTTCATTTACCAGTCAATAACCATTAATTATCCTCTACAGAAGTTTAAACAAAGTGTCCCTCCCGTTAAAACCAGTAAACCATTCAGTAATGATAAATAAACTGAGAGCAGTGGGGATCCCTCCCTACCACTTGCACCATTTACTGCCTGAAGTCCTACATGATGGAAACTGCAAAAGGAAATAGCTAGAAATTGCAAGGTCAGAGGTTTGATGAGGTCACATTCTAAGCCCCAGCAGAAACACAATCAGAATTCTTAATATGCCTGTGCAGTTGCTTGTAGATTTGACACCAGAAAGAATGTGTATGCTACAAATATAGACAACACCTTTTAGTACTTTAATAAATTCAGGCATAGATTATGAATACTTGTAATTACAAATTTGGAGAAAATGTTCTTTGGAACGATTATAAGGTTATATCAGTCTTGAAGTAGATTGAGTAGTAGTAGGAACGGCACCTCATATTTCGCTTGGGTAGCTTACACCCCAGCAGTATGAACATTGACTTCTCTAACTCCAAATAGTCCTTGCTTTCCCTCTCTCTACATCCCCTCCCCCTTCCCAGTTCTCCCACCAGTCTTGCTGTCTCTGATTACATTTTATCTCAGTCCCACACACTTCCCTGACATCAGTCTGAAGAAGGGCCTCGACCCGAAACGTCACCCATTCCCTCTCTCCTAGATGCTGCCTGACCCGCTGAGTTACTCCAGCATTTTGTCTATCTTTGAAGTAGATGATTTTCTTTTATGTTTTGTCCTTTTGATTGCTGAATGTTTTTTTTAATCTTACATGGGAATCTGGATCTGTGAGCACCTTCCCAGGTGAAAGCCAAGACTGCTGCGTACAAGTCAAATAATCCCGAGCGGTACATAAAAAAAGCTCGCTACGATCTTCGCAAAGCCATCAGGAATGCCAAGAAACAATACTTGAGTTCCAGTATAATCACTTGGACACCCACCGACTGCGGCAAGGTCTGAATATTATAATATGGCTGCAAAACGGTCAGGCAGCATTGTTGGTGATAGTGCAACCCTCCTTGATGAACAATGCATTCTATGCACACTTTGAGCAGAAGGCCTGTGAGACTCAAGTGTGCCCTTTCCCAAGGTTACTGTTGCAGAAATTAGATCAGCCTTCCTGAGCGTGAACCCACGGAAAGCAACTGGCCCAGACGGAGACCCTGGCCGTTGATTTGTGTGATGGACTGGGCTGCGTCCACAAGTTGCTACAATTTCTTGCTGTCTTGGATGGAGCTGCTCCCAAACCAAGCTGTGATGCATCCTGCTTTCTATCGTGCACCTGTAGAAGTTGGTGAGAGTTGTAGGGGACATGCCAAATTTCCTAAGCTTTCTAAGGAAGTAGAGGTGTTGGGGTGCTTTCTTGGTCGCTGGCTCAATTTGGGTGGTCCAGGAGAAGTTGTTGGTGATATTGATTCCCTTGAATGTGAAGTTTTCATCCATCTCTACTTCAGCACCGTCAATGCTTCCCTTCCTGAAGTCGGTACTATCTCCTTTGTCTTGCTGACATTGAGAGAAAGATTGTTGTCTCTACACCAGGACACGAGGTTCTCAATCTCCTTCCTGTACTTTGTTTCATCATTATTTGTTATCTGACCCACAATGGTGGTATTGTCTGTGAATTTGAAAATTGAATTGAATTTCTACATGGCTGCATGGGTGTTTTCAAGGAGTAAAGGGGGCTAAGAACGCATCCTTGTGGAACCCCCGTGTTGAGGATTATCGTGGAGGATGATTTGTCTCCTATTCTCACTGATTGGGATCTGTTGGTCAGGAAGCCGAGGATCCAGTTGCAGAGGTGAGTGCTGATACCAAGCCCCGCTAGTTTAGTGATAAGCTTGGATAGTACAATGGTATTAAAGGCAGAGCTGTAGTCAATGAATTGGAGTCTGACATGGGTGTCTATCTTATCCAGGTGTTCTAGGGATGAGTGAAGGGCTGGGGCGATGGCATTGCCCCTGGACCTGTCATGGCGGTAGGTAAACTACAGTGGGTCAAGGCTGCTGGGTAGACTTGATTTAATATGTTCCATAACTAGCCTCTCAAAACATTTCATAATGGTGGGTGTCAAGGCCACTGGACTATAGTCATTTAGGCATGAGGATTTGCTTTTCTTCGGCACTGGAATGATGGTGGCCTTCTTGAAGCAGCTGGGTACCTCAGAACGGAGTAGGGAATCTTTTCCTACTCGGTTCTGAGGTTCTCACCTGCTTCAAGAAGACCACTAGCATCCCTATGCCAAAGTAAAAATAAGATCACATGCCCCGGTCTTGACATCCATCATAATGAAGTGCTTCGAGAGGTTGGTTATGGCACACTTTAAAACCAGTCCACCAAGCAACCTTGATCCACTGCAGTTCGCCTATTCCCATGACAGGTCCACGCCTGATGCCATCTCCCTGGCCCTACACTCATCCCTGGAACACCTGGATAAGAAGAACATCTATGTCCTACATCTATGAATGGACAACAGCTCATTTTTTTAATAGACTACAGCTCAATACCATTATCCTAACCAAACTCATCTCCAAACTGGTGGAACTTGGGGTCAGCACTCCCCTCTACAACTGGCTCCTTGACTTCCTGACCAACAGACCACAATCAGTGAGGGTAGGTGACAAATCATTTGTAGGATAATCCTCAACACTGATGCCCTGCAAGGATATGTTCTCAGCCCCTTACTATAGTCCTCATGCACTCATGACTGTGCATCCAAATACGAATCCAACTCAATTTACAAGTTCGCAGATTACACCATGGGAAGTGAGGTGGATATCAAATAATGATGAGACGGAATACAGGAAGGAGATTGAGAACCTCATAACCTGGTGCCAAGACAACAACTTCTCCATGAATGTCAGCAAGACAAAGGAGATTGCGATTGACTTAAGGAAGCAAAGCAGTACACATACCCCAGTGTACATGGATGACGCCGAAGTCGAGATTGTCGAAAGTTTCAAGTTCTTAGAAATAGATATCATCAGTAATTTGTCCTGGAGCCGCCACATTGAAGCCATGGCCAAGAAAGCATATCAATGCCTCTACTTCCTTGGAAGGCTTAGGTTTGGCATATCTCTGACAACCCTCTCCAACTTCTAAAGAGTCACCATAAAAAGCATTTTATTGGGATGCATCACAGCCTGGTTTGGGAACAGCTCCATCCACAACCGCAAGAAATTGCAGAGGGTTCTGGACATAGCCCAGACCATCATGCAAACCAACCTCTCTTCCATGGACTCCATCTACACTTCACGCTGCCCCACCAACATAATCAAGGACCAGTCTCACCCCAGTCACTCCCTCTTCTCCCCTCTACCATCAGTCAAGAGGTACAGATGTTGGAAAACACATACCATCCAAATACGAATCCAACTCAATTTACAAGTTCGCAGATTACACCATGGGAAGTGAGGTGGATATCAAATAATGATGAGACGGAATACAGGAAGGAGATTGAGAACCTCATAACCTGGTGCCAAGACAACAACTTCTCCATGAATGTCAGCAAGACAAAGGAGATTGCGATTGACTTAAGGAAGCAAAGCAGTACACATACCCCAGTGTACATGGATGACGCCGAAGTCGAGATTGTCGAAAGTTTCAAGTTCTTAGAAATAGATATCATCAGTAATTTGTCCTGGAGCCGCCACATTGAAGCCATGGCCAAGAAAGCATATCAATGCCTCTACTTCCTTGGAAGGCTTAGGTTTGGCATATCTCTGACAACCCTCTCCAACTTCTAAAGAGTCACCATAAAAAGCATTTTATTGGGATGCATCACAGCCTGGTTTGGGAACAGCTCCATCCACAACCGCAAGAAATTGCAGAGGGTTCTGGACATAGCCCAGACCATCATGCAAACCAACCTCTCTTCCATGGACTCCATCTACACTTCACGCTGCCCCACCAACATAATCAAGGACCAGTCTCACCCCAGTCACTCCCTCTACTCACCTCTACCATCAGTCAAGAGGTACAGATGTTGGAAAACACATACCATCAGATTCAGGGACAGTTTCTTCCCAGCTGTTATTAGACAGCTGAACAGTCCTCTTCCCAGCTAGAGGGTGGTCCTGATCTTCTGTCTATCTCATTGGAGACCTTTGAGCTATCATTAACGGACTTTATCGGACTTATCAAAAATAAAATCTGAAAGATCAGGGATTAGCCTTGTGATTGTGATCATACTTCTGATGAGCTAATGTATGAAGGGACCCAATGTGCACAGTGGAGTGCGATGCACATTTGGAAATCACACTTGTTTTTTTTCATGGAAGAATGCTTGACTGTAACTCATGCAAAAGGAAGCCTTCAAAAGTCTCCCTATGAATAAAGAAATATTTTTGGGAAAAATTGAGCTTCCCATTTTTGACATTCCACATCTTCCCAATATCTTAACCGTGCAGGTTCATGATTTTAACCTCAACAGATGCCACATATCAATTTAGAATGCCAAACCTATGCCATCTCCTATACACCTTGCAACATGACCTGCATTATGTGAATACATATCGAAGAGAAGAAAAAAAGGTCAGTATGAATTTAGGAGTTTGAAAGCTTTTCATATTTTAATTTAAATTTGCCACTTGCCAAAATGAGACTGACTACAGATTTCACCTTCATATTTTGTTCTTTGACAAGTGTCTTATTTCAGGTCGTCTTATTTCACAGGTTCTTGCCTCCAGTAATTTGCTGGAGCAGGGAGAATGAAAAGATCGGCATGTGAATACTAAACACAAATTACGCTTCTATGAGTTGTCACAGAACATTACTACAGAATCTTTAAATGAAAAATGAGCCACAATTTCTCCAAAACAAACTCAAAGTTTGTGTAAGTATTTCTTCCTTGAATATGAACCACAGTAAAACATTCAAAGAATGCCTTTTTTTCGAAAATTCCCATCAATTGCTTTATTGGCACATTGCCCAAATTATTTTGGACATGTGAATGCCACAGTCTGTGAGTGTGTGAAAGTTATAAAAATGTCTTCAGCAGTGGATAAGCTTATTGATTTTCACTGCTTTCCACATATTAAAGAGGATTTTTTTCATAATTAACAATGATTTTGGTATTTTTCTCTTTAATGGTCCTTCACACAATGTTTCTGTACACTCGACAGAAATGTCATCATGGATTGTTGCATCAGAAGTGTATGAAAATGGGTGACAATTTAACACATAATAACTCTGCATGTCACAAATAGAAGAAATAGAGTTGAGAGTTCCATAAACAAACTGACCTCATGATTCATAAGTTAGTCCGGTGTTTCATTGTTCTATCGGGGACATATGACAATAAAACACTCTTGACTCTTGTATGTCATTTTTAGGTTGTATATTCTACATGTCACAGCAGCTGTGTGATGCGAGCTATGTCTCCAGGTGAACCCGCCCAGATAGCTCACTGCAAAATAATGAAGGAGTCTACAGCTTTGTCATATTTCCTACCTGATCCAATGTTTGTTGTGGTTTCCCAAATCTCCTCCACAGCTACTAATTCAAATTTGTGCATTAAGATCAAACAAGTTACAAAATCAGATGTTTAATTTATCACAACAGCTCTTTTATCAGATACACTATCAATCAAAAATATCACAGTAATGTTTCTTTTGCATGAAGGCAAGTTGTTGCATGCTTGATCGAGGAAAGTCACAGATATTTGGCTTCGTCATAATCTTTTTACGTAGATCACAACTCGACAATTCTCTCTGTTTGCTTCTATGGTAACTGAGTTGCTTTTCTCATCTAGACAATAGTCAATAGACAATATTCGAGCCAGCACCGCCATTCAATGTGATCATGGCTGATCATTCACAATCAGTACCCTGTTCCTGTCCTCTCCCCATACCTCCTGACACCGCTATCATTAAGAGCTTTATCTAACTCTATCTAGAGGTAGATGTATGACCTGCTCTCACCAAATGCCTTATAGAGCTGGAATTGTATTTTAAATGTTAAATTTATTCTCTTTTCTCTTTTTGCTATTGACTTTCAATGGATATTAAGTATTCCTAGTGTGCTGAGCCAAGTTCATTATTTAATTAACACATCTTGATATTAAGTATTCCTAGTGTGCTGAGCCAAAGTTCATTATTTAATTAACACATCAAAGTATAATAACTAGCTTTTCATCTAATTGACGCTGGTGCAATCTGATCAACAATAATAACATATTTATATCGTAGCTTTAATATAGCTCAAAATACCCACTGTGTTTTGCACCAGTGTTGACATGTAGAATCTAGCATCAATCCATTAATGTAGGGATTGAGAACAATGACCAAAGGATTAGTCAAAGAGGCAGACCAAAATTGCCTGTTGTACATATATCAAAGAGTTTTAGAAGTTGAAATAAAATGGAGAGATCCTGTTATCTGGAATACATTTCCTTTGTCCTATCCATCATATCTTCCACTCTCTCTGCAACGTAAAACTAACTTGTATTCACATTTCCCCAATTTTGATGAAGAATCTTTAAAATGAAACATTAACTCTACTTCTCTTTTTACGGATGCAGCCAGATGATTGAGAGATTTTGGCATTTTCTATTTTTATTTTATTTCAGACATCTAACCTGCATTTTAATTGATATTTAACCTAAGTAATCATCTTTTACAGTGGTTTGAAGTATACAGTTGCCACCCAGTGATAGTTATTTGATCCTGCACTTTTGCTACTGAAGGTAATTTGGCCAGGTGCCTCTATTTATACTACATGTTCCAATTTTAGAGAAGAAAAAATTGACTACTTATATATGTTACACAAAGTGTGTGATTTTCATTCCAGACCCTCAATTGGAGGTCAATTCTGTAATATTCAGTACTGCGTGTGTGCCTTGTACCATCCATAGACCATGCATGTAGAAACAGATTTTCTACAGTGCCTGTGAAACCAGCTTCGGTGACACTTAAAGGGTCTAGCCTCAGTAGCTCACAAGCTGATCTGGGAACATGACTCGGTTATATTAGAACATGATGAGGTTACTTAAGAGCTGCTACCTCACAGTACCAGAGACCCTACTTCGATTCTGACCTCGAGTGCTGTCTGTGTGGAGTTTGTGCGTTCTCCCTGTGACTCTCAATGGGTTTCCTAAGGTGGCTCCTGTTTCCTCCCACATCCCAAAGATGTATTGATTGTAGGTTAATTGGACTCTGTAAATTGCTCCTAGTATGCAGGGGTTGGAAGCGTAAGTGGGATAACACAGAACTAATGTGAACGGGTGATCAATGGTTTGCGAGGACTTGGTGTGACGAAGAGCCTGTTTCCATACTGTATCTCTAAATTAAACTAAACTAAACATACAGTTTTCTGTTGCACAGAAGAGATATGCAACAGAAAATGATATGTTTAGTTTAGTTTGGGATGTGGGAGGAAACATGAGCCACCTTAGGAAACTCAATGAGAGTCACAGGGAGAACGTACAAACTCCACATAGCCTCCATAGCAATCATCAAAGACCATCCCCAAGAACACAATCTCATCTTTTATAATCTTCATCCAACATGCTCCCACGGACTGACCATTGAAATAGTATCTGTCCATCAAGAGAAGGATCTGGCTACCAAGTCTACTCCATCCCTGACAATCATCTACAAAGCAAACCCCCTCATAGGCCTCAGAAATCTATCAACACCCCTCAACCCATCAATTGCTGCCTGGATACAGAATTTGCTTCATGGAAGAGAGCAGAGGATGGTGGCTGAATATTGTTTTTTGGACTGAAGACCTGTGACTCGTAGTGTGCCTCAGGATCAGTTCTGGGCCCATTCCTGGTTGTGGTTTATATCATGTGGTTTGGATGAGAAGGTACATTATTAGTAAGTCTGTAGATGACACTACAGTAGGTGTCATAGTATCAGAGATAGTGAAGAGGATTATCAATGCAGATAGGTGTGGGAGGGTCAAACCAGGGCAGAACCTTCACAGTGAATGGTAGGACACTGAGGAGTGTTGTAGAGCCGAGGGATCTAGGAGTACATGTGCTCAGTCCCCTGAAAGTAGCATCACAAGCAGATAGGGATGGTAAGGAAATTGTTTGGTACATTGGCCTCCATCAGACAGGGTACTGAGTAGAGAGGTTAGGACGTTCTGTTACAGTTGTACAAGATTTTTGGTGAGGCCGCGTTTGGAGTATTATCTTCAATTTTGATCACCCTGCTATTGGAAGGATGTCATTAAGCTGGAAAGAGTGCAAAGAAGATTTACAAGGATGTTTCCAGGATTCGAGAGCCTGAGCTCTAGAGAGAGATCGGGCAGGCTAGGACTTTATTCCTTGGAGCACTGGAGACTAAGGGGTAATCTTATAGAGGTGTATAAAAAAATGAGGGAAATAGAGAGAGTGAATGCACAGTCTTTTTACCCAGAGTAGGTGAATCAAGAACCAGAGGCCAGAGGTTTAAGGTGAGGGGGGAAAGGTTTAATAAGAAGATGAGGGACATCTTTTTCACTCAGAAGGTGATGGGTATATGGAATGAGCTGCATGAGGAGATAGTTGAGGCAGGTACAATAACATTTAAAAGACATCGGACGGGTATATGGATAGGAAAGGTTTAGATGGATATGAGCCAAATGTTGGCAAAGGGGACTACTTGTAAAAGTAGATGGATATGAGCCAAATGTTGACAAAGGGGGCATCTTGGTCCGCATGGATGTGTTGGGTCGAAGAACCTGTTTCTGTGCTGTACAACTCTATAACTCTATGACCTCAAACTTCGTTTGAATTAAACTCCATCTGCCATTTCTCCGCCCATTTCCGTAGTTGATCTGTATCCCGCTGTATACTTTGACAACCTTCGCTCATATTACGCAACTCCAGCAATCTTGGTTAATATAAAATGAAAAGTATTACTGGAAAGTATTCCGATGATAATAAACGAACAGAATTCCATATTAGAACCTGCATGTGTGGAGGTCCCATTAATTGGCAGTCTTGCAAGGATTACATTAAAATCACATTGTGCTAGGAGAGATCTCAATTACAGGGATCAATAAGAAAGTTTTTTAAGGCCACATCTGAAAAGTTAAGTTCTGGGCATTTAGTAAAGAGTATCCATGCGTTGTTTTGTCAAGAAATTTTAATTTGCTTTAAGCAGAAGTTCACGCTAGGTTTCGGGAAACTTTAAAAATCATTTCCAGTGAAAGAACATTGCAGAAAGCTTTTGGATAGTGTACAATATGAACTTAAAACCCGACAGTTTGAATTGATCCTTTTCCAAAAGACATTACATTAAAAATGGAATCACTGATGTCCAAGAAGAAAGTACAGTACTTGGATTCCCAGACGCAAACACAAGGCTGAGGCTGTCATTGTGCAGCCAGATGGTTAACTCTAATCTTTATAAATCTCTTGCTCCCTTCCTTCAGAATCCAATCCAGCCCTACTGATCACTGCCTCCTGCTACCGTCACTCACACTGATTTTTTTCAATCAGTTCGCCTGTTAATTAGCCCATTTTGAAACACCAATGAGAAATGCAATCAAGTTAATTTACAGGATTGGCAGCCGAGGCCACGTTGGGGCCTGGCGTGTGAAACTCCTTTGTTTAGTAAACTGCTTATTTCACTGAGAATGAAGTGATGGTGCGAGAGGGTTTTGTGATTAAAAAGTTGAGATAAGTGTGCTGTTCATGCAATTATTTATAAAATTAAATTAAAGCCAGTATATATACTTTTACATGGCCTCAGCAGTAATAGAAGATTAATCAGTTCTATTTGGGTAAAGCTCGCATCCATAAATGATATTTGCCGTTTGAAAAATGAGACCGGGGAAAGCTAGCATTAACAGCCATTAATGAGGAAGTTAATTCTAAACTAGGAACTAGGAGTACATTGCCTTATGGTGAGTTTGTGAGAGTAGCCCTTTGAGCAACATAGCTTAGAATATTACTAGCACCCTTCCAACTTTACATTTTGATGGTACCGCTACATTATGCAAAACATTCAAAATATTTATTTGATTTCCTAGTAGGCATTGTCAATTGCTACACACTTTGGTGAATAATTATGCCTTTAATAAGCAGAAGGATATTGTGTTGGGCTACTATTAGATGAAGTGAAAATATGCATCACCAAAAGAATTATCTTCGATCCTCAATTGGTGACTTTGCAATTGCAGTTGCATTACTCATAAATCTTCGTAATTCCTACAGCAAATGAGCAGTAATGATAGAGCCCCAGGAGAAGGCAGCAGCAGTGAGTCACAACACATGCATGGGAGAACAAATTACAACCTTACCCCCTCTGTTATAGCCTAAAGGGGAATAGGACAGGGAAATGGAAACATTCACGTTATCTTTTGAACACTGAAAGCAAAATCATTCCAATTCACTCTACAAATGTTTGTGACCAATTCTTACAAAAAATATCATACAGATCCAAAAACCAACTAGGAATTGTATAAAACTACAGTATAGTCTAAGTTGAGTAGTTCAATACATTTATAATCTGTATGCATAAAAGCAAAACTGTTATCATACATACCAGCATCCTACTCAAACTGGTCTGGCTCAGATTAGAATTTACCATATACGGTATAACAGCTGTTAACAGCTGCCTATTGGGATATATACAAGAGATTAAATAATAACTGATTTAAAAATAAAGCATTGGGAAGTGTTCTCGAATACAATTGATGTTTAAATGCAAGTAAGAGTTGAATAGGTATCAATATAAAATCACTAGCATTGTGGGAAAATTGCTTATATTGTGCATTTCTTTCTAATGGTTTCTATAAATACATGACATTTTGAAAATATATGTACACTAATGTTCCCAAATTAAGTAGTCAGCCTAGACTACTTAATGCGGACAGGAGGTATTTTAATTCATTTCAAATACGCTTTCTTTCATAGCATCTCAATGTAAATTAACTTTGAAATTCATATTATGCAGTGAGTGCATATATATCTACGAAACAGGGAAATAATGTTCCCTGCAGTTTGCTGGGGGGAGATGATCCTATTTTCTGCCTTTTTATAAACAAAGTCGGTAAACGTTTTAAGAAAGCATTTTTTGTTTTCATAGTTATACAAACTCCAACTTGTATTTTTTACACTACTTTAATTTTCTTATTATTTTGGGCAATTTTGTGTTACTATTGGAACTTTGATCTCACATTGCTATTATTATCACTATAAAATTAATTTATTACATTTTGGCATAATTTGTGACAGAAATGTCTCCCATGCCCCATAACTCTCGACAAGGGCTTGGCCTTTACAACATATAAACTTGGCTGAATTATTGAGAAACTTGCAGACCTCCCAGTATTCCACCCCCTTTTTCCCCTATTGCTACCTTCCCTGTTGACCAAGGAGGCCCAGTCTTGATTGGTGACTATGTCAGAGAAGTGCTGAAAAGGTGACTAAGGTCTCAGGCAGCGAGTCTGGAGCCAGTTTATGTCTAAATTCTCCGGGGGCTGTGGCTTTGCAATTTCTCAGGAATGTTTAATTCACTACGTCCTTGCATGTTTCCCTCAAGGAGGACTCTGGCCTATCTAACTTCCCTAGGGGGCACTGGATAACAAAATTAGTTTTGAGATAAGTTTAGATTCTCATCCAAACATGAAAATACAGGAGAAAATTTCATTAAACTCAGAGAAGTGGGTGATTTAAGATAATCCCATCAGTAAACTATGGTAGAGACATTTGCTTTTGTGTGAAAAGACTCCAAGCAACATTGTCCAGTTCAATAAATATGCTTAAACAAAAAAATATGCAAAACATATAATGACCTCAGTCAACTTCAGATAGTAATTCCTGGCTCTGACAAAATCAAATGCTTGCACAAATTAATCTCAACAAACGAGGACTTTCAGTACATTTTTGTTTGTTTCTGTTCTTTTTTGTGAATTTCATTTTATCCCAATTCCACATCGATCAAGGGAGGTTAAGAGCTTTGGATGAAACCGGTCCCTTCTCTGGCTGCTGCAGTGCTTTTCTCTGGCTGCCCCAATGCTTTTCATATGAGATATTTTAATTCACACAAATGCTGCCAATTGTGACAAAAATTTGATCATGCCCTAAATTAGGCACCGAACATCATCAACAACAACAAACAATGACGGCACCACTAAATGATTACAAGGATTCATAAATGTAGTCAACTGCACCATGATCAAGGCAAGTCAATACCCTAATAGGAATCTGGAGTTCTACTTAAAGGCAGCGGGCATATCTTAAAACGGAGGCACATTTTAACAGCTGATATTTTGGCATGAACATGGTGGGATTAAGAGGCTGTTTCTGCACTGGACGACTCTATTATTAATAAACAGTGAAGGGATGAAACAATTATCTACTTGTGAAGAGATGTGGGAACAAACTGGTCTCTAACCTGGGGCAGCAAACTCTTCAGATGGCCGTTGTGAGAGAACCTAACTGAATACATTAATACCAGCAGCATTACAACAAGAATAAAGCTCCCTCAAAAGAGAAAAAAAAAGACAATTTAACCTAACTCCTTAGGAGGAGTGCTATCATATATTATACTACTACGGGGTAGCTGACACAGGTTTGCCTGTGATCATAAAAGAGTTATACAATGAGGGAGTGGAAACTCCTTCCATCAATAAAGGTATGAGGCAGGAGATAATGACGAAGCAAAGCAATGTAAGTACAGTCAGTAGAAGTTATGAACACAAGATATAAGACAGCTTTTTTTTAATCCTACTTTGCTCTTTTGAAAAGGCAGAGGATATGAGTCTGAAGAAGGATCCCGACACGAAATGTCACCTCTCCATGTTCTCCAGCTGCCTGACCCGCTGAGTTACTCCAGCACATTGTGTCTTTTTTAGATGTAGATGTTTCTCCAGGAATAGTGAGCCCCAGTGATCTATCTGACACATCTGTCTATTGGAACTGTGAGGTACTGCCCACGACATTTGTTGCAACCTGAAAGAGCCCAGGATTTCTGTGGAATGCTGACACATACCATAAATTATGGTGCCCACATTTGGTGAATTGAAGGCCCCACATACATTGTTCCCAAGTAAGCTTGTAGGGGAGCATATATATTCTTTGGAAATCCTCTATGAATATGATATTCCGATTAGAGTCCACTCTGTAGGTTATCATTAAAGCGAAGAGTAACAATAGTGAACCCTGCATACTCATACAACAAAGCAAAAATGGCCAGAATTCAAACAGTAACCAGGAAATGGTTAGTTGTTAAATTAAAAGTTATTCATTCAATATTGTAGTATAGTGCCTTAAATAATGTTTCTTACTCTAATTCTTTTGTCGAAATTTGATAGTTTCCCATGAAAACGTAACTGATATTGGGGTTTTGAAGGACAAAGATAAGAGAACACAGAGGATAGATACAAAATGCTGGAGTAACTCAGCGGGTCAGCCAGCATCTCTGGAGAAAAGGAATAGGTGACGTTTCAAGTCGTGACCCTTTTTCAGAAGGTCTGAAGAAAGGTTTCGACCCGAAACTTCACCTATTGCTTTTCTCCAGAAATACTGCCTGAGTTACTCCAGCATTTGGTGTAAAACAGCATCTGCAGTTCCTTCCTACACAAGATAAGAGAACAATTTGGCATGTGTTTCTTCAATAAAATTATATTATTTTGCATTAGCTGGAACAGAATGCACTTTCAGGGAAGCAGAAAGTTAATAAATTTTAAAATATTGCATGAAATTCTCTTCACATTGCTGTAAAATTTTGACATTTTTCCAGAGTTAATTTACATTCTAAAGCAACCAATACCAGGGTTATAAGCTGATTATTTTCATTCAACAACCTGCAGCTAATACGCTACAGATTTTCAATGATAGTGAACAAAATCTGGTTTAATGATCACTCTTATGTGAAGGAGATTGCATTTGTGATTACTGGGCAAAATATCAAGATCGCATTGTTATATAAATTGTGGATATTATCATCAGGAAAGTAAGTCGCTTGAACACGCACAAGTATCAAACCAAATTGACATCTGCAGAACCTATTGCTCAAACATACCGAATGGAATTCTGCAAGTGTCTCAGATCAGGTGCAATGTTAATTGGAGTAGCAACTGAGCTGATGGGTGGAGTGTTATTACAATTTGTGCCAATAATGGCATTTCAATATGGATTTGGATTGTTATAATCCACATGTTCAAAGATTATTGCATTGGTACATGTCGTTACACAATATAATCAAAAAGACAATTGGAATTTTGATCTTAATTTCAAGAGGAGGAAATTATGTTTCAGCTGCATGCAGTGCTTCATCATTCAGTTTTTGGCAGAAAATTCCAGGAAGGATACTTTGGCTTTGGAGCAGGTACAGCAGAGATTCACCAGCATGATGCCAAAATAAATGATGAGGATTGGTTGCCTACATTTGAATTGTCCTTCCTTGAGTTTAGCAGGCTATGAGCTGATCCAACTGAGCTATTTACAAAGAGAGAAGTATATGTTTGAGTAGAAAATAAGAGGTGTTTAGCTGAAAAAATCTAGGGCAAGGCACCACAAAGTTAAAGTTGGAGCTGGTTCATGAGGATTGAAATCAGAAAGCCTTTCTTTATGCAAAATACAATGTAAATGTGGAACTATTGTCACCAAAAAGCATTGGATACTGAGATCAATTTAAATTTATCATGACTGAGATAGACAGATTGTAATGGCATTAATAGATAAAGATCAAACTGAGATAACAAGGGCTGATGAATTAACTATTCAATTCAATGATAGAATGCAGTCAGCATGGCAGCAATACAGTATGGAAACAGGCCCTTCTGCCCAACTTGCCCACACTGACCAACATATCCCATCTACACTAGTCCCACCTGCCTGCATTTGGCCCATATCCCTCTAAATCTGTCTAAATTGGGGGCGTGGCTGTGTTCTGCAGCTGCGGCTCACCGGCAGTCTCTCTGGTTTTTTGTTTTTGTTTTTTGTCATTGTCGTCGTTAAATGTACGTTTTGTTTTATTTTTAACTCTGTGTATGTGGGGGGGTGGTGGGGGGGTTGGGGGAAACCTTTTTTCAAATCTCCTCCTCAACGGAGATGCGACCTTTACCGTGTCGTATCTCCGTTCGCGCTACGGCCTAACATCGTGGAGTCGGCGGCCTCCAGCTGGGATCGACCTCAAAGACTCCGGTCGCATGGCCTGGACTTACCATCTCGGAGGCTTCGGCCGTGGGCCCTGCAGACCGCAACATCGGGAGTTCGCAGGTCCCTGGCTGGCGACCGGCTTTTGGGAGCTCCAGCCGTAGCAGCTTCGACCGCCCCGAAGCGCAAGGTACGATCGACCCGCTCGCAGGCCCTTCATCGCCCTGCGTGGCTCGGCCGCAGCACTTTCCATCGCCCGGTGGGGGCTCAGGACTTTCATCGGCCTGCTCGGCTCGGCCCTGGGACTTTCCATCGCCCGGTGGGGGCTCAGGACTTTCATCGGCCTGCTCGGCTCGGCCCTGGGACTTTCCATCGCCCGGTGGGGGCTTCAAAACGTTGGGAGCCTCGATCACCTCGTGGCACCACGGGAGAAGAATGAGGAGGAGATAAGACTTTGCCTTCCATCACAGTGAGGGTATGCCTAGAGCAATCACTGTGATGGCTGTTTGTGTAAAATATTATATCTGTGTGTCTTGTGCTTTTTAATGTCTACTGCCGGACCCTGACGTGAGAGGACGCTGGCGTTGAGTATTCGCCGCTTTTCCGTCAGGATAGTTTGTCTGTTTGTTTCTATGTTAATTGTTTTTGTAAAGCGCTTTGAGCATGCGATAAGGCGCTATATAAAATAAATGAATTATTATTATTATTATTAAATGTTTCTTAAACTTTGCGATAGTATCTGCCTCAACTACCTCCTCTGGCAGCTCGTGCCATACACCCACCACCCCTTGTGTGAAAATGTTACCCCTCAGGTTCTATTAAACCTTTCCTCCCTCACTTTAAACCTTTAACATGAAGAGCTGAAAGGCCTACTGTTGTTTCTAATTTTCCTAAGAGCCCATGGCACCCACTATTTTGAAATGCAGCACTTGTGAAAAACAAACTGCTGGAGAAACTCCGCGGGTGAAGCGGGATTGTAGAGGCAAACAAATGGTTGATATTGCGTCAAGAGCCTGCGGCAGGATTCACATATTCCCGACACATAATCATAAGCTCCTTATATAGATGTTGGGAATACAATTCTCAAAGCAAGGGTTCTTGCCTGTGCTTTTTCCTCTTTTTCAACCATCTCAGTCACATACACTTCTAGACATTGGTGGCAAGCAGATTAATCAGACCAAGAAATGGCTGCTCGTTGCTGTGGTATTATCTCTTGTTTGACTCTACACAGATGCTGATTGACTTGCTAACCCCTGCAGCAGTTTTGACTTTCATTTCCTGGGCTGTGACTCCTTTACTCAAATCTTTCATTGATTTGTGGCCATGCATACCAAATGCATTGATTAATTTTAATTTTCACCCCCTTGTTCTGGATTCTCTCACCAGATAAACCTACATTGTTCTGTCTAAACAATGGAATATTCAATTGTTGTCAACACTTGAATTACAATGCTAAAATCGAGGTAAAACAATCCAAAAATAAGCAGTCTGTTCTCTTAGCCAACATAATTAAGGATTTGTCCCACCTCGGTCATTCCTTCACGATGCTCCTGTTGGGCACATGTACAGAAGATACAGAAACTTGAAAATGCATACCACCAAACAGGAGGAGCATCTTTCCTTCCATTATCAGGTTTCTGAATGGTGCTTCCATTTGCTGTCCGATTCACTGCTACCCCACTAATTGAATTGCCCCACTAACCCCATGATTGAATGGCGGAGTAGACTTGATGGGTCGAATGGCCCAATTCTACTCCTATTCTTAATGATCTCATGACCCACTATGATCATTGGACTTTGTTTGTGGTACTGGTACACTACCATGCTGCAAACTATTTTCTGCACTCTGTATCTTCCCCATTGTGCTTAAGTTTGACTTGATTGTATTTATGCATAGATTATCTGATCTGATTGGATAGCATGGAAAACAAAGCTTTTCACAGTACCTCGGTACATGTGACAATAGTAAACCTGAACCTAAGGTTAATCCTAAACCACTTAATTCAACTCTCTAAGGTTTTTTTAAAATCTTCTTGTATCCTTCGTGTGAATCTGTGCTGTACCTACTTTCAGGCTAATATATTCTTCCTGAGGTGTGGTGCCAAAAACTGTACTCCAGATGGGTCTCAGCATAACTCTCTACCACTGAAGCATAACTTCCTCCTTTTTGTATTCTGACCCCTCTGGATCAATGCCAACTTTTCATTCACTGTTTTGATTATATTTTGAGGCAATGCATAATAGAAAAATAGTTAAAATATATTTTGTTGAATAGAAGTACAGTTGCATGTTACATATTAGTGTATGTTGTTGTTTAGGAAATGCTGGCCTCAATACTTTTGCAGGTAAGCCTTTACTTTATTGCCTGCTATTGCACTAGGGCAGTTTTTGTGCGGTAAATGGTAGGGTTCTGGGAGTGCTGTAAAACAGAAAGACCTATGAGCATATTTACATATTTTGCATGAAATTGGAGACACAAGCAGATACAAGAAGGCATTTGGCCTTCATCAGTCAGGATGTTGAGTACAGGAGTTGGGATGTCAAGTTACAGCTGTACAAGGCATTGGTAAGGCCATATTTGGAGAAAAATATTTGCCCACTTTAGGGCGGCACAGTGGAGCAATGATAGAACTACTGACTCACAGTACCAGAGAACCAGGTTCAATCCTGACTTTAGCTGCTAGCTTTGTAGAGTTTGCCATTGTGACTGCGTGGGTTTCTTCTGGGTGCTCTGATTTCCTCCCTAATGCCAAAGACATGCGGGTTTGTAAGTTAATTGGCCTCTGTAAATTCTCCCCAGTGTGTCTGGAGTGGATGTGAAAGTGGGATAACACGGAACTAGCGGCGAGTAGGTGATCAATGGTCACTGTTGACTCAATGGGCAGAGGGGCATGTTTCCATGTCGTATCTCTAAAATCTAAACTTATAACTACTGCACACAGTTCTGGTCACCCGGCTCTAGGAAGCATGTGATGAAATTGGAAAGGGTGCAACAAAGATTTATGATGGTACCCAGCCTGCAGGCTTTGAAGTTAAAAGGAAAGGCTGAATAGGCTTGTGTCTTTTTCCCTGAAATGTAGGAGGCTGAGGGTGACCTTGAAAGAGGTTTGTAAAATCATGAGAGGCATAGATATGGTGAAAGGATAATCTAAAACTAGAAGCCATATATTTAAAGTGAGAGGGGAAAGAGTTAAAGGGGACCAGAGGCTTAACTTTTTCACACTGGGGTGATGGGTATATGAAATGAACTGCCAGAGAAGCTGGAAGAAGCAGATAAAATCACCACATTTAAAAGTCACATTGATAGGAAAGGTTTGGAGGGTTATATAGGCCAGGTGCAGGCAAATGGGACTAGCTAGGTTAGGCAAACTGGTCAGCATGGATGAGTTGGGCTGAAGGGCCTGTTTCTGTACTATATAGCTCTGTGAGGTCTATAGACACTATGAGATGAATATAAGTACAATGGTTTCCAAAATGAGTAAATCACATCTCTCCAGAAATTCAACCACACAAATTCCAGTCACAAATCACACTTGCACTGCTGACAACAGACTGACAATATCCCCCATGCAGAGCGAAGCATTGCTCTTGAAAACAGCATTTGTTTATTTGAGGCATGCCCATCATTGTGCGCACTCAGAACGGCCATATGTTAAACCTGTTGCTCCCTGAGGTGATCCCAGCCCAGGGGTACCAATCTCACTCAGATAGATAGATTCCTTTTCGACCCTCCCCATTGATTTTATCTGTAAATTACCAATCTATTTCCATACTACCTAATCAATCACAGCCTCTGGCTCTTGCTCCAGAAACTCCTGATCTCCCAAATAACCGCACAGCACAAGCTGCTGCTGAAGCAGTGATTACCCAATCCCTAAAATCATCCAATGACTCGCTGTTTTACTTCCTCGGACTGTGAATTTCTCACAGGTTTAGTTTAGTTTAGTTTAATTTAGAGATGTAGTGCAGAAATAGGCCCTTCGGCCCACCAAGTCCACACCGACCCGCGATCCCCCACACATTAACACTACCCTACACACACAAGGGACAATTTTACACTTATACCAAGCCAATTAACCTACAATTGGTTATGGGGAGAACATACAAACTCTGTGCAGACAGCACCCGTAGTCGGGATCGAACCTGGGACTTCAGCACTGCAAGCGCTGTAAGGCAGCAACTCTACCGCTGCGCCACTGTGCCACCCAGAGTTCGCTAGTTTCTTTGCGTATCCCATAGTCAGGCTGGTAGGAAATTTGTATTTTAACTCTTATATTCTAACTTATGTTTAAGTTTGTTACTTTAAAGTGTATCAGCATGTCAAAGACAGCTTTGTTTAAATTATGAAACAATATTAATTTCTTTGAGACATAAGAAACTGCGGATGATGGAATCTTGAGCAAAACACAGAGGGCTGAAGAAATTCAGCAGGTCAAGCAGCAGGGAGGGAATGGACGGCAATGTTTCAAGTTGTGACAATTATTAAGACTGGATCTGAAGTCTAAAGACCGTCTTCAAACTGGGTCTGAAGAAGGGTCATAACCTGAAACATCGACTGTCCATTTCCTCTATAGATGCTACCTGACCCACTGAGTTCCTCCAAGACGTAATATTAATTATTTTCAGCAATTATGTGCAGATTTCACAAATTCACAGCAATGTTAATTTCTCCATTAACATACATTGCGACCAAGTGTTTTGTTCATTTTGAGGGAAGTTTACAACCCTCTGAATGAAAATAATTTTCTTAATCTCATTAAATAGCCACCCATTATCTCAAGAGTATGAACTGTGTGAATTTCCAACCAACAACCTCCATTAGTTTGTCTGTTGTGTAATTGACGATTTAGGCAGGATTTATGAGGTGATTGTTGGTAGGCAGAGTGTTGGAAACACTTGCTTGTCCTCATGAGCCTGGATATTGAAATCTATATCCTGGAACTATGATCTCCCAGTCAATGTCTCGGTTTAAATAGGTCTCAAAACTCGATCATACAGTGCACATAAATGTTGAATTTAAATTTGAAAAAATCAACAGGTAAATAACATCAGGGTGTTAAAATAACATTAACGTCCTATCCATGTTTTCCAGGGATGCTGCCTGACCCTCTGAGTTACTCCAGCACTTTCTGTCTTTTATGGTATACTAGCATCTACAGTTTTTTGTTTCCACAAATAGTGTTAGGGGCTTACTGTAAACTATCTCTAAAGACTTGGCTTGAATTCACTGGAGTTTAGAAGGATGAGAGGGGATCTTATAGAAACATATAAAATTATAAAAGGACTGGACAAGCTAGATGCAGGAAGAATGTTCCCAATGTTGGACGAGTCCCTTTCAGAATGGCAGGCAGTAACTAGTGGGGTACCGCAAGGCTCGGTGCTGGGACCGTAGCTATTTACAATATACATTAATGACTTGGATGAAGAGATTAAAAGTACCATTAGCAAATTTGCAGATGATACAAAGCTGGGGGGTAGTGTGAACTGTGAGGAAGATGCTATGAGGTTGCAGGGTGACTTGGACAGGTTGTGTGAGTGGGCGGATGCATGGCAGATGCAATTTAATGTGGATAAGTGTGAGGTTATCCACTTTGGTGGTAGGAATAGGAAGGCAGAGTATTATCTGAATGGTGTCAAGTTAGGAAAAGGGGACGTACAACGAGATCTGGGTGTCCTAGTGCATCAGTCACTGAAAGGAAGCATGCAGGTACAGCAGGCAGTGAAGAAAGCCAATGGAATGTTGGCCTTCATAACAAGAGGAGTTGAGTACAGGAGCAAAGAGGTCCTTCTGCAGTTGTACAGGGCCCTAGTGAGACCGCACCTGGAGTACTGTGTGCAGTTTTGGTCTCCAAATTTGAGGAAGGATATTCTTGCTATTGAGGGCGTGCAGCATATGTTTACTAGGTTAGAGGCAGGAAACATGTTCCCAATGTTGGGGGAGTCCAGAACAAGGGGCCACAGTTTAAGAATAAGGGGTAGGCCATTTAGAACGGAGATGAGGAAAAGCTTTTTCAGTCAGAGAGTTGTGAATCTGTGGAATTCGCTGCCTCAGAAGGCAGTGGAGGCCAATTTTCTGAATGCATTCAAGAGAGAGCTAGATAGAGCTCTTAAGGATAGCGGAGTCAGGGGGTATGGGGAGAAGACAGGAACGGGATACTGATTGAGAATGATCAGCCATGATCACATTGAATGCCGGTGCTCGCTCGAAGGGCCGAATGGCCTACTCCTGCACCTATTGTCTATTGAGTCCAGAACCAGGGGCCATAGTCTTAGAATAAAGGGGAGGCCATTTAAAACTCAGATGAGAAGGAACTTTTTCACCCAGAGAGTTGTGAATTTGTGGAATTCTCTGCCACAGAGGGCAGTGAAGGCCAAATCACTGGATGAATTTAAGAGAGAGTTAGATAGAGCTCCAGGGGCTAGCGGAATCAAGCGATATGGGGAGAAGTTGGGCATAGATTACTGATTGTGGATGATCAGCCATGATCACAATGAATGGCGATGCTGGCTCGGGGCCAAATGGCCTCCCCCTGCACCTATTTTCTATGTTTCTATGTTTCTATCTCCTTCCTGTATGTCTGAGAAGCTAATGTTGTCATATCTGGATACCATTCCCTAGGTTTGAAATGCTCATGAAGTTTATGTTACAGAAAATGTGAAGCCGACTTCAGTGTTACTTAACGGTCTCTAACCATTAGAGTGTGGGCCTGGGACCTGCCACAAATAGACCTTTGTGACAACTCTTCCTTGGGCCCACTCATCGAGTAATAGAGTCATAGAATGATACAGTGTGGAAACAGGCCCTTCAGCCCAACTTGCCCACACTGGCTACACTAGTCCCACCAGCCCGCGTTTGGTTCATATCCCTCCAAACCTGTCCTATCCATGTACCTGTCTAACTGTTTCTTAAATATTGGAATAGTTCCTGCCTCAACTACCTTCTCTGGCAGCTTGTTCCATACACCCACCACCCTTTGTGTGAAAAAATGACCCCTCAGATTCCTATTAAATCTTTTCCCCTTCACCTTAAACCTATGTCCTCTGGTTCTACTCCTGAAGATCAAGGCCTTGTGTGCTCACCATAGGCTTTATAAGCTATTCAGGATCACACAACTCCCTGGACCTTGTGTGTCTGTGAATTTTGGAAAAGAAGGACTCAGGAAAAAAAAGTCATTCTGTTTACCTTTGGTGACACAATTCAATTTCTGGGCCGTTGAATAAATATTTTTTGTTGTGATGGCATGAAATAATTCTATTGTTTTATGGTCTCAGCTAAATTTAAAAGATTGTAGTCCCAAACGTAAATATTTGTTTGAAAAGAAAAGCTGCAAAGATTATTTATTTAAATGCATTTCCATCATCCGAGATGACAATATAAAACTGGCTGCAAATCAAAGACCTTCACAGAATGGACTTGAGGGTTTTTCAAAAGTCAATTGCATCCTTGACTTGTGAAAAGAGGCCATTTCCTTAATAACACAGAGTGTACTTCCACAGGAACCATCACTTCTGTTACTGTCTCTGGGAGTAGCACACACATGTTACTACAGCCAACTTCTTTCCCGTTAAACTGATGGGTCAAATGTTGAAGAGTACTGAATGATGAGTGAAAATGTATTACAGCAATATATTAAAACAGTCATAAGCTCAAGATATTAGCTTATGACTCTCTTTAAAGATACTGTTTCACTTTAGAACACATATTTTATATGGTAAGTTTAGGGTAATATGGACAATAGATATTGACAGTACAATGGGTGGTACCACAGTATATAAGGCCTTAGGCTTGTCACAATTCCCATTTTATTTCCCCATTGATGCAGTTTTTATAATTTGAGATTCTTAAAGTTCAGGAACCATTCAGGATATGAAAGCTTTGCCATTCTGTGACTTAAAGCTTTAAATCATAATCTTGATTGTTCATTCCATACTGTAAGACCTGCATTACATTCCGTGGCCCAATGTCAGTTCTTCAGTTTCGACACTTGGCCAGAAGATGAGAATGAAGAACATTATTTTATCAGCAGTCAATAGCCTTATCTGCTTGCACTAACATTATTTGCTGTAATTATTTATGATGCTCTCTGTATGGCAGGAATTAACATTGTTCTTCAGAAATTTTCAAATGTGCTAACTTAAATTTCAGTCCCACAGTCAGGTACAATAATACATTTTTCAGTTTAATTGTAATCAAATGCACTTATCAAATCTCATTGTTCTGAATTATCATTTTGAGTTCATTCTCTGGCGAGTTGCAGTTCTGGTCTCTCAGCTAAATGGAAGGTTGTCATTGAGTTGGAAAGGGTAAAAAAGAGATTCATCAGGATGTTATTTGGCCTTGCAGACCTGAGTTATAAGGAGAGGTTGGAAAGACGGCTGTGGTGGCCAAGTCTTGGATAGTTTTCAGGCGGAGATTGACAGATTCTCGATTGGTACAGGTGTCAGGGGCTATGGGGAGAAGGCAGGAGAATGGGGTTGAGGGGAAAAGATAGATCAGCCATGATTGAATGGCAGAGTAAACGTGATGGGTCGAATGACCTAATTCTGCTCCGATAACTTATGAGGTGGTGAATGCCCGGAACGCGCTGCCAGGCGTGGTAGTGGAGGCTAATATGATAGTGGCATTTAAGAGACTTTTAGATAAGCATGTGGATATGCAAATAATGGAGGGAAATGGATTATGTGTAGGCAGATAAGAGTTGGTCTTGGCATCATGTTCGGCACAGACGTCTTGAGGTAAAGAGCCTGTTCCTGTACTGTTCTATGTTCTATATTATCTGTTAAGTCAGACAATCTCCACTTAAGTGAGGGGAGAACCAATGAACTGGTACATTAGATAAGATAGCAGAAATGAACAAGGTTATAATTTAGACATTTATGACAATAGACAATAGGTGCAGGAGGAGGCCATTCAGTCCTTCGAGCCAGCACCGCCATTCAATGTGATCATGGCTGATCATTCTCAATCAGTACCCCGTTCCTGCCTTCTCCCCATACCCCCTGACTCCGCTATCCTTAAGAGCTCTATCTAGCTCTCTCTTGAATGAATTCAGAGAATTGGCCTCCACTGCCTTCTGAGGCAGAGAATTCCACAGATTCACAACTCTCTGACTGAAAACGTTTTTCCTCATCTCAGTTCTAAATGGCCTACCCCTTATTCTTAAAATGTGGCTCCTTGTTCTGGACTCCCCCAACATTGGGAACATGTTTCCTGCCTCTAACGTGTCCAACCCCTTAATAATCATATATGTTTCGATAAGATCTCCTCTCATCCTTCTAAATTCCAGTGTAAACAAGTCTAGTCGCTCCGGTCTTTCAACATACGACAGTCCCGCCATTCCGGGAATTAACCTTGTAAACCTACACTGCACGCCCTCAATAGCAAGAATATCCTTGCTCAAATTTGGAGACCAAAACTGCACACAGTACTCCAGGTGCGGTCTCACTAGGGCCCTGTACAACTGCAGAAGGACCTCTTTGCTCCTATACTCAACTCCTCTTGTTATGAAGGCCAACATTCCATTGGCTTTCTTCACTGCCTGCTGTACCTGCATGCTTCCTTTCAGTGACTGATGCATGAGGACACCCATATTTCTACCATATATGACATTAACAATGGTAATATGCCTGTTTGGTTCTATTACAATGTCATTGTATTATCTTTCCAAGTCAAAGTGTAAGAGATAAAACCAGCAGCTTAAGTAATTTAAGTCCGAATTATTTTTCACTATCCTGAAAGTTGATGTTTTTCTTAGATGCCCAGGCAATAATACTTTCAAAATGCAGTCAGGTGCAGTCAAAAGAGGAGTGCTCTACTCCCCTTCATTAATAGCCAGCGATCCATATCACATGCACCGCAAGTCACTTCACACAAAGTGACAAATGAACTCAGGTCTCAGGAAGCCTGTCTAACCCCTTCACTCCATAAGATATAGTGCATGACCAAACAACAGGCAGATCCCCCATCACACGTTAATACAAGAATGCGCATTCATTCATTTTAGCCCCCCTCGGGCACTGGTTTAGAGATATCTATCATGGTGGAATTAGAGGATGAGGATAGGGGACTGGTCCAAGTGAAACAATGGGCAACGGTGAACAAGGTAACTGGTGATGTCATCAAGAGCATGTAATTGCTTGGTTAGAAGGGTCAGGACACTTTGCCTTCCAGGCACAAAAGATAGATGTTTAAGTAATTGTTCAAACAAAACACACCGAGATCAGAAAATTACTTGAAGAATGAGATTTTTATCCATTTTCAATTTACCTTCAGTACTTTTTAACTCCAGGTCTATGTTTATCTACATATACCTATAATATTTCCTTAAATATCACTAGGAATGTAACTCATGCAGAAGAAATTCATCCTTGGTAATAAGTAGTAAATGTGCAATGCAGTAGTGTATTTTTATTGTACCCTCGTTCTGAAATTCTGTTCCATTTTAGTCAATGAGTTATGGCAAAGGCAGTATGTTAGCAAATGTACTTAGCAAGATTAGCAATGGTAAATTAAGTTTGATACGTAATTGAAAATAACTTCTTGGTAAACATTGGGGGAGTTCAGGCTCTTATTTAAGCAATTCTTTGTCGTTAATCCCCCCTAACAAACCAGAAAACTGTTCAAAAGACTATTGTTACCAAAACAATTCCTCCTCAGTAACTACACTCAGAAAGTGAGATGACGTAGAACGAGCGTGTGCAGGTGATCAATGGTCAGTGGGGACTCGGTAGGCTGAAGGGCCTGTTTCCATGCTGTATCTCTAAAATTAAACTGCATTGGATCTGACTGATTATTTATATCATGGTATTTGAAAGAAATTAAAAGTGATAGGTGATAATGGAAATTAGTGTAAAAGTAAAAAGTGTATGATGAAAAACACAAATTCACATAAATAATCCATTGCTCAGTAAATTAATTACTGTACTTTTTCTTTCTCAACAGGTAGAATGAATTATTGCAAGCAAACAAAACAACAAAGCACAACTGTTTAACAGCTCCGACTGATTAAATGCCCTGCAGACTGAACACAATAAAGAACAGTGCTGTATGTAAATCATCTAGTTTAGTTTAGCTTATTATTGGCAAGTGTACTGAGGTACAGTGGAAAACTTTTGTTTGCATACTGTCCAGTCAAAGAAAAGATTATACATAATTACAAACAAGCCATCCACAGGATTCAGATAAAGGATAAAGGTTCAAAATTTAGTGCAAGATAAAGTCCGATTAGATGGTTCTCCAGTTAAAGATAGTTAAAAGGTCTCCAATGAGGTAGATGGGAGGTCAGGACTGCACTTTAGCTGACGAGAGGACGGTTCATTTGCCTGATAACAGCTGGAAAGTAACTGTCCCTGAATCTGGTGGCAAGTGTTTTCAAACTTCTGCACCTCTTGCCTGATAGTGGAGGGGACAGGAGGGAGTTACCAGTGTGAGACTGGTCCTTGAATATTCTGGCAGCCTTGCCAAAGCAGCGTGAAGTATGGATGGAGGCAGCATGAAGTGAAAGATTAAAGAGACCTGCAAACAAAATCCTGCAGGATCTTGGCAGATATCTTTCTAAATTTGATTAGATGTTAATCTTAAATTTGTGAGATGATCAACTGCAACCTTACTTCAAAGACACTATAAATCTCAGAGAAAATTCTCCTTTATATTTCTGTGATCAGCACGCCTCTCCTAATGTTTCTGTGGGTCAGGAGAAGTTTGGTGGACCTGAACAGTTGAGTTACTTATTATCCCACGATGCCTCCTTGGATTGCATCACCAGACTATACTCGCAACCTGCAGGAATCATTACAACTGCACAATCTACAATATATTTTACAAATATGCAATTGGGACTGGAAGCGCTCATATTACATTTCAACTATATGTGCCCTTTTTACAGCAATATCAAGTTACAACTGGCTGAATGTACAATAAATTATTTGGGTATACAGATTATACTAGCAGAATAAAATAAATTAGAAAATATCTTTCTGAATGTCCATTCCTAATAAACTGGTACATAAAATGCAGGATTTATTTACGTGGGTACACAATAACTATTTTCTGCAGTTTCTGTAAATAAGACATCGCAATTCATGACAAGTTGGGACTGAACCTTAACAGGTTGGTCTGTCCAAAATATAATGAGAATAAAAATGTTCTTTGAAATTTGGTCACCGAGATTGTTTAATGCTGTGGATCTTGAATTTGATTCCAGTAATGTTTGTTCATCTTAGAGATGTTGTGGTTTTTTTAATCTTAGACAATGTGCATGTGAAACCAATGAACAGGTTCAGGTCGTGTTCTCTGTGTTTAAATTTAATAATGATATTGACTGTTTAAATGTAACCAAAAACAACAATCAAACAACATCTTCTCCAACAGCCTCTCTCTGGAGTGAGGATTATTTGGTTCAACTCTATAGATTTTAAGGTGACTAGGGCAGCATGGTGGTGCAGCGGTAGAGCTGCTGCCTTACAGCCTGAGGGACCCGGGTCTGATCCTGACTACGGGTTCTACCTGTACGGAGTTTGTACGTTTTCCCTGTGACCTGCGTACGTTTTCTCCGAGATCTTTGGCTTCATCCCACACTCCAAAGACGTACAGGTTTGTAAGTTCATTGGCTTGGTATAAATGTAAAATGTAAATGTGTATAGGATAATGCTAGTGTGCAGGGATCGCTGGTTGGCACGGACTCCGTGGGCCAAAGGGCCTGTTTCCGTGCTGTATCTCTACACTAAACTAATGCGGCCAAGATTGGAACTGCAAACTCTTCCATAGATGGAGCAGTGGTGGCTGAAGGGGCAGATAGTTAGCTTGTGAGGTGATGTGCTCCTTCTTCTGCTTATGTAAGGCCCCTGGGTTCTTCTGAGGCAAAGTTTTGAGGTTCTCAATACATCCCGAAAGCTACTCCATATTTGATCATGGGCTGGAGGTTCTAAGGAGTACATTGGAATGTTATACTTCAAGGACCCATTGAGAACATCCTTAATCTTTTTTCTCTGTCTGCCTCAAATTTTCTCTCCACAACATAGTATAAAATAGAGTGCTTGTTTTGGGAGTATGATATTACACATGCAAACCACATAATCAACTGAGAGCAACTTAGGTCTTAATGATAGGATGTTGGCCTGGGAAAGGATGCTGACATCCTTTTAATCAACTCAGGGGATCTTTGGGGGGGGGGGGGGGGGGGGGTTAGTGTTGGTATAATTTTTCCAGTCCCTTGAGATGTTCATAGGTAGCCCAAGCAGCTCTTTACTTTACTTTATACTTTACTAGACCAAGTAGACCCGTTGGGCCCAAACCTCTCCTGCATTGGTGCAGCACCCCCTCTCCCCCAACCCCCTCTCCCCCCAACCCCCTCTCCCCCCAACCCCTTCCCAGCCCCCCTATCCCCCCCACTCCATCCCCCTCAACCCCCATTATCCTCTTCACCCCCCCCCCCTTCACCCCCCTCCCTCCTTCCCTCCCTCCCCCCTTCCTCCCTAGGAGATAGATTTAAACTTTAAAATGTGAATAACTAAAAATATAACACCGATTTCAATGAAACTTCTTCCATTAGCACCAAAGGGACGACGGCGAATAAGGTGGACTTAAAATTGTCGCGCTAGTGTGTACCGTTTTGGTTGTAGTTCAGGAACAAATGAACAAACGAGAGTTTTAGTATATAGATTATTACATGTGATATATCATGGTGAGATTCGTTGTTTTACATACAATACACAAAGTATGCAAAGAGTATAGGGTGCCCACAAAGTGTTCAATGTAGTTCCCAATGGTCCCTCTTTGTTCTCGGAGGGCCCCCTCACTGGGTCCCTCTTTGTGCATTTAGAATCCAATTATAATACAGGTCAGCTACTTCCGGAGAAACTGCAGGGTTGGGTGAGCTGGAGGGTGAGCATTTCGAAAAGCGGATGATTGGAGAATATGATCCAAATAATGCAATCTGGATTTACAGTGGATGCCACTTCAAAAACATATCTTTTTTTACTGGAATACTTTCTCAAGAATTAACAAGTTCACATCAAAGCCACCAGAACAATCCAGCATGCTATTCCTTTGTCAGTTTCAAACTTGTGCAACCATGCCCAAGCTAAGATTAATAAAGGGATCTGATGAGAAAGGTCTTTATCTTATTTTTTTACAATAGTATTTTGAGAGCTTTGATAACAAACCATTGTGTGTAGGAAGGAACATGCAGATGTTGGTTTGAACCGAAGATAGAAACAAAAAGCTGGAGTATCTCAGCGGGACAGGCAGCATCTCTGGAGAGAAGGAATGGGTGACTCCTAGTCTGACGAAGGGTCTCGACCTGAAACGTCACCCATTCCTTCTCTCCAGAGATGCTGCCTGTCACGCTGAGTTACTCCAGCTTTTTGTGTTTATCTTTAGTTTAAACCAGCATCTGCAGTTCCTTCCTACACATAGACACAAAAAGTTGGAGTGACTCAGCGGGTCAGGCAGCATCTCTGGAGAGAAGAAATATGTGACGTTTCGGGTCGAGACACTTCTTCAGGCTGAGAGTCAGTGCCCTGAGTTACTCCAGCTTTTTGTGCCAATCTCCGATATCAAACCATTCATTGGTCTCTAAAAGCTGTGACTGGGGAATTCATAAAATCTATTCACGCTTTAAAGGTGATGGTGTACAGTGTATAGACTCTGAAATAAATTAGGTACTGCAGCTTTAATGGTGATATGCTTACCGTGTGACATTGAAAGTGATGAGTGAAAAGTTGCATGAGTAATGAAAAACAGCTAGGGTCAAATACTGAGTTTCTTCATCAGTCTGTACTGTACTTCTCAACACTCCAGCAACAAGCCCCTCGGGTCTTGTTGTGGTGGAGCAATTATTTATTTGACAGGTAAGGAGCAGTGTCATGGGACGTGCTTATTCTGGACCTGCATAACCCAGGGGTCAAAAGATTGACTGCAAAAGTGACAATGGGACTAACTGGCTGTTCAAGATAATTAGCTACTTATTGAGCTTAATCACTTCATTATCTGCCAATTTCTACCGGTTGTGTTAAAAGATACAATACAAAGCTGGAATAATTGAATACATGCCCTGCAGAAGTGAATTCTGAAGAACATGCAATACGAGTACTCCTGCTGATCAGAAAAGAGCAAGCTAAATTCGATCTTTGGTGCAGGCTGGAAAACATATAGCACAACACCTCAAGTAAATTCAATGTATACTTTGCTTCTAGCATGCTTTCATTGATAAAGAGACTTAATCATACTAAAAAAAACCTGGTGCTGCAATCAACATGAATTGCAATGAACAACACTCCGTCTCCAAAACTTTAAGTCCTTGCCACAATGAACATATAAAAATCTATCATGTTTATCGCCAATCCTCAAATATTTATTTTATATTGACATAAAAGGCTGCAGATGCTGCTTTACAAAAAAAGATTCAAATTGTTGAAATAACTTAGCGGGTAAGGCAACATCTCTGGGGAAGGTGGATAGGTGATATTTGGGTCATGACCCTTCTTCAGACTGATCAGTCCTGAGCTGATAACGACAACTATCCATGATCTCCAGAGATGCTGCCTGACCTGCTGAGTTACCCCAGTGCTTTATGTATTTTATGTTAACTGTTAATAAAAAAAACACGATAAATGTATCTTCTTAATTATCCAAAAAAGGTGCCGTGTTTATTTACTACCTTTCACAGAGAAAAATGTCAAGGTGTAGAGGTGCATTCAAAACAAAATGGACATCATGCCTAAGAAATAGGTAACAGAAGAGGTGACTAAAATAAAACCCTGTGGGTTTGAGGGGCTACCTTAGAATGAGAATTCCTGCACAAAAGCAAGGACACTGGTACTGAAATGATGGGCAGGGACTGGATGGAGGAATAAGTTTGAATAATGGAGTGTTTGGAGATGGTGACTGTTGGTGTCTCGTAGTGTAGAGGTGAGTATATATCAATTTCGGGTATGGACATGGCGAAATTAACATGGTGAAATTAACAAACAGCAAGTATAGGTCAGTGAGGATAACAAGGATTCAACTTTGAACAAATCAAAATTAATGAGGTTTGGATGAAGAAAGGTTGGTCAGGAAAGCACTGAAATTGTCAGGCACAGTGATAGAAGCAGGGATAAGAATTTCACCAGATGAAAGGGAGGAGATACAATATTGGTTTAAGTGGATGAAGAAGGGAAGGAGTTAGTTCCAGAAATAGTGATGCTAGGACTGGAAATAGTTTATTTTATCTGTGGCCATGGGAATTTGGTTCTGCTTCATTTGTAATATTGTGTGCAGTTCTGGTTGTTGCTTTACAGGAAGGATACGGAGGCTTCGGAGATGGCGCAGAAGATGTTTACCTATATGCTGCCTGGATTATAAGGTATTAGCAAAACTGTATCTAGAGATTGGATAAACTTGGATAGTTTTATCTGGAGCATCAGAGGCTGAGGGGAAATCTGATAGAAAGACGAGAGAGCAACTGAGAGAGCAACTTTTAAAAGAGATGTGATTTTTTTTTTTTACTTGACACAGTGGGTGTTAGGAGCATGTTTCCAGGGATGGTGGTGGAGCCAGTGGCATCTAAGAGGCTTTTGGACAGGTACATGAAAATGCAGGGAATGGAGGGATATGGATTACATGAAGGCAGAGGAGATTAGTTTAACTTGGCATCATATTTGACACGGACATTATAGATCGAAGGGCCTGTTCCTGTGCTGTCATGTTCTATGTTGATCCAGGCAAAGGCAGTTCAACCAAGATGAACAGTATTGGATAGACTTTCTGATCAGAAGGTGTTTACACTTCTGACGAAGTGTGCAGAGATAGGATGTTGAGATTAGTTGCTCGGGATAACTTGTCTGACTTCAGTTGAAATTACTTCTGTGATGTGGCAGAGAAAGAAGTCTTATTGAAGCAATTTAAAAGCAGAGTCACGGGCAAGGTGACCATTGATTTGAGAGAAAATAGCACACCAAGGACTAGAAAAGAAGGAGGTTTGCGTTTGTCGGACATTTAGAAGAGCAGAGCGCAGGGGTGTGTTTTTTCCTGAGGAGGGATGACAACAGCAGTTTGGGGCTCATGTTGTTGACCTCCCCGTGGTGAGCCCTGTCAACTGACCTCAGTCAGGCGAATGACAACAAAGAGACAGCAGAAGCAGAAGCAGCTTCATAACTTCTGCTGCCTCAAACGCAAGAAGAAGAAGAAGAAGAAGAACAGCAGTTTTGAAAGGAAGAATCTGAGTAGATGGAGCCAATTAAAATATCAGTATGAGGACCGGGAAGTCAGATTTGGTGTTCAGCAGTTTTGTGGGAATAGGGTCAAAAGAGCAGCTGGTGGTTTTATGAACAACATTACCATGGATGAGGCATGCTTGTGGGAATGTAAGAAAGAAACCAGAGAAGGAAATAACATTCAAAGCAGGACAGGTGGATAGTTGTCAGCTGAGAACAGGGCCATAAGCAGGAAAGGTTCAGCCTCGGCTGAATGGTGTACATCAGGCTGTCAGACTGTGATTCACTGTGAAGTCCAACCACCAGAAATGAATGCATCTGCTGCTCAGCGGCTTTAGCTAGTTTTCTACATTGCCCAACACAAAATGTCATCCAGTAACAAATCTATAGAGGAAATTAAAGGAGTCATGTTTCCTAGTTTGGCAGATAAATTGCATAAAAGTGAAATTTAACAAATAACTTGAAACATTACGTTATTAAAAGCAAGCTTGTGTATTTTTCATTTTGAACAGAGTTGCACTCCTGCTACCCAGCCAAGGCCGTTTCTTTCAACGTGGGTGGGCTTGGGAAAATGTAACTGTGTCAGTAGCTTATCTATCATCATACTTGACCTGGAGGCAAAATGGAATCATATATTGGCTGAAATAAGTCAAAGCTTTTTAAACCGTGGAACGTAAGGAATCCCAAGAGGTTGCACAGTCGTCAAATGTCTATTTTGGGCCAGGTATATTTCACATTGTAAGGACAATGACACATTTTCTGCTATCCCACCCACTTAATAACAAACTTTCTGTAGGTACACACTCCTGGAATAACAGGGGGTTTTTTTAGTCGCAGAAAACCTTTTTGGAAGACAGCAGAGCCTTCTTTGGAACATGTCGATATCCACAGGGATCACCAAACAAACAGAAAATATATAAAGAGAACCACCAGCATTTAGCGCTTCAAACAACAGCAAAGTTGCTACTCATGCACTGTCAACGTTGGAAATCCTGGACTTACCAACAGATTTGGAGCGCTAAATTTGTCAGTCAGTTCCTCCGTCGGGTGCCTGTCATGTTGAGATCTCCCAGCATTGCACTGAGGAGTTATCTCTTGGATTCTGTGCCAGGCTAGATATGTACTGGAACCATGACCCCCTTGACTTCAAAGGGGATTATAGATTTGTGGATTTGAAGGAAAAATGGGCTAGGTAATTTACCGCTCTCATTTTTAAAAATTGTTTTAGTTTACTGTTTCTGATTATATGTGGACTTTAGTTAGATAGATATATATTTTTTAATATTTCATATAAATTACATTTGGTGATGATTCTCTTTGGAAGACCAGGAACATACATCTGGCTCTTTACAAATAAAAATATTATTCCGAGGCCATGAAAACACGAAGTAATTTTTTTTGCATATAAGCAATATCTATCAATGAACTAATTTGTCCACTGTGAAGATTATTTCAATGGAAGTGTCGGTCAAATACAGTTAATTTCAGCTCCCTCTTTTCCATATTTTATATTTTACACATATAGCCCATTTCTATTGCATAAATAATTGAACTCTGTTTACATTGTAAAGCTTTAGAGATAAATGAGTTTTACATCCAACAATCAACTTTTTGCAATTCATGATAATTTTTATGTTATTTTGCTTAGGGGTAGCATTCATAGCCCTGATTCTGAAGGTTGCAAATTTGATTCCCATTACAATTGCATAACTTGAGTTGACACTTTTATGCCCATTTGAGAGACTAATGCATGACTGGAGGTGATAATAAACATTCAAGCAGATGTGAAATATTTTATTTGAACCATTCAACCAAGAGTAACAAGTTTCCTGAATATTCTGATCAACATTCAAACTTCAGCTAGTGATGCCGAAATCATAATGTAGCCAACTTTGCAAAATGTAAATGTTAAACACTTTTGTTTCTCACAAAAAGTAAAACACAAGGTGCTGGAGTAACTCGGCAGATCAGAAGCATCTCTGGAGGACATGGATAGGCAATGTTTTGGATTGCGACACTTCTTCAGACTGCAGAAGAGTCCTGACCTGAAACGTCACCTATCCATGTCCTCCAGAGATGATGCCTGATCCCCCCCCCCCCCCGAGATACTCCAGCACTTTGTGTTTTATTCAAGATTCCAGCATCTGTGGTTCCTTGTGTCAACATCTTGGTTTCTTGCACACTGTAAATAGATTGCATCCAGGATACTGTTTCCAACAGCTCAAGAGATTTAACGCCACATATGGGAAACGTAACTTTAGAGTTTTAATTTAGAGTTTAGAGATAACAGGCCCTTCGGTCGTCCATCGATCACCTGTCCACTAGTTCTATGTCCGACACACTGGGGGCAATTTACAGAAGTCAATTAACCTATAAATCTGCACATCTTTGGTATGTGGGAGAAAACCCATGCGGTCACAGGGAGAACGCACATTGCACAGACAGCACCTGAAGTTAGGACTGACCCAGGTCCCTGACACTGTAAGGCAGCAGCTTTATCGCTGCACCACTGTGCCGCCCAAATTACATGGATATAAATGAATAACAGGGAGGTCATCTGAGGAAAATTCAATTATGCATTTGGATGTGTCTCTGTGCATATGTATGTAGATTGTAATTAGCATATATGTAATTCATGCAGAATAATGACAAGATTTAATCCATTGCACCAAAGTGAAACTGTCCTAAACACGTTTGACTGGATTCAAACCATTTTGATGATGTATCAGAGGATCGCCAATCCCTGTGCAAAAGTATTCCACTAAATCACAGCCTTTAGAATAGATTAAGAGAATGGTTTGGGGTGGTTCAAACAAGATTACTCTGTTACTTTTCACAGGACAGAACATATTTTTGAGGTAATTTACTATCATCCATCCATTCTGAGACCAGCTAGTAAAAGAGAAAAGAAGAATTTTGTTAAGAGCCAATCCTGAAAAATGTTTTTTTTGCTCCTGACTAAGTGAATTTCCTCTTCACAGGAATCAACTGTGCAGCATATGTGAACTTAGAAAAGCTGAAGTATTATGAGTTTGCATGATGTTTTGTTTTGAAAGTCTGCACAGCAGAATTCTCACAGGGATCTGCATTTAATCTCAGCATCTATCTGTGTGGCTCACTGTGTGTGGATATTCAATTCCCACAATGCTTGTAATAAATTAACCCGTTAGTTGATATATATCCAGAATGCTGTGTTTCTGATAATTTTGGATTGAAACGACATTATTATACAGGGTTAAAATAATTATTTAACAGATTGTTAATTGTTGAGGTATTTTCATTGTTGCTGAAAATATGAAGTCCCTCAATGCAGAAAATAAAGTCTTGTAAAAGCCTTGCTCGCAAGTAATTGAGAAGCTTGCACAGTATCTTGAACAAGTCCAAAAATGTGACAAACAAATGCAAGGGGGAATTACCACTTAGTAAATCCAAAAAGAGCTTTTGTACAGAAGTACAAAGTAACAGAGTGGAAAGAACTTATTTTTGCTTCATCCGCCGTCTACTTCAGGGGACTATACATTTTGTGTGGACATCTGGTCTATTGGACCTTGAAAACAATTTCTAGTTATTTTACTGGCTGTAATCTTCCCAAGTGGCTCAGTGCAGCTCATTTGTAATGATCATTAGCTGCATTTAATTAGCTTAAAATGTGCTGCTCATTGTAGATGCTACTTTCATGTCGTGTGAAGTGCACTGGCGACATTTGAACTTGCTGAGAGAGTAGGTTACATTTGTTGGAATGGCTTCTTTTTCACACAATTAGAGAGAATTAGAGAAACGCAAAAGAGGTTACGGTCCCGCTGCTTTTGCACTTAATTTTGAAGCTAACTCAAACCTAAATAACATTTTATTTTTCATTTGGAAGAAAATATAATAAAATATATTTATTAATTACCGTTTCTCTCCTTTCTACACCATGCATATATTTATTTCCCTGTTGCTTCAATTTATTCTATTTTTTTAGAATCCTGGCTCTAGGAGGGGGACAGGGCTAGGAATGGCGGTTGGAGTAAATCAGATTAAATTTGTGTGTGATTCTGGGCTTCAATACCTAAATACTTCAATACCTAATTCAATACCAAATACCTAAAGCATTTTAGAGTTCTGTATCACATTGCCAAAATAAAAACAAATTGATGTGAATTAGATGAACCTGTTTAATGACAAGTTATATTTGGCTAATAAATAGGTTAAACTCCTTCACGCAGAGAATGTTCTTTGTGAATGAATAGAATAATATTTTTCCTGTAATAATTAAGAAACTGTAGTGGCCTGGCGGAGGCCAGAGAAAGGCAAGACGCCAGGCAGTGTTTTGTGAGATTCTTTATTAGGCTGTGAGCTCCTGCCCACAGCGTAGTTCTCCTAGGGAATAGCTACGCCTTCCCTTGGTCTGGCTTTTAACCCCTCTCCCTGTCCGTCACGTAACGAGGGGGCTGACCCAAGGAGTGGCCCGATCCGCCACAGGACCCCCCCCAAGAACCGGAGGTACAAAACGGACAGGAGGGCGCACGAGGCGACCAGCCCGGGTGCGCACCATGACCGGCGCAGGGACCGGCGGCTGACCGACAGGTGGAGGGGTCGAAACAGAGACCGTAGGGGGTAGCTTGGACGGGGGGCGACCGCGCGGGCGGGGCTGCGCAACCAGCACCGGCCGATCAATGTCCACGTGTGCCGGCTTCAGCCGTGCGACCGAAACAGTCTCTCTGCGGCCCCCCATGTCCAGAACGAATGTGGCCGAGCCGTGTTGCAGGACCCGGAAGGGGCCCTCGTACGGCCGCTGGAGAAGTGATCGGTGTGCGTCCCTGCGCAGGAATACAAACTGGCAGTCCTCCAGAGCGGCAGGGACGTGTGGCTGGAATGTCCCATGACGTGACGTGGGCACAGGTGCCAGCCTGCCCACCGTCTGCCGAAGACGTTGCAGGGCGTCAGACGGCTGCTCCACTCGACCCTGGGCTGGTGGGATGAACTCCCCGGGAACCGTCAAGGGGGCCCCGTACACCAACTCGGCGGAGGAGGAGGCCAAGTCCTCCTTGGGTGCGGTGCGGATCCCCAGCAACACCCACGGCAGGGCGTCCACCCAGTCTGGGCCCGTGAGCCGAGCCTTCAGGGCAGCTTTCAGCTGGCGGTGAAAGCGTTCCACCAACCCGTTCGACTGTGGATGGTACGCCGTAGTGTGGTGTAGGCTGACACCCAAGAGTCTTGCCATGGCCGACCACAGTTCCGAAGTGAACTGTGGCCCCCGGTCGGATGTAATGTCCAGTGGCACCCCGAACCGGGCGATCCAGTGCGCCGCCAAGGCCCGCGCGCAGGTGGCCGTCGAGGTGTCTGCCAGCGGAATGGCCTCCGGCCACCGCGTGAAGCGATCTACCACCGTGAAGAGGTGGGTCATGCCCCGGGACGGCGGCAGGGGCCCCACGATGTCCACATGAATGTGGTCGAAGCGCTGCCGAGGGACACGAAACTCTTGCAGAGGCGCACGCACGTGTCGCTGGATTTTTGAAGTTTGGCACGGGATGCAGGTGCGTGCCCAGTGTGCGACCTGCTTACGCAGCCCGTGCCACATGAAACGGGGTCGACGGCGGCCCCAGCTTGCTGTTGGCCTTCCGACGCCGCGGAAAAGACGGCTTGGGCTTCCAGGTCCTCCCGACGGGACATCCAGATTTGGTCAGCGCGCTCTCCCAGCCGCTGCGTGTCGGTGAAGGGATCCTCTGCGAGCTGAGAACGGAGGTCGACCGGGAGCTGCCGCAGGTAGGCCTGCTTGAATAAGAAACAGGGCGGGTGGTTGCCCATAAAGGCGAGCATGTCCTCCAGAAGGGCCGACGGCCGTCGGTCCCCGAGCCCCCCCTGGCTCATAACGCGAGTTGCCCTCTCGGCGTCGCTGAGGCCGAACCTCCTGATAAGGAGTTCCTTAAGGCCCTTATATTTGTCATCCGCGGGGGGGTCATTTAGATAAGGCTTTACTCGCCTTGCTGTCGCCTGGTCCAGGGCGCCGACGACATAGAAGTACTTCGTCAAGTCGACGGTTACCCCTCGCACAGCAAATTGTGCCTCTGCCTGCTGGAACCAGACCTCAGGCTCTTCGGTCCACAGGGTCGGGAGTTTGAGGGCGACGGCCTCGAGGTCGGCAAGACCGAGGGCGGCAGGAACGGGTTGCGCGAGGGCGGCAGGACCGGGTTGTCCATTATTGTTTGACATCACGACGTGTGATGTCCGTCGAGGTCACCAATGTAGTGGCCTGGCGGAGGCCAGAGAAAGGCAAGACGCCAGGCAGTGTTTTGTGAGATTCTTTATTAGGCTGTGAGCTCCTGCCCACAGCGTAGTTCTCCTAGGGAATAGCTACGCCTTCCCTTGGTCTGGCTTTTAACCCCTCTCCCTGTCCGTCACGTAACGAGGGGGCTGACCCAAGGAGTGGCCCGATCCGCCACAAAACCATCTTATTATAGAAATTAACACTAAACATTTACTGCTTAGTTTGCAAATAACAATGAAATGCACCTCAAAGTTTAGTGAAAAACTGCGCCTCTGGCAATAAACAATTTCATTTCTGTATTTTCCCAAACGTATTACCCTAGTTTACCCCTGAAAAGCAATCTTTCAGAACTAAATATTTGATTTACATAATTTAAGGTTTTAGAGGAATCTGGACCCAACACTAGGACTAGCGTAGATGGGGCATCATGGTCAGCATGGGCAAGTTGGGCCAAAGAGAATTAACCTATGATGAGCGTTTGTCGGCACTGGGCCTGTACTCAATGAAACACACAGAATAGTGAAAGGCTTGGATAGAGTGGATGTGGAGAGGATGTTTCCACTAGTGGGAGAGTCTAGGACTAGAGGTCATAGCCTCAGAATTAAAGGACGTTCTTTTAGGAAGATGAGGAGACATTTCTTGTGTCAGAGAGTGATGAATCTGTGTTCTTTGCCACAGAAGGCTGTGGAGGCCAAGTCAGTGGATATTTTTAAGGCAGAGATGGATAGATTCTTGATTAGTACAGGTGTCAGAGGTTATGGGGAGAAGGCAAGAGAATGGGGTTAGGAGGGAGAGATAGACTGTTGTATACAGTTGTATACACTGGAATTTAGAAGGATGAGGGGGGATCTTATTGAAACATATAAGATAATTAGGGGATTGGACACATTAGAGGCAGATAACATGTTCCCAATGTTGGGGGAGTCCAGAACAAGGGGCCACAGTTTGAGAATAAGGGGTAGGCCATTTAGAACGGAGATGAGGAAGAACTTTTTCAGTCAGAGGGTGGTGAAGGTGTGGAATTATCTGCCTCAGAAGGCAGTGGAGGCCAGTTCGTTGGATGCTTTCAAGAGAGAGCTGGATAGAGCTCTTAAGGATAGCGGAGTGAGGGGGTATGGGGAGAAGGCAGGAACGGGGTACTGATTGATAGTGATCAGCCATGATCGCATTGAATGGCGGTGCTGGCTCGAAGGGCTGAATGGCCTACTCCTGCACCTATTGTCTATTGTCTATTGTCTATTGTCTAGATCAGTCATGATTGAATGGTGGAGTAGACTTGATGGACTGAATGGCCTAATTCTACTCGTATCACTTATGACCTTATGACTCTATAATAGTAATTATCCTAAACCGAAACTGCATGAACAATTCCAAAGGATTGTTTATTCTCAGTTAACTTATGCCCATTTCTTCATCTGGTTTCTGAAAGTGGCAATGCTAGTTTAACTAGTTCCAAGAAGGATAAACACAAAAAGCTGGAGTAACTCAGTGGAATAGGCAGCATCTCTGGAGAGAAGGAATGGGTGACGTTTGGAGTCGAGACCCTTAGTTTTAGTTTTAGAGATACAGCATGGAAACAGGCCCTTCGGCCCATCAAGTTCACACTGATCATCAATCATCTGTAACACTGGAAAAGTAAATGTTATTAAAAGGTAAATTACTGTGGTAATTAGACAATATCTTCATGACAAATTGATTAGCATACCAGAATACATACAATGCATTCAGAAAGTGAATCTAGACAATGCAGCATCTCAGGTTAAATGCTCAGTTTATCATGAATTTAATGGTAGATGGGAGTACACCACAATTATGTTATTAATTGTCCCTGTGATCCGGGATAGGAAACCAAAAATATAAAATAAAAATGTTCCGCTCCTCTAACTTGAGTTGTGCGTATGGGTGGAGAAAAACAAAAACAGGTTCTGAATAATCCATGATAATAACCATCGTCAAATAACTTGCTGACACTTTATGAATTATACCAATCAAAACGAAAGAGTCATAAGGTAAAGCATGAAAATATAAATGGTTTTATATGTCTATATTTAAATAATTTCAGATGTAACAATACACTTAATTACTGTTGTTTCGCTGCATTCCCCTTAATGTCTCCCTTTTCCAGTTTAATTTAATTATCACTTTCTCTAAAACAATAATCCCTTTAATGATATTTAGATTTGGTCAGGAATAAGTAAAAGTGTGCAGATTATTTGTCTAAAACCCACATTTTAATGAAACAAAAAATCAGTCTTGCAATTTTCTTTTGATTCCACTCTCCAAAACACCTTATTGAAAAATACCAGCATTGCTTTAAACGCAAATTCACAACAAAAAGCTCTAGTACTATTCTACTACAATTTCTAGTACTAGAATTCTAGTATTAATTGCAAGTGTTCATTTGTACGAGCATGGGTTTCCCACTGGGCTAAATGGATTTGGGGCAGATGATGGGTCCCTCTGGAGCCACAGGAGAAGAACCTTTTAGATGACACCTAGAATGTAAGTAAGATCGTGTTAAACTGAAAAAAGATACAAAGTGCTGGAGTGACTCGGCGGGTCAGTCAGCTTCTCTGGAGGACATGGATAGGTGCCATTTTGGATTGGTGCCCTTGTTCAGTCTTAAGAAGAATCCTGACCCAAAATGTCGCCAATGTTCTCTGAAGATGTTGCCTGGCCCACTGAGTTATTTCAGCCCTTTGTGATTTATTTTGTAAACCAGCATCTGTAGTTCCTTGGGTCTACTCTTCGCAGGGGAGTAGGTTTCTAATTAGTGTCTGTACCACATGATTGAAATATAATTTGGTGTAATTTATACCAAAAAAAATGTTTGGCAGAGGAACCAAAGGAAGAAAACAGCATTGGGAGGAAGCACAGAAAACAAGCACATCGTTCTTTGCTGCCAAGATTCAATCATCCTCCGATCAGTTACAGCAAAGGAAAGGACAACTGCAGGTTCTCCATGGGAGGAAGTTACAAAAACTTTGTGTGTCAAGTGTAGGAAGCTGATATTAGGAAGCTGATGCACCTGCCACCTCCATCACCCCTGCACAGATGATGGAGGATGTCCACTGACCTGATGATGACAGACAAGTTAACACAGTTGTAAGTCTGAAGAAGGGTCTCGACCCGAAACGTCACCCATTCCTTCTCTCCCGAGATGCTGCCTGACCTGCTGAGTTACTCCAGCATTTTGTGAATAACACAGTTGTAAATCTGCTTCTATTTTCTTTAGCATCTTGAGCCCAATGTTACTAACACTGTTTAAAATCAATACCCGAAAAAACAACACTGAAGTCAATGAACATTGTGTGGAAAACATTGCAATGGCTGCACTTATAACTCACACTAAGGAAGATGTTTGTAGTTGTTGGAGGTTAGCGTAATGTATTCAACTATCCTAACTGTTTCTTTCATGACTTTCCATCCAACATAAAATTAAGTGGAGACTTTGTTGAAGTCTGTGCAATATTCAATTCCATTGAAACTTCATGCCGCCAAACCTCGACAACATTCAGGTTTGCTGCTAAATATCAAGTAATTTTTGTGGTAAAGGGCCAGCCAATGGTCATCCTCAAGAAGAAATGATTTAATCACTAACCCATAACATTCAACGGCATTACCAAGACCCCACCATCAATAGCTGGAGGTTCACCATTGACTAGAAACTCAAATGGACTAGCCACATACATGCTATGGCAACTGGTGCACATCAAAGGGTGGTATCCTGCTGTGAGTGACTTACCTCCTGGCACTCTACGGCTACAAGGCACAAATTAGAAGCACTATAGAATATTTTCCACTTGCCTGAATAAGTGCAGAACCAACAGCACACACAAAACCTGACACCATTCAGGACAAATAAGCATGTTTGATTGGTGTTCTGTTAACCCATCCCTCCCTAACATCCCCTCCAAACTAAAATCTAATTCTCTCCTGCGCACAGCGTCTGCAACATGGATCATCTGCAAACTCTACTGCAGGCAGCTGCTGAGCTTAATCTGACAGCATCTTCAAAACTTCAATCACCAAGAAAAATACGGAGTTTAGGTGCATGGGAACAATTTCCTCCAAAAGGTACACAGTTTCGACTTGGAAATATGTTGTCAGTTCTTCGTCAGTGGAAATTCTTGAATGTCGTATTAACGCACTGCGGGAGTATCTTCACTAGAAGGTCTGCAGTGGCACAAGAAGGTGGTTCACTATCACCTTCTCAAGGATCGGTTAAGAATAGACTAAACAAAGGCATTGCCATCGAACAATTTATTATTGTTTAGGCACCCTAAACAACAATAAATTAAAGAGAAGGATCTGTGGGCTTCCATGACACCGCCATTAGGTTCAGACCTACATGGAAAGGATATGGTGATGATGACCTTTTGGAAGTTTGTAGTTTCATCGGGCAAATAAATATATTGTATCTCTGACTTACCCCTCATAGAACCACGCAAATAAACAGTGCACACACCACTGATATGTTGCTTTTTGTGGTTTTTCTGTGGTAGAAGCCATTATAAGAGATAGATTACAACACCATTCTTTTATCTCACACAATACTAATTAGAAAAAAATTAAAAGAATGTATAGGCGCTCTAATTAATACAATTGAGGAAAACAAGAAGAAGGGTCTCGACCTGAAACGTCGCCCATTCCTTCTCTCCTGAGATGCTGCCTGACCTGCTGAGTTACTCCAGCATTTTGTGAATAATGACAGGGTGGAAATGTCAAGGACTAGGGGGCATAGCTTTAAGGTGAGAGGGACAAAGTTTAAAGGAGATGTGCGGGGCAAGTGTATTTTCATTCAGAGTGATGGGTACCTGGAATGTGTTGCCAGTGGTGGTGGTGGATGCAGATATGATCGTGGCATTAAAGAGGCTTTTAGATAGGCACATAGATATGCAGGGAATGGAGGGACATGGATCATGTCCAGGCATAGAGATGAGTTTAACTTGATTTCATGATCAGCACGAACATTGAAGGCCGAAAGGCCTGTTCCGTTGCTGTGGTGTTCTATGTTGTAGGTTCTATGACAGTATAGGGAATTGCATACGTTGTATCTTATTCATGACTTGGAAATGATAATATTTTATAAACTCACTGAGAGCCGCTCAGATACTTGTGCCTCTAAAACAACTGTGACAATCTCTGCAGGCGTTGCTCTTTCATTTTTTCATGACTTTGTTAACCTGTGCTGATATTTTAATCACTTTCTCCCTACAAAACTATTTGGGTTCTTATTTTCCAAGTTTTCCAGTTATCCCTCCCAAATTAGTTTTACATTTTACCATTGCACTCTTCACCGATCATTACTCAAACAAGGATGATTATCCCTCAATTTACTTAAAAATGTACAAAAAAACACATAAAAAAAGATCTGGCATGCTGTACATAAGACATTAAACTGCCCGTTTAAATCAGTAGTAAACTCATAAACTACTGCATTCATGCATAACCTCAGCAGAAGTGGCCTCTCATGCAGAAAATCTGTGGCTTCTGGCTGAAGGACACAATTGAGTACTTTATCTTTGTTCATTTATTATCAAAAGAATATATGTCATTTATATGGGCTAAATCTACTGCTGTTCAAGCCGTGCAATAAAAAGACAAAACAAAAACATTTGTTGCAGTGCAATTTGATTTTAACATCGATTGAAACCACAAGATTATTTCCCAGTGAGAAAAAATTGACAAAATCAGCAAGGGAGGAAAGAAGAAAACTTAGATCAACGTGTAAAAAGTTGCAAATAAAGATGAAATAATCCACTGGACTGGTGCCCAGCAGAAAATGGTCTTGGATTTTCATTTGTGCACATTGCATATTATCCATTTCTGTAATTCTGTCTCATGGAAGATTTAAACAAAAATTCAGTGACATAATAAGATATCACTACTGCTAGCCTCATCCTCAACACATAAAAATGCCCAATTATATCCAATGAAAATGGAATTCTTTTTCCTTTACGTGTACAAGTTTGGCTCTTAACTGAATTTAACTGAATAACTAAAGTATTTAGGTTCAAGATGCACTGCAAATAGAAAATTTGGCTAACACTTCAATTCCATGCTGAAACTAACTGAAGGCAAAGAATTATTCTCACATAATGGAACATTTTATGCACTCTACAATAAAGTTTAATTTAAAGCCTAATCAATCCCTGTGCACATTGTGTGATTCTGAAAATTGTAGGGTGTCAATGAACAGACACTGTTGGGCCATGTGACATCAATCTGGTAATTTTCTAATCCCAACACGTTCTTTGGGAACAGTATGTACTTCAACTAAAAGAGCTGGCCAGATCTGGGTGGTGAAGGCTTCTCATCACATTACTTTCAGGATCGACCTTTACTCAGGGCACTTTTTGAAGAGACTAGCAGTGAAGAATCCAATCATTCATCCTGAACCATCCCAAAGTCATCCTTGTTGAAAACAAGGCACCTTTCTTTCTCCTATGAAGCCCTGACCACTACTAAGGCAAGCGTCTCCAACAGCTTCGTGTCCATCAGCTTTTGTAAGTCTATTTTGGGTTTATTGTTATTACATGTACTGAGATACAGAGAAAACCTATGTGTGTGATGTTAAGGTTAGTTTCAGCAGCAGGTATGAGGAAGCGTAGAGCGGGAGGTTTAAAAGGTAGAGTGGGTGTCTGGGGGGTGATTGCACATGGTCATGTATAAAAGGAAGGCAGGCACTAGCAGAGTGGCTATTTGGGAGCGGTCATTTTGGGAGAGGCTGTGTATTGAGGTGCAAGTGCTCTGTTTGAGGGTTAATGATGAAGCTTTGGCTCAAGAGTCTGTGTTGAGGTGGCTGAGGGGAGGGTGACGGTAAGATGAATCATGTTTTTTTTAGCCAATTCCTCCTTAGACTGAGTGCAGTTGGGTTGACAGTTAGGGCAGTGGTGTGCTCCTACTGCAGAATGTGGGAAGTCATGGAAACGTCCAATGTCCCTGATAGCTATACCTATTAGTTGTGTGTCCAGCTGCATCAGAATCGTCCAGGAGACAGAGTGCTTAGATAGGAAGATAGACACAAAATGCTGGAGTAACTCAGTGGGTCAGACAGCATCTCTGGAGAAAAGGAATTGGTCATGTTTCAATTGAAGAAGACCCTTCTTCAGATCTGAGATAGGAGTTGTTGTGAGGTGGTCTGATGACAGCAAGGAAGAAGCTGCTCTTCAATCTGGTGGTACATGCTTTCAAGCTTTTGTATCTTCTGCCCGACAGGAGCGGGGAAGAGAGAGAATGACTAGGGTGTGAGTGCTCCTTTATTTTGTTGGCTACTTTCCTGAAGCACCATGATGTAGATGGAGTCAATGTGGGGAGTGGGAGGGGGGAATGGGTTTGCATCATGGAATAGGTTGTGTCCATATCTCTCTGCAATTTCTTGCATTCTTGGGCAGAGCAGTTGCCATACCAAGCTGTGATGTATTCAGAACGGATGCTTTCAGGTGTCCTTGGATATAAGAGTCCTTGGAGACGTGATGAATTTCCTTGGTTTTATATGATAGTTGATATGATAGTGTCAATGCAGATTGGCCAGATTGGCCAGATTGTTAGTGATATTTACACTTCGAAATTCAATGTACTTGGCTGTCTCCATTTTAGTTTAGTTTAGTGTAGTTTAGAGATACAGTGCTGAAACAGGCCCTTCGACCCACTGAGTCCACACCGACTAGCGATCCCCACACATTACCACTATCTACACACACTAGGGACAATGTACACTTACACCAAGCCAATTAACCTACAACTTCTCGGAGAAAACCCACGCTGTCACGGGGAGAACATCCAAATTCCGTACAGACAGCACCCTTATTCAGGATGGAACCCGAGTCTCCGGTGCTGCAAGCGTTGTAAGGCAGTAATTCTACTGCTGCGCCACCGTGCCGCCCAAACTTCCACACCACTGATGCAGGCTGGGGTGAGTTCTCCATCCCACTTCCTGAAGTCGATGACCGGCTTCTTCATTTTGTTCACATGGAGGGACAGGTTGTTGTCTTGACACCATGTGACTGAGCTCTCTAACTTCTTCTTGTAAGTGGTATGTGGTTAAAATCGCCATTACCCCACCTCAACTTTGGAAACTCTGCCCTATTAGGCTGCCACAATATCAAGTGGTGGTTCTCAAATCTCAGATTTAAAGGATCCTACAAAAGATTGCAGAGGAACGGCCAAAGGTAAGGATTTTTTTCTGCTGATCTGGCAATATTGCTTTCTCACCAAACACCAAGATAATTCCATTATGCTACATTATTAGCCAGAACATCAGAGTGTATAATTCAATACTGACAAATTCATCGTAAAGTACTTTTGAATATCTTGAGGATATGATGGGATCTTATATTTATTTGTCTGACTTACAGGTAGCTGATGTCTATTTTTATTCTGCATAGTGCATTTATTATAATATTTTATTCTAATAGTGGATACATGGCAGAAATGCTGAAATGCAGTAGGAGTAGCGATTGGGAGATGCTGGAGATAAGATGCTGGAAACTTGAGTAAAAGACAATGCGCTGGAGAAACTCTGTGGCTCAGGCAGCATCTGCGGAGGGTGGGGGGGTGGAGGGGGGGGAATGGACAGACAACGTTTCCGGTCAGGACCATTCTTCAGACTTTTGCACTAGCAATAATCTCTGATTAATGATGCAAAAAGATGCTGCATAGTATGTACAGAATACACCAGTAACAGCATTTAAACCTAAAATTATACTCTTCTATACCTACAAGAATAGCTAGGAGGGAAAACTGCCAGAAAAAACATCCCGAGAACACACGTCATAGTGGCCAGCCAGTTATAGAATGGGAAAGGGAGCGGTCTGGGACCAGATTCCTCACCCACCTTTTTGGCCAGGGAGAGATATGTATTGTGGCAAGATTGTTAATGAATATTTAAAAAATGTCTAGGTAATAAGCAAAGCAAGTTCAAATGAAATGCATAAAACAATCTATTTTTGCTTAAAATGCTAATGAAAAAGGATTTAAGGATGCCTGCAACTATCTGATAGGAAGTAGCATGTTGCCCACTGAATATAAAACATGAGTTTTGAACAGAGTAAAATTATTAATGCGATTCACTTTATGCTATTAAAAAAATAGTTTTGCCTCTTTTGTTTTCGTAGGCCCCGGTAAAGAAGATAATTTCTGCTGCCAGTCCTCTTGTGGGCACTATACTTTAATATACGTTGCATCACACTGCCCACATAATAACGGATTAACAAGTGTGACAAAGCTACATTAGATAGTATGTTATTATATGGAATGCTGCAACAATGTCCTCTGGTAATTCTTCAAAATTATTCCTTAAATACATTGCGATTATGGGCATCCGAGAAATTATTCAAAATTATTCATTAAGTACATGGAGGTTAGGGACATCCGAGATATGACCACAGCAGTCACGAAGAAAATGGATAAGTACAACAAAGGATAAAATATTGCAGACCCACAAGAAAGGGCAATACTGAATCCCTCTTGAAAAGAACTAGCACAAGCTCAATGGACCAAATAACCTCCTTCCGTGTTGTAATCTATCTGTGATTCTGCAAATGTAACACAATAATTATTTTGTAGGAAAATAACTGCAGATGCTGGTTCAAATTGAAGGTAGACACAAAATGCTGGAGTAACTCAGCGGGCCAGGCAGCATCTCAGGAGAGAAGGAATGGGTGATGTGAATAATTCTTTTAATCAGTTAGATAAGTCTCATTCCTGTGTTGAGGCAGATTTAATTGCGTTTCCCAGTGTACTCTGCATGTTTCAGATGAGACATTCAACTGAGGCAATTTGTGCCATCATTGTGGACATGATAGTCCCATTGTCCTGCTTGAAAAATAGTAGGGGAATCCTCCCCAGTGCTTGGCGAGTACTTATCATTCAAGCTACATCATCTTAAAAAGAGATTATCTGTGTTATTAATCTTGTTGCTGTCTGTCTGACTTCCCTGTCTGCAGATTGGCTGTTGTTTCCCTATATTACAACAGTGACTACATTTCATCAAAAATAGTTAATTGGCTGTGAAGTGTGTTGGGAAGCCCTGAGGTCACAAAAGGCACGAAAAATTGCAAGTCTTTCCTTTCATTGTCTTAATTTTTTTTAAAGTCGACGGTATTAAATGGCTTGCTTTCTCAGTCTACTGTGAGAATGAAACCATTTTGGGTGGGACCTATCCAGGATAGATCATGCTTCATTGTGACATTTTGTCATTCATGGGTTGTGCAATTTAGTGGATAATGGAATGAAGCTTAATGAATCTCATCTGTTTTTAATTAATCTGGGTGCAAAAATAAATATCCAACATTTTCAAAGATTGCAATCTAACCTATTTTACAGGTTTGGACGAGGGAGCAGATGAAACTGGGCTACAAATAATACTGAAAAATATTTCAGCTAGTCAGCCAAACAACTGTTTAATGTATATTTACTTCCACTGCAGTAAATGAGGGAATAATTGTGGTTAATGACATTTTATTAGAGCAAGCTAACTGCAACCTCTTCATAAATCAGTTCAAAAAATGTGTTACAATACCACAAATTCAAAGTGGCAAATGCCTCTCCCACTGGAAATTGTGATTTATCAACACATGGACATCACAATTGTTTAATTTATAAAACTAGATGCTACAATTTTTTTTTGCTTCAAGCTTCATAATAAATACCACAGCTCCCTATTAACATCTACAAAACTACTAATTTGAAAATTTCTAAAATACAAATAAATTATTGCGATGAAAATGAGAAAACAATTTTGTTACATTTAATTTGCTGTATTTGTTTCTGGCAAAATTCCAAATTGGGCAATTGGAACTGAAAGAAAAAGTTTTTAATTAATATTTAAATAACATCATGTCTATGAAGACACGGATCAGATTCCAAAATTACTAATTTCTAATTTTAAGCTTTATATGTCCTTTGGTGTGTGTGTGTGTGTGTGTGTGTGTGTGTATGTGTGTGTGTGTGTGTGTGTGTGTGTGTGTGTGTGTGTGTGTGTGTGTGTGTGTGTGTGTGTGTGTGTGTGTGTGTGTGTGTGTGTGTGTGTGTGTGTGTGTGTGTGTGTGTGTGTGTTTGTGTGTGCGTGCATGCAAAGAGGAGTGAGAAAAATATCAAAACAAATGGATCGAGCTTTTTTTTATAAAGCAGCGAAGCGTGCCGGCTGTTCTTAGAGGAAAATAACACACACAACAGCTTTGCATTTAGGCCTCGGCTTTTCCTTTGTGCAAGATTAACATTCAGGAGGTCTCTCATTTAATTTCAGGTCCCCAAAACAGTAATTTAACTGAACTGGTTTGTTTGTCTGTAAGACAGATTCCTGAGTCAATTTTTAAGCGAACCAGTATATTGCGGTGAGAGTTCAACAGAACATATGTCAGTGGGGGTTCAATGGAATGAACTTACTGTTACCTTTTATAACATAAGTCTTCTTTTCCTGATACTGTCTGAATCTGAAACATCTAATTTAATCCATAGTAGAGCCAGTCTTCCTTTTATTTCCTGTCTGTAGCACAGCAGTCGCCTGTTTCAATTATGAGGTTCGCCAGCTCCTACATTTTTGTTGCTCCATCTGGCTCAGTATACACTTCCTTGGAAGGCAAAATGCACCAACTGTTTTGATCGGAGACTGATAGAACTCTTGAAAGCTGCAACAATTAATGGTTTAGCTGAACTGATAAGAAAAGAGAGCCACATTTTTTCCCAAATGGGAAAAATTGTACCAATGCACTTACAGCAGAATATTAATCCTAATTGAAACCAATTTTCTGTTGCCTGTTGTTATCTACCTTTGCTAGATAACAATGTGTAGTAAAGCAACAAACACCTATATTTATTACAGGGAATGCTGGTGGGATTCAATCCATTTTCAAGTAATGCATGATCTACATATCAATCAGTGTAACAAAGCGGAAAACTCAGGGGACAATTTTTTTTTTTGCTAAATAGTTTCTCTTGATTATAAGTTATTCTGGGTCAAATCAAATCGCAGACTTTTTTTTACCAATGGCATTTCTTGTTTTGGGTGGTGTTTTTATAGGGGCGGAGGCAATGGGAAGCTAGAAGCACAATGTTGTGTTGATAATCATAACTGTTTAAAAGTGTTTTTGAACTTCCTGTTGGCCGAGCTTAAACATTTCAAACTTTCTGCTATTGGTAACAATAGTTGCTGGCAAGTCACTTATCGCCAGGTTTACAAACTAATAAGCGAAACAATGTTCACACGAAGGTGACATTAAGCCGCTAAAATATTGTGCCAGCACTTCAGCACATAACAATCCTTATCAAAAGCAAATAACTTGCATATAACGTCCAAAATTTTCATCATCTCGACATCCCCAGTTAATCAGAATATTTTGTTTTGTTGCACAATTGGTTAATCAAAAATGCTCTTTTGCAAAGGGGATGTAGACTTGATCAGCTCCTCATTTCCTTTTCCTGCTCAGAGTGAAAAAGGGGCACTCAGCTTTACTATTGTATAAAGTTTTATCTCATTGTGTTCAGCAACAAAAAAAAAGTCTCAAGCCGTGCACAGCCAGGATGCAAGTTAAATTCAAACTTTTAGTTTTCGATATTTTGCCAAAAAATGTACTACATCGTTTCAGTAATGCAAGATATGGCAAGATGGCATTAACTTTTGAGTTTCCATTAGGTTTACTTCAGAACTATGAATTATTTTTAGTTAACTAAGAAGACTAGGCACCTTTCAGGCAAAGAGAATGGAACAGAGATCAGTTCCCATGCCACAATCAATGATTCTCAGCCGCTAACTCCAGGGACATGCGATAATGCCCCACAGTAACTGATTTTTTCCTTCCTCCCTCTGGGAGTCTGGCCTCCACCGAACTGGTAACAGTGTGAGAAATCACAGATGAAAATTCACGTCCTGCCACATTTGCAAGGGTGAGAAAAATGCTTCAATGCCACTGCAGCGGGACACACTACTTTAAACTACTGATGGGAAAGTAGCCTCAATGATCCAGTTTCTTTGAAAGAAAATTTCGAGAAAATCTTCAAATCTTCAAAAGTTGGATGGATATCTTTCATTTCTCCAAACTTCACCCACCCCCAATCTCCACCACGCCCACTCAGTTTCCAATTGTTGATGTTGGCCGCGAGTGTTGCAGGCAAGACACACGCTGTTCACCAGCAGAACTGCATATATTTGGAGCTTAAGTTGTGACAAGCCTGGTCCCCAGAGCACCCTCAGCGTAATAGCATCTTTTCACCCTATATTCAGGATTGCTTATGGTTGTCAGGTTTCATGAGACTATATCAGCCTTTGCTAATTTTACAAATTACAAAGTATCGTTCTATCACTCAACATTGAGAAGAGACAGTAAACAGTCCCTCAGGAAGGAATCAATGCGTTTAAGGTAGGTGAGGATGTTGAGAAAACAGGTAAGAGGAAAGTTACTCCAAGGAATGAAGTCCTAAGGATGTTAGAAAAAACAAGGCAAAGGAATAATAAAAACTGAAAATACCAGATACTCAGGCAGCCTCTATGGAAAGAAAAACAGTTAACATTTCCACTTGGAGTCCTGTTGGCAGAACAGATAAGTAGTCAGACACAATGAAGCACAGGAAAATAGGGGGACCCTGGTGCACTTATCAAATTTCTGAAGATAGCAAGCATGGCAGATTGATAATTAAGAGAGCACCATCTTATTACTTGCTTTTATCGGATGAGGCACAGAATACAAGAATAGGGTATGTTAAGAAGAGATGGTCGAAAGCTTCAAGTTCTGAGGAATAAATATCACCATCAATTTGTCCTGGACCAGCCACATCGAAGCTATGGCCAAGAGAGCACACCAACACTTCTACTGGCCTAGAAGACTTAGGAAGTTCGGTATGTCCCCAACATCCCTCACCAACCTCTACAGAAGCACCTTAGAAAGCATTTGATCGGGATGCATGGTGTGAGAATTATAGTTAAGGGAAATGACGGTTTAGGCCAGGATTTTCTATGGAAAGGTTGAATCCATTTTTAAGGAGGTATGTGAAGGCCATTTAGAAAATCCTAATACAATCATGCAGTCAACCTGGTTTAATGAAAGAGAATAAAAGTAGAAAATATCGGAAATATTTAGTGTTTTGTTATTGTGTTTCCTTTCTGTAAACTGCTCCATTACAGCTACACAACTAATTAACAGAGGCTTTACACTCGAGCCTTGGGTTCAGCCATTTTAATTCAGGATCCTCTTGGCTACTGCCTCATGGGTATTATATCCTCGGTACCGCGCTATTCCCATAACATTTAGCAGAGCAGGCTGCTAATTCTTTAACTCATTTTCTCTTCCCATAGATGCAGCATGACCCGCTGAGCAATGCTACCATTTTGTTTTTATTTTAGATTTCCAGCACCTGTGGGGTTTTTTGTTTCACTTACGAAAAGGGAAAATGTGTTTCACAAGTTAGTTAGAGCTCTTGGAGAATATAATGAGTAGGATGGATGAAAGGAATGAGTTTGTGTTATAGATATAGATTTACAAAAGGTGTTCAATACAAAAAAGGCTACTTAAGAAATCATGGCAAATGGGTAGTGTGGATGAGGGATTGCAAACAGTAAATCTATATGTATATGGTTATTTCCAGGTTGCAAGCTGTAACCAGTGGAGTGATGCAAGGAGCAGTGCTGGTTTCCCAACTAATTTATATTAATGACTTGATTAAGGGATCGTATTGTAACCAATTGTGCTGTTGTAGAAAGATGGGAAAGTAAATGGTGAGAGGGAGACAAATGGGGCCATAGAGAACAAGATGGTAATTGGAGTATAATGTGATGTTCTCTGCATACGTAGTTGGAGAGGAAAAGTAGAATATTGTTTAAATGGAGAGTACATAGAATGCTGCTGAACAGAATGATGTTCACAGGAAATGCAGAAAGTTAGCAGGTATATTGAACAAATAATAATAATAATAATAATAATAATAATGCATTACATTTATATAGCGCTTTTCAAACACTCAAAGACGCTTTACAGGGATTACTAGAACATAGAGAAGTGAATAAATAGATAAATAAGTAAACAAACAGAAAAAGGAGACAGAAGGTGAGGTGACGGTCAGTGGTTGAAGGCAGTGCTGAACAGGTGAGACTTCAGTGATGTTTTGAATGTGGTGAGTGAGGAGGAGTCTCTGACGGTTTGGGGTAGTGAGTTCCATAGGGTGGGAGCAGCGATGGAGAAGGCCCTGTCCCCCCAGGATCTGAGTTTGGTCCGGATGGGGGACGACAGGAGATTGGCAGCAGCAGAGCGGAGGGTGCAGGTGGGAGTGTGCCTGTGGAGGAGGTCAGTCAGGTAGGATGGGGCCAGGTTATGGAGGGCTTTGTAGGTCATGAGGAGGATTTTGTACTGGATTCTCTGGGGGATGGGGAGCCAGTGGAGTTTGTAAAGGATGGGGGTGATATGGTCACGGATCGGGGAGTGGGTGAGTAGACGGGCAGCGGAGTTTTGAATGTATTGAAGTTTACTGATGATTTTTGAGGGTGAGCCATAGAGGAGGCTGTTGCAGTAGTCCAGACGGGAGGTGATGAAGGCGTGGATGAGGGTTTCTGCAGCTGTGGAGGAGAGGGATGGACGGAGACGGGCAATGTTTTTGAGGTGGAAGAAGGCTGTCTTTGTGATGTGTTTGATGTGTTTGTCGAAGGAGAGGGTTTGATCAAAGATGATTCCAAGATTCCGGATGTGAGTGGAGGTGGATACTGGGAGACCATCAATATTGAGGATGAAGTTTTGGGTGGATTTGGTGAGCGTTTTTGGACCAATGATGATGATTTCAGATTTGTTGCAGTTGAGTTTGAGGAAATTTGATTGAAGCCAAGATTTTATTTCAGTGATGCAGTTTGTCAGTGTAGAGTGTGTGGTATTAGGAAGGCATAAGGGATGGAACATAAAAGTCTTGCTGCATCTGTATAGGGATTGGGTGTGATCACTGTGATATAGTCTCCTTATATAAAGAAAGATACACTTGCATTGAAGACCTTTCAGAGCAGGTTCATTAAGTTGATTTTTGGAATGATGGGAATTCCATCTTGCTTTATGAGGTAAGTTGTGCCATTGTCGATGAAGACTAGAAGAATAAGATATCTTTTATATGAAAATTACATAAAGTTCTGAGAGAGCTAGAGAAGAAAAATGTTGAGATCATGTTTTCTGGTGTGAGAAAATCCAAACGATAAGAAATAGAAGATCAATTGATTTTTGGATAGATTCAGAAAAAGGTAATGATCTTAAAAACAGAGATGAAGCGGAATTTAATCTCCCAGAGGGTTGTAAATCTATAGAATTCTCTATTGCAGAGAGTTTTGGGAGGTCAAATAATTGACTACATGGAATGTTAAGAGAAAGATTCTTGTTCTGAAGTGGAGTTAAAAATTATGGGGGATAGGCAGAAAAATGGAGCTGAAGCCAAGATTAGATTTGTTACATTTTATTAGATGTCAGAGCAGCTTCAGGGGCCATTTGGCAACCTCTCATAATCATGATTGTATTTCATAAGCCAAATATGTTTTGCAACATACGAGAAATTTGGTTTGCCATACAGTCATACCAAAAAAGCAACAAGACACACAACTACATAAAAATTTGACATAAACATTCACCACAGCGGCTCCTCCACATTCCCCACTGTGATGGAAGGCAATAAAGCCTTGGAAGCGATGGAAGGCAGTCGGAGATACGACACGGAAAAAGTTGCATCTCCGTTGAGGAAATAATTAAAAAAAGTTTCCCCCACCCCCCACCACAAATACAAAAACTAAAGATATGCTAAAACATACATTTTACACCAAATTAAAAACACCAAGAATGAAAATGACGAAGACGGACCGTTGGCGAGGCAGCCATCGTGCAGCGCCCCTTGCATCTTGTTCTTATGTACTTATGATACTGAGGGGAGATTTAAATGAAGTGTTTAAATCATTTCCCATAGCAGAGAAATCAGTGAATAGGAAGCCTAGATTTAAATTAATGGTAGACAGTTTAGAGAGAAATTGAAAAAGAGAACTTTGAAATTAATTGATTTTTGGATATTGAGGAGCAGGGAATATGGGATTTGCACAGGAAAATGGTGTTGAGGTAAAATAATGAGCAATGCAGTAATTAAATTGCAGCGCCTACACAAGGAGGCTGAATAGTCTATTTGTGCTTCCTTTTGCAAACACCATGGATGAAAACATGAAGAGTCACAATTTTCCAGGTTGTGGACCCAGGGCTGGTAAATCAGATAATCCCAAACCCATTTTTTGGCTGACATGAACACAATGGCAAAATCTCTTCTGTCCATCCCATAAATTTCTATAATTAAGAGTGAAAGTTGAAAATATGAAACTATATTGGATCTCCATCCATAATACCAATTTTACTTTCCTAATTGACCATTTTGACAATTCAAGATAGTTAAAATGAGGAATTATAACATGCAACTACTCCTATGTAAAGGAATAGTAATGGTCTGAAACTGTCACCATTTGCCTTCATTATGTCTTTAAACTGATAAAAATGAGTCACTATATCTTATTCAAGTAGTTGAACAAGTACACTTGAACTTCATGGGAAGGATGTTCACTGAAGAATCTAAAAGCTTTTAGGGAAAATTCCAGACTAAACTACAAGTTCCAGAATAACTACAAGTACACACGTTGATTGTGACAAGGCTTGCATGCTATAATGGGATATATATTTAAATTGAACAGTGTCACTGGCAAAAATGCATCCTGACCCTCAATGAATTCTATGCTTGTTTGAACAGAAGAACAGCGAAATGACATTAACCCAATCAGCCTCGGAACCATTTGCACCCACGGTCGCTGTTGCAGATGTCAGGTGGTCTTCCTGAGAATGAACCCATAGAAAGCAATTGGCCTGGATGGAGACCGGTCTTGCCCTCAGAACCTCCATGGACCAGCTAACAGGTGTATTTGTGAACATCTTTAACCTTTCCCTACTGGGTTCTGAGGTTCCCATCCACTTTCGGAAGGTTACTATAATCACGATGCCAAAGAAAAACAAGGCAGCATGCCTTAATGACTATCGTTCAGTACCTCTGTCATCCATCATCATGAAGAGCTTCGAGAGGCTGGTCATGGTGCATATCAACTCCAGTCTGTCAGACACCTTTCAATCTGCTGTATTTCAGGAAGGCCTCAGGAAGGCAGCCAACATAATCAAGGACCGCTCACACCCAGGTCATTCTCTCTTCTCCCCTCTCCTATCAGCCATAAGATACAAAAGCTTGAAAGTACCTGTCACCAGATTCAAAAGCAGCATGATCCCTGCTGTTATCAGCCTCTTGAGCAGACGTCTCATAAGCTGATATATACCCGATCTCCCAATCTACCTCACTGATATCCTTCCATTTAAAAAAAATCTACACTTACTCTGTGGCTGTATCACTACATTCTGCACTCTGTGGCTGTATCACTACATACTGCACTCCCCCTCAAGGGAGGGGGAGGGGAGGAGTGAGGGGGGGAGGATGGGGAGGAAGGAGGGAGGAGGGGGAGGGGGAGAGGGGGGGGGGGGGAGGGGGGGGGTGGAGGAGACGGTGCTGCACTACTGCAGGAGAGGTTTGGGCCCAACAGGTCCACTTGGTCTAGTAATAAATAAACCTGAACTTACTCTTATGATTAGGCTGAACATATACGTATTATGGTTAGAGCCAGTGCTTTTCTTGTGATGGTACCGGTACCTCCAAATATTTAAACTTCATTATTTTGTTTTCTGGCCTTGTGACATGTATGTTTATTAATCATATGTACCAGCACCTTTTTAGTTAGAACTAATAATAATCTTGACAAAGAATTCAACGAGAATTAATGATTCATCTTATGCCTGATAATATTGTTCTATCAAACAGATGTTTCAATTATGCAATTATACTTTATTGTCACATGTAACTAGGTATAGTGAAATTCTTTGTTATTGCATACAATACACAGTACACAAAGAATCACTACGTTTCTTACCCCGACAAAGTTATAAAATACTCATTAGAATCAACTTGGTGCCACCCCCCCCTTTGTCCTAAGCGTCACGGCCCAACAGCCTCTTTTTGTCTCGATAAACAACAATCACATTTAATTGCATTCTTAATGTCTACTAATTGGTTGAAAATTATTTGGTAAAAATATTTGATAGAGGCCTGTGGAAAGATATTCATGACTGCAGATGCAAAGAGACAAAGTCTGAGATTCTGTATTTGGTGAGAGTTTAGCAGAAAGGGATCTCAAAACATTATTCAAATGCGATGCTCAGAAAGTTCAGCAATGTAGGCATTGATGATCACTAGGTTTACATCCCATTCAGCAGTAGATGGGAGATGAATCCAACCAGCATTTTTTAGGATTTACTTTGTATAGGTGAAACAGTCTATGAGCAGAAGATGAACATTGGTAAAGATCCTGTGGAATGCAACTATTGGAGAAGAATACAGTGTTTCAGCAGCTCTTACTTGCATGGTACACCGCAGTTATAGGGTCGAATAGCCATGTCTCATTAATTTCTCGTGATAATCCATTTTAAAAAGATGTGTACCCTGCTCCAAAATCACTAGCGGTAAACATTTCAATTGTCTAGTTGTATAATTCAGCATTTTAGTCATTGCATTAATGATAATTATCAACAGGAGCTCTCCAGATTTCAATGATACATAAGCAATTCTCAGTTGCCTGCATCCAGCATGTCCAGTTTCCTGCATCTAGCTTTTCCAGTTTCCTTCATCTAGCTTGTCCAGTCCTTTTATAATTTCATATGTTTCTATAAGATCCCCTCTCATCCTTCTTTACTCCAGTGAGTACAAGCCCAGTCTTTCCAATCTTTCCTCATATGACAGTTCCGCCATCCCGGGCATTAACCTGGTGAACCTGCGCTGCACTGCCTCAATGGCAAGGATGTCCTTCCTCAAATTAGGAGACCAAAACTGCATGAAATGTATAGAAACGTATAAAATTATAAAAGGACTGGACAAGCTAGATGAAGAAGAAAATATTTCCAATGTTGGGGGAGTGCAGAACCAGGGGCCACACAGTCTAAGAATAAAGGGGAAGCCATTTAAAACTGAGATGAGAAGAAACTTTTTCACCCAGAGAGTTGTGAATTTGTGGAATTCTCTGCCACAGAGGCAGTGGAGGCCAATTCACTGGATGAATTTAAAAGAGAATTAGATAGAGCTCTAGGGGCTAGCGGAATCAAGGGATATGGGGAGAAGGCAGGCACGGGTTACTGATTGTGGATGATCAGCCATGATCACAATGAAAGGCGGTGCTGGCTCGAAGGGCCAAATGGCCTCCTCCTGCACCTATTTTCTATGTTTCTATGTTAAACACATTAATGCTGTGTTTTCTAAGTTTTTGAAATAGGGAGTACTACTTCAGTTCTTCACTCATTAAGTGAAGAAAGAAATATGTGCAGAGATCATTTACATTAATAGTGATTATCGGTGCCTAAGATTAAAAAATAGATTGGAAACATATTTCAGCTGATAATGTGCTCATAATTTCAGATTCTCTATGTTAGAACTGTATTGGAACTTTCCATTTTGAGAGGAATAAGCATTGAGGAATTACTTTACAGCATAAATGTAAATGTTGCAAATGAAAAAAAAGGAACTCTAAACAAATCACTGCAATAATCACAAAAGAGTGTGATGTCCTTTGTGAGAAAATTTACAACTGATTGATGCTCTGAATCTGTGCATGTGCAATTAAAGCTGAGTATTCATTGTATTGACCACGGGTGATACACCTGCATTAAACTGCCGATGCTAGATGACTCTGCCCTTGACAATCTGAGGGTAAGCTTACTGTTCAAAGTTCTTCTGTAGGTAGGAACTTCCAGGATAAACTCCGCTGACTTATTGCAATGATTTGTTTAAAGTTCCTTGATTTTTTTTCATTTGTAACATTTCCATTTATGCTGTAAAGCAATCTCCTCAATGCCTATTCCCATCAAAATGGAAAGTATCAATTATAGTTCTAACGTATAGAATCTGAAATTATGAGCACATGATCAGTTCAAATATTTGTTTCCGATCTATTTAAAACAAATCCGTAGAGGCATTGATAATCACTATTGATGTAAATGATCTCCACACATATTTCTTACTTAACTTAATGAGTGAAGAACTGAAGTAGTGCTCCCTATTTCATATCCTGCATATCCTGGAAGCATATCCTTGGGTGCATATCCTGCACTTTGGACAGGAGGAAACTATTAAAAAGACCAAAAAGTCAGAGTGGGAAATCTCTATCCAAGATTGTATTACCACATTTAAAACAGAAGGCACTACAGATTGCTGTAGATTTGAGTATCTTGATCCAACATGTGCATAAGTTCCATCTCAGATGGCATACATGTAACTTTATCAATTGTATTTGTAAGAAGAGGCTTAGATTGATCTCATGATGATTCCGCTGACTGGTTCGCACGCAACAAAAGCTTTCCACTGTATCTTGGTACACGTGACAATAAACTAAACTGAACTAAAACTAAACTAAACTGGGCAGTCCGCAGAAAAGAGATATGACAGGGATGACCATGCTTAAAAAAACCTGAAAAGGGATAAGCAAAACCAAATAACAAAGCGAAATGTAGGTCTGCACAGAGACCACAAATAAACAGGGTTGATTGAATGGGAAAGGCTGAGGCTTGAGTGGGGTCAAATGCGTGGGAAAGATCACAGCTGGAGCAGAGGAAGAGGGTGAAAGGTCACAGATGGAACCAACGTAAGCCTGCAGGAAAGGCTGGTTAGAGTTGGCCAAAAGATAGAGGAAATTCTGCAGCAGTCATGAATGCTGATGTCGATTAATACAGATGGTTTTAGTCAGGGAATGCAGTTATCATGTGATGACACCAGTGTTACTCTGCAAAGGAATAGTGTAGTGACCTCAAAAATTTGAATATTTACTTTTGATGCTTGTAATCAGAACCCAACTACTACTCATGCCAAGATAATTGTTGCTGTATTAATATACAATCTCAGCATTTTCTTATAACTATCGCTTTCTATTGGATGTATTGACATTACCATAAATTACCACACAAAATGAATGTTTCATTGCTAGTTTTTCACATGGAAAGCAACCTTACCTGGTATTATATAAACAGGAAGCCGTCTCCTTAGAATGTAGAACATACTTGAGTAGACGTGCACAATTATTAGATATATTATAATTTATGGTCTCATTTAAATCATTAGTTTCAATGGTGATACAAAGTTGATGGAATAACTGATAACATTGGAACAAATTGTGTCATAAAAAGGGGGGAAGGTTTGGGAATAATAGCTTCAATAGACACAAAAAGCTGGAATAACTCAGCGGGACAGGCAGTATTTCTGGAGAAGGGTCTCGACCCGAAACGTCACCATTCCTTCTCTCCAGAGATGCTGCCTGTCCCGCTGAGTTACTCCAGCTTTTTGTGTCTATCTTCGGTTTAAACCAGGATCTGCAGTTCCTTCCTACATAATAGCTTCAATGTTATCGGTTTCACTCAAGCATGCGAGTACAAACATGCGAATGACCATGCCATGCCTCAAATTGCTTACATACTGTGTACTAAAAAAAATTCTGAAAGAAATGCATCTCCTTTACATTTGAATTTTTGAACACCGACTGCTTCTACTGGCTCCATAGGAAGCTTGTTCCTGACATTGACCCCTAATCACTGAATGAAATATTGTCATGATCTTCTGCTGACAGGCGGGCCAGCAGATCATGTAGTTCATCTGCCCTTCAAAACTTGTTCTGACATAGAGTGGGATTTGGGTTGCCGTCTTCATCTATAAAGAAACCTCCAAAACGACCAGAGGTTTGGCAGTGCCTTTCTGATTGCGAGTGACTGGTTTCACACACAATACGGTTTGAGAGTTGGTTAAGTACTGATATAGCTTCAGTTAATTGCTGTCCTTGGTTTATTGGCTATCAATCTTTATCATTATCAATTGATATTTTTACAAATGTCCCCCATATTTACAACCATTCGAAGTCCTCAAGATCTATTAATAAACTACCAATTTATTAAAACAAATGAACAGATTCAGGGGGAATGGGGAGAGGGCAGGGACGGGGTACTAATTGTGAATGATCAGCCATGATCACATTGAATTGCGGTGCTGGCTCGAAGGGCCGAATGGCCTACTCCTGCACATAATGTCAATTGTCTATAGATTAGTCTATAGATAGTCTAGCCACTGTCACAGTCTCCTCAAGCAACCAGACTAGCCTTGTGGGAGTTCGATCCTGACTCCGAGTGTTGTCTCTGCACATTCTCCCTGTAACCGTGTGGGTTTCCTCTGAGTGCTCCGGTTTTATCCCACGCCCGAAAGACGTGCAGTTTGCAAGTTAATTGGCCTCTGCAAATTGACCCTAGAGTGTAGGGAGTGTGTAGAACTAGTGTATGAACGGGTGATTGCCAGTCGTTGTGTACTCGGTGGGCCTGAGGACCAGTTTACATGCTGTATCTCTAAACTAAATTTCTTCAGACAACATCACAACTTTACTGCACTATTCCAATTGTCCCAACCAATTATATTCATATTTATTTAGTTTAGCATTCCACTATCTCGTTGGCACCTACAGGGCTACATGATTGTAGCCTCTCCATTGATTACAATTTCCTGTTCCTTGAGACTTGTGTGCAACTTACTTTTTCCACACAGATATTTGTTTTCACTGTTTTTAATCATGTATTCCCAAATTTCATATTTAACCAGTAGATAGCAATTACTCTCACACACATTAAGATGGGGGTTAAAACCAAATGTTTTAAAGTACAAACCTATAAATACAACAAAATATCTGGGACTTTTTTTACTATTATCGTGCATTTATTCCATGTGCAACAGCAAGCTTAGGAAATTAATATTCAGACCAAGTATTTAATAGAAAAAAGGTGCAGGAGAAGGCCATTTGGCCCTTCGAGCCAGCACCGCCATTCATTGTGATCACGGCTGATCATCTACAATCAGTAACCTGTGCCTGCCTTCTCCCCATATCCCTTGATTCCACTAGCCCCAAGAGCTCTATCTAACTCTCTTTTAAATTCATCTAGTGAATTGGCCTCCACTGCCTTCTGTGGCAGAGAATTCCACAAATTCACAACTCTCTGGGTGAAAAGGTTTCTTCTCAACTCTGTTTTAAATGGCCTCCCCTATTTTTAGACTGTGTCCCCTGGTTCTGGACTCCTCCAACTTTGGGAACATTTTTCCTGCATCTAGCTTGTCTAGTCCTTTTATAATTTTATACGTCTATAAGATCCTCTCTCATCCTTCTAAACTCCAGTGAATACAAGCCTAGTCTTTCCAATCTTTCCTCATATGACAGTCCCTCCATCCCAGGGATTAACCTCGTGAACCTACGCTGCACTGCCTCAGTAGCAAGGACGTCCTTCCTTAAATTAGGAGACCAAAACTGCACACAATACTCTAGATGTGGTCTCACCGGGTCCCTATACAACTGCAGAAGGACTTCTTTGCTCCTGTACTCAAATCCTCTCGTTATGAAGGCCAACATGCCATTAGCTTTCTTCACTGCCTGCTGTACCAGCACGCTTATTTTCAGTGACTGGTGTACAAGGACATCAAGGTCTCGTTGCACTTCCCACTTACCTAATCTGACACCATCGAGATAATAATCTGCCTCCTTATTTTTGCCGCCAACGTGGATAACCTCACATTTATCTACACTATACTGCATCTGCCATGCATCTGCCCACTCACTCAACCTGTCCAAGTCACCCTGCAACCTCCTAACATCCTCTCCGCAGTTCACACTGCTACCCAGCTTTGTGTCATCCGCAAACTTGCTAGTGTTACTTCTAATTCCATCATCCAAATCATTAATATATTTTGTAAATAGTTGCGGCCCCAGCACCGAGCCTTGCGGCACTCCACTGTCCACTGCCTGCCATCCTGAAAAGGACGCGTTTATTCCTACTCTTTGCTTCCTGTTTACCAACCAATTCTCAATCCATGTCAATACCCTACCGCCAATACCATGTGCTCTAATTTTGCTCACCAACCTCCTGTGTGGTACCTTATCAAAGGTTTTCTGAAAGTCCAGATACACTACATCCACTGGCTCTCCTTCATCCATTTTACTTGTCACATCCTCAAAAAAGTCCCGAAGATTAGCCAAGCAGGATTTCCCCTTCATAAATCCATGCTGACTTGGACCAATCCTTTTACCGTTATCCAAATGCACTGTTATTACCTCTTAAATAATTGACTTCAGCATCTTCCCCACCACCGATGTCAGGCTAACTGGTCTATAATTCCCCGTTTTCTCTCTCACTCCTTTCTTGAAAAGTGGGATAACATTAGCTACCCTCCAATCCACAGGAACTGATCCTGAATCTATTGAACATTGGAAAATGATCACCAATGCGTCCACCATGTTTTGAGCCACCTCCTTGAGTACCTTGGGATGCAGACCATCAGGCCTTGGGGATTTATCAGCCATCAGTCCCATCAGTCTACCCAATACTATTTCTCGCCTAATGCAAATTTCTTTCAGTTCCTCTGTCTCCCTTGATCCTCTGTCCACGAGTACATCTGGGAGATTGCTTATGTCTTCCTTAGTGAAGACAGATCCAAAGTACCTGTTCAACCTTTCCGCCATTTCCTTGTTACCCATAATAATTTCGCTCGTTTCTGCCGTCAAGGGACCCACATTTGTCTTTACTAATCTTTTTCTCTTAACATACCTAAAGAAGCTTTTACTGTCCTTCTTTATATTCTTGGCCAGCATCGCTTTGTACCTCATCTTTTCAGCCCGTATTGCCCTTTTTGCTATCTTCTGTTGTTCTTTGAAAGTTGCCCACTCCTCTGGCTTCCCACTACTCTTTGCTATCTTATACATCTTTTCTTTTAGTTTTATTCCATTTCTAAATTCCCTTGTCAGCCACGGTTGCCTCTTACTCCCCTTAGAATCTTTCTTCCTCTTTGGAATGAAATGATCCTGCATCTTCTGGATTATGCCTAGAAATTCCTGCCATTGCTGTTCCACCGTCATTCCTGCTAGGATCCCTTTCCATTCCTTGGACAGCTCCTCTCTCATGCCTTCACAGTCCCTTTTGTTCAACTGCAACACTGACATTCCTGGTTCAACCTTCTCCCTCTCAAATTGCAGATTAAAACTAGTCATATTATGGTCACTACCTCCAAGCAGTTCCTTTACCTTGAGTTCCCTTATTAAATCTGGTTCATTGGGCAACACTAAATCCAGAATTGCCTTCTCTGTGGTAGACTCCAGTACAGGCTGCTCTAAGAATCCATCTCAGAGGCACTCTACATGCCAATTTTAACTCCTGCTGCAACTTACACCCTATATCCAGGCTACTGTTTGGGGGTCTGCAGATAACTCCCATTAGTGTCTTCTTACCTTTACAATTCCTCAACTCTATCCACAGTGACTCTACATCGTGAGTCCCAATGTCACCCCGCGCAAGGGACTAAATTCCATCCCTCACCAACAGAGCTACCCCACCTCCTCTGCCCACCTGCCTGTCCTTTCTATAGGACGTATAACCCTGAATATTCAGTTCCCAGTCCTGATCTTTCTGCAGCCACATCTCTGTAATCCCCACAATGTCATACCTCCCAATCTCTAACTGAGCCTCAAGCTCATCCACATTACTTCTTATACTTTGCGCATTCATATACAGTACTTTTAATCCTTTGCTCATCTCAGCTTCCACATCGATTCCTATTACACTTGGCCATTCTCTCCTATTGCTTCGTGAGCTTTCTGGCCCATTAATTCTGGGGTGTTTCTTAATTATTCCTATACTCTCTTTCCCTTTAACCATCCTTGTCTATCCCATTTGAAACACCCCCCCCTCCCAACTATTTAGTTTAAAACCACCCGTGTAGCAGTGGCAACAGTTCAACTTTTTAAAAATAATTTTGTTCCTATTCTTCTGACTAATTAACAACCATTCAAATCTATTTCATGATCAAACTGTTGAGGTAAGGATATTTTCCATAAACCTGTGACTGATATTGCATAATTCATCAATGTAATTTAGTTACTAAGAAACACAACCCTTCTCAAAACACAATTGTAGCCACCATTAGTAATTAATTATGTTCAAACCTCTCACCTTATGGCTCGTCGGTGTCATATATAATCTTGACGTAAAACAATTTTGTTCATTTCCAAGAAACAAACACATATACAAAGAAAAATAAATTAAGACAAAAAGTAGGTCTAGTATAGCCAAAGTCCAATGGAATTCTGCTGTTATAAACTCCTCTTTGTGACATCTGTTTCCAGTGTGTGTTGGTATGCAAACTATTGTCTATTAGATGCACGTTGCAGCTATGTTTGCCAGGGTTAAAGACTGGGTCAATTTAGTTGAAAAGCTAAAATTAGCTCCTGTATGTTTTCCTAAGACTACCGTAAACCCTTGTTTTTGTCTGAACTTTGCCCTCCAATTTCTTTGCTGCTTAGTCAATTACCATGTAATATAAAACTATGAAATACATCTTGGGATCAATCCTGCTCTATAAATTGCCTTGTATAGACACAAAGTGAATGATGGGTTTTGAAAGTTGAATGGCTTAAAATAATGCTTAAGAGCCTCAAAATTAAATTATTCCTTTTTTAATTTGAAAACCACTTCTCTTAATAATTTAAACACTGCAATTAAGATGGATGATTTTACTTCAAAGGTACTTTATTTGTCACATGTACTGAGGTAGAATAAAATTCATTTTTTGTTTTTTAGTGTACATGTGACAAATAAAGTACCATTAAAGTAAAATCATCCATCTTAATTGCAGGGTTTAAATTATTACGAGAAGCGGTTTACTAATAGAACCACGTTCAATACAATACTGTAGAATTTCTTACCTGATGACCTAATCATGCAAAATGATTATGCTTTTCTGCAATTTACATATAGGATATATATTCATAGATATCTATCTCTTATATTGACCCTACAATGAACTCAGGTACGATTAAGAGGGCGGAAACTAAACTAATGAGATTCACGGGAAAGTTGCACTGCAGAGCTTGTGCTAATTGAAAATGGTTCCAGCTTTGTAATAGGGCACACCATTCACACAGCTCATTCTGATCTGAGCTAAGTAAATAGCATCAAGAATTGACTGGCTGGTTGGCCTTGCACAAGCTGAAGGAGAACAGGGACTTGAATAAAGTTCCCAGACAGATGGTGGGATTGGATTGTCACAACAGCTTTTTATTAAAGTTAAAAGTTGCACTGGCTTTTGAAATCCATTGAGCAAAACAATTCGTGGCTACCCGCAAAAACTCCACTTTTCCTTGACAGAGTGTAACGTGAAGCACCGGTTATGTTTTCACAATGCATTTCGTCGCCAATCAATGAAAGAAAACTAGTACCAAAAATATAACAGCCCCATTAAAGATTTGATAACTTGCTAAATTTGCACTGCTGTTTGTACAGCTAATGAACAATCACAACTCACCACAGACCCTATTAACCTTTCAAACTGCAAATGCAGATTGAAGTATCCAAAGGTTTCAGATACATTTTTGCATTTTAGATTTATTAGATTTAGAGATACAGCGCGGAAACAGGCCCTTCGGCCCACCGAGTCCGCGCCGCCCAGCGATCCCCGCATATTAACACTATCCTACACACACTAGGGACAATTTTTACATTTACCCAGTCAATTAACCTACATACCTGTACGTCTTTGGAGTGTGGGAGGAAACCGAAGATCTCGGAGAAAACCTACGCAGGTCACGGTGAGAACGTACAAACTCCGTTCAGACGGCGCCCGTAGTCAGGATCGAACCTGAGTCTCCGGCGCTGCATTCACTGTAAGGCAGCAACTCTACCGCTGCTCTGACTTGTTAATTGCAATTTTACCTTATGATATTCTTAATGTAATGCTCCTAACTTAATGCTCACCACTTACTTCCCTTGCCAGATATGGACTCGGGTTTTATTTTCAGCAGCTCGGATACAGATTTTGCTCTTCAATATTGCCCAAAGCAGTTTGTGGGCTTGTGTGAAGATATTTTTGCTAATCTCGCGCATGATCCAATGTGGCATTCCAGCGAATTTGTGGAATTACGGATTGTTCAATCGGTAAGCTAAAAATATATTCACTGACCACATGGAGTGCAAACCCAGAAGTAAAAACAACAATTGGAAATATAAACTCAATTTGGTTCATTGTACGTTAAATTAAATAAAAACTGAGGCCAACTAACAAGATTAAGGTATGGGGATTAAGGAAAACATAGAAAAATATCAACAAAACATTTTTTTCATATCACCTACAACATTGATTTTCTCTGAGTAATGAGATTCACATTACTTATTGCCCAAAGTTTTCCAGCTGTTTGTAATGCACGACTTGTTAATATATATTCAGTGAGGTTATCAGCAAGGACTACAACAGCACACCCGCCCTCTGCATTGCCCATGGGTGAATGACACAATCTGCTGTCAGATGTTGCCTACCACAACATTGAATAGCTGTACGGGTTAAGGCGGAGAAGGCAGGAAAATGGGGTTAGCAGGGAGAGATAGATCAGCCATGATCGAATGGCGGAGTAGACTTGATGGGACTGATGGTCTAATTCTGCTCCTGTCACTTATGACCTTATGAATGCTGAGTGGCTTGCTATTAGTGCAGCAATTTACTTGCAAAAGTGAACTTCACCATGAACACGTTTGTTTTCAAAGAATTGTGTACACATAAATAAGTAACTCAGTGGTCTAGCTTCCACAGTCTTCCAGTGTAGGGATTTCTAGAGATTTACCACACTCTTAGAAGAAATTACTGCTCACATCCATTATAAAAAATCACCTTCTTATTATTTAACTGTGCCTCCTTTTTTTGAGATTCTCCTATTATTGGAAGCATCTCGATGTCTATCCTTTTAGGGTCCTATATGTTTCAATAAGATCTCCCGTCAACCCATTTAATCTAATGTGTAGGAAGGAACTGCAGATGCTGGTTTAAACCGAAGATAGACACAAAAAGCTGGAGTAACTCAGCAGGACAAGCAGCCCTCTCTTCAGAGATGCTGCCTGTCCTGCAGAGTTATTCAAGCTTTTTGTGGTCTATCTTCGATTTATTCTAATTCTTTGTCCTCTATGTGATAACCAGTTATCAATCTATGCTAATACATTTCCCCCAAAACTGTGAACTTCGATCTTCTGAAAAGTCTTTGATGTGGCCTCTTGTCAAATGCCTCTGGAAATGCAAATACATATAGACAATAGACAATAGGTGCAGTAGGAGGCCATTCGACCTCTCGAGCCAGCACCGCCATTCAATGTGATCATTGCTGATCATTCTCAATCAGTACCCCATTCCTGCTTTCTCCCCATACCCCCTGACTCCGCTATCCTTAAGAGCTCTATCTAGCTCTCTCTTGAATGTATTCAGAGAGAATACATTCTGTGGGTTCCCTGTTTGTCACATCCTTAAAGGGATCTTGAAAATTTGTCACACATGATTTAACTTTCAAAAAACCATGATGACTTGGTTTGACTAAATTAAACTTCACAAAGAGAATAGCTATTTCTTCCTTGATTTAAGACTCTAGAATCTTGACGATAGTAGATGTTAATCTAACTGGCTAATGGATGAGGTTTTAAACTGAATTTCTTTTTGACAGTTCACCACAAGATACCAAACAAAAAAATAAAGAAATAAAAGGTTTCCCGTCCAACATTCTGCTTTTAAGCAACACCACAACAAATTTACTAGATGTTTGTCCCACAGTGGTTGGTTGGACTGTGCCAAAATTGGTTGCTTTGTTTGCCCATGCTCCAACAATGACTACAGTTGAAAATCATCATATCATATCATATCATATATATACAGCACGGAAACAGGCCTTTTCGGCCCACCAAGTCCGTGCCGCCCAGCAATCCCCGCACATTAACACTATCCTACACCCACTAGGGACAATTTTTTACATTTACCCAGTCAATTAACCTACATACCTGTACGTCTTTGGAGTGTGGGAGGAAACCGAAGATCTCGGAGAAAACCCACGCAGGTCACGGGGAGAACGTACAAACTCCTTACAGTGCAGCACCCGTAGTCAGGATCGAACCTGAGTCTCCGGCGCTGCATTCGCTGTAAAGCAGCAACTCTACCGCTGCGCTACCGTGCCGCCCTTCATTCTTTGAATGTGGATACTATGGAATATTCAGATGTGAAAGATGCAGTATAAATGTGATTCATTTCTTTTGCAGTGGAAATGCTTTATACAATCTTCAGATGCATACAATAATGAAGGTTGTGTCAAAATTTGTATTGGAAGTTTCAATAAAATTGCGTCAGATTTTCTCTCTATTGACAATAAATGGGCCAAAGAAATGCAAGCTCAAGTTCCCTGCAAAAATCTTCAGAAGGCATGGTACTTAAAAGACCTGACAAAGGTTTTCTACACTTAAGCATCTTGCATTTCCATGTTTTATTTTAGGTACCAAGCCTTTTTGATGATTTGTTAATGTCAGCAGACTGCACTTGAACGCTAAAGTCTACGCAACTGGCAAGTCGTATACCTTCCAAAATTCCGTAAAATAATACCGTCTTTACAAAGTGTGGAGTACACTTCCACATCATTTCCTGCACAAGCTAATCCTGGCATGAGAATTCCAAAGCTGTGACTAACTCTGAACCACAGAATTTCATTAAATCCATTCTTGGTTTGTAGGATGTTTACTGCAATGTGTTCAACAATTTTGGGCAAACATGCTTGCTGCAGGACTTCAATCCCACATGTTGTTCTAATTTTTTCTCAAGCTATCAGATCTGTCATGGATAATGATTACTGGAAAATATATATATCTTTTAAAAGTAGTGTTGATTATCTTAGTGTCACGCTAAAATTAATTGTTCACCAGGGCGAAGAGGAATAAGTTGTTTTCAATCCAATACATCTTCGATGACCTATTTGATTTTGTTCTCTAATTCCTTGCACTTTTCCCTTGGAAATATGTGACCTTTGCTATTATTAAAAGATGTTTCATCGAAAAAAAAAACGGAATGTGGGGGGGAGCAGGGGTGCATGTGTGGAATGAAATCTTTTGCGTATTAACTGACAATTTAAAGCCCGTGATAAATGCTTTCCTGGGAATTGTAAAAATAATTGATTAGTTTCTTAAAGGTGGAGGGTTAGTTGCCGAGCATAGATCAGGAACCTGAAGAGGCGCCATTAGTGTGAGTAAGGCTGCATCACAGTAAGGGTAGAGATAAACTTTGCTGCTGCAACTGTTAATCATTCCAATATAAATACGAATAAAATGAAACCAAACCAGGGCCAAGGAAGCGCCAAGGAACAGTGGTTTGATTTGTCATGAGGACTGAGATACCTTCGCATCTTGGACTTCCAGGTGGTTTCAAGGGGCTTTTCTAGTTCATGACTAAAAGGCAAGATGCTGAATTTCAAGCTTTGCTCATTCACAAAATGTGATGCCTTATTCCAATGCCCCCTCCTACCTCTATGACCCAGAATCTGCCCAATACCAAGCATCTGTCAGCAGCACCTGGAACTTGCCCAGCTCTACATCTTTTTGTTTCCAGGTAATATTGACATCATCACATCACTGAACTTCCTGTTGTGATCGGAACCCTACAGGGTTGTACATATTGTTCAGTTCTGTTTTTATTTTTTGACTCTCCTCTTCTGCATTATCATCAAACTCACTGCTGTCCCTCTTCCAAGAATGTGAGAAGCTCTGTCCTTATGTTTGAGAAGACCTTTGTTTGTCTCTGAACTATATTTATTTTCATGGCAATTATCTTAGCTATGACACATTTAGCAAAAGGTTAACAATGTGAAACGTTAATAATCTATCCACTGCCCTTCCCGCGCACCCACACCTCTCACGCCCACCCCCCCCCCCCCCCCACACAGACACACACACACACACACACACACACACACACACACACACACACACGTGATTTACTGTTGAAAGAACAAAGAATGAAATAAAGTAGTGTCAACACAAACAAAACACCGTCTAAGTGAGTGAAAGGGCATTACACCTTAACATTGGTGTCAGGCTTACAGAATACTGTCTTGTATTTCAAGGTCAGAATGTAAAACTCACTCACCATAACAGTTAAAGACGTAATGTATCTTACATTTGCATTAAATTCATTAATCCGTTAAAAATAATTACATTTTTCACTCTATTCTAAGCTTCATTTTTTTAAACAAATTGCTAACCATACATCGACATCCAGCGTCTCTAACTAGAACTTCCGACGTCAATTTAGAATGCCCATAAACTAATTGCTGATATTCATACAAACCCTGACCTCACCATCTAACACTGTCCTTAAGCATCTAGAGGGAAAAGCAACACAATGTTAATAATGTTACTCATGGAAGAATATTTTTTTCATCAAAGGAAAAAGTAAAACTTGCCAATGTTTACAAATATTTAGAGATACAATGAACTGCAGATGCAGGTTTATCAAATGAAATTTTTATATGTTATGCTGACAGTGTTTGTTTAGATGCTGGTACAAATCGAAGGTATTCACAAAATGCTGGAGTAACTTAGCGGGTCAGGCAGCACCTCAGGAAAGCATAGATAGGTGCTGTTTTGGGTCGGGACCCTTCTTCAGACTAATCAGTGTATTTTTTTTCCGAAAATATTTTTCACAAGCTTACCCCTTTGAATATAATGTAATTCAAGTGGCAGAAAGAATTCAACCACAGAGATGAATTTGCTCTCTTAATAAGTTAATCATGACAACAAACTGTATAAACTTATTAACTTTATTTATATGCATTTGTAACTGTAATTCTTTTTTGTGCACAACCCGCAGGCATTGCCACTTTCATTTCACTGCACATCGTGTATGTGTATGTGACAAATAAATTTGACTTGACTTGACTTGAAATTAAGTTACAATATTTACTATATGAAATCTGTTCCTTGAAGTAAAAAGCAAGACACGACCGAAAAACTATTTACAATGTTTATCACATGAAAGCTTAGATCAGCTTTTGTGCGTCAAGATATATTTGATATGTATCATGAAATAAATGGGAGTTCCACAATATCTTTCTTATCAGACGTGCAATCTGTGTCTGATTTCTAGCAGCCTGCTTTGTTTGGGTTTCTGATGACTTGCCAGCAATTTATGTAAACAAATCCTACCTTTGCAATTTCATCCTAAGTAACCTATTGAATAAATTTGTTTTAGAAAGCTTCCCACTGTTCCACAGGCAAATCCACAGGAAGAAAAAATTGGTAGCTTTTCTTTATTGAAGTTATTGAACAGGAAGGTGATCAGGTTTCCAAATAAATTCAAAGACAGACACAAAATGCTGGAGCAACTCAGCAGGGAGGGAGGGAGAAATGGAGAAACTCAAAGCGACAAAAAAAACAGGAACAGAAGACCTTGGCCAAGGAGATTCCCTGATAGGCCGATTGTGGGGTGTGGGTATGTGGGTAGGGGAGTGGAAAGATTATTAATGTTTCTTGCCTGAGGTCATCTGTTGTTGGCCCTGATTTGTCCTGTTTTTCTTCCCTGCTTTTTTTTCTCACTTCTAGCTTCTTACCCCCCCAAACAACCCCACTCCAATCAGTCTGAGGTAGGGTCCCAACCCGAAATGTCACCTATCCATTTTCTCCAGAGATGCTGCATGATTCACTGAGTGACGCCAGCAGTTTCTGTCTATCTTTGGTATAAACTAGCATTTGCAGCTCCTTTTTGATATATTGTACCACATAAATCTCTTGTAAAGGAAAGACACTGAAGTAGGGTCTGAAGAAAACCTGAAGAAGGGTCCCTATCCAAAACGTCATCTATTCAAGTTCTCCAAAAATGCTGCCTGACCCGCTGAGTTACTCCAGTATTTTGTTTCTTTCCTTGGTAAACCAGCATCTGCAATTCCTTGTTTTTATATTCTCCCTTGTAATTGTCCCGTGTAAATGCTTTACCTCAAACTGAGTCAACTATCATAATGTTATAACTGAGATGTTAACAATTGTTAACATGAGGAAAAACTTCTTCACCCAGAGAGTTGTGAATCTGTGGAATTCTCTGCCACAGAAGGCAGTGGAGGCCGATTCACTGGATGTTTTCAAGAGAGAGTTAGATTTAGCATTTAGGGCTAAAGGAATCAAGGGATATGAGGAAAAAGCAGGAACGGGCTACTGATTTTAGATGATCAGCCATGATCATATTGAATGGCGGTGTTGGCTCGAAGGGTCGAATGGCCTACTCCTGCACCTATTTTTCTGTTTATTTGTTTCTATGTAAATCCAGTTGTTGGATTTATTAGGTTTATGCCTGTTTTTGATCCTTTTTCCGGTGCACAAAGGTGGAGTGGTGGTAGCGGGAAGCGAGGGGCAGCGCATTTGCGAGTTGATGAGTCCATGGTGCAGGTCGCTGGAGGCCTTGCAGCAGCCAGGGGACTGCATGGATCAGGTGCCATTGGAAGCCCCACAAAGGTCGGACAAGCGCACAGATCAGAAGCGGCCGGCAGCTCACAGAGCGGCGGATATGTGGTGGAGAACACTGACAACATTTGCCAGGCCAGGCCGATCCCTGCAACACCAAACCAGTGCCGTCGCCAGGATAACAGGCATTTAAGCCCATGATACGCCTAAATATTTTTAAGAACTTTGAAACTTGATGATGGTGTTGAAAACATGGTGGCACTTTGTGTGATGCCTGTGATCTACTATCTTTACACAGCAATTGCTGCATAATTGTACTAAGGTATGATTGTGCTTATTTATATTAAGATTTTACTGAATTGTACGCAATACAAAGAATTTCATTGTATCTAGGTATATGTTACAATAAAGTACCATAGAACCAGTGAACCATTTAAAACATTTCTTAAACCAGTAAAAAATGTAGATTTTGAAGCATAAACATGAACATTTATTCAATGGTAATAATTGCTTCTGTTCCAGTGACTATAATCGTGTTTTATCTATCCAAAATCAGTTTATGTATTAAAAAAAGTGTGCTCTTAATATTTGCTTTTTGTTTAATACCACAAAAATATGTTCACAGATCACAAGTGCATAATGTGGAGCTGTGAAGAAAACATGATTTTCAGTATGTTGTTTTAAACAAGATCTTTATTGGGGCTCAGCTATCTGCCGGAAAAATAAATTGTCTGCAAGGATGAGAGATTAACTTTTGCATATTTTGAAATGTGGTGGGGGATAATGATGTGGGGGGAAATAAATGAAATGGAAACAATAAGAGATAGGGGAACATTATACATAATTAAATTCATTGATTTAAGTGGAAACACGAAAAGTTAAAACCTTCAAAAGCCAAATAATAGATGACACATTAAAATCAGTTCAATTGTGACCAAACTGCCTCTATTGTTTTCAGATTTCAATGCAGTCTAGAAAGAAAGCGCAGGAAAAGGATACTGCAAGTATAACAGTATCAGCATTTCCGTCTGTCTTATCTTTTACTGGTCCAATATAGATGAGCGTTGATAGGACAAGGAGCTATAAAATCACACACAAAAGTTTATTCTGAATGGGAAATGGTCAAGCAATTTCTACAGTCCGGGATTGGAATTCACTAGCACTCATTGTGTACAAATAAACTTTTGAGGGCAGAAGTTTATCAAAGACAATTTATGCACAATTTATGCATATTGTATACATCACACAATCATACATTGGCTAGACCAAGCATAGACCCGGCGACCGTTTCGCCAAAGACTTGTGCTCAGTCCGCCAAGGCCTGCGGGAACTCCTGGTTGCTAATCATTTTAACACCTCTTCCTGTTCCCATATTGACCTTTTTGTCCTGGGCCTCCTCCATTGCCAGATGAAGCCACACACAAACTAAAGGAACAGCAAGCACCTCATATTCCGCTGAGGAAGCTGACAACCTAATGGTATGAACATTAAATTCTCCAACTTGGCTGATCTCTACCAAAGACCTCCCCTCCTCTTTCTTCCCCATTATGCCCCCCCACCCCCCGAGCCATGGCTAACATTGCACCCATCTTTTCACCCCATCCCCCTCACTCTCCACCTACATTCCTAAACAATTCACTCCTCATCAATCCTCCAGCTACACAATTTGCAACTCTAATCATTTTGTCTCACACCGAGAGTGTGTTCATCTCTGGCCCTTATCCAGCCATCTATCAAAACACACCATCACCTATGTTCACCTATGACCTGCCATCTTTGTTCTGTCCCTCCACTCTTCTACCTTTCTTTCTTCTCACCCCTGCAATCAGTTTGAAGAACGATCCTGACCTGAAACATCACTTATTCATGTTCTCGAGGGATGCTGCCTGATCCCTGTTACTCCAGCCTTTTGTGTCTTTCCTTGGTAAACCAGCACCTGCAGTTCCTTGTTTCTACATGTATGTCAGTCACTATGTTCCTGATTCATGACTGTTTCTGGTATGCCTTATCTGGTACATGCATACTAGTGAGGCTTGGACAGTCTTCATGGAGTAATCGAATGGAATGCACAGGCTGACTCTTTGTTCTACAGCCTCGTGGTCAATAAAGCACAGAATGAAGTTTAACTACTTGTCGTTATTCACACAACTTCATGCATGGTGTCAGAAGTATTTATCCGGAACTTCATCGGCTTCAGATTCGTTAATTTTTTACTCTCTACTTCTCTGCAAGAGAGATCGAAAAGTTTGGTTGCCTATCAATCATGGCTGATGCATTCCGGACACCAGACCGATTTGTCTTTGACGCAACATTGGCGAGAGATGGCGTATCTTCGAGGAAGCGTATGACATTTTCATTGAAGCCGCGCACTCCGAAAAGACACCCCGCACTCAAGCTTATATTCTTCTCAACCTGGCGGGACAGGAGGCCGTTGAGCGCACGGTCGTTTGTGTGAGTGGCGGAGGTGAGGCAGCCTGCCGTGGGTGTCGGGGAAGAGGTTGTTACCTCTGCTGAATCGAAAGAGGATCCTCAGTGGCTCAAGAGGAAATTTCGCGAGTTATGCAGCCCTCAAGTTAATCTCACCTTGGAGCGGCACAAATTCCACCTGGAATCAGAAGGCGGGAGAGACTATTGAGTCGTATGTTAATGCTTTAAAATCACTAACACGGAGCTGCAAGTTCGAAGGGGTCTGTGACGGGCTTATCATGGATAGACTGGTGTGTGGCATTCGTAATGATAAACTAAGGAAGGTACATCTGCGTGACCGTGACTTGACATTAGTTAAGGCTATTTCTACCTGTCAAGTTCACGAGATGACCCGATCATACACTGAAACGCTAACTATTGTGCAGCGATTTGCCACAAGTGTTGGTGCTGTTCAGGCTGGGCTCCGGAGAGAGTGTAAGCCTGAGATAACACAGAGAATCCAGTCGGAAAAGGCTGGGACACGATTTATTACTGTCTGCAACAATTGTGGAAGCAGCCATGTGGCTCAAAGGGAAAAGTGTCCAGCTTTTGGTCAGCAGTGTTTTGCTTGTAAGAAACACAATCATTTCAGGAGATGCTGCAAATCCACACGACAGACTAATCACAGGGAGAAACCCAAACAGTTTGTTCACCAGTTGCAATCAAATCAGTTACAATCGGACCAAACCGAAAGCAGTGCCGATGAGACGGTCGGTGTTGATGGGATCACACTGCAAATGGATTTGTGTTACAGAGGGTAAGAAACGATGAAGCTATGGTCACCATGCAAATTAATGATGTTTCAGTGGAAATAAAGGTGGACGCTGGTGCTAAATGCAACCTGATGTCAGTAAGTCCTTTATGCGTCTGGGGAATGGTGAACAGTTAAAATCATGCAGTAAAGCCACCACTCTGATTGCATATGGCAGCACCAAAATCAAACCAGTTGGAATGGTACTGTTGACTGTGCCACTCAAATATATCAGTTGCCACCATGGACCAGGGCAACTCCGGAACTGGATGCAGCAGGAGCGGTTCCCTCTGTTGGTGTGGTTTAGTACTATTGCACACCGCACATGACTGTACCTCCAGAATGACAAATTCCTTAATTGCAGGCCAGAAGACCACGTCCCTTGTTCGTCTTACAATGGCCTCAGCCCCAGGATGCCCCCTGTGCATGGTGCCGACATACTCTTTCCATAGTGAAACCGGGATAACCGCCTTGTGGCCCTTCATTACGACGCCATTGCTAATACCATATTGGCGAGCAAAGGTGGACACTTTGCAATGCAGCAGAGGCTCTTGATTTCCCCTCCATGAGATACATCAATCTCCCACCATGATTTCCTCCTCCAAGCCATCCAGTCAAGAATCAATTGTGTGGTTATTTACTCAAGGTCCTGAAAAACATCCCATGCTTTTATATACTTACTCACTATTATTCTGTGCAGTCAAATGTTGTAGAAAAAATGCAGAATAAAAGCTTCATGGATTTTGAAAGTTATAAAGTTGTTTCGATGCTGGAGTGGTATAAGGTTGACTTTCTGTACTCATTATTGAATACGCACAATGGGCAACTGAAGATGATGGATAACACAACCAGCTCTCATCATGCCATGCATGCATTACACTGGATCGATGCTGGGTCCATTGCTGTTTGTAGTTTATATCAACAATTTGGATGCGAATGTAGAAGGCAGATGATACCAATGTCGGTGGTATCATAGGTCATAAGGAATAGGAGTAGAATTAGGCCATTTGGCCCATCAAGTCTACTCCGCCATTCAATCATGGCTGATCTATCTCTCCCTCCTAACCCCATTCTCCTGCCTTCTCCCTGTAACCTCTGACACCTGTACTAGATAGTGAATATGGTTTGTCAACAATTACAGCAGGATCTTGATCCATTGGGCAAGTGGGCTGAGGAATAATTCATGGAGTTAACGGGAGATTAGTGTGAGCTGTTGCATTTTGTGAAGTCAAACCAGGGCAGGACCTTCACAATGAATGTCAGGGCCCTGGGGTATGTTGTAGAGCAGAGGGAATCTATGAATGCAGGTACATGGTTCCTTGAAGGTGGCCTCACAAATAGATAAGGTGGTCCTGCACCATCAGTTCAGATCCCATAATGTCCTCAACAATCAGCTTCAAACGTATAGAGCAAATGATCACTGACTCTAAGGGACTGCATAAACAACACTCTGTATTACTGAGCAAGTCCCAACTTGACACCAGGAGTTATATTTTGAAGGTTAATCTAGTTTTAGTTCAAACATACCAGTTTCTACCATTGGTGTATGAACAAATGTAAGATTGTCACATTGGGACAAATCGTCTGGATAAATCTTTTGTTTGTTTGTTTGTTTTTATGTCTTGTTTGCTCTGTAAAGCGTCTTTGAGTTTCCTGAAAAGCGCTATATAAAATAAATGTATTATTATTATTATTATTATTATTATTGAAAAATTGTAACAAGAATAAAGGTAAAGTGGGAAAAGTCACACTGTACCTAAGTAAACAGAACATTCAGAAAGAAAAGTGAGTTGGTGGGGATGGGGGGAGGAGGGGTTGGGGAGGGGGAAGGAGGGGGTAGGGAAGGGGGGCAGTGGGGATGGGGGAAGAGTGGGGGTGGGGGTGAAGTGGGACAGTGCAGGGCAGGAGAGGGTGTGGAGGAGGGGAGAGTGGGGTGGGGGAGGAGAGAGTGGGGGTGGGGGGAAGGAGGAGTGGGGGTGGGGAAGAGTGGGGATGGGGAGGAGGGGAGAGTGGGGGTGGGGAGGAGGGGAGAGTGGGGGTGGGGGTAGGGGTAGGGGAGGGTGGGGGTGAGGGGAGGGGGCAATAGGGGTGGGGAGGGGGGAATGGGGTGGAGGCAGGGCTGGGGGAGTGGGGGTGGGGGCAGGGGAGGGACAAGTGGGGTGGGGTAGGGGGGATGGTGAGTCAGTGGGGGGAGGAGGGGGGGATAAGGGGGATTGAGTGGGGTCTTTAGTAACATTCATGCCACACGAGTCCTGGGCAATGACCAACAAGAGATAGACTAACTGCCAACCCTTGATGTTCAACGGTGCAAATCTCTCAGGGCTCTAGGACCTAGATGAGATTACAGCAGTGAGGGAAGGCCAAGGCCAAGGTTTGAAATTTGAGAATTTTAACTGCAATCATTAATTCTTGGCATCATCAAATCTACTTTGCACCTACACTAAGGCCTAAACACTCTGAGCCATCATCTTTGAACCTCAGTTGCAGATTTAAACTATGATTATTAAAGGTAGGACATATAAAGGTAGAAGTGGCTTTCTAAGTCACTAAACTACAAGCCCTATACATTGGGCTTGTAGTTTAGTTTATTGTCGCGTTTACCAAGGCACAGTGAAAGGCTTTTATGCTGCATGCTATCCAGTCAGCAGAAAGCCTATCCATGACTACAATCAAGCCACCCACAGTCCCCCATTCTAATCTAAGAAACTCGTGAAATTTTTGAACAGCCTTATATGTTTATTCTGTCAATTTCAAAGATACATATGTAAATTCCATCATGGAGTTATAGAAGTATACGGTACAGCATGGATAGAGGCCTACCAAATCTACACCAAACATCAACCACTCATTTGCACTAACCCTATATCAATCCAGCTTTTTACTTTTATCACATACCGATACACCAACACTCTCAAGGCAATTTACAGTGACCAAATAACCTAGCAACCCACACATATTTTGATGTGAATGTCTTTTTGAATTATGTTCCTTCTTTTTTTAAAATACAGCAGCCCCAAATTTTCTGCATTGAATCTCATCTCATTATTTCATATTTATATCCTCCAGAAGTGTCTTGTCTGTTTTGTTGCATTTCCAAGTTTTGTCTCATTTGTTGACTTTGAAAATACACCTGGTCCAGGGCATTAATTTACATATCGAAAGGAATCACAATTGAATTATATTACGTGCTACGTAATTGATAGAGAAGAATTGTCTAAAGTGCATATGAAATTAGTCAAAACATTGAAAGCAGGGCTTAGTGATAAAGTTTGTTTTTCAGACTGGAAAAATGTTCTGCGATGTTTCCCAAGGGATAGCTGAAACAGTGGGCAGAAACAGTTTCCCGTTGCAAATTCACAGTTGTGGATGTCACACTCATTCTGCATCCACTTATTCAGGTGATACGTGCTACTCCCACAGCCCAAAATTGCACAAATACGCATGTCTTTGCCCAGTAACATATAAAATAAAATAATTAACAAAGTCAATCATATGTTAATTCAAATAGGGTCCTGTAAGCATGTCCATTACAAGTTACAATGCAAAAGAAAATGGTGCAAGTATATTGAACTAATTTATCCAATCACAAGATTATAGCAGAAAATTAGCATGTCAAATACTGATTAAAATTATCCAATGTTATGGGAATCAAAAGAGACATGATTAGTCAGGAGACTCGTGACTAAGTTTTGTACCACACAACTTTACTTACACATGTACATGCAGAATTCATTCAGAAGTCCATTGATAGTTATAGAAATCATACATTTCATTTCATTCTCCTCCCCTCCAAAACAAAAAACAATGAAAAATGCTTGTTATTTATCGTCACGATCTCGCTCACTCACCGAAGCATAAAGCAATAAAACCATCAAAATCATCGTAGTTTTGTTCAAATTAACCATAAATACACCTAGTTAATAGTTTTGAAAGCAGTATTTTCTTACGTCGAAGAAGCAAAACTGGAAAATACGGATGAAACGCATGTCTGTATACACGCAGCAGCTCAGCCGGCGAGAATGTTTAGCACGAGTGACCTATGACCTGGGCGAGATACCGAACTCGTTTATTTACTGTCTCAGCTATGTGTCCAGATGAGTGCTCCAATAAATTAAAGATGCATGTTTTACCAGTTTGGAATAGATCACGGAATACTAAGTATGGAAGCTCAAATAAATCTCATTACACTAAAAATTAAAGCAAGACCTACCATGAAAACTATCCAAACAATTTGTTATTGTAATCATGGGATAGAGATCAAGGGGGGGCATGGTGGCGCAGCGGTAGAGTTACTGCCTTACAGCGCCAGAGCCCCGGGTTTGATCCTGACTACAGATGTTGTCTGTTGCATCTACAGTTTCCTCCCACACTCCAAGAGGTACAGGTTTGTAGGCTAATGGGCTTGGGTAAAACTGTAAATTGTCCCTCGTGTGTGTTGATAGTGTTAATGTGTGAGGATGGCTGGTCGGCGTGGACTTGGTGAGCCAAAGGATCTATTTCCGTGATGCATCTCCAAACTAAAATATGACAAAGATTAAAGTCTTCTGTTTAGCCTGTAAGTGAATGGGCATCTTGATTAAATGCAAAGCACTGATCTTATGAGACTTAGGAGACTTGTTACAAAGCTATATTTTTGCTTCAATGCCATTATGGACATCCAACTTTGCTCTGGCTCAGTTATGGAGTCTATGTATTTTCCTGAGTTTGATTAACTGGTCATGAAACTCCCAGTTGGATTTTCACCTCTGAGAGAAACAGTGCCAGAGCAAGAGTCGTGAACAAAGAAACAAAAGGTCAGAAGATCCCCACAGAGAGTACAAGCTGCCGTACTGCAAGATAGCACTTACTTTCCGTAATTTCTGCTGCTATCCTGCCTGAGATTAGGTGGGAATTGAGTGGGGTGTTCGTGGGGAGTAGCCTGGAGAAGTTTGGTGGTTGAAATGCAGCCCTCTGTCTCAGATCTGTCCCCATTTCCTGACCACCCATCATTATAATTTATGCAGCTATGGGTTATTTCCAGACAACCTTTGATTTATGTGTTATCATATCATATATATACAGCCGGAAACAGGCCTTTTCGGCCCACCAAGTCCGTGCCGCCCAGCGATCCCTGTACATTAACACTATCCTACACCCACTAGGGACAATTTTTACATTTACCCAGCCAATTAACCTACTGTACGTCTTTGGAGTGTGGGAGGAAACCGAAGATCTCGGAGAAAACCCACGCAGGTCACGGGGAGAACGTACAAACTCCTTACAGTGCAGTACCCGTAGTCAGGATCGAACCTGAGTCTCTGGCGCTGCATTCGCTGTAAAGCAGCAACTCTACCGCTGCGCTACCGTGCCGCCCGTCAAATGTCTTACAATCCCACTGATAACTGAATTACCATCATTTCATTTCTTTGTAGCTATTCAGCAGCTACCATCTTAGAAATGATCAAAATCAGGAGGATGTTGATGACTCAAGGGGATTGGATAGTTAAGAAATTGGTGGGAGTAAAGAGGAAGGCAATGATGAGAACTACACAATTTATGTACAAGTGCATATTTTACAAATAACCAAAGACAAAAATTGGGTGTCCAATTTGGAGGCCAAGACCTCCTTTAAATCTGGCTGAAAGCAGATGATAAAAAGGGTGTCCCACGATGCTTGACTGGCTCTGGACCAGAGGAATGTTGGCTGGATGGGACCAACATGTTTCTACAGCCAGAGAGGACATCTGCTTCTTTCCACTCCTTAAAAAGATGTGCAATAGCTGTAGCTATTTTCTGAGCAGTTAGCAACTATCACTTGAAGGACCTTTGCTTTGGCTGCTAAATGTCCATAACCAAAGGAGAGAGTCACACACTGCTTAGTGAAGCTTCCATTGACATTGTTCCACTTTATCAAAATGAGGCCGCCTCGGCATTTAAACCAAACTACTTCATCTTTCCAATTATTTTTAGAAATAAGTATTAAAGAATAATTCATAGATATGATGATTTCTAGTTATTTTTAAAAGAAAATTATGCATTGTGCATATAATATGCATTTACAATCATCTTATTTTACAACAGGTATCTGTTTTAGAGAAAATTTTACAAAATGTAATCAAAGATGTCTAGTCATGTTTAGATTTTTTAGACTTAGAGATACAGCGCGGAAACAAGCCCTTCGGCCCACCGGGTCTGCGCCGCCCAGCGATCCCCGCACATTAACACTATCCTACACACACTAGGGTCAATTTTTTTTAACATTTGCCCAACCAATTAACCTACATACCTGTATGTCTTTGGAGTGTGGGAGGAAACCGAAGATCTTGGAGAAGACCCACGCAGGTCACGGGGAGAACGTACAAACTCCGTACTGACGGCGCCCGTAGTCAGGATTGAACCTGAGTCTCCGGCGCTGCATTCGCTGTAAGGCAGCAACTCTACCGCTGCGCCACCGTGCCGCCCAATGTTATTTGGTAGCAGGGCATTAGTGATGACATGTATTTACAATTTGTGCATCTTCTCTTTAATGCCATAGTTCATGGTGAGGTACAGTTCACAGGCACCGACATCTCTCCCTATATAGCCACATGAATGAGTATAGAGAATATGCAATCTGTTTGGAGGTCGAGCTATGTCGAGCTATCAGACAATCCAGTCTGTTCATTTCTCAAGAGTCACAAAATATGCATTTTTTTGCAATGGATCACCAGATTACAATCGGGAAAGGAAATGCTTGCTGTGTTTCATTTAAACTTTTGAGGTCAACTGCAGAACGGCATAAATAGCTATCAGAGTTCCCAGTACAGATCAAGGATTGAATACACAACATATTCCTATATTTTATTAATTGACACTATACCTCACTGTGCATTGCCCTAACTAAAACAGAAGGGCGTCTTGATCCATCATTTGGTTTCTCTTCTTACAAAAACTCTTTACACATTTTTCCTTACTTATCTTAATGTTGGTTTAGGGCCTTAGGTGAAAAGTAAATGTTCTTCAAAAGGCATCACAAGGGTAGACAGTCAGAACCTTTTACCCCAGGATAGAAATATCAAATAACTTTGAAGTCAAAGGGGCAAAGTTTAAAGGAGATGTGAGGGGCGTTTTTTTTTTTACACAGAAGGTAGTAAATACCTCAAATGACGCTGCCAGGGGATGGTGGCAGATACAATGGTGGCATTTAAGAGACTTTGGATAAGCATGCGTGGATTCAGAGATTGGATGAATATGGACCATGTGCATCTAGATAAGCGTTGGCCTTGAATCATGTTCAGCACAGACTATGAGGACTGAAGGGCCTGTTCCTGAGCTGTAATGTTCTCATTTTTATGACCACATATAAAAAAATAATGACCCTTCAAAAACAGTGCCCATGGAACAACCTTTGCTAATGTTCTGAACCATTGACTTCCTGCTCAAGCATTATTTGTGCATTCTAAATATATTCTATATATTACTGCACATATAAATAACCGCTACAGTCCTGCTCATTCAATACCGATAGCTGTAATCAAGGTGAATGAATTGAAGGATGTACAGAGTCAATAAGCCAGAAACTTGTCAGAAATGTTATTTCAATTACAGAAGAGCAGGAAATTGCAGCCTAAAACATGTGAGGAATGAGCTGCAACTGTATTTATCCAACACAAGCTGAAAGAATCTATGTACCTCATAGTTCTCAACACAATACAACAGCCATCTGTGCGTTTTAATAGTACCTTTGAGATTTGGTGCAGGTAGAGTGAGTATGTGTTATCAAATTCCTTGAAACATATTTAAAGACACATTAGGGATTACAGCAGAAGTCAGAGCTTTGCCATTTGGTGTCTTTTCTAATTTGCTTTTAACCCTAAACTGATGTAGTGGTAGTCAAGTGCATCTCCAGTTTTGTTCAGCGAAACAAATGTAAAGTAATTTGAAATATTAAATGTATATGAGAGTATTTTCTACTTTGTCAAAACGTTTGGAAATAAACAGAATGAGAGAAGAAAATTATCATGATTATTCAACAGGAATGTTTGTTTGTTCCTAAATATATAGATACTAAAATTAAATTTGAAAATAGCATGATCACCATTTTATCAGCATTTTTGTTTTTCAATGATTACAGAAAGTCCTTGGGTTACGTATGTGTTCTGTTCCTGAGAACTGTCCATAATCCATTTTTCTGTAAGTCAGAAACATCTGGTTTCTTTCGCTACCCAGTTCTACATACGCTTAATATAATTCTTTCATTTCTTTGAATAATCATTGTAACATTACCCGCAATTAAGCTGAATGGAATATATAGGGTATCATCACCAATAAATACTATGAAATGCTTTATTATTACACTTTACACTTTACAAATGTACGGTACACTTTGTGTGGTCTAATTTCCTTAAGCCATGTCATTCATTATCCAGGGAGCCCTTGTGTATGGTCATTGGTATTGCCCTGCAATGAATGAAAGAGCAATGGATTTGGATACACTTCAATATATTCTGCTCTCTGAGCACACCCAATATTGTCACATGAGCAAGATGGAGCAGGTGATTAACTTTATCCATGGTGATGTAGTTAAGACTGGAATTAGTTATTTCTTGGAGCAAAATAAAGCTGGAGTAAGTCAGCTAAAATAGGCTCCTTTACTCTTTTGTTGAGATAAAAGACGTACAGGATTGTAGGTTAATTGGCTGGGTAAATGTAAAAAAATTGTCCCTAGTGGGTGTAGGATAGTGTTAATGTACGGGGATCGCTGGGCGGCACGGACTTGGAGGGCCGAAAAGGCCTGTTTCCGGCTGTATATATATATGATATGATGATATGATAACGATAAAAATAAAATTGTGTAAGACCTTTCTATTAGGTATAACAACTCATCCTCCATTATGAACTCCGAGCTTTTCACATTATAAGTCACATTTGTTAAAGATTATTTGTCAATTAAAAAAGATTACTTTTCTGTTGCTAGCAAATAAGCTGCAGAACGTGTACACAATCATCATTGTTGTTGTCTTTATCCTTAAACCATTGCGTTTCTTCTGACTTTTACCCAAAGGTGGCCAATTTCTGCAAAAACCTGACAAGCAGCAGTCCTGTACTGCTGAATGCAAGTGACTATTTCTCATGAACATCATTCAGCTCTACATCTGTAGGGGCCTTTTTGCTTTGCCAACCCATTTCACATTTATGTTTACTTTTGTATACATCTAGAAAGGATCCTTGTGATCGAGTGCAAACCCTGACCTTTCTTTTCCTTATCCCAGTAACAGAGGTAACTGGACTGCCATTACTGCCGCAACAGTTGAAATTGATTAACTCCACAAAGGCCAGGGATCAAAGCCAAAACCTTTGTTATTGTTAAAGGTTCAGCATTACACCAGGTGGCTAAAATGATATATGCATTTTTAAATGAACACATTTTTCATTTTATAAAAGTGTGTGAAACTGCTTTATTGGTGTTACCATTCAAGGTCTAAACCAAAGTTATTGTTGTTTCTGCATTATTAAAAAAAACTTGATTTAAAGGATAGTTGTTTTTTGTTGTATGTACTGTAAAGGTATATTAATCTGCTTCAAGCCCCTTAGCTCCCACCAACAGGCAATGCCAAACAGTCTGAAGGATTCTGACCCGAAACGTCACCTATCCATGTTCTCCAGGGAGCTGCCTGACCCGCTGAACTACTCCAGCACTTTGTGTCCTTTATTGTTCCCTGGAATAGGTAATCGGCCAAGGAAGACTTGTGACTTGACTTTCAGTATCCCAAAATAGCCACATATGCTCCTAAAAACTAGCACCATTAAACTTGAGACATCTCTATTTGTTATGACACCTACAGTTGCCACGAGTTGCCCCTCGTTATGTCACGAAACAGTGATGAAATAAGGGCTCTCTGAATGCTGACCCAGAACCAACCAAGCTCAATTTGAGTAGGAAGGGACTGCAGATGCTGGTTTACACTGAAGACAGACACAAAACGCTGGAGTAACTCAGCTGGACAGGCAGCATCTCTGGAGAGAAGGAATGGGTGACATTTTTGGTCAAGGCCCTTCTTCAATTTGAATTTTACCCGATAATAAATTAACCTCTGATAACTGTACTCGTGGTTCCCTTTTGGAGGGGGCAGGTTTACTGTTGCTGTTTGGTGACATTCTTTTATTTTGGTATGGATACATGTATTCCTTGAATACATCAAGAGATAGAATTTAGAAACAAGGAACTGTAGATGCTGGCTTCCAAAAAAAAGAGGCCCAAGTGCTGGAGTAACTCAGCACGTTAGGCAGCATCCCTGAAGAATATGGATACTTGATATTTTGAGTTGGGACCCTTCTTCATACTCAGGTATAATTTATTTGACTACATTTTATTCCTTTTTGAAGGACTTACAAACATTTAAATTTCTTTGTATATTATGATAGTCATGGGTTACGTTTCTGATGTGTATTGATTTGTATTAAAATATTCCGAAATTTGATACGTAAAAGGTGTTGCATTTTTTCCTCACCTTGCATCTAGAAAATATAGAGAATATGAGAGTTAGTCTGTGCAAACATATGTGCAAATATTTTTTAAATCCTCCATAAGCACATCATGCACAGAGTGTTCCTTTTATGAAAGACATTACAAACGTGAAGCCATTTTGAAAAAATAGCTTTTTTCGTCACACATGAATGAATGAATGAATGAATGAATGAATGAATGAATGAATAAGTTTATTGGCCAAGTATGCATATACAAGGAATGTGTCTTGGTGCTCCGCTCACAAATGACAATTAAAAATAAAGCATAATCACATCAAAACCATAAGGATACAACATTACGGTCTAAACATGTGGGTGAAAATCAACCAGAGCAAAAAAGAGACTACAGACTTTGGTTATTGAGTAGAACTATCACTCATGGAAAAAAGCTATTTTTATGTCTGGCTGTGGCTGCTTTGACAGTCCGGAGTCGCCTTCCAGAGGGAAGTGCTTCGAAGAGTTTGTGGTCAGGTTGAGAGGGGTCAGAGATGATCTTGCCTGCTCGCTTCCTGGCCCTTGCAGTGTACAGTTCGTCAATGGGGGGAAGGTTGCAGCCAACAACCTTCTCAGCTGTGCGGACGATCCGTTGCATCCTGCGGATGTCGTGTTTGGTGGCTGAGCCAAACCAGATCATGATGGAGAAGGTGAGGAAGGACTCAATGAAAGCAGTATAGAATTGGACCATCATTGCCTGTGGCAGATTGTGTTTCTTCAGTTGCTGCAGGAAGTACATCCTCTGTTGGGCCTTTTTCACTGTGGAGTCGATGGTGGCCCCCCATTTAATGTTCCTGGAGATGATGGTTCCAAGGAACTTAAATGACTCCACAGATGTGACTATGGTGTTGTTGATGGTAAGTGGGGGGAGGGGAGGGGGAGCTCTTCGAAAGTCTACAATTAGTTCCACTGTCTTGAGAGCATTGAGCTCCAGGTTGTTGCGATGGCACCAGGATGCCAGCTGTGTCACTTCCCCTCTGCAGGCAGACTCCTCGCCATCCTGGATCAGTCCAATCAAGGTAGTGTCATCTGCAAACTTGAGGAGCTTGACAGAGGAATCTGTGGAGGTGCAATCGTTGGTGTAGAGAGAGTAAAGGAGAGGCGAGAGTACGCAACCTTGTTGTGCTCCTGTGTTGAGGGTCTGCGAGTCCGAGATGTGCTTTCCCAGCCTCACATGCTGCTTCCTGTCCGTCAGGAAATTGATGATCCACTGACAGAGGGGTTCAGGCACAGTCAGCTGGGAGAGTTTGTAGTGTAGTAGCTCTGGCACAATGGTGTTAAAAGCAGAGCTAAAGTCCACAAATAAATCCTGGCATAGGTCCCCTTGTGGTCTAGGTGCTGGAGGATGAAGTGCAGGCCTAGATTGACTGCATCGTCCACCGATCTATTGGCCCTATATGCAAACTGCAGGGGGTCCAGCAGAGGGTTTGTGATGTCTTTCAGCTGGGCCAGCACAAGTCTTTCAAAGGTCTTCATGACTACAGAGGTAAATGCGACAGGCCTGTAGTCATTAAGACCAGTGATCCTTGTCTTTTTGGGTACAGGGACAATAGTGGAGACCTTGAAGCAGGCAGGGACAGTGCAGAGCAGTGCAGTGCAGGGACAGTGCAGGTTTGCAGCGACTGGTTGAAAATGTCTGTGTAGATCAGTGCCAGGTGTTCGGCACAGAGCTTGAGGGTGGAGGGGGAAACATTGTCCGGTCCTGGAAATTACCGGCTTTTCTGTTTTCTGAATAGCCTCTCCACCTCCGCAATTTCTATTGTTAAACTGGAGTCATTCTGTGAGGATGTGCAAATTGGTGATTGCAGAGGGGTGTGGGGGGGAAGGGCCAGTCTTTGCAAACTCCAGCCAGTCTCTGACTCTTACTCTGACATCCTTACTTTTCTCACGGCAACTGTGCAGTTCTGCACGGTGTTAATCTGCCTTGATGATTGAAATGGAGTTCCCATTGGGTTGGGCAAAGAAAGTGCTTGCTCCAGAAAAATGGCCACGTTGTAATTCGACTTTTCCTCTGAGCAATATCCAGTATCTGCATCCAATTCCAAATTTTCGGTCTTAATACCCAAGAACAATGAAGTATTTAAAAACTTATGATTCCTGCTTAGAAAAAAAAGGCCTGAAATTCACCCGCTGTTTAAACAAAAATCCTGGAATGTAAAAGGCAATGTTAGAAGCCAAAACTTCCAACAGAGCAACACTGCAAAAGTGATGAGGAGGTTGAAGTTTCCCATTTTCACTTCAGTGGTAACTTGGCATCCTTACAATATTGTTATCAATAGCTATCCACCTACTGAGAACTGGCAGAGCCTGCTTCCAGCTCCTCTGTACTTTTGCTCTCCTGAAATCTCTAAAGAAGTTTGATTACCGACAGCTTGTCATAAATTGAGCAGTTCATCATCTATTTGAAGAAACGACCTTGTCCAGGAATTTTAAGAGTCATTCAATTTGGGATTATATTTCTAGTGCTCAAATGCACACACTTTTCTTGGGAGTGGTGGGGGGAGAAGACTAAGTGTCGGTGTGTTACTCATGGGCACTCACTTTGCAACAAACTACTTCTGCTCCATGCTCTGCTTTCATGCTACTATTATTAGTCCACTCTAGTTGCTAGCTTGAAGGATGATTCAGTCTGAGGAAGTGTCTTGATCCAAAACATCACCTGTTCCTTCTCTCCAGAGATGCTGCCTGTCTCGCTGAGTTGCTCCAGCATTTTGTGTCTATCTTCAGAGTAAACCAGGTGAATTCTCTTTAATCCCTGTAGTGATGTGCTCAGTTGCACACTCCATTTCCTCCTGCTGGTATGGCCGTTTTTGAAATGGAAGAATGCGACCGGGCTAGTCATGTCCTTGAGCCTATTCTTCCATTCAGTGAGGTCTGTTATTCAAACTCTATCCAATCTTTTTGACTTAATTTCTTCTAAAATATCTTGATTAACAAAATCTCTCAGCCTCAGATATATTAACTTACTAATTAGCTAGCATTCACAGCATTTATTGGGATAAACTTCACACTTCCAGCACATTTTGTTAAAAAATACATGTTCAAAATTCTCTCCCTAACAGCCCGATATTTATGTCTAAGTTTCCCCACAATCCCCTTCACCTGTGGACGAAGTTTCTTTCTATTATTCCCATGAATTATTCCAAGAATCCGAAAATCTACTTTAAATTAACTCTTAACCACTTTGACCAATTGTCCAACCACACTGATGCTGTGATCAAGAAAGCACACCATTGCCTCGACTTCCTCAGAAGGCTAAGGAAATTTGACATTTGGCCCCAATGATTCTTCCCAATTTCTATAGATGCATCTTGGAAAGCATCTCATCCGGATGCATTGCCGCTTGGTATAGGAACTGCCCTACTCAAGGCTGCAAGAAACTGCAGAGTGATGTGAATATGACCCAGTCCATCACACAAAGCAGCCCCCCATCGATTCCATCTATACTTCATGCTTTCTTAGGAAATCAGACAACATAATCAAGGACACTCACACCTTGGTCATTCTCTTCTCCTCTCTTTGACTCCTTCCTCTTAGCCATCTTTGCATTCTGTTGGCTAGCTCACCCTGGATATAATGTTGAAAGTTATACACTACCAATTTGCATTCACAGTAATTGAGATGTTTGAAAGCTGCTCATTGTCGTATTATTTCTATCACCTCACAAACATTACCAACACCAGCAAGAAATAGAATAGAAAAGGAGAAATTGCAGATGCTGACATCTGGAGCACAAAAACAAACTCTTAGAGGAACTCAGCGAATCTAGCAGCATCCATGGAGACAAGGGGATAGCTGGTGTTTGGAGTAACTCAGTGGGACAGGCAGCATCTCTGGAGAGAAGGAATGGGTGACGTTTCATGTCTCAACCTGAAACGACACCCATTCCTTCTCTCCAGAGATGCTGCTTGTCCCGCTGAGTTACTCCAGCATTTTGTGTCTATCTTCGGTTTAAACCAGCATCTGCAGTTCCTTTTTACACAGCTGATGTATATGGGTTGGAGACCCTTCACCAGGACTGAGAATGTAGAGAGGAGATAGCCTTTATGAAGAGGTGAGAGGGAAGGGCAAGTCAGGAACGGCAGGTGAAACAAAGTTGATGGGATTGATCCATTTGTTTAACTTGGGCTCTTACATATTTCCTATTTCCTTTGTCATTGTCGACATACAAAGAATAACTTTAATGTCCCATTTTATTTCAAAAACAACTTAAATAGGATTTTAATTTTACCATAATGACTAAAAGGTCAAAGCAGATTTCAAAACATGTTATTAAATGAATGGCTGTTTAGGCATGATACCGTATGTGGGCTATTTGAATGACAAAGGAAATATTTACCGTAAAAATATGACACTTTGGGGGAAATCGCCCCTCATCTTGCTTTGCTGCTATCAACTAAATTGTATTGACGGTCGCTTCAAAGCTCACTGAAGGAAGGAAGTCTTTAGCAAGTGAAGATGACCTAACAGCACTGAGTAAAATCATTGGCAGCTACACTGCACCAATCTCTGGAAGCTTGTACAAAGGACGGAAAATTGCTGGCGCCACTGGGCCTCACTTCGGGTCACCGTAGAGCTGCAAAATACGAAATGCTGTGCCATGATAATGAGTGCACTGGAGGAAGGTGAGGGATGGTATGAGTCTCTGTGTACATTAATCACACGGGGCAAAAGGCACTTGGCAGGCTGATGCTGACAACTTTAGTTTCACAGCATAAGCGGCTGGAAAGATTGCCTTCTTTGTCAAGGGGAGGCACCAGAATAACTTTAAAGGCATCAAATATCCTCCCTGACGCTGGATGGAAAGCTCATCTAGAAGGTGACAGGATGAAATGTGAAACCTGCAGAAGCACTTAGAGACAACGAAGAGTCATTCACAATTGAATGAGCCAAGAAAGGTAGGAGTAGTAGTGAAAATTAAATGGAACTGGAAATATTCTGAAGAGACTGGCAGTAATATTTGGCAGTAGATTTCAAAACCTGTTAACCCTTTGCTACCGCAGGACTTATTTAAAATAAGAGGAAACAGAAATTTGTTTTGTATTTCAAATATTCTGCTGCATTCATGTGACTGCTGGCAGATTGGTTAAGCCTCCTTAGGAATTCGTAGAACTTCCCAAACCGGAATTCTGAGCTCATCCAAATATTAAGAAGGGATCTGGAGCTTTTTTTAAGGCCCTTTTGCAAAATTAATGTAGGAGAATATTTGATTTGACCATTCAACCAGAAAAACATGGCATGACTCTCATGAATAGCAAGACATAGCAGTTTCCCAATCTGCAGTAAGGTAAGTCACTGAGTAACCATTTTTGGCTGCTTGGGAGTTGTTTTGACATAATTTGACTGAGATTTGAGAAACTTTAGCCGCTGAAGCAGTGATGTTATGTTGCCGCAGTGCAGCACTGGGAAAGATGTGAATGTTGCTCTGGTTGCCACTGAGAATGCTGCACCCCGGAGAATAACAGCAAGACATAATGTTGCACAATTCAGAGTGGCCAAGCATTTGATTTGTTGCAGGGAGAAGAAATAGAAGAATAAAATGAAGCAGGAAACAATGGAATGACGAAGACCAAAAGAATGCATGTTGCCTACCATTAGGCTTGCCAACTATCTCACTCCCAAATACGGGACAAGGTGACATCACCGCCCCGCGCCCCACGTGACCTCACCCAGCCAACGGCCACATGCTTCCGCTCCACCAATGGCGGACGCCCGGGCCGGGAGGCGGGTTGGTATGCAACCTCCGTCAGGCGGCGCCCGGGCCTCCGGACCTACACTGGACCTACAGCATCCGGGCCTACAGCGTCCGGGCCTACAGCACCCCCCGGGCCTAATATTAGACAAGGGCAATCCCGTACGGGACAAACCAATTTAGCCCAAAATACGGGATGTCCCGGCTAATACGGGGCAGTTGGCAACCCTACCTACCGTCATAGCTGTAACCTATCAAAGTGAGTATGTCTGAAGGAAGTATTCGACCCGAAATGTCACCCAGCAACTGCAGTTCTTTCCTACACAAAGTGAAGACGTTCTCTCGCAACTAACCCTTCTCAACTACATTCCAACCAAATCCCATTTATACTCTTGCCAATCAACCTCTAATTGTCCTCCAACCTCATAGATGCGCATAATGCATAACTAAGAAGCAGGTAATGCTTGAAGCTCCCCTTGACCAGCTTTATTGATAAGTTAAAATCCACCTTGCAGTTAAGTGGTCCTGGCTGTTAATAGAAACTCTTCAATGATACAAAGTGCTAATGAAGAGCAAGGCTATTGTTGATAGCCTGCCAATATAACATTAATGAGGCAGCCTGTTCAGTTTCAGTTCCAAGTATTTGGGCATGGATTACAGTGATTCTGGGCCTGAAAACTGGCTCAGATAAATATCCAGCTCTGCAGCATTTCAAAGCCATTTAAAATATATATATTTCTTTTTATTCATTCCTCATATGCTAGCAATGACTGCATTTTCAAGAGTTTTCAGATTGAAAATACTTAAACCAAAATGTAATCCTGTTATATTTGCTTGGAGCTGTATAATTCACTTTGAATGCTTTGTTTAACTTTAACAACAATACACTACTGCCTGTACAGTTGAAATGTGCTCAGACAGCTTAAGATAAAGTAAGAGCTGGCCTACTCGTGAATCTTGCTGCTTTGAACATTTCATTTTTATGAACATTTATTTTGTTTTGAATATCGGGTTTTTAATCTATCTAGTTCACAACCAGTTAGATTAATGGGAGTGTAGGCATTGGGACAGCACTCCAGCCTGTGATTTATTTTTATCCTCCTCCTACCTTCCTTCCCCCAAGCTGGCCCTAGCACATTCACAGACCCGCAGTGTTGCATTTCTGTAACTCTTGGTAATTTAACTGCTAACTCCCTTGGGAAGGAGGGGTTAACTTAATGTCAGAGGCAGCAGGTTATGACTTCTATGTAAGTCTGTCAGCCTGTTCCAGTTGGGATCCATCGTTTGCAGAGGCTGACAGCAGTTTGATGGTGGGGTGGGGAAGTCTTTTAGACAAAAAAAAACCTTTTGCTGCAGAAATACTGAGGGGCCAAATTTCTTCCCATCGACAACTCAAGCATAAAAAGGGAGAAAAATTAAAGTTGTACAGAGCCCTGAGGAGAATGCTGACCCCAAACCAAACTCATTGGTGAAGCCTGGAGGGATTTATGGATTCAGTGATTAGAGCTCATTACCTTTAATACATTTTTACTCACAACCTACTTTTTTTTAGCAGTGGCTGGAAATTCATTCCCTGGTCCTACAACACATTGTTATTTTGCCAATAGTATATACTTATATACTTTGCATTAAAAATGGAAGACAATTTTAACAATTGAAGCAAGTCTCTGATATATTATTCCATATATATGGACCATGTAAAGCATCTATTGCTGCTGTTTTAACATACAGTTACAACAATGAATTAGCATCTGGACATAACAAATGAGTGCCTTTCAAATTGTTTACAATGCCAGTTAAAGATGCAGAACACCTTGGACTGTGTTTCTAAATTGTAATTGCTGGTAAAAATGCAGGCAATTTAATGTAGAACTGCCATTATGTCCCCCTATATGAGAAAGCCCAGGCTGACCACAGAAGCCTGCATATAGCTGGAAGCCCTGAGCTTCCTGAGGGGCGCCCGCATGATTTCCTGACTGTGCTCTTTCTGATTTTGGACTCTTAATGCTTACTGAAGCTGTGCCAGTTTAAATCGTCCAGAGATCAGTAACTCCTTTCATTTCAATCGAAAGTAAGAATTGCAAGGGAGGTGGCATTTTTTTTTTTTTAGAGATACAGCGCGGAAACAGGCCCTTCGGCCCACCGAGTCCGTGCCGCCCAGCGATCCCCGCACATTAACACTATCCTACACACATTAGGGACAATTTTTACGTTTACCCAGTCAATTAACCTACAAACCTGTACGTCTTTGGAGTGTGGGAGGAAACCGAAGATCTCGGAGAAAACCCACGCAGGTCACGGGGAGAACGTACAAACTCCGTACAGACGGCGCCCGTAGTCAGGATCGAACCTGAGTCTCCGGCGCTGCATTCGCTGTAAGGCAGCAACTCTACCGCTGCGCCACCGTGTCGCTGAATGCTCCATACATGTTTTATCTACTATTTATTATAAGAAAGTAAGAAATAGAACCAGCAGCAGGCCATTCATATTCTCATGCCTGTTCCTCCATTCAATAAGATCATGCCTTACCCTTTACTTGCGAGCCATTCTCAATGCATAACCACACATTTTGTGATTAGCTTAATGTTAATTTTAATAATCTGTCAGTCTATCTTTAATATATTGAGCAACTGACCCTACACAGCCCTCTTGGTTAGAGATTTCCAACAATACACTGTCCAGAACAAGGGGCCACAGTTTAAGAATAAGGGGTAGGCCATTTAGAACGGAGATGAGGAAGAACTTTTTCAATCAGAGAGTGGTGAAGGTGTGGAATTCTCTGCCTCAGAAGGCAGTGGAGGCCAGTTCGTTGGATGCTTTCAAGAGAGAGCTGGATAGAGCTCTTAAGGATAGCGGAGTGAGGGGGTATGGGGAGAAGGCAGGAACGGGGTACTGATTGAGAGTGATCAGCCATGATCGCATTGAATGGCGGTGCTGGCTCGAAGGGCTGAATGGCCTACTCCTGCACCTATTGTCTATTGTCTATTGTCTATTTTGGTGAAGACATTTCTTCAAATCTGTTCTGAATGGCCGACTCTTTATTTCACGACTGTTAACCTTGTTTCCAAGCTATCCCAGTCAGGGGAAACATCAATACTGCGTCGACCCAGTCATGTCCCTTAAGAATTCTGCACATTTAAAGAGACCATATCTCATTTAAAAAAATTTTAGAGGTCGTGGCTCAGTGCTTAATCTTCTAAGAAGACAAATCCACTGCCCCAGGAATCAACCTGGTGAACATTTGCTGCACATTCCTTCTTGGAAACACATCCTTCCTAAGGTAAGCAGATCACAATATTCCAGATGCAGACACACCAAGGCTCTATATTTGAACCTATATGCCCCTTCACAAACTCAAATCCTCATGCAATAAAGACCAATATACTGTTTTCTTCTGAATTGTTTGTTGTAACTGCAGTTAATTTTCAGTTGAGTCTCAAGGACCAGTCCCAGTTACGCGATTTTTAAGGCGACTGCCGGCGACTGTCAAAGTCGTAGCAGATCGCCGAGCAACTTAATTTTTGTTTACCCTACGACAATGTCTATGACAATGACCACGGCAATGCCCACAACAAGCTACGACAACCTACCACCTAGGCAACAGTAAGCTGCCGACAACCGGCGACCCAGTCTTCGCGACCTAGGACGTCCACTACGACAGGGACAACGACAAGCTACGACAACCGACATCAACCTGCACTTACTACAACTCCGAACTAGGCAGCGTACCATGGCAGAATGACATTATCTGAAGACCAGCAGCAAACAGCCCACTCCACAAGCAGAAGTCCACCACTCCAGGAAGAGAGCCCCCAAAAGACCACAACCCAAGCCCCTTTTCGGGTCCCCCCACACCCTCCCACAGGAGTTTATTTTTCGATGCAGTGCATTGGTTGTGTTGGTTTTGTTTCAATGATCGAAATAAATGAAAAGAGTTCGCCTTTCAATGCAGTGAATTGCTTGTCTTTGTGTTTGCTTCATTGATCTAAATAAATGAAAAGTGTTCTCTTTTAAATGCAGTGCGATGCCTGTGTCAGTGTTTATTTCATTGGTCAAAATAAATGAAACTAGAATATTTGAAAGAGATGCCATGAGAAAGTACTTAGAAATGTAATAACTTCAGACTCCAACTTTTTTTTTAAATGTCCAAAATCTACTTTATTCAAACAAACTATATTCCTATGAAAGGTGCATATCTACATGCAAAAATCTTTTTTAAAAAAATACACTCCAAACAATGACAAAATATACCTAAAATGTGGTCTGGCCGGACCTTGCTGTCGGTATGGTCAGGTGTCTGCCCCCCATTGACAGCATCGCCGTCTCCGCCCCCATTCAGAAAGACTGGATAGACTAGGCTTGTACTCGCTGGAATTTAGAAGACTGAGGGGGGATCTTATAGAAACATATAAAATTCTTAAGGGGTTGGAGGGGCTAGATGCGGGAAGATTGTTCCCGATGTTGGGGGTGTCCAGAACCAGGGGTCACAGCGTAAGGATAAGGGGGAAGTCTTTTAGGACCGAGATGAGAAAACATTTCTTCACTCAGAGAGTGGTGAGTCTGTGGAATTCTCTGCCACAGAAGGTAGTTGAGGCCAGTTCATTGGCTATATTTAAGAGGGAGTTAGATGTGGCTCTTTTTGCTAAAGGGATCAGGGGGTATGGAGAGAAGGCAGGTACAGGTTACTGAGCTGGGTGATCAGCCATGATCATATTGAATGGCGGTGCAGGCTCGAAGGGCCGAATGGCCTACTCCAGCACCTATTTTCTATGTTTCTATGTTTCTATTCCACAGCTGGCTGTTGCAGCTGAACTTCTGTGGACGTGTTTTAACAGTTCCTGTCGCAACTCGTCTTCTCCTGATCTCGGTACCTGTCGCCGGTTGACGTTGGTAGTCACCAATGAAATTCCATCCGTCCTCAGTACCGGCGACAACCTACCACACCTGGTGACCACCTGTGACAGCGCCCACGACAAGCTACGATCATTGGCGTCAAGCCAGCTGTCGCCGAAAAATTTAGAACAGAATCAATTTTCCGTGACGACCCAAGATCTGCTACGACTCATTGGAGACTACTCACGATCATGCCCGCGACACCCCGGCAAACGTGCGGCGACAGCCTAGTCGCCGGCAGTCACCTTAAAAATTGCAGAACTGGGACAGGCCCTTCAGCAATCAGTCTGAAGAAAGGTTCCGACCTGAAACGTCATGTGCCCATTCCCTCCATAGACGCCTGACCCACGGAGTTCCTCTAGCAGTTTGTTTTATGTTAACTTTGAGTAGTAGTTTTCAAGGACACCCAGGTCACTCTGATCAACTCTTCAATCTGTTACCTTTTATAAAAATACTTCACCTTTTGAGTTGTTTTTAACAACAGAAGTGAATAACTTTCACAATGTCCACATTATATTCAGTCTGCTGAACTGTCCAGTCACACTCTATATCCCCTTCTAACTTCCCTACATCTATCTCACAGCCTATACTACCACCTAGACTTGTATTATCAGTAAACTAATCTTAGCCAGTCAATAACATGGACATGAGATCATTGAACCCCTCCATTACGGGTCTCTTCCAAACCCCTGATCTTAATTGCTCTAACAATGCTGTCCATAGCGAGTTTCCTAATGTTTAATATTCCCCTTCCAAGTCTCTGCAGTATTCTTTTCTCCTTAAGACCCACCATTTTGTAAATATTTCTGATCAGCTGTCTTCGCATCTGCCTATATGATTTGGTGTCAAATTTTGATTGATAACAACCTGTGAAGACAAGGAGGCAGATGAAACTGCAGACACTGGAATCTGGAGCGAAATGCAAACGTATTCAGCGGGTCTGGCAGTATCGGGGAGGGAATGGGTAGGCAATGTTTTGGGGCAGGACTGATCTTCAGACCAAAGGAATCAGTCTGAAGAAGTGTCCCGACCCAAAACGTTGTCTGCCCATCCCCCCCCCCCCCCCCCAGATGCTGCCTGACCCGCTGAGTTCCTCCAGCACTTTGTGTTTTGTGAAGAGTCAGGAATATTTTACTGCATTTAAGGCACTGTTTTAGTTCAACTTATGCAGTGATTAAACTGTCACTCCAACAGACTCAAATGGATTCAACACACATTCAAATGAAACAGATAATTATTAATCAAATCAACTCACAAGATCAGAAGGAAGTCATTTCCCATGAAAACAGGTAAACAGAAGACATGAAGATTTGATCAGTTACATGTGGCTTGGTACAATCACTCAACTCTGCCACCATGAAATGTTCATAAAAATGGAAACACAAAAGCTGCATTGTGAAAGCACACATTGCAGTAGATTTAGTATCTGCCACAACACAACTTTCCTCTCGGGGCCAAAAGGGTGGCAGAGCAACAGATTTTCCAGACCAGGCAGTTCCTGGAACTGAGCCAGCCCGAGAAAAGTGCACTGATTCAGCAATGGCCCTTCAAGGCTGATCTTGTGTAGTCTTCGAGGGCTGGTATTTGTGAGAGAATCACACACATCACTGCAGATCATGCAAAAGCACAAACCTTAGCCTGCATACAATCTTCTGGGAGAGTGCAATGAGAATTGCTGATTGAAAATAGTTTCAAAGCTTTAAATAGCCGTCAAGAGCATATTTGTCAAAGGGATGGTCAACTTTCACAGAAATGACTTTAACTTTTAAGAGCATGGTACAGTGGTACATTTTTTCAACAAGAATTTTAGTTTTAGTATCTTATTTAAGAGCAAGTGGTAAGAAAAATACAATAATGTACGATTAACTATTTCAGCTCCACTCTTGAAACAGTACAATCTATGAGAATACTGCACTGCTTTTGAAAGAATGTGATTTAAATGATCGGGCCAGATTTATTTGCCACTTGAACTTCTGATTTCATCAGTTGGATGTTGAACTGCAGGCGCTGGAGGCAAGCGGAGGTGTGATGCTGGCACATTTAACCTCCGGATTGCAGCCAAGGATCCAGTTGCATCCCTCTGCAACTCGATCCTCGACTTCCGCATCAATAGACCACAGTCTGTATGAGTTGGCAGCAACACTTCCTCCTCCATCGGCATAGGAGCACCTCAAGGCTGTGCTCAGCCCCCTGCTCTACCCACTCTATACTCATGACACAGTTCCAACCTCATCTTCAAATTCGCCGATGATACCATCATTGTTCGACAAATTACAGGTGATGATGACTGGTTGCATCACGGCCTGTTTTGGTCATTTGAAGACGCAGGAATTATGAAGATTTCAAAAAGTGGTGAACACTGCCTAGTCCATCACGAGTATTGACCTCCCCACCATCGAAGTGATCTACTGGGGTCGCAGCCTCAAAAAGGCAGCTAGCGTCATCAGAGACCCACATCACCCTGGCCACATTCTAAGTTCACTCCTGCCATTGGGAAGAAGGTATAGGAGCCTGAAAACTGCCCAGGTTCAGGAGCAGCAGCTTCTCAACAACCATCAGGTTATTAAGCTCTACAACCTCCAAATAAGCTCCAAACTACATAGACTTGGGATATTGTTTTTGTCTTTGCACAATTATTGTAAATATATATGTTTACATATCTGTTATGTTGCTCCAAGTAAGAATTTCATCATTCCGTTTCAGGACATATAACAATAAAACACTCTTGACTTGACTTGATTCACTGGTGGACTTGCCACTCAGTCCAGAGCACAGATGTACTGAGTAGGGGAACCAGATGCAGTTCACAAATTGTGGCAGTAGCATGACCCTGAATGAAAAGGTAAGTGCAGGTTGACAGCTTAGTTTTTTTACTTTATCTCAATGCATGCCAAGTAGTTTCAGAAAATTGTAAATGTGATTAAAGTTTTCAAACTAATTAATTATTTATATAATCATACAATTATGGCAGCCAATGACACAGCTGTGGCCTCACAGTACCTGATCCTGACCTTGGCTGCTGTCTGCGTGAGTTTGTACATTCTTCTCGTGAGCATGTGGGTTTCCTTCGGCTGCCACGGTTTCCTCCCACATTCCAAAGATGTGAGTGTTGATAGGTTAATTGGCCTCTGTAAATTGCCCGAAGTGTGTAGGGAGTGCATAACAAAGTGGGATGACATGCAACTAGTGTGAACAGACTCGGTGGGCCGAAGGGCCTGTTTTCACTGTATCTTTCAATGATTCAATAAATTAAAATGAGAATTCAATACATTTGAACATTTTTCGATGCTTCTGATTTTCAAAGGACTTTTTGAGGGTGGCATTGTGAATTATGTGAAGGCTGGTAGGATGGGCCTCAGCATTGGCTGCCCGAGGGTTTTTCGCAGCCCAGAGTCCATTATGCTTCACGGGATGACTGAGTTTGCCCTGCATATCCACAACAGAAAGTGTGGGTGGGCAAATACTGCAGCTGGCAGGTACCAGTGGTGGGCCTGATTCTGTGTGGTTGAAATAATGCATTTCATTAGCCAGCCTTTGTAAAGATACATCTTTCATCAGATTATCAGGAGCTATGCAATGTACAGTATGATCCAATAAAATAACTTATAAAAAGGACATTTGCAATGAAATTTAATTTTGAGCTTTCACTAAGTAGTGCCCCAAATACTTTTAAAGTTGTACAAATTGGCTGGGCAGGTTTTTCTTTAAAATCATTTGCCATCCAACACAAATAAAACCCTCAATCACCTAGAGCAATTGGGCGGCATGATAGATTCCAACTGTTTTCTTTTCATTCAAATTTCATTTATTTTTGCATTTACGAGTGATATCTCCAGCGAACTTTTATTAATAGAACTGAAATGGGGTTATCATCAAAAATAAAGTTTTCCAGCACTCCACTAGTGAGCCACTGAATTTAAAATCTCTGAACAAGACTTTAGAAAAATAGTTGACTATATTATGAAATTGTTTTTTTCATGTCTAAAGAACCATTTTGTCATAAATTATGGAATATTTTTCATATGAAGAGACTTTTAAAATGTTTGCCTACTATAATATAGAGGAGTTCCAAACCACTACAAATAGTACAGTCCTGTACTTGAATGCATATATTGTGTAAATTCAAATGTTTAGGGTATCTGTGATATGTCTTCACATTTAATAGTCCATGATTGTTTATGCTGCACAAGTTGTTTCTGTCCCAATTACACTGGCATTAATGGAAGAAATCCATTCTATAGCGTGTCTTATACATAATTTTACAGAAGGAAGCCATTTTGTCCATTCGGTCCATGACAGTTCCAAGCAGAGCAATTATCATTCCCCCTCTCATTGTTTCTCTAAACCTTTGTAACTTATTCTCTGTCTCACATAGTTGTCAACTCCCCTTTGATTCTTTTTATCATTAATCCAAACTAGGGTTAGGGAATTCACAGAAGCTACAGCAACGTGTTGTTTGGGATGTGGATGGAAACTGCTGCACTCAAAGGAAATACACACGGTCACACACCTCACAAGAGAGCAACTGAGTTCAGGAGTGAACCGGCAGCCCAGGAGATGTGATGCAGTTGCACAAATTGTTGTGCCGCCATTAAGAATAAACCACTAATTTTAAGAAGTGAAAAGAGCCTTTTTGAGAGGATTGGACTAAAGGTTTAACTACAAATGAACAAACAAGCACTCCTTTAAGTCTCTTTGGTCCTGGACCTCTGCCTTCAATACAAATCCCAAAATTATCCAGTACATGAGAACATTTTGATACAATGAAATGTTGTATAAATGCAAAACTTTTGCTTATTCATAATTATGTGCTCTTTTGCAACAACAGTCTCAAATTCATGGCATCATATCTCAGCCTGCATAAGTATCATTTGTAAACAAAGGAAAATGTCAGGGTGAGGCACTGCAATACTGAGGCATTCACCTTTGAAGAAAGAGTTCAGTGAAGTCAGTTTCATCTTCCATCTTAATTTATGGAGGTAGGTGAAACAGGTGAAAAAATAGTGTCGACGACTTTTGTTCAAAATTATTCCCTTTTGAGAATTGGAGGAGTTGGGGAGTTTTTACTTTTCCCAACACTGTAATGAAACCGTAGCAAAATCGCATGCTGACCACACAGAAAAAGGCACAGAAGAATGCACATTTACAGGCAGTTTCAGGATTTTACTGTTGGAAACACAAGAGAAAAGCCTAAAATAAGAACAAGATTTCCTTGCAAATCATTTAACCATTAAATCCAGAAGGGCTGCATTAAGATAGATTTTTATTCATCAATATCTTCTGTAAAACCCTTCTTTGTATGTGCTCTTATTGTATAATCAAATTAATAAACTTAGGTTTTGAATAATCCTGTTAGCAATAAACTGACTGAAACAACTGAAACAAATCCCATTTAAAAATTATAAAACTGATAGAGAAAAAGGTTGTGCAAAACCAATGCTCGTTAATTTCATTGCTATAAATATCTCTATCAAAATATCAATGTGAAAATAAACTTTATTGGTAATGTTCCCATTTTCTTCTCCCGATCCAATATTGTTTTTATCCAATACATCTATTCTTTTTGAATTGGCCTGTGCAGATCAACTGAAAAAAGGAAAACAACCAAACTTCAATATCTTCACTTTGGAAAAGCTTGGCCTGTCTGTTACTATTTAAGTTGACTTGGTGAAATGTACTTATGTGTCTGGAATCGGACCCGAAACATCACCTATTCATGTCTTCCGGAGATACTGCCCAACCCACTGTTACCACAGCACTTTGTGTTCTCTGCACAAATCCAGCATCTGCAATTGCTTGAATCTCCAGTCTGATAAACTTAGTTACTCTAAAAACATTCATTTTCATCAAACACCTCTCATTATACATCAAGGGGTTCGGAAATATCATTATTTAATTTGTAAAGTTAAATCAGTTACAATTGAAAAACATTAAACTTCCTTGATTCTGCAGCATGAAACTGAATACAAACAGTGTCCTTGCAGCAGTCATTCAATCATACATACCTGCTGCATGCAATTAAATAGGGCACCACCAGCTGCCACTCTGATCAGCATCACTCAAACTGACATTGCTGTCCTCAACATTGAATTCAGGCCACATTTTGAAGAAACTCTTGTTACTTAGCAGTGTATATTGATGAAGAAGGATTTTCAAGGTTAGAAGCTTTTTGACAATTCTAGTGACAAAGAGAACACTTTCTATCTAGTCATGTGGCATCTGCAATTTGTATTTCAGTCTCCACAGCTAAGTCTGTTTTTTACTGGCAGCTTTTGTAGGAGAGATTCTGAGAACCAGGAGTTCAAAATTGATCAGAGGAAAAGGGGAAGCTAAGAATGTGGAAGAAAAGAATCAAACGTAAGAGAACTATCCACAGGGCAAAATGAAAGAGAGGATTGTTAATTTCATCACTTACCAGAAGTAACTCAGAAAAAGAGCACCAATATCTAAAAGCAGTAATGTACAGGCTGATGAGATCACTTTAACCAGGCATCATTGTAGCACAAACATTGTGGGCGGACCCATTCAAATGCCGTTCTACGTATTATGTTCCATGTTCTATATTTACATTCAAGTTTGCTCCGATTATTAAATACTATAGCTTACCGACATTTCCATGGTAACTACAGTGCCCTCCATAATGTTTGGGACAAAGACCCACCATTTATTTATTTGCCTCTGTACTCCACAATTTGAAATTTGTAATAGAAAAAAATCACATGTGGTTAAAGTGCACATTGTCAGATTTTATTAAAGGCCATTTTTATACATTTTGGTTTCACCATGTAGAAATTACAGCTGTGTTTATACATAGTTCCCCATTTCAGGGCACCATAATGTTTGGGACACATGGCTTCACAGGCGTTTGTAATTGCTCAGGTGTGTTTAATTGCCTCCTTAATGAAGGTATAAGAGAGCTCTCAGCACCCAGTCTTTCCTCCAGTCTTTCCATCACCTTTGGAAACTTTTATTGCTAGTTATTAACATGAGGACCAAAGTTGTGCCAATGAAAGTCAAAGAAGCCATTATGAGACTGAGAAACAAGGATAAAACTGTTAGAGATATCAGCCAAATCTCAGGCTTACCAAAATCAGCTGTTTGGAACATCATTAAGAAGAAAGAGAGCTGGTGAGCTTACTAATCGCAAGGGGACTGGCAGGCCAAGGAAGGCTTCCACAGCTGATGACAGAAGAATTCTCTCTATAATAATGAAAAATATCCAAATAGCTGTCCGACAGATCAGAAACACTCTTCAGGAGTCAGGTGTGGATTTGTCAATGACCACTGTTCGCAGAAAACTTAATGAACAGAAATACAGAGGCTCCACTGCAAGATGCAAACCACTGGTTAGCCGCAAAAATAGGATGGTCAGGTTACAGTTTGCCAAGAAGTACTTAAAAGAGCAACCACAGTTCTGTAAAAAGTTCTTGTGGACAGAAGATGAGACGAAGATTAACTTATATCAGAGTGATGGCAAGAGCAAAGTATAAAGGAGAGAAGGAATAGCCCAAGATCCAAAGCATACCACCTCATCTGTGAAACACAGTGGTGGGGGTGTTATAGCCTGGGCATGTATGGCTGCTGAAGGTACAGGCTTACCAATCTTCATTGATGATACAACTGCTGATGGTAGTAGCATAATGAATTCTGAAGTGTATAAATACATCCTATCTTGGTTCTTGGTCCTCCAAAATATTCCAAATGGAATTTAAACTATAGGTGGAGGTGCCTTTCAAGCAATACCTTTCAGGTTATAAAGGGCAGCATAAAAATTCTAATTCTTCCTTTGGATTTTGTCCAATTATTTCAAAATAAACATTTATAATTTTGCAATTCATAACTCATTTCACTTGGAATAAATTAAAGTGCTATCAGATCTGAGTTTCCAACCTCACCTATCTGGTTGAAATGGCAAATTGAGCACTTTTTCACAATAAACAGAACTATCAAGGTCATCTTCATCGATGCCAGTGGGAGCTCTCAAAGAGTCGTCATTAGAACCTTTACTGGTGCACAGCAAGTCATCAGGATGATCTCTGAAAAAAAATATTCTGCTCAAGTTCAAACAAACGCCTCAAAACTCATTGGCCGGCGGTTCATTCAACAGCATGACAATGATCCCAAACATACTGCTAAAGCAACAAAGGAGTTTTTCAAAGCTAAAAAATGGTCAATTCTTGAGTGGCCAAGTCAATCACCTGATCTGAACCCAATTAAGCATGTCTTTTATATGCTGAAGAGAAAACCGAAGGGTACTAGCCCCCAAAACAAGCATAAGATAAAGATGGCTGTAATGCAGGCCCTGGCAGAGCATCACCAGAGTAGACACCCAGCAACTGGTGATGTCCATGAATCGCAGACTTCAAGGAATCATTACTTGCAAAGGATATGCAACAAAATACTAAGCATGACTACTTTCATTTACATGACATTGCTGTGTCCCAAACATTATGGTGCCCCCTGCGACACAGAGGCGATCGGTCGGGCAAGGAGAGGGACATCGATCGACGGAGGAGGCCCTGAAGCAGCCTGGGGCTCGCTTGGATCGGGAGCTGCTCCAGTACATCCAGCGCGCGGACCCGACTTTGGACTTTTGTAAAGGGCGCCAAAATATGGTGGTGGCACGTGTGATATATGCTAAAATAATTCCACTGTGCAGTGCACACGTGACAAATAAACCACCATTCATTTCGGCCGTAAAAAAACCCCAGTTCTCACGCTACCACAGAACCCGCAGCAAGGAACGTGCTTGCTGCGGGCCGAATGAAATCTTGTGGCGGGCCGGATGTGACCCGCGAGCCACAGTTTGGAGACTTAAGAACATCCTCCTCCTGGTGTAGACTTAAGAACATCCTCCTAATAAAAAGCACACAAACGCGTGTGCATGAAGAATAGTGAGCCCTGCAGGCTTTCACACTGCTCTAAACATGTAAAACTCTGCTAACTCCTCGCATCAAAAGATATTTCAGGTATTGTGTTCCAGATATTAAACAATGGATGCAAAATTCACGCCCTTGAAAACAGGCACATGGATTGAACTGCTGGCTGGTTAGCACGCAATAAAAGCTTTTCACTGTACTTCGGTCCACGTGACAATAAACTAAACTGAACTGAACTGAATTACACACCTTCCCATCCGACAACATCCCAAGCTGTAGATAGTGTAGCTGTGAACTTCTTAACTTCCCCTTGTCTCCCAAACAGCCCCCATTTAGACCCCATGCAGCTACATCATTTTCGATACCCAAAAGTGTGATCTCATAAAACAATGGATAGGTGAAGAATGGTGAAGAAGATATATTAACAGCTTATTTTATATGTGTAAGATTGAGCTGAGATATTTAGGAAAAAACAACAAGGCAAGTTTGGCCTGTGGTAAGAAACCAAGCGCAAGTAGACTTTAATTGGAACACTAATGAGGATTTGATGGGACGAGTTACAAAAGTGGACTGGCAAATATGCAGAACTGGGAAGACTTCCAGAAAGTCAGAGTTCAATGACAAAGAACATGCATCAGTGAGATCTACTTTAAAAAAATACATGGATCCTGCCATATGAAACATGGAAATGGTTTACACCTCCATCAGTACATGTAGTCCTGATCATAAATGGCAGGAACAAGGAGAAAGTACGAGGGTGCTAAGTTGACTTCTTTAAGCTCAAATTGAACTGGGACAATGGACTGTAGTTTGTAGTAGCTTGAAAGCATCACTATTACTCTCAGGATACCAGGCACTAGCCTACATGAGTTACTTCTAGAATCTTAGTAAGAGCCTAAGAAATCAAACAGCAACCAACTTTCAAGACGTGTGGTGGAGTTGGAGAGGCAGTTGGATGACCTCAGGGCCATCCGGGAATGCGAGAGTTTCCTCGACAGGACCTATTGTGAGGCTGTCACGCCAAGGGTCCAGGTCGAGCGAAGGTGGGAGACTGTTTCAGGGGGGAGTAGACGTGGACGTGGACTACAGGAGACCCCAGTGGTTGTGCCTATTGCAAATAGGTATACCCTCTTGGGAACTGTCGGGGCAGAAGACGTTTCCAGTCCGAGTGGCGGACCTGTTGGCAAGGATACTCGACAGGGGAGACCGAAGTCAGGAAGAGCCGTAGTGGTGGGTGACTCCATCGTCCGAGGGACGGACAGAAGATTCTGTGGCAGCAGGAGGGACTTGAGGATGGTCTGTTGCCTCCCTGGTGCCAGGGTTCAGCACATCACGGACCGGCTTCAGAAAATCCTAGTGAGGGAAGGCGATCAACCTGAAGTCGTTGTGCACGTGGGCACGAATGACGTCGGGCGGAAGAGGAAGGAGGTGCTACAGCGGGAGTTTAGAGAGTTAGGAAAAAGACTGAGAAGTAGGACGTCGAAGGTGGTTATCTCTGGACTGCTACCGGTACCTCGTGCTGGTGAGGCCAGGAACAGAGAGATAGTGGGTATGAATTTATGGCTGAGGGGCTGGTGCAGAGAGCAGGGATTTAGATTTCTGGACCACTGGGATCTCTTCTGGGCTAGGGGTGACTTGTACAAAAGGGACGGGTTACATCTTAACAGCAGGGGGACAAACATTCTGGCAGGCAGGTTTGCTAGTGCGACACCTGTGGCTTTAAACTAAGTAGTGGGGGGGAGGGGTTAACAAATTGGGAATATGAAGATGAGGTTAAAGGGAATACAGGAGATATTGCAGAAGACTCTCGGAAGAATGGGAACAGAAGTTCTAGAGGGGAAAAGAGATTAAGGGCAGGGCCATTTGTGATCGATGTGAGAGGGGAGGTAAATACAGAAGTTAAAGTGTTGTACTTAAATGCGCGTAGTATAAAAAATAAAGTGGATGAGCTTGAGGCTCAGTTAGTCATGGGCAAGTATGATGTTGTAGGGATCACTGAGACATGGCTACAAGAGGATCAGGGCTGGGAACTGAATATTCAGGGGTACACAACGTATAGAAAAGACAGACAGGTGGGCAGAGGGGGTGGGGTTGCTCTGCTGGTAAGGAATGATATTCATTCCCTTGCAAGGGGTGACATAGAATCAGGAGATGTTGAATCAGTATGGATAGAAATGAGGAATTGTAAGGGTAAAAAGACCCTAATGGGAGTTATCTACAGGCCCCCAAACAGTAGCCTCGACATAGGGTGCAAGTTGAATCAGGAGATAAAATTGGCGTGTCACAAATGTAATGCTACGGTGGTTATGGGAGATTTCAACATGCAGGTAGACTGGGAAAATCAGGTTGGAAATGGACCTCAGGAAAGAGAGTTTGTAGAGTGCCTTTGAGATGGATTCTTAGAACAGCTTGTACTGGAGCCTACCAGGGAGAAGGCAATTCTGGATTTAGTGTTGTGTAATGATCCTGACCTGATAAGGGGACTAGAGGTAAAAGAGCCATTAGGAGGCAGTGATCACAACATGATAAATTTTACTCTGCAAATGGAAAGGCAGAAGGGAAAATCGGAAGTGTCGGTATTACAGTATAGCAAAGGGGATTACAGAGGCATGAGGCAGGAGCTGGCCAAAATTGACTGGAAGGAGGCCCTAGCAGGGAAGACGGTAGAACAGCAATGGCAGGTATTCCTGGGAATAATGCAGAGGTTGCAGGATCAATTTATCCCAAAGAGGTGGAAAGACTCTAAGGGGAGTAAGAGACACCTGTGGCTGACGAGGGAAGTCAAGGACAGCATAAAAATTAAGGAGAGGAAGTATAACATAGCAAAGAAGAGTGGGAAGACAGAGGATTGGGACTCTTTTAAAGAGCAACAAAAGTTAACTAAAAAGGCAATACGGGGAGAAAAGATGAGGTACGAGGGTAAACTAGCCAATAATATAAAGGAGGATAGCAAAAGTTTTTTTAGGTACGTGAAGAGGAAAAAAATAGTCAAGGCAAATGTGGGTCCCTTGAAGACAGAAGCAGGGGAATTTATTATGGGGAACAAAGAAATGGCAGACGAGTTAAACCGTTACTTTGGATCTGTGTTTACTGAGGAGGATACACACAATCTCCCAAATGTTCTAGGGGCCGGAGAACCTAGGGTGATGGAGGAACTGAAGGAAATCCACATTAGGCAGGAAATGGTTTTGGGTAGACTGATGGGACTGAAGGCTGATAAATCCCCAGGGCCTGATGGTCTGCATCCCAGGGTACTTAAGGAGGTGGCTCTAGAAATAGTGGAAGCATTGGAGATCATTTTTCAATGTTCTATAGATTCAGGATCAGTTCCTGTGGATTGGAGGATAGCAAATGTTATCCCACTTTTTAAGAAAGGAGGGAGAGAGAAAACGGGTAATTATAGACCAGTTAGTCTGACATCAGTGGTGGGGAAGATGCTGGAGTCAATTATAAAAGACGAAATTGCTGAGCATTTGGATAGCAGTAATAGGATCATTCTGAGTCAGCATGGATTTACGAAGGGGAAATCATGCTTGACAAATCTACTGGAATTTTTTGAGGATGTAACTAGGAAAATTGACAGGGGAGAGTCAGTGGATGTGGTGTACCTCGATTTTCAGAAAGCCTTCGACAAGGTCCCACATAGGAGATTAGTGGGCAAAATTAGAGCACATGGTATTGGGGGTAGGGTACTGACATGGATAGAAAATTGGTTGACAGACAGAAAGCAAAGAGTGGGGATAAATGGGTCCCTTTCGGAATGGCAGGCAGTGACCAGTGGGGTACCGCAAGGTTCGGTGCTGGGACCCCAGCTATTTACGATATACATTAATGACTTAGATGAAGGGATTAAAAGTACCATTAGCAAATTTGCAGATGATTCTAAGCTGGGGGGTAGTGTGAATTGTGAGGAAGATGCAATAAGGCTGCAGGGTGACTTGGACAGGTTGTGTGAGTGGGCGGATACATGGCAGATGCAGTTCAATGTAGATAAGTGTGAGGTTATTCAATTTGGAAGTAAGAATAGAAAGGCAGATTATTATCTGAATGGTGTCAAGTTAGGAAGAGGGGATGTTCAACGAGATCTGGGTGTCCTAGTGCATCAGTCACTGAAAGGAAGCATGCAGGTACAGCAGGCAGTGAAGAAAACCAATGGAATGTTGGCCTTCGTAACAAGAGGAGTTGAGTATAGGAGCAAAGAGTTTCTTCTACAGTTGTACCGGGCCCTGGTGAGACCGCACCTGGAGTACTGTGTGCAGTTTTGGTCTCCAAATTTGAGGAAGGATATTCTTGCTATTGAGGGCGTGCAGTGTAGGTTCACTAGGTTGATTCCCGGAATGGCGGGACTGTCGTATGTTGAAAGGCTGGAGCAATTAGGCTTGGATACACTGGAATTTAGAAGGATGAGGGGGGGATCTTATTGAAACATATAAGATAATTAGGGGATTGGACACATTAGAGGCAGGAAACATGTTCCCAATGTTGGGGGAGTCCAGAACAAGGGGCCACAGTTTAAGAATAAGGGGTAGGCCATTTAGAATGGAGATGAGGAAGAACTTTTTCAGTCAGAGAGTGGTGAAGGTGTGGAATTCTCTGCCTCAGAAGGCAGTGGAGGCCAGTTCGTTGGATGCTTTCAAGAGAGAGCTGGATAGAGCTCTTAAGGATAGCGGAGTGAGGGGTTATGGGGAGAAGGCAGGAACGGGGTACTGATTGAGAGTGATCAGCCATGATCGCATTGAATGGCGGTGCTGGCTCGAAGGGCTGAATGGCCTACTCCTGCACCTATTGTCTATTGTCTATTGTCTAAGAGGTGGATAATGCCTTTCGGCATCACTAGTGTGAAATCCTTTGTGCTCCAATACACATGTTCAGTTATGAGATTAGCAAATTAGTTATCTGGAACCATGAGGTTCAGAATCATTGATTTTGCTGTGTCTTTTTTTCTGGAATGTTAATAGATTACATTCATTGCAAATGCAGCGACATCCTCCACGATATGACATTCAGTACAACGTTTTGCAATTTTTGATTTCTAAAGCTGTAGAGCACCAAAATCAACAGGTCTACCAAGGCCGGTTTTGCGGCCGTAATTAGAGGATCAAAGGAGTTTTTAGTAAAAGCAACACTGAAAGCAAGCAGAGAATTGTGGACGCAGCCCAGATCATCGCACAAACCTATCCATTGACTCCATGTACACCTCATGCTGCCACGGCAAGGCCACCAGCATAATCAAGGACGAGTTGCACCCAGGCCACTCCCTCTTCGCCCCTCTCCCATCAGGCAAGAGGTATAGAAGTGTGAAAACGCACACGTCCAGATTCCGGGACAGTATCTTCCCAGCTAGTTGGTAAATGAACTAACGAGAGAACAGTTCTGAGCTACTATCTACTTCATTGGAGATCCTTGGACTATTGCTGTTCGGACTTTACTGGACTTTACCTTGCACTAAATGTTATTCACATTATTTTCTTTATCATGTATTTGTACACTGTAAATGGCTCGATTATAATCATGTATTGTCTTTCCGCTGACAGATTAGCACACAACAGAAGCTTTTCTCTGTACCTCGCTCGGTACACGTGACAATAAACTTAGCACAACTCAACTTGTATTTCATCTTGGAGTTTGGACTCATAAGAAAAAATGGCAATGTTTACTAATTTTATGAAAGTAAAACAGTTGCAATCACTTCAATTTCCAACTTGTGCACTTGACCAATATTCCCAAAGAGACATACAGTTTGCAGCTAATTGTCGTAAGGCTCTCCAGACTACTCATAAACAATGTGAAACGTGATCCACTAGCTTTGTAAATGCTTTCTCTATGCTATGAAGACATCAGTTATAGTCTGGGCATCTGAAGCAACACAGAGAACATTTGCTTTGTTTGTATACTGTGATCTTGGTCAGTAATTTTAAAGCATTTGTTGAGACAATTACTTATGATGAAGCTTTTAATCTAAAAGAAAACCACTACTGATTCATTTTCCACTTCTTTACATAAAACAGAGTTTCACTGATAAAACCCTTTGAATAAATGTAATTGAGTCAAACAAATCAAGGCATTCCTAGGTTGTCTCCCTACTGTGATAAGTTAATTGATCTCAGATGCTTAATGCTTGATCTCAGCTGTAACTCTCCATGTAAAAAAATGTTGTTTAGCACTACACCTAATTGTTCAGATCTCAAAAGATTCCTGTTCAGTTACACATCATGTTGCTGTCATAATGATAGGTGTTTAATTCAGAAATTATTCCCTTGACTCTGATTCACATTATAAGGTGTACAATTACATCAAGATAGATCAAATCTGGCAGTAACAGATTGAAAATAAATGGGTTGAGAGTACATTGGGAACTCTGACTGCCACAAAATTGAACAACAAATTGAGCAATAAAAGGGTTAAAGCAAGAGGCCATTATGAGGAGATTGCGTTGAAATCTTCCTGTTGAGAGTTCCTTTGAGAAAGAGTGGGAAAGGAACAGTATTAATAGCTGGTGCCTTGTTGTATTTTCCCACAGGCCTGAACAGGATCTCCAGATCAGTTCTGCCTTATGAAAAGGCGACCTGAACCTAAGAGCACAGTGGAAATAATGCAGGGCCTCATGCAGAGGAAGCATAATGTTCTGAGAAACAGGTCCAGTAAGGTGCGAACTGGCTCTGATCCTCAGTTTCCTCACAAAATACACTATTTATGCAGCTATTTAGTTAAAAGAATTTTATGCCAAGACTTAATTTCATGATGATTTAAAATAACCTTGGAAGCATTCCTATTACTTGACATTAATATACATGATAGGACAGACTATTACTGGTATTTTTGGTTCCTAGAGCATATTTTTGTCTTAGTCATTTCACTAAAAGTGACTGGGCAAGTCTGTTGAATTACAGAATAACTGAAGCTTTGGCATCGTAACAAAAATCTCAGTATGAGTGTTTAAATTTACAATCTGATAGAATAATTGTGAATGTTATGATTAAGGATTAAGTAGAATTCCCTTTTCTTTAGTGGCAAGTTTGATCAGACAGTTGATTAGTACGAGTGTCAGGGGTTATGAGAAGAAGGGCAGGAGAATGGGGTTAAGAGGGAAAGATAGATCAGCCATGATTGAATGGCGGAGTAGACTCGATGGGCCGAATGGCCGAATTTTGCTCCTATCACTTATAAATTTATAAACAGATGCAGCACATTGAGTGATGTCATGATTTTGAGGATGGTGGCTGTGTATGGTTGAATTTGAAATTAATTTACTTCTTGCAGAATTGTAGTCAATAAACACACTAGAGCCTTTGTTTATCGTGAATTATATCATGCGGTCACCAGATATTGTCACAAATTATGCTTTCCCAGTCTCCAATGATGCAGTCTACATTTGGCTTCAATATTCCAGGTGCACAAATCCTCACTGATGATATAATTCAAGCTGTTTTCCTTTTGGAAAATACTATATTGTTCTTAACTGGTTGAATAAACACAACTTCTGAAATTGATTCATCCAGTTCTGGCAGTCGAAATAGTCAGGAAAAATTAAAAGACCAACTAATTTTAATGAATGTTATTTGAAAGGATAACTCAATATAAATGAAATCAGAATTTCAGAAGCAAGAGCTTTTTATTCCCTTCACCTGAACTGACTGAGGAGAATTCATACTTAATTTATTTAAAATTGGAATAATGCAGGTTCAATGTTATATTTTAAATGATAGATTTTATGAACATGTGCTTCCTTTAGGGAACGTTTTCCCAGACTGAACCACAAGTGAATAAGTAAGTTATCTCTGCCCAAATATTTAATGAAAATGTAAAGGTCTGCTGGATTATTAACATTACCAGTCATTCTTTCAAAGTAATTATGACCAGGAAATTCATTTAATTGTGGTGTATTTGGTAAAATTCCCCTAGTATCTGAATTACGAAGGCTGAAAACTTTTAAGCACAAGTTGTGTTAATTAAAATGTGTTTCTGAAATTGTAAAAAAAAACTTGACACTAAAAGTACGGCCCATTCACAAACCAACCAGAGTGAATGAATCACTATTCAAAAATTTCTGTTAATTGCACTCATTTGCAGGCTGTCAAACAAGTTTAAAAAAAAGTTGTCTCTTTTAGGTTCAACTAGACCAAGTGGACCCGTTGGGCCCAAACCTCTCCTGCATTGATGCAGCACCCTCTCCTCCCCCACTCCCTCCCCTCCCCCCTCTCCCTGGGGGTGCATGGGGTTTCTCCAAAATCTTTGGTTTCCTCCCACACTCCAAAGATGTACAGATTGGTAGGTTAATTGGCTTGGTGTAAAATGTAAATGTAAAAATTGTCCCTAGTGCGATAGTTATAATGTGTGGGGATCGCTGGTCGGTGCTGACTCGGTTGGCCAAAGGGCCTGTTTCCACACTGTATCAATAAACTAAGCTAAACGCCATTCAGTGTAGGAAGGAACTGCTGATGCTGGTTTAAACCAAAGATAGACGCAAAAAGCGTAACTCAGCGGGGCAGATATCTCGGGTCTAAAGAAGGGTCTCGACCCGAAACGTCACCCATTCCTTCTCTCCAGAGATACTGCCTGTCCTGCTGTGTTACTCCAGCATTTTGTGTCTAACTGCATAGTACTCTATAAATATGACTCTTTTTAAATGAGTTGCAGAGTGGTATTCAGTGCAAATACATACAGCCAGCAAGTCAGCATCATCCAGGACCCACACCACCCTGGCCGTCTCACATTTCGCTATATCATCAGAAAGAAGGTATAGGAGTCTGAAAACGTTTCAGGAACAGCTTCTTCCCAAGAACCATTAGTATCTTGAATTCCATAAAACCCTAAATAACCTGTGAAACGTGGACTGTCTTGGTTGCACTAAGGACTTCAGGGTTTTTGCAGTAGTATTGTGGTTGTTAATTTATTACATATTGTTTGTTATACAGCATGTTATCTATGAGCATTCTGCTTACAGGCCTGTTATGCTGCTGCAAACAAGTTTCATTGTTCTGTTGTCGATACATATGACAATTAGACACTCTTGACGTAATTCACTGAATTCCAAGCAGTAAGTGTATGTGCCACGTGTGAAAAGTAAAATGATCTTGTGAGAAGTCGGCATATCAGGGTGAAAGTGCCAACTGATGTGTTGTTACTATGCCTTAAATACCAGAATAGGTCCAGGTTTGATTCTTGGTCTGGATTGAATTAAGTGATCTTTGCTTAGATAACAGCGAAATGTTTCTGCATTTGACATCAATGTCCCCAGGCTAGGGAGGGAAAAGTCAGCTTAGCTTCCTGCTTCTGATCACTATCCTGTGGAAAAAATACACCTGTGGATACTGACGAGAGCATAATATAGCTCAGCTCTTCTGGAAATGAAAAATGTTGTTCCTTTTTGCAAACCTAAAATTGAAGACTAATTGTTCCAGGCGTTTCCAGTTGTCCATGGAATTGTAGTTCAGTCTGAGTCTCCATTTCCCAAAGAGAACAACAGGAAATTTATAATCATTTTGGGGAATGCTTTGGAGGAAATCTATTCCTTAGTGTGTGCAGAATTACTGCTGAGACCTCTTGACTTGACAATTCCTTTGCTTTCTTTCTACCTTGAACCTTCTGAAAAATTATCTTCAACTAAAATTCAGCTGTTTGTTTCTTAAGATGTATCAAGTTCCATTTGCTCATTACATTTGTAGTCAGTGATCTGTATGGAAAGACAGGAAGAGCCATTTGAATCATTGAGTGCATGCTGGTTCCTTGTGGGGCTACCTTTATAATCTTGTATCCACTGTTCTTCCCCTGTTGGCCTACCAATGTCTTTCCCTCAAGAGCCTTGTGAAAATGTTGATTGCTTCTGTTTCTACCACCTCTCTAGTAGTAAGAATCACATCATAAGCGCTCACGACATAGTCCCTGCAGTGGAAAATCCAAATGCCCACTGGATGACCAGTTGGCAGAGTATCTCCATTCAGTCCACAAAGGTGAATTTTCAGAAGCCTGTGACTTTAATTCTGTCTCCCGCGCTCACCCCGACATCCCTGTCTCTTCCCTTTTGCATTGTTCCAATGAAGTTCAAGGTGAGCCTGAGGAATAGCACCTCATTTTCCACCCTGGCACACTACACTCTTCAATTAATTCAACAATGAATTCAACAAATAATCCGCCAATGCAGTTTTGTGTCTCATATTCCTCTCGGGTATTCTCTCTTTTCCTCTTCTCTCTCCTCTCCAACTATGTACCCTTCCTCCAGCCTTACATAATTCCCTTCATGAGCCTCTATCGCCCTCTTTCAGCCAGTACCGCCACCACTTCCGTCCTTCAATCTTTTCTGGTCTCCATTCTATCACCTTTCTATGAAACTTTCATCCTTTTTCCAGCTCCGATGAAAGTCATTGATTTGAAACATCGGTTTTCTTGCAGATATTTTGCTGAATTGTCTACAACCTGAATTGTCTACAACACTACAACCTCCAAATAAGCTCCGAACTACATAGACTTCGGGCACTGCTGTTTTGTCTTTGCACTATTATTATTTGCTTACATATATACTCTTGACCATTGGATATATCCAGCAATTTCTGTTTATTTTAGCTATTCTGCCATTGCAAAGCTTGGCAATGTCTCTGACATTCTCAGTTGAAATTTTATTTTACAAGTTTATATCACCTAAACCACTTTTAAACATTTCAAAAATATATATTTGCACACTGAAACATAAAGGAAAAAAATCCCTGAAATTCTATTGAGAGTCATAGTTATACAGCACGGAAACAGGACCTTCGGCCCAGCTTGCCTGTGGCGACCAAGGTGCCCGATCTACACTAGTCCTACCTGCCTGCTACATATCCATGTCCCTCTAAATATTTCTTATCCATGTACCTGTCCAAATGCCTTTTAAATGCTGTTCTTGTTTCTTCATCAACTACTTCCTCCGGTAGCTCATTCCATATACCCACCACCCTCAATGTGAAAACGTTGCCCCTCAGATTCCAAAGAAATCTTTCCCCTCTCACCTTAAACCTATATCCTCTAGTTATTGATTCCCCGCCTCTGGATAAAAGAATCTGTGCACCTACCCTATCTATTCACCTCGTGAACTAGTACACCTCTATAATAAGATCACCCCTCATCCTCCTGTGCTCAAGGAATAAAGTCCTAGCCTGCCCAACCTCTCCCTATAGCACAGGCCCTGGCAACATCCTTATTAAAGGTGTTTTAGTTCAATCTAGTCAAGAGTCAAGAGATTCCAGAGTGTTTTATTGTCATATGTCCCAGATCTAAAAAAGGATCTCAAATCTAAGAAAGGGAAACTATGAAGGTGTAAGATGTGAGAGTACATTAGGAAACTGCATTCAAAGGTATGATAATAAACATGCAGTGGCTAATGTTTAAATAATAAGTAGAAGGTAAGCAGGGAAGTTATTCACTTGTGGCTAAAAACGCAAAGATAATATAAGAGCAAAGGAAAATGTTTATAATATTCCCAAAAAAAGCAGTAAGACTGAGGGCATGCAAAATTAAGAATTGCACAAAGAAAGACGTAGAAATGTGAAAAGAAAAGAAAGTCAAATGTGACTTTTATGTATTTTAGCAAAAAGTGCATAAACAGATCTATAGATGTGAAGAAAAGATAGAAAGTAAATTAAGAAGAAAATGGCAGAGGAAATAGTGTGAGATCATCCACATGTATAGAAAAATAAACGCATAATATTTGATAAATATTGAGAGTTTTTTCTTTGAAATCCAATTTTCTAGCAATGGAGTTATAATCTAATGTGTACTTAAGAGCCACAAAGCCCGAAACAATACAAACTTGCACAATTCCTCAACAATGACAATGCAGAACCTCGAAGGATACCATTAAATTTTCTCAAATCCTATGAGGTCTTTATCTTTCTGCTTGGGTCATATGTGGTCTGAATCCATGCCAGCTATTGATTTGCCCATTGGACAAGGCGCCATCTCTCTGTTTGTTCTGCTATCCCTACAGGGGTTTGTTGTATTTCAGTTCAGCATTAAGTTATATTTAGAGATCTGTCTGAGGAGTTTCCACCACAGCTCCATGTCACAGCATTCTTTCTGCAGCCTCATGCTGCAATTTTCCTTTCTTGCATAATCGTAAATCAACAAATTACCCTTTCTGGTGAAAATTGTTTCCTTGAAACCTGAATCACCCAAGTCCTGCCAACTGTTTCTCTCACTGTAATACTAGAAGTATTCAGATGCAAATACTAATGCAATTCCAAGATGTGTCATACTGTCCCTGATCTTTGAGTTAAGTCAGCATCACCAATGACCCACACCACCCCGGCCACGCTCTTATTGTAGTTCTGCCATTGGGAAGAAGGTTTCGGAGCCTGGAAACTGTAACATCCAGATTTAGGAACTGCACCTTCCCAACTGTCATCATGCTTTTGAACATTACAAATCTTAACTAAACTGCAAACTACAAACTGCCTTAGCTGCATTCGCAACGTCGGGTTTTGTTTTGTTTTGCACCAGATGGAGGTACTTAATTATTGAACTTTTTGTTTGTTTATTATTTTATCTATGTTATAGTATAGTCTTTACTTTTTCTGCTTGTGTCATTATATTACTGTGTTTACAAATTTGTTGTGCTGCTGCAAGAAATAATTTCATTGTTTCATTTTGGTACACATGACAATAAAGCACTTTTAACCAGTCGGTGATGAATCTGTGGAATTCATTGCCAATGACAGCTGTGGAGGCCGGGTCATTGGGTATTTTTAAGGTGGAGATTGAAAGATTCTTGATTAGTAAGGGTGTCAAAGGTCACAGGGAGAAGGCAGAAGAAAGACGTTCAACCATGATTGAATGGAGGCGTAGACTCGATGGGCTGAATGGTCTACTTCTGCTCCTATGACCTATGAACCTGACTCAAGTCATTATTGGTAATACTATTGGTTTATTATAGTCACATACCGTGAAAGACATTGTTTTGTGTACTATCCAGGCACATCATATCATACATGATTATGAGTAAACCATACATAAGTACAACAAGTAGTGCAAAAAGAGACACAAAACAGAGTGCCAAACATAAATGTTAAAGCTACAGAAAAAATGCAGATAAAATGAATGACTTACATTCATTTTACATTAATGACTTAGATGAAGGGATTAAAAGTACCATTAGCAAATTTGCAGATGATACTAAGCTGGGGGGTAGTGTGAATTGTGAGGAAGATGCAATAAGGCTGCAGGGTGACTTTGACAGGTTGTGTGAGTGGGCGGATACATGGCAGATGCAGTTTAATGTAGATAAGTGTGAGGTTATTCACTTTGGAAGTAAGAATAGAAAGGCAGATTATTATCTGAATGGTGTCAAGTTAGGAAGAGGGGATGTTCAACGAGATCTGGGTGTCCTAGTGCATCAGTCACTGAAAGGAAGCATGCAGGTACAGCAGGCAGTGAAGAAAGCCAATGGAATGTTGGCCTTCATAACAAGAGGAGTTGAGTATAGGAGCAAAGAGGTCCTTCTACAGTTGTACCGGGCCCTGGTAAGACCGCACCTGGAGTACTGTGTGCAGTTTTGGTCTCCAAATTTGAGGAAGGATATTCTTGCTATTGAGGGCGTGCAGCGTAGGTTCACTAGGTTAATTCCCGGAATGGCGGGACTGTCGTATGTTGAAAGGCTGGAGCGATTGGGCTTGTATACACTGGAATTTAGAAGGATGAGGGGGGATCTTATTGAAACATATAAGATAATTAGGGGATTGGACACATTAGAGGCAGGAAACATGTTCCCAATGTTGGGGGAGTCCAGAACAAGGGGCCACAGTTTAAGAATAAGGGGTAGGCCATTTAGAACGGAGATGAGGAAGAACTTTTTCAGAGAGTGGTGAAGGTGTGGAATTCTCTGCCTCAGAAGGCAGTGGAGGCCAGTTCGTTGGATGCTTTCAAGAGAGAGCTGGATAGAGCTCTTAAGGATAGCGGAGTGAGGGGGTATGGGGAGAAGGCAGGAACGGGGTACTGATTGAGAGTGATCAGCCATGATCGCATTGAATGGCGGTGCTGGCTCGAAGGGCTGAATGGCCTACTCCTGCACCTATTGTCTATTGTCTATTGAAAAGTGCAAGGGGTGCATTAAGGTTAGGGTTAGGTTCGGCGATTTTTATTTAACTGATTAGAGCAAAAACAATTTCACTGCTGTACCACAATTATCCTGCTTAAGATATCCCATTGTATGGATGGAAATGTTAAACGTTAATTAATAGTTGGGTTGTAGGGGAGTACACTAAGCAATGCTTTCTGAACAGGAACTCAAGATGAATACGGTTGTCCCATTCATATACACTGGAAATGGAGAAGCTCAATCTCACGATTATGTAAACTTCATTATTTACAGATGTACCACATGACTTTACAGAGAAAATATAGATTTTAAAATGAAAGGTTGCAAAAACAGAACTCGATACAGGAGTTTATACTACTCTTATATTTGTTTCACAGAGTTTTACGACACAGGAATAGTAGAGTTTCTGCAATTTTGTGAACATATAAGGCTTGCTAGATCCTAATGGACCCAACTATTCTGCAGATAAATCATTCACACTTTTATGATCAGTTGCAATTATGAAAGAAGTGAGTTATTTGTCGACTTATTTTAAAGCCTATTTACCTTTGCTGCTTATCTATCACTCTATGTTAAGTTTAGTTCAGTTTAGGTTGCTTTAGATTAGTTTAGAGATACAGCGTTGAAACAGGCCCTTCGGCCCACCGAGGCTGTGCCAACCAACGATCACCCGAACACTAGTTCTATCCTACACACTAAGGAAAAGTTACAGAAGCCAATTGACCTACAAACCTGCACGTCTTTGGAATGTGGGAGGAAACCAGAGCACCCGGAAAAAAAACCTCACTTGGTCACAGGGGAAACGTGCAAACTCCATACAAACAGCACCCGTAGCCAGGATCGAACCCGGGTCTCTGACGCTGTGAGACAGAGCGCCACTGTGCAATTGCCAATTTATTTCAATTGGGCAACCATGGCATAAATGTTTGACATAAGATTGGGATTTGGTTGTATCCTGCTCAAGTGCGGCTGAATTCCATTTCATCATTTTATGTAAATTGTTCACTCAGTGTCGCTGTCCCACCAGGAATTAAATGGAGCCATCCAGCCAAAACACACACCACCCCCTACCCCAACCCCAAACCCCCAACTGAATTATATTCCTGTCATTGACAACTTTCATCTCACCAACCTCACATTTAGCAGGAAGCAACTTGTAGGGTCTGTGTACTCTGGCTGACCTAGGAAGAATAAACTGAATCCTGCCAGCAACTTTTTCATTGAGAAACCATCATAAATAACTGGTTACAACAGGAATAACCAGAAGTCTAATTGCTGAATGGTCGGCGTGGACTGGTAGGGCCGGACAGGCCTGTTTCCATGCTGTAGTTGCTATATGTTATATATATGTTATATGTTGGTGAAACTTATGTCAATCAAAGCATTGAAGAATGGATCAAATCACTTTATTAAATATTATGCAGATTAATGCATATGGTTTCATTTTATGATGAGGAGGGGTTAATGTAATCAGTTGAAAGGACCATCTAAATGTAAAGAAGAAAATATTTAAAATAATATTTCAGTGGAAAAATAGAATTACCGTACAAAACCAATGAAATAGAACCATGGTGTTATTGCTGTATATTGATTACTGACTGTGGTTAATTAATTACAATTACATAATTTAAAATCATTTCAGTTGAGGAATTGTGACAATCAGCAATTAGACTTCTGGTTATTCCTGTTGTAACCAGTTATTTATGATGTTTTTATCATTAATTGAGGTCAGCTACTTTAGAAGCAACTTTCACGCAGCAACACTTCCACGTCGTAAATCTAAGGCTTACAGTTCATGTCAACACACCCAGTGGTCCAGATGCTGAACGTTACTATTGTCAGTGTTGTGAACAATTTGCAAAACACACTCACTGCTTGCAGGCTTGTTTTCATTGACTGCCAGATCATAAAATCACACTCTGGATAGCACTGTAACCTACGATTGTTTCAATTCTTTGAAATTTTGTGTGCATTATTCATACAGAGAATATTTTCACACTGCAAGCCCCTTTGTAACTTCAAAGTGTTCTTCCTTTTTCTCGTATTGCCTTAAAAGTCCTGCTTCATAGGCGGCTTGATGGCTAAGCTGTTTATCAAGCTATCCTTCAAAAATGAAATTCAGTTGAATACAAATGACATAATAAAAAATTGTACAAATGTATTGGTAAATTGATTCTTAAAAACAAAAGCAAACTCAATACTCACCTTGTAACTAAAATAACACTTAAATAAGACAAATGCCGTAAGACAAGTCTTAAGAGCCTTCTGGTAATCTTTTCCACTTTATAGTTTGTTTCTCACAAGCACCACTTTCTATCAGTTTTAGAATTTGCTAGATTGCTAGCTGCAATTACGCATGAAGTCCCCAGCAACATTGTCAGACCAGCACAGATCAGCTGGCAGGAGTATCCTCATACATCTTTAACTTCCCCTGCAATATTTTGGAGTTTCATATCTGCCTTCAGACGACTATTGTCCTCCCAGTGCCAAAGAAAAACAAGGTAGCTTGCCTTAATGACGATAGTCTGGTGCCTCTGACATCCACCATCATGAGGTGTGCTTTGAGAGGCTAGTCTGTTCTGTTCTAAAAGCCCACTATAGTCATAGAGTCATACAGCGTGGAAACAGGCCCTTTGGCCCAAATAGCCCACACCGACCAACATGCCCCATCTATACTAGTCCCAACTGCCTGTGTTTGCCCAGTGTTGGGGAATCCAGAACCAGAGATCATTTGGTTTAAATTGAGGGGGGAAAGATAGTAGGAACCTGAGCGGTGACCTGAGCTGTATTAGAAAGGCCGGAGTAGACTGTACCTGTTGAGGATACTTAGGTCCTTTGGAGTGCAGGGGACACACCTGAGGACCTTCTTCGACATTGTGGTGGCATCAGCCATTTTCTATGGAGTGGTCTGCTGGAGCAGCAGCATCTTAACTGCTGACAGGAAGAGACGATAAACTGATCAAGAAGGCCAGCTCTGTCCTGGGTTGCCCCCTCGACTCAGTGCAGGCGGTGGGAGAGAGGAGGATGATGGCAAAGCTATCATCGCTGCTGGACGACTCCTCCCACCGCATGCAGGACACTGTCACTGCTCTGAGCAGCTCCTTCAGTGACAGACTTCTTCACCCCAAGTGTGTGAAGGAGAGATATCGAAGGTCCTTCCTTCCTGCTGCCGTCAGACTGCACAATCAGCACTGCTCCCAGCAGACCAGTAAATAAAGATAATTACCGTTATTTTATTTTTTAATGAATGCATATTTATTTTTGCTATCCACTTTGCTGCTGTAACCCTGCAAATTTCCCCATTGTGGGATGAATAATGGATTATTATTATTATTATTATTGGCTCATATCACTCTAAACCTGTCTTATGTACCTGTCTAAATGTTTCTTAAGCGTTGCAATAGATCCTGCCTCAACTACCTCCTCTGGCAGCTCGTTACGTACACCCATCATCCTTTGTGTGAAAAAGTCACTGCTCAGGTTCCTACTATCTTTCCCCCATCAATTTAAACCAATGATCTCTGGTTCTCGATTCCCCTACACTGGGCAAGAGACACAGTGTTACCCTCATGATTTTGTACACCTCTATAAAATCACCCCTCTTCCTCCAGCAATGTTCTGTTCTCTGTTAATTTTTCTCTTGTGCACAACCTGATGTATTCACATATGCCATGATCTGCCTGGATAACACGAAAAAAGTTTTTTACTATACACATGTGACAATGATGAGTCGAGATTAATGTAGTCAGATTCCAAAAATACATTGCAGGGAGTGAGAGAATACTATTCACAGCATATGTACCCTTTTAGTTACATGAAAATTTTTAATGTCAAGTAATTAATTCCATTCCAACCAAAGTCGCTGATCTAATAAAAGGACAGACAGTTGATTTTCATTCCTGCAGTAATTTTTTGTTGGAAATTTAAAACATTTTGGTTTGCGCATTGCACCGACCTATCAATACAATTTGACCAGCACAACTTATTCCAGAATTACAGATTGTACCCAAAATGGAACATTCATTCTCTCAATTGTTAACATTTTGCATTTTATCATATTTCCTTTGCTTTATTTTCCTCTCTGTCATCATCCAATCTATTTTCCTCTCTAATCCACTTCTTGATGGATCATTGGATAAGAACAAAAACTATTTGGCACAGTTATAGAGCTATACATCACAGATACTGGCCCTTCTGCCCAACTCATCCATCCATGCTGACCAAGTTGAACTGAGCTAGTATCATTTTCCAGTATTTGCCCCATATCCTTCGCAACCTTTCCAATCCATGTATCTGTACAAATGACATTTGAATGTCGTAATTGAACCCACCTTTACGCTTCCTCTGGTACTAACTGGTTCCATATACTCTATGTGAAAAAATGATCCTTTCTTGGCTGTGGTGTCAATGCGAATGGACTCGGCCAAATTGTTGGTGATATTTACAACTAGGAATCTGAAGTTCTCGGCCATCCCCATTTCAGCACCATTGATACAGAATAGGACATGAACTCTAGCCGCTTACTGAAGTCGTTGGCCAGCTCGTTCATTTTGCTGACATTGAGAGAGAGGTTGGTGTTCTGACACCAGGCTACTAAGCTCTCTATCTCCTACCTACACTCAGCCTCGATACTGCTTGGGATCCAGCCCATTCCAGTGGTGTCATCTGCAAACTTGGAAAATGAATTAAAAGCAGAATTTAGCCGCATAGTTTGAGTGTATAATAATAATCCTTTATTCGTCCCACAACGGGGAAATTTGCAAGTATAGGAAGTATAGAAAGGGGTTCAGAATGGAGCTGTGCCAGTGTTCAGAATTATCTGAGGATGTTTTCCTGATAGCAGTCTATGCGTTTGGCTAACCAAAATCTTGTTGCAGAGAGAGGTTTCTGGGACCTAGCTCTAGATATCCATATTAGGATTTCCATATTAAATTGAGAGAAATCTCCTTTGAATTTGTGATGCCAAGGAACTCAACTACACCTAAGTACTATTCTTATTTAATGGCCACAAATTCAAAGTTCACCGTTAACTGTTCACTGGCGTGCAGTTGCAAACTGGTCAATGCAAAGCATGAAATAAGCAGGTTGAATGAGCAGTTCAGTGATTTATTTTGAAAGCAATTCTTCCCTGGTATTTTCCATGAATTTGGAAGAGTATGCAGACTTAGATTTTTTATAGGTGACAATGGCACAAGCCTGTGCAGATACACAATTTTTTTTCTCCCATAATCTGTTTACTAAATGCTCATACAATTATGTCCAGCATTCAGATGACACTTAAAGCTCTTGTTTGATTTATTGCAAGTTTCCACCATTTGTGCTTCAACGGTCTTGAGTGATGGAGAAAGAAAAGAAACAAGCTGAAGACAGGATCTTATGACCTATGTAGTTAACAATACTAAACTGTCAGCGCCTGTTCCTTCCACCTCCAGCCAATTGAACATGTATTTGATGACCCTTTTGAATTTCAACTCGCTAACTTTGCTCACCTGGCTGAGTTTGTACTCCACAAGCAGTGAACTTTTTCCCTTGGCTCCCCAATGCACCTGTCAATTTTGCCTGGGGCAAGCATTCAAAAATTTCAAGCTATTTCCGAACCACATCATATGGAAACGGAGAAACATGTGAGATAGCAGAATCCCAAGGTTCCAAGGTCGAGATGCATTCGTGCAAGAGGGGAAAGAGGTCAAGTTACAGGGTGGAAGGCTAACAAACAAATGAGCAGAGAGCAAAAGCGCACAGCAGGGCAAGAGTTCAGTTAATTCACTCAGACGATCTATTCCAGACGTGGTAAATGATACATTATTGGATCCAGATCTGCAACTGCTTTGTATATATTACATTACCAGGACCAAGCCCACTTAAGTGTCATTAGCCAAAGCGCAGAAATACTGTTATTGTTCAAACCTGTTTGCTGAGAGTGCTTTAACTGAGTTGGCAATGCATTGTTTCACTCTTTTCCATTCCAAATGACCACTCAACCACAAAATTATACAGCATAACCGCCAAATAGTAGAACACCCAAATTGATGATTTTAATAGTATACCAAGCATTGTACAATCCAACAGATTACACCAAAGTAAACAGTGATAAACAATGAGTTAACCATACTATAAGCAGTCAAGACTGCCAAACGCTAAGAGTGTTATTAGTTCCTCATTAATCAAAGTCTCTATCTTAGAAAGAGGAAGCTATTGCAGATAAAGGGAGCTTTTGCAGATAACAGATAAAGAATGTTCCTATAAAGACAATGCAGCTTTCACAAATAACACCAGCTACTGTATTCACAATTTTACCAAAGATTGATAGAACTTGCTCATGCTAATTGCCTTTCCCTCAGGTTACCCACCGGGTATTAACAAAAAAATAGACAATTAAGTGACTAAAAGAAGAAAAATATGTGGGAAAAAATATTGTGCTCCTGTTTTTTGCTACTGGCCTTAGTCATTGTAACGATGTAGATTCAGTCTGAAGAAGTGTCCTGACCCGAAACATTGCCTATCTATGTTCTCCAGATATTCTGCCTGGCCTGCTGAGTTACTTCAGCACTTTGTATCTAGATTTTTTTCAATTATCTTTCCTTCCATTTTTTTCCAACCCTTTCCAATGTCTCAATTTTAGAGTCATAAAGCTGCATAATGTGCAATAAGCTCACCGGGCCACCATGTCCATGCTGACCAAGTTGGCAAACCATTTGCCTGCATTTGGCTCATATGGCTAAACCTTTCCGCCCAATTTAAAAAAAAAGAATCATCCTAGTTCCAATTTAAAGTCGGTGTGGAACATGTCAAGGAATGGGAATTAATGCTTTTTATCCTCTGGTGTATCATGTACAGTTCACTGCAGCTTCATTGACATGTGGTTTTATGCTGCACTTACCTTACATCTTGGATGGTGATAACATTCTGAATTCAATCATAGTACTGAAACAATGAGATAAAGTTACCCGTGGAAAGTAAAGGAAAATTCGTCCACGATTGACCACAGATAGTGAAACCGATAATCCCAGCCAAATACAGATAATGTAAAAAATTCTCCAGTGATTATACTTCATGGCCAATTATTGCTACTGTAATAGTTCCTTATAGTCATGGAGTCATACACCATGGAAACATTGAGTCCATGCCAATCATTCATTATCGAATCTTCCACAATCCTGAATTAGTCCCGTTTTATTTCTCCCCACATTCTCATCAACTCCCCCACGAATATACCATTTCCCCACACTGGGGACAATGTAGGGCCTATTAACCGACCAACCAGCACATCGTTGGGATGTGGGAGGAAACCAAGACACCTGGAGGAATTCTGAGCAGTCACAGAGAGCAAGTGGAAACTCCATTCAGCCAGCAAATGAGAAAAGGATAGAACCGAAGATAGACACAACATGCTGGAGTAACTCAACGGGACAGGCAGCATCTCTGGAGAGAGGGAATGGGTGATGTTTCAGGTTGAGACCCTTGTTCAGACAGGATAGAATCTATGCCCCAGGCACTGTGAGGCATTGTTGCATCATTGTGCCTCGGGAGTTTAGTTTAGTTTAGAGATACAGTGCAGAAACAGGCCCTCCGCCCCATCGAGTCCACACCAACCACTAACACTATCCTACACACTAGAACAATTTACAATTTTTACCAAAGCCAATTTAACCTACAAACCTGTACATCTTTGGAATGTGGGAGGAAACTGGAGCACCCAGGGAAAACCCACATGGTTATGGGGATAATGTACAAACTCCGTACAGCACCACTCGTAGTCAGGATTGAACCAGGGTCTCTGGCGCTGTAAGGCAGCAACTCTACTGCTGCGCCACCAAGCCGCCCCTAAAATGTGGAGTTGATGTGAAGCTTGAGTTCCATATGTTGCAATTTACAGACACTACTTAAATAAACTCTACTTAAATATACTAAATTAAGTAATGGCAATTTTAATATTTCTAGCAATTCAAAAATGTCTTCACTTCTCCCACCTCTTCTCAAGAGGTGAGAACTGAACAGTAACACGAACTGGAAAATATTGTCTCAATCTGAAATATCAGTATGACTTTCCACACTCTACAGCAATCCAAGCAGGTGTCTGAACTGCTTTCCCCACGTTTATATTGTTATCAACGTACAGTCAAGGATCTGTAACAATGGGAAAGGTGCCAGATAGCAAATCAGGTCCAATCTAATTACATTGGAAAACCTGGCATTGATGATAAAGTGCATAACACTGTCAGTCCTGATGAAAAACAGAGATGATCTTCAGGGCAAACAATACTTTTCAAATTGAGAGCTAGGGAGAAAGTGTTCCTGGTCCAAATGAAGCCATATGAGATTGTAAAGAAGCAACCTTACTAATAAATTAGTTTGCCTCTTTGGTAAATCTTTGGGTGGTACACACAAGACAAAAGATGAGCTGAGAGTGGGAATGCAAAATCAATATAATCCAGCAATGTAGGTGACTGTAGAAGGTTATAAATTTGAGATGAAAAATCAAACGCCAAAAGCCAGTAATTACGTGATGGTGTTGAAAATAGGTCTCAACACTGATTTTGCCACCTTCCTAAATCAAGGGACGTGGACTGAATTTGTGTGCGAGCTGATTGAACGGAAACGATTAAATATGCAAGATTTAACACTGGACTATTCATACCAAACCACCATATCAATGGAGACAGTTTCCAAAAGCATTAAAATATTTTGGCCAGTTCATAAACTCAGCGTTAATATCATAAAATGATAAATATGTACTTCTGTGCAGCCTTTCACAAATTTAGGATATCCCAGATATTTTACGTAATGAGATACCAAGTTACTACATGCCTAAAATACACGTCCAGCACGCACCAAATGAATGCTTCCTAGAATAAACCACAGTTGCAAAATGGTAGCAGGATTTAGGTTTAGGTTTATTATTATCACGTGTACCGAAGTAGGTGAACTGCTTTGTTTTGCATGCTATCCGTTCAAATCCGATACGCTATACATTAATACAAGTCAAACATTAGTACAATAGGTAAAGCAAAGTGGAAGATAGAGTTCAGAATATAGTTCTCAGCATTGCAGCTACATAGACATCAGTTACATAGACAAACTTCACTCTCCACAATGGGGTGGAGGTGAATTGGGCAGTACCCTAGCCTAGGCACCATTCAGAAGCCTGATAACTGAAGGGAAGAAGTTCTTGCTGAGACTGGTGATGCACACTTTCAAGCTTTTGTACCTTCTGCCGGACGAAGCAGGAAGATAAAAGCTGCTACCAAAATGATGAATCTACTATCAAATTAGAGCTGTCATATAGAGTACTCGAGTTATACTGCATGGAAACAGGCCCTTCAGCCCACATCGTCCATACAGATCAAGATGACCCATCTGAGCTAGTCCCATTTGCTTGCGTTTGGTCCATGTCCGTTAAAATGTTTTCTATCCGTGTACCTTTCAAATGTTGTTATAGTACCTGCCTCAACTACCTCCTCCTGCAGCTCATTCCATAGACCCACCACACTCTTAGTGAAAAACCTGCCTCTCAGGTTCCCTTTAAATAATTTCCCTCTCCAATTAAACCTGTCTTCTAGTTCTTTATCTCGCCCCCCCCATTCCCCACCCCTTTCCACCCTGGGTAAAGTATTTTGTTAATTCACACTATCTAATCCTGTGAAATGATTCATTTCCAAAAAGAAAGCGCATCTCAGCTCAGTGTATAAAGATAGACCCAATGCAGTGAAAGACAGCAATGGACAAATTAATATGTACCATGTCGGCTACAACAATACCATCACAAGAGGTGGCACAGCTAAATGCGATCTTCAGTGTAAACCAGCATCTGCAGCTCCTTGCTACACATTTGCTACACATTTCATCTGCTCCACTGCAAAATCTCCTCAAGGAATGCCTTCTCAAAATCTCCTCAAGGAATGAAGAAGTTCTCCTCTCTCCAATGAGAATTCTGCAACACCCTCTCTCGCTGCTCCCCTCTGTGATTCCCCTTTGATCTCACACATTTTCACACATTTCCCTTCCATATATCTATGTCACCCTCTTCCCTGCCTCAGCCCGACGAAGGGTCTCGACCCGATACGTCACTCATTCATTCTCTCTAGAGATGCTGCCTGTCCCGCTGAGTTACCCCAGCATCCCACTGAGCATTTTGTGTCTATCTTTGGTGTAAGCAAGCATCTGCAGTTCCTTCCGACACTCTGGACCATCCTGCTCCAAGCCTTGGCTGTGGAGGTACTTATTTCTTTTGTCCAAACCTTGCTGCCTTCTCAGGGTCTGAGTAAACCCAATGAGCCCCAGCTAAAAATACAAAACTTACGACAATGTGGAATGTACACACCTTAAAAGCTGTAAGCAGATAATGGATTACATTCCCACCCTTACAACTCATCCCAATTTGTTTTTGCCTTCATTAAAGATTGCAATGATCGAGGATAATTTTTTTTTTTAATTGCTTTTCATTATATTGATGATATCTGAACAATTACAAAATGACCCTCTGCCTCTTTAATCATAGTTAAAAGAAACACCATTATGAAGTCTGTGAAGAAAATGACTTTCATGGTTTTAAATTGAAAGATTGCTAAAATGTTAATCTGCAGTTTTGGCCTCCCAACTTGAGGAAGGACATCCTTGCTATTGAGGCAGTGCAGCGTAGGTTCACGAGATTAATCCTCAGGATGGCGGGACTACAATATGAGGAAAGATTGGAAAGACTGGAATTTAGAAGGATGAGAGGGGATCTTATAGGAATGGATAAAATTATAAAAGGACTGAACAAGCTAGATGCAGGAAAAAAAATCCCAATGTTGGGGGAGTCCAGAACCAGGGGCCACAGCCTAAGAATAAAGGGGGGTGGGGGGGACATTTAAAACTGAGATGAGAAAAAACTTTTTCACCCAGAGTTGTGAATTTGTGGAATTCTCTGTCACAGAAGGCAGGAGAGGCACATTCACTGGATGAATTTAAAAGAGAGTTAGATAGAGCTCTAGGGGCTAGCGGAATCAAGGGATATGGGGTGAAGGTAGGCACTGGTTACTGATTGTGGATGATCAGCCATGATCACAATGAATGGCAGTGTTGGCTCGAAGGCCCAAATGGCCTCCTCCTGCTATTTTCTATGTAATCTATATTCCCCATGACCAAAGTTCATAAATACTCTAATATACCTCAGGAATACAAATATACCTCAGAAAGCTCAGAAATACAGTACAGTACACTGGCATTGCATTAAATGCACAGATCAGAATGTCTCTATTTACATGTCTGAAGAAGGGTCTCGATACAAAACGTCACCCATTCCTTCTCTCCTGAGATGCAGCCTGACCTGCTGAGTTACTCCAGCATTTTGTGTCTACCTTCGATTTAAACCAGCATCTGCAGTTCTTTCCTACACGTCTCCATTTACATGTTTGGTTTGTATTAGGTTTTCTTATCTTATTGCCTAAGGCAACTTTAATGATTCTGACATTCAGAATCCTCCTGCTGCTGCACAATGAATAGGCTCATAATTAAATAATTATGACTTAAATGAGCATCTAGAGAACTACTCATGTCAGTCGACATGCATCTCAGCACGAATCGCTGACTTTTGAAGAGGAAGGGTAAAATGTTGAAGGGAAGAAAATAAAACTGGTAATACAAATGTAAACATGTATTTTTATAATAACGTTAGCAATTCCATGGATGTAGCTATCCTTAAAAATCAAATCTAATTTTAATCGAATCTTTAAAAGGCACTTATAAAAATTGAATTGAATTTTAATGTTTTCTTTCTATTAAGGCTTTTTAAGATAGGACGAATGTTCAAACATGGTGTGGTAATTACATTACAGGGGGATATTGCTCAGAGGAATAACAGAGCCCCCTGTGTGAAGAAGAAAAACCTACTTTGATTGGCTATTTTAATCTGGTGTTCTTCAGTAAATATAAATCTTCATTACTTATACTAATCTTGCTCTTTCACACTGCCCGGCTTAATAGATAATTTTGTTTTAAAAGTACCTAACCCTTATAATTATAACCCAAAAATGGAAATACTGAAGCATTCAGAGGTTAATTCTCAGTAATCATTTCATGGCCAAATGAACTGCATTCCCAGGAATTTCTAAGATTAAAAAGTGATTTAAGTGATTTTCTATACATTAAAAGGCGGAAAAAAGGAGTTTATTTCCATTGGTTGTGAATACAAAAAGGGCACGTTACATACACATCAGAGACAGGCTTTTCAGGAATGAAGCCAGGAAACACTATGACACTCAAAGGATAGTAGAAGTTCAAAACTCTTTTCCGCGAGCACCAGTAGATTCTGGGTCAGTATTTGAGTTTGAATCTCCATGAACTAAATCAATTGTGAAATAAGTTGTAGAGCAACCGTTGTTATGGGAATAGCGCGCTCTGTGGCGCAGTACCAAGAATATAATACCCATGAGGCAGTAGCCAAGAGGATCCTGACTTAAAATGGCTGAACCCAAAACTCGAGTGTAAAGCCTCTGGTAATTAGTTGTGTAGCTGTAATGGAGCAGTTTACAGAAAGGAAACACAATAACAAAACATGGTGTCAGATCGGGGCCTGTTTCAGGATTCGTCGAGAGTTGATTGGGTGCACGGTGACAGCGGATGACGTTTGTGAGTAAGTACTACCGAGAGACGATTGTGTGGCCTACATTGCTTCCATCGATAGAGGGGCGGATTTATCAGGAAAATGGAGCAGCTGAAGCCCCCTAGGCAAATTAATTTTGAGGCAAGGGGCCTGCCAATGGAGTAGAGACAATGGAGGGAGGAGTTTGAGCTCTATGTTGATTTGAGCATGGAAGGGAAGGATGGCAAGACAATGAGGAAACTGCTCATGTACCTAGTTGGACCGCAAGGGAGAGAGCTCTGCCAAACGCTAGAGACACGGACGCCGGAGGGCAACGTACAAGATGTTACGCTAGAGCAGGCTCTCGATGCTTTCGAACAGCATTGTCAACCTGTGACGAACAAGACCATCGACAGGTATAGATACTTTATGAGGAGCCAAGAGAGAGGGGAGACTTTTGATTCGTTTTTAATAGAACTGAAGCTCTTGGCAGCTCATTGCGGTTTCAGCGAGTTGAAGGATTCACTGATACGTGATAGAATAATATGCGGCATAAGGGATGACACGCTGCGGGAAAGACTTCTCCGAGAAACTTCACGACTTAGAAAAGTGTGTGAAGGCATGCCAGGCTTCGGTGCTGGCCAAGGCCAGAGTTGATGTCCTGTTAGGGGACCAGCGACAAGATGTCTGTGCAGTGAGGCAGGAGGGGAAACGATACCAGCCAACCATACAGTGCAAATACTGTGGATACAAACATGAGAGAAAGAAGGAGAAATGTCCGGCACATGGCAGGGAGTGTTTCAAATGTCATCAGAAAGATCATTTCGCCTCACAATGCACGGAAAAGCAAGGGCAACAGAAGAAAGAAAAGAAAGGGAATAAACCTGTGCATGCAGTGGTGGAAGTGGAGAGTTCCAGTGATCAGTATAATGACAGTCAAGAGGATGATGAAATTCACACAATGGAACTGCAACCAGAAGCAGTAAAAGCAGAAAGTGTGTACAGGGTTGAGGAGACTCAATTCCCAAAGAAAATCTTTGCGGCCATGATGCTGAAAGGGAAGGAAGTAAAATTCCAGGTGGACCGTGGAGCCACATGTAACATTATTCCCAAGATGTATACAAAGGATGTGGATGAATTCCAAGCAAGTATTGTCCATGTTCAACAATACGACAGTGAATGGAAGGAAATACAAAGTAGAGTTTGTAGTCCTGGAGGAAGACTGCATTCCTAACCTGGGAAGCAGGGCAGCCCGGCAGATGGGGCTCATCTCAGTGTGTAAAGAGAACATAATGACATTGAATGGCAGTGAAATCCCTCTGAGCAAGGAAAGATTGATAGCGGACAGAGTATGCTGATGTGTTTGAAGGGACAGGTAAAATTGAGGGCAAGTACCATCTTCTGGTAGCTGACAGAATAACGCCGGTGATCCATCCACCACGAAGAGTCCCTGTAGCCTTACGGAGTAAGCTGAAAGAGGATTTAGGCAGACTAACAGAAGCGGAAATAATTGCCCCAGTAGAGACCCACACACCATGGGTATCCAGCCTTGTGTGTGTAGAAAAGCCCAGTGGGAAGTTGAGAGTGTGTTTAGACCCGAGGGATCTGAACAAGGGGCTTAAAAGAAGTCATTACCCAATGACGACGATCGAAGATCTCCTCACCGACCTGAATGATGCCACGGTCTTTAGCACGTTTGATGCCAAGAATGGGTTTTGGCATGTGGAACTGGATGATGAGAGTTCTCAGCTTACGACATTTAACACACCATATGGTAGATATAGATGGAGACGCATGCCGTGTGGTCTGTCCACGGCCCCTGAGGAGTTCCAGCGATGACAGAACCAAGTGCTGGAGGGCCTGGAAGGAGTGAGGACTGTTGCTGACGACATCCTAGTGTTTGAGAAAGGAAACTCCTTCCAGGCCCTCCAGCACTTGGTTCTGTCGTCGCTGGAACTCCTCAGGGGTATGGGGAGATGGCAGGAACGGGGTACTGATTGAGAATGATCAGCCATGATCACATTGAATGGCGGTGCTGTCTCGAAGGGCCGAATGGCCTCCTCTTGCACCTATTGTCTATTGTCTATAAAAGCGGCAGAGAAAGCAGAAAGAGACCATGACAGGAAGGTTAAAGCTCTGATGGAGAGATGTCGTGACCGTCACCAGAAGCTGAATATAGAGAAGGCAAAGCTGAAGGTGAAGGAAGTCACTTTCATAGGGCATAGAGTCTCTGCTGCAGGACTGAAACCAGATCCAGGGAAGGTAAAAGCAGTGCTACAGATGCCTAACCCAACGGATGTTCAAGGAGTTCAGCGATTTATTGGGTTTGTTAACTACTTGAGCAAATTCCTTCCTGGATTAAGCGGTCTATGTGAATCGCTACGCAAGCTGACACAGAAGGATGTAGTTTGGTGGTGGGCACAGGTGCACGACAGGGCGGTGATGGACATAAAGAAGCTAGTAACTGCCGAGCCAGTACTCAGATACTATGATCCATCCAAGGAGCTGACAGTACAGGCCGACGCGTCAGAAACTGGACTTGGTGCGGGGCTGATGCAGGAGGGCCATCCAGTTGCCTATGCCAGCAGGGCCCTGACGGATGCGGAGACCAGATATGCACAAATAGAAAAAGAATTGCTGGCAGTGATGTTTGGTCTAGAGAGGTTCCATGTGTACACATATGAAAGGCCAGTGAATGTGCAGTCAGACCATAAGCCACTGGAGATAATCGCCACAAAACCACTTCATCGTGCACCAAAGAGATTGCAGAGGATGCTGGTAAGGATGCAACCTATTATGTGACAATAAGATACAGACCAGGGAAGGAGATGCAGCTTGCAGACACGCTGAGCAGAGCATATATTCAGACTGGCAAGACTGACAAGACCGTGAGAGAACTGGAAACTGGAAACATGGCAAGGCACATCCCAATAGCACAGCCTCTGCTAAATGGCATAAGGGATGCAACAGAAAAAGATGAGACTATGCAGAAACTGCAAGAAGTGATCAAACGAGGCTGGCCAGAGAACAAGAAGGATGTTGACCCAGAACTTATCTCTTATTTCCATGCGAGGGACGAGCTGAGTGTTGGAGATGGCCTCATATTTAGGGGAGAGAGAGTAATCATCCCTAAAACCAGGAGACGCGACATGCTCACACGAGTACATGATTCCCACATTGGTGCGAATGGCTGCCTAAGAAGGGCAAGAGAATGTCTGCACTTGCAGAAATCAAGGACTTCGTACAGAAATGTGAGACATGTCAAGTTCAAGGGAAAGAGCAACCAAAAGAAACACTGCATTCCCATGAAATTCCAGAGAGGCCATGGGCGAAGGTGGGTGCAGATTTGTTCCACTTGGATGGAAGGAACTATTTGGTCACTGAGAACTTTTTCTCAGGATATTGCAAAATAGACTATCTAGAGAAAACACTGGCAGTGAATGTCATCCATAAAATCAAAGGCCAGTTCGCAAGATATGGAATACCAGATCAGCTCATCACAGATAATGGGCCACAGTTCACAGCTGAGGAGTTCAAGAGATTTACCAAGAAGTGGCAGTTTGAACATACGAGCGCATCACCCTATTATCCACAGAGTAATGGAAAGGCGGAGAGCAGTGTGAAAGTTGCGAAATCATTGCTGAGGAAGGCTAAGGCTGCCGGAGCTGACCCTTACCTGAGCATACTAGCTTTTCGCAACACACCAACACCTGGCATGAGTAACAGTCCAGTTCAAAGATTGATAAACAGACGTACCAGGACCATTCTACCGACTACTCAGAAGCTGCTCAACCTGAAATTCAGGAAAAGGTAGGAGATGAGTTGAGAGCAGCTAGAGACAGAGAAGCAGACGATCCAGTTCGAGTGAAGCCGACCGATGATCGACATCAGCCCTGGAGGAAGGCTGTGGTTGTAGGCCGTGTTGCGTAACCCAGACCTTATGAAGTCAGAACCGAGGACGGCGTCATCTATTTTTGGAATCGGCACCATCTGAGGAAGACCAACGAGCCATTTCATCGCGCTGATGTTGACCTGGATGACCTGGTGACGTCGCCTGAACCGGAGCGAGACAATCGACCTATGAACCGACCACCGGTCCCTAGGGAGCATCAAACCCTGGTTGACCGGGATGACCGGGTGACGACGCCTAAACCGGGACAAGACAATCGACCTATGAGCCGAGCACCAGTCCCCAGGGAGCATCAAACCCTGACAACTAGATTTGATAGATGCGTTCGAAAACCACGCTATCTGCAGGATTATGTGCCCAAATAAGGATAGGGCCTGTACATGTAGTTGAGTATAGATGTAAAGGCTATTAGGTTATGTTTAAAAGTTATTGTTATATTTTCGGTTATAGTTTGATATGCATAGTTTTATCTAGAAGTAGTGGTAATGGTCATTTTAAAACTAAATAAATAAATAAACAAACAAATTAATTAATAAAAAGGGGACAGGGAATGAGGAACCAGATATGTGTTGTTCAAAGTTTAGATAATTCCGAACACTGAACTGTCGCAGATCCAAGGGAGGAGAATTTGGAAGTTACCACGGAAATGGATTGTCAAAGGCATGTTGGAAAATGGACTGTTGGAGACATGTTGGACTCAGTGAAATAAGATGCCATGGAAGAATTTAATTTATTGCTTTACGTGTAAAGTTCCTGTACATATCTGTTTTGTAAATAAAGGGGGATGTTATGGGAATAGCGTGCTCTGTGGCACAGTACCGAGGATATAATAGCCATGAGGCAGTAGCCAAGAGGATCCTGAATTAAAATGGCTGAACCCAAGGCTCGAGTGTAAAGCCTCTGTTAATTAGTTGTGTAGCTGTAATGGAGCAGTTTACAGAAAGGAAACACAATAACGAAACAACCGTGATCTATCTGGATGCTAAAGAAGGCTTGGAGTCTTGAATGGTCTAATTTGTTTGCGCATTCATGCCTTCCCAGAAAATGTTGTTGGTCATACAATGGCACAGAATTCACTAGAAAAATAATGGTAAGATATGTATGCGTGTTATAACTTATGCAAAAGAAAAGCCCGTAGAAGTTTACAAGCAGGAATCCTGGTAAATTATTAGTAAAGTTTGGTAAGCCACCAATTAGTCATCTTACAGAGCTTGCTGTAAGATGCCCCATAACAGCAAATCCCCAGCTAGAACTTCCCACTTCTCATCAGTTGCATACATGAAAGAACTCATCCCACATTTTTTCGTATATGTAAATTGTGGGAATTTAAGGAACTAGGCTATGAGGGTTCACTGTCAACAAAGCATTTGAAAATTATTTTCAAATTTAATCATTCAAAACAATCACAAAGGTGCCATTAATGCGAATGGAACATTGGTTTGAAAATCAATAAGCAACCAGGGACATTGCTCCCCAGCCAATCACAAAATTTAACTTCACACGACCAGGTTAGCAAACACCGTACTGCATGTTGAAGTGCCCTAAGGGAGTTTTGAAACTCATCCTGCATGGTCTGACTGACAAAGATTATACACAGCTGTACAGCTGCAGATCAGCTACCAATAATTACAAAACGAGAGCTAAAAATACCCTCTGAAAAAACTGAGTTTTTGTTTTTCAAAAAGAAAGTACTTGAATTAAATTTTCATTATATTCCTTATTGCATCAAATGACCTCTCATCTGACTTTACAAATATACAAGTTGAATAACTGCTGCAGTATTTGTTTTTTATAAAGTAAGCTGGAAGACTGGAAAAAATTAAATTGTGGAGTCTCTTTTTATTCTGGGACACTTTTTGTTTATGTTAAAATCAACAAAAATATGCAACTTCATTAAACCCTGGTCCCAGGTTCCAAACTAATTCATTTCATGTTTTATATCAGGTTTCATTGTAGCAATCTACTGTTCATTCTCATAATTACAAACACAGAGAGGTAGAAGAATGCAAAAACAACTCTAATAAGTGGACCATGAGGTAAAAATCTTTTCTTTTGCTCCTCATGGCCAGAGAAATCACCCAGCAGCAGAAATATTCCATTGCATTAAATGGTCATTGTCCCTCAGAATCCACTTGTGCGCCAGAAATATTTTATTCCGATTACATTACTTATGAAATTGACCAGCAAATTACGTTGTATCACTTTTGCAATTAATTTAAATTAAAAATACAAAAGGAAATTATTGATCACAAATTATGTCTTGGCCTGGATTTATTTGGTAGTTCCATGTGGACTTGCAAGTGTTTAACTGAACAAATATTTTGAATCAATTAAAATAATTTTGTTTATATTTAAAGAAGTAACTTTTGAAATTCATTTAGTTTTTAATCATTTTAATATGTTTCTAAATATCAACACTTTTGAAGAAGTATCCTAGAAGGTTGACAAGGGCAGGGCCAGAAGACTTAAGAGCAGAATTAGGCCACTCGGTCCATCGAGTCTGCTGTACCATTCAATCATGGCTGATCTATGGCTCCATTTTAAAAATACTCAACGTCTTGGCCTCCACCGCTGTTTGTGGCAATTAATTCAACAGATTCATCATCCTCTGACTAAAAAAATTGCTCCTCATCTCCATTCTAAAGATACATCCTTTTATTTTGAGGCTGTACCCTCTGGTCCTAGACTCTGGCACTATTGGAAACATCCTCTCCACATCTACTCTATCTATTCCTTTCATTATTCAGTAGGTTTCACTGAGACCCTCCCCTCATCATTCTAAACTCCAGTGATTGCAGGCCCAGAAACTTCAAGGAAGGCTGTAGACACTGTCAATATGGACTTTAGAAGATTAGATAATCAGATAGATGGGATTCATGGGGAGCTAGCTAACCGGATACACAATTGACTTCATAGAAGTTAAGCAGAGGGTGATGGTTGAAGGATGTTTTTCAGACTGGAGGCCTGGACTAGGGGGACGTCACAGGGATCAGTGCTGGGCTCCTTGCTGTTTGTGGTTTATAGCAGAGGATAGGAATGTACAAGACGTGATTAGTAACTTTGCAGATGCTATTAAAGTAGGAGAAATCGTAGACAGAGAAGATGGTTATCAAAAATTACAGCAGGATCTTGATCAGCTGGGCAAGTGGGTTGAGAAGTCGTTAATGGAGTTTAATGCAGATAAATGTGAGGTGCTGCTTTTTGGGACATCACACAATGGCAGGACTTTCAAAGTGAATGGTCGGGCCCTGGGGAGAGCTGTCGTGCAGAACAATCTGGGAATATGGGTACATAGTTCTCTGAAAGTGGAGTCACAATGAAGCCTTTTGGTTCATTGGCCTTCATCAGTCAGGATATTCAGTAGTGGGGTTTGGATGATATGTTTCAGTTGTACAAGACATTGGTGAGGCCACATTTGGTGTATTGTATTCAGTTTTGGTCACCCTGCCATAGGAAGGATGTAATTAAACTGGAAAGAGTGCAAAGTAGATCACAAGGATGTTGCAAGGGCTCAGCGGCCTGAGCTATAGTGAAAGGTGGCGCAGTCTAGGACTTTATTCCTTGAACCACAGGAGGTCGAGGGTGATCATATAGAGGTGTATAAAACCATGAGGGGAATAGTTAGGGTGAATGCAGGTGTTTTAATGTGGAATCAAGACATAGGTTTTAGGTGAGAAGGGAAAGATTTAATAGGACTTTGAGAGGTAATCTTTGTATTCAGAGGGTGGTGGGTAGATGGAACGAGCTGCCAGAGGAAGGACTTGAGGCAGAAACTGTAATGGATTTTAAAAGACACTTGGACAGGAATGGTTTAGAGGGATATGGGCCAAATGTGGGCAAAAGGGACTAATTTAAATAGGGCTTCTTGGTCAGCACAGACAATTTGGGACAAACGATCTGTTCATGTGCTGTATGACTATGACTCCATCAAGAAAATTCTAAAGAATGGAACAATCTTGACCGTTGGCATATAAGAGATCGTGCCTTAACCATCTGTCCAAAGTTTCCAGGGTGATTTCAAGAACAGGAATTGTTCTGACCCTCTCACGTTACTTGACTCAAGGCCCGTTCGCTCGTGGACTGACTTGGCTCGAACATCAAACATAAAATCCAATACACTCTGCAAAATCCAGGCCGTTGAAAGAAATTGATTTGAAATCTTAACTTTTAGTAAAATAAATTTTGGGCACAGTATTATACATCACCAATGCTGACAGTAAGGTGTGCCCACACAAATCCAGATATTTTAATTATGATTGAGATCCGCAAAATAAAACATTTAAAAAAATGAATATTCTGCTCGTAAAAAGAAATTGCAAACTCTCAACAAGAATTCACATTCCTTGAAATTATTGTGACTTGGGGCTACTGGCTGTCCCGCGGTCCAGGCTTAGGCTCAGGGGTGACCGCGCTTTTGTGGTTGCAGCTCCTAGACTGTGGAACAGCATCCCCCTCCCTATCAGATCTGCCCCTTCCATCGGCTCTTTTAAGTCTAGGCTCAAAACATACTTCTATTCTTTAGCGTTTTGAGGCCTCCTGATGAGGTTGACTTTTGTTTTGTGCTGATCCCTTTGAACTGTTTTTTTGTGCTTGTGTGCTGTGATGTCGGTTTCTTATTGTGTTTTTAGTACCTGCTCATCATGATGTACAGCACTTTGGTCAACGTGGGGTTTTTTAAAATGTGCTTTTATAAATAAACTTGACTTGACTTCTCTAGTTTCCCACAGTGTCCTTGAATACATCTGATCAGGCCCAGAAGATGTATCTACTTTCATAGGCCTTAGGATGTCCAGAACCTGCTAGCATATATGCTAGCATTTATTTCAAGAAGGCTAGAATACAAAAACAGGGATATAATGCGGAGGCTCTACAAGGCACTGGTCAGGCAGCATTTGGAGCAATTGTGAGCAATTTTGGGCATCATATCTGAAGAAGGATGTGCTGGCTCTGGAGAGGGTCCAGAGGAGGATTACAAGAATGATCCCAGGAATGAATGGGTTAACATATGATGAGCATATGGCACTGGGCCTGTACTCGTTGGAGTTTAGAAGAATGAGGGGGGACCTCATTGAAACTTACCAAATAGTGAAAGACTTGGATAGAGTGGATGTGGAGAGGATGTTTTCACTAGTGGGAGTCTAGGACTAGAGTTCTTAGCCTCAAAATTAAAGGACATTCCTTTAGGAAGGAGATGAGGAGGAATTTCTTTAGTTAGTGGTGAATCTGTGCAATTATTTGCCACGGAAGGCTGTGGAGGCCGTCTATGGATATTTTTAAGACAGAGATAGATAGATAGATACTTGATTGGTATGGGTGTCAGGGGTTATGGGAAAAAGGCAGGAGAATGGGGTAGGGGGGAGAGGTAGATCAGCCATGATTGAATGGCAAAGTAGACTTGATGGGCCAAATGGCCTAATTCTGCTCCTATCACTTATGACCTTATGAACCTCCTTGACTGTAATATGGACTGTCCTCAGGACATCTCCATAAACTGTCCTAAGTTCTCTTGTCTATTTTTTTTTCTCCATGGTAAAACAGAGGAGCTACTGATTATTTTTTATTACATAGCTCTATGTTAACATTCGAAAACTAAACACAGTGTCTGGAAATTTTACTGTGCTATGTAATAGAATTTTATCTAAAACCTAATTGCTCTTTGCAACTGGCAACTTAGTGCACAGCCAGCTGCTTCATGAAGTTTTAGTACTTTCCTTAATGTTTTTGTGCAAATAAATCCCGATCCCAGTTGCCCACCGAGCTGGAATCTAGAAAACTTTAAATCTAAAACATAAGTTGCAGCAATATTGCAGCCAATGCAAAGCACAAATGTTGTAAGACTACTCCCTCCCGTGAAAGAAAAAGATAAATCATAATTCAAAATGTATTGTGCAATCTTTCTTATTATGTAACTGCTGATTTAATTCAATGCAACTATCATAAAGCACCCCCTAGATTTGCTATTCAAAAGTTTCTAACAAAAAAAAAATTTGGCCATCCTCAAATGATATCAATTTCATAATACGAAATACAATACCACAATTTCATAATATACAAAAGAATTACAATAACCAAAAAATATGGTAAAGCAATTGAATGTAATATAATTTTCTAAACTACATGGATATACATGGATATACAAGACATGATGGCTGAAGTATTTTTGGGATGGGAAGTTTTGACAGGAACACCCACAAAACCACAAAGAAAGCCTCTAAATCCCAGCTCTGTTGAGCTGCACTATTTAGGATAAAAGGCAACAGTGTTTGCACTGTCAATATGTTATGGGTTACACTGAACTACGGATGCTTTATTGAAAACATCTGTGAAAATTTCACTTGAGTAAGAGTACATTCTTGATGTGTCAAGTTTATTACATTGGAAAGTTTCAATGACATTATACAAAGCTAACATTTGCGGAAAATATTAATTCTGATGTAAACTAAACAATGTGTTGCAGGAGGGAATGGGTGTCAGGTTGCAGTCCTACTTGAGTCTATCACTATGCAAGGACAGCACACTTAAACAAAATAGTTACAGTTGGTGGGCATTTGAAAATTCATAGTTAATGAAAGTTTACCCAGCATGGATTTGATAAAAAACATGTTTGGCAAATGGAAAAAAAAAGCTTATGAACAAATGGCCAATTGTATAAAGTGAATGAACTACTTCTTATGTAAGGTATTTCAGAGACAACTGCTCAGGAAAAAATTGGGGATATGGTATGAGGAAATGCTGCAAGATGGATAAAAAAATTAATTGACATACAGGAAATAGAGACTGAACATAAATGGAGCTACTTGGGCTGGAAGTGGTATACCCCAGATTATTTATGATACATTGTTCAGACTTGGTCTCAGGGGACACAAGCTTGAAATTTGCTGATGAATGCAGGAGGTATGAGAAACAAATACAAATATTGTAAAAATATTTCCTGAGAATCAACGATGTGATGGTGCTTGACTTAGCCACAACTATTAAACATCTTCGCCAGATGTTTCTGATTGTTTCAGACGAGCAGATGCAATCAAACTACTAACAATTAAAACAATTGTAACAATATAAATTCCTGTCAAATATTTTTAACACAAAACCAGATCTCTTCAGTCGAGGAATACATTTAAAAGAGGGTTGTGGGTATATGCCCTGAGCTGCCAGTGGAGATAGTTGAAGCAGGTATTATAACAACATTTAAAATATATTTGGACAGGTACTCCCCATAGATAGGGAAGATTTAGAGGGATATGGGCCAAAGATGGGCAGGTGGGACTAGCAGGTGGGCATCTTGGTCGGCATAGGCAAATTATGCTGAATGCGCTGTATGCCTTGATACCTCTATGAATGAGTGAAATTAGATAAAAACAGTCAGTGTTGTAAATACTGAAAAGGCCAGGCAGCATCTTGGAGAGAAAAACAATGAGCTTTCCTGGGAACTGGAAGAGAACTTGGATTTAATCTTCATGCATTTTATTTAATTATTATCTACATGATGAATGGACCACGAAAAACTGCAGGACCAGAGTGGTTGATCTAGACACGACTGCACATTCTAAAATTAGATGAAATATTTGAAGTTAGATACACAGTCTCTTGCCCAGAGTAGGTGAATCGAGGTCCAGAAGACATAGGTTTAAGGTGAAGAGGAAAAAATTTAATAGGAATCTGAGGCCAGAGAAGGTAGTTGAGGCTGGGACTATCCCAACATTTAAGAAACAGTTAGACAGGTACATGGATAGGGCAGCTTTGGAGGGATATGGACCACGTGCTGGCAGGGGGAACTAGTGTAGCTGGGACATGTTGGACGGTGTAGGCAAGTTGGGCCGAAGGGCCTGTTTCCACACTGTATCACTCTATGACTATAAGTCTATGACTCAAGAAAGGTGTGACTGATGGGGAAAGGACTAGGCGGCATTATTATTTTAAAATTATTTCAGTTAAAAGTCAGCACGGAAATGCTGGATCAAATGACCTTTAATGACTGCACTTCAATAGTTCTAATGTGGTAAAAAAAAAAATCATCCTGTTTGAAATAAACATTAGTAAATGCAACATTCTTGCTTTGATTTAATACAGTTTGAGCCCATCTTAAATATACAAAGCAAATATTGCAGAAAATTACTCTTAAAAGAAATCAAAAATTTATTTTGGTTACCGACAATATACCAAAATAATTAAGTTGTCAGAATTGGCATTGCTTTCGAGCAGTTTGGATATCTCTCCCCATGGCAGCAGTTCTAAGACCAGGGTATGGGTTTAAGGTGCAGTGTAAGAAGAGGTCGGAGAAAAAGAAATTTCACCAAGTGAATGGTTTCATTCTGGGACACATTGTCTGGAGAGAAGGAATTGGTAACGTTTTGACTTCAGACTGAAGGAGGGTCAAGACCCGAAACATCACCCATTCCTTCTATCAAGAGATACTGCCTGTCTCGCTGAGTTACTCCAGCATTTTGTGTCTATCTGCAGTTCCTTACTACACATGAAAGTATTGGTATACAGTGTATATTAATGATTGGGACGAGGGAATTGAATGCAACATCTCTAAGTTTGAGGATTACACGAAGCTGGGTGGCAGTGTTAGCTGCGAGGAGGATGCTAGGAGGCTGCAGAGTGACTTGGATAGATTAGGCGAGTGGGCAAATGCATGGCAGATGCAATATAATGTGGATAAATGTGAGGTTATCCACTTTGGCGGCAAGAACAGGAAAGCAGAGTATTACCTGAATGGTGGCCGATTGGGAGAAGGGGAGATGCAACGTGACCTGGGTGTCATGGTGCACCAGTCATTGAAAGCAAGCATGCAGGTGCAGCAGGCAGTGAAGAAAGCGAATGGTATGTTGGCATTCATAGCAAGAGGATTTGAGTTTAGGAGCAGGGAGGTTCTGCTGCAGTTGTACATGTCCTTGGTGAGACCGCACCTGGAGTATTGTGTGCAGGTTTGGTCTCCTAACCTGAGGAAAGACGTTCTTGCCTTAGAGGGAGTACAGAGAAGGTTCACCAGATTGATCCCTGGGATGGCGGGACTTACATATGAGGAAAGACTGGATAGACTGGGCTTGTACTCGCTGGAATTTAGAAGACTGAGGGGGGATCTTATAGAAACATATAAAATTCTTAAGGGGTTGGAGAGGCTAGATGCGGGAAGATTGTTCCCGATGTTGGGGGAGTCCAGAACCAGGTGTCACAGCTTAAGGATAAGGGGGAAGTCTTTTAGGACCGAGATGAGAAAACATTTCTTCACACAGAGAGTGGTGAGTCTGTGGAATTCTCTGCCACAGAAGGTAGTTGAGGCCAGTTCATTGGCTATATTTAAGAGGGAGTTAGATGTGGCCCTTTTTGCTAAAGGATCAGGGGGTATGGAGAGAAGGCAGGTACAGGCTACTGAGCTGGATGATCAGCCATGATCATATTGAATGGCGGTGCCGGCTCGAAGGGCCGAATGGCCTACTCCTGCACCTATTTTCTATGTTTCTATGGTATGGCATTAAAAAAATGAAAGTGCTAGAGTAACTCAGTGAGTTAAGCAGTATCTCTGAAGAAAATGGATCCAAGTTCTCCAGAGATGCTGCCTCTCCTGCAGTTTCTGTGTATTTTATAAATCAATATCTGCAGTTCCTTGTGTCTCCATTGGTATAGCATTATTTATTATTGTCACATGCTCTGAGATAGAGTAAAGGCAGATATTCTCAGACCATTGAAAAAGCACCAGAATGTGCACTTGAATTACCAAGGCAGAGCAGACTAAGTGCTGGTAATGGGACTAGTACAGATAGGCACCCAATGGTGTGCAGAAGGCCCTGTTTCTGTGCTGCATCATTCTGCACGAGTGAGCACTCCGGCATATTGGGGTGCCATGGCAAAAATGTTATGAGAGTCTGAGCATAGTTGACTAAAATGGTCATTAAGCTTATCTGTCTCTTTCCATCCAGAGTCTTCTAAAAATGCTCCTCAAAATGCTCCTCATAAAGTCTTACAGGCTTTCACATTCTCCTCAAAGTAAAATGCTGAATTTAGATTATGTGTTTCTCCTCAAGAAGATTGTACCTGATATGAACGTTCAATGGAAACCACATGCAATCAGAATGATGTTCAGTGTGGGGATATTTTAAAAGGGTGGAAATTTAAGAACATCTTCCACTATCTACATACTAGCTAGCTCAGTAATTCCTGGTCAGATTGAACTAAGGATATTTGCAGATAACTTTGTGATAAACTCCAAATGAAGCAGCTAACTCCACTCATTCTGTATGCCAGTATCAATGGAGTGTCACACAGCTGCCTAAGCTATGCTAATTATGCAGAAATATTGCTAAAATTATTCATATGATAATTTTTGAGTGAATGAATGACTTTAATCCAACACCAGTAAATATTAATTGAGCAATTTCTTCACTTTTACATTAAATATTATCAGATTGATTCACAGTATGGGTTTCTTTTAGTATTTAATTTTGCCTACATTCTGGGATTAGCTACTGGCTATCTGTTTTTGAAAAAGAAAGTGGGCGTTTAAGTAGAATGTAGAACAGCACGGCACAAGAACAGGGCCTTTGGCCCAAACAATATCAGTGCCGAATATAATGCCAAGACCAACTCTTATCTGCCTGCAAGCCTCCATTCCCTATATTTCCCCATGCCTATCCAAATGTGTCTTAAATGCCACTATCGTGTTGACACAACCACCACTCCCAGCAGTGAATTCCAAGCCTTCAGCACTCTCAATTATATTTTTGAGAGCCTTCACTTAATTTGCAAATGTCACCAGATTGAATAATTACATCACAAGAAATCTTATGCAAGTGCAAATTTATAATGTTGGCTGCATCTCAACATCTAAAACAAGTTGAAATTTGTACAAAATGGGTGAAATCCTTATGTCATTCAATGTGCTGCTGCAAGTCTATTAGAAACATAATTTATGATTTAAAATTATGTTTAAGTTTGAGTTCAGAAAGAGGTGAGAAAAATTACACCTAGCCTCTTAATGCACTATTTACCTCTCTTAATCTATTCTGTTTTTCCTTAATTCCATTTTCCTCTTTTATGTTCCTATAAAAATTTCCTACAACCTTGGTTTCATGATTGCACTTTTCTTCCCCTCCAATTTCCTCGACTTTCCAAATTTTCAGTTCTCCAATTTTTTCTTCTTTCTCTGTCATGGGAGAGGTTGCAAATATTCTCACTTCTACATTCTGATTTATCTGTAACCCATCATTGAAAATGAAACTTTATGTCAAAAACATTTTTTAATTTCAGAAGATTCCCTTTCACATAACATGCAACTGAGGATTATGTTTTATCATAATCATTATATGTCATAAAAATGACATAATTATAAAATTATGAAAATAATTTGGAAGAAAAGTCCTAACCCAAAACATCACCTTTCAATGTTCTCTAGAGATGCTGCCTGACACAATGAGTTACTCTAGCATTTTATATCTTTCTTTGGAATATACTAACTTTACTAGCAGTTCCTTGTTATTACAATTGAAAATTATGTTCGCAGTATGGTTAAGATGGTGATTCATTTTAAGTTACTATTATAATAGAGGGATGTAAAGATGTTTTTAGTTTTCCAGTCTGGCTCACTGAATTGGTTGGGCAAGAAAGACATCCTTCTCTTGCACTTCCACCAGCAGTCTTCCCACATTGCTGTGTCAAAACACCTGAACAATATCTACAGAACACATAAAGACATAAAATAGGGAGTGATAACAGCAATTAAAATTCCCTGCAGTAATCAATGAACTGGAAAAATCAGTCTCAGTGCTCTGAAAATGTGATGAACATGTGTTATAGAGAGATGCACATTTGTTTTTGTTAATCTTAGCAACATTAATCCAGGGTGATAACAATACTTCCTCTTTTCTGCAGCCCCTCCAAACAGCCAAAATACAGAATTATTCACGCTAAAGAAAATTTCAATTTCCTAACTCAGATAGTCACATGGAGGAAATAGGTCCTGTTGTGGCAAGTTCTTATTTTCAAAGGCATGCACTTTCGCTGCCAGTTCTTTAGTGTTAAAAAATATTTATATAGCTCAAGAATGTTGTCTTGGCATCAGAGGCAGAGACACTGCCGTCAAATGCTACTCCTTTACAGTAACACTACTGGGGTCAAAGACAATAATTTGCACGTGTAGGAACAGTGAGTGTTCTCTGACCATTTAAATTATTCTCTCAGAAGAAAGGAAATGAGAAAACAGACCTCAAATATCAAGGTTAAAAAAAACATCCCATCTAAACACGAATCTTTTACTCTGGCAGCTTCAACCTCACACATGGAAAATCGATCTGGGATAATAATGAATACTACTGCTACCATTAGAAATAATGTTGTTAGAGTGATCTTCCTCAACTGACAAAGCAGCAATAAATCGAGGTGTATAAAATCAGTAGGGGAATAGATAGAGTGAACGAACAGAGTATTTTACCCAGAGCAGGGGAATCAGGAACCAGCGGAAATAGGTTTAAGATGAGAAGGGAAAAATGTAATAGGAATGTGAGGGACACTTTTTTCACTCAGAGGGTGGTAGTTGAGGCAGATACTATAACATTATTTAAAAGACACTTGGACATGTATGTGGATAGGAATGGTTTAGTATGAGATGAACCAAACACAGGCAGGTGTTATTAAGGATTGATTTTTCTACTAATAATTGCTTTGAGGTTTGTAATACAGTGTATCCGACCAAATTGTATTTTGCGGGGACTTTAATTGTTATCATGTTATGATAAAAGGAGGAAATGAAAGAGTTCAAGTAATTATAAAAGAAACAGGTCACAAAATGGATGCCTGCTTCTTCTTGCACATTGGGATGAGCTGTGTCTAACCTTGGGAAGTACAGCATGTACTTTAATGAAATTAACTGACCTTTAGTTGGCTTTGCTAAAAAAAATAAGAAGAATAAGCTGAGATTGCTTTATTATGGAAAAAAAATGACCTACTGATGACTTTTTATTCCTTATATGGACATGGTCTTATTTCCTTTATTACCTTGTATGGGCACGATGTGAGTTGTGTCACATCATTCACTGATAAGATAAAGATATAACTAAACCGTTTTGGCCTTTGTTTTCTAGAGTGGGACACGAGGTGAGCTGTGGGTGTCTGACGACATCCAGTGCTGACCTCCCCATTCCCTCTTGGCGTAATAAAGACTTTACTGCTTTACCACTAACTTTGTTGCATTGTTGTCTGTCTAGAGAAAACAAACTTTAACGGGACTAGCATAGATGGAGCATCTTGGCTGGCCTGGACAATTGGGCCAGAAGAACATATTTCTGTGCTGTATAACTCTATTAAAAATAGGATGTTCAGGTACCACAACACACACATAAACATGACATACAAATGCCATGATTACAGTTGAAAATCATCTATGACGCAAATAAATTATTTTATAACAACCCTATCGGCATCACAGGTAAGATTTTTTTTTATGATTAGGCTCCAAACACTATTCTCAAACTTATGTGTCAGCACAATTTAATTTAAACATCTCCAAAAATGAATGACAGAAATCATATATCAGTTATGGTCTTGCACATGAGCAAAATCATATAAAAAATGATGAGAGGCATAGATAGGATAGACAGTCAGAATCTTTTTCCCAGGATGGAAAAATCAAATACTATAGGACATAGTTTTAAGGTAAGAGGGGCAAAGTGTAAAGGAGATGTATAAGGCAATTTTTTTATGCAGAGTGGTGAGTTCCTGGAACGCTGTCGGGGGTGATGGTTGAGGCAGATGTGTTAGTGGCATTTAAAAGACTTTTGGATAAGAATATAGATAAGCAAGGAATAGAGGGATGTGGGTTATGCGCAGGTTGTTAAGTGAAGATCTTGCCATCATATTCAGCACAGACATTGTGGGCCATAGGGCCTGTTCATGTGCTGTACTGTTCTATGTTCAATGTAAAAGAAAATAATGTGTTTCTATGGAATATTTCACAAGTCACCCTATGAATTACTTTTGAAGAGTACACCTTTTGTAATGCAAGGAAATGGACAGTTGAAGATGGACATACAAATCATTCTCACTGGCAAGGCCTTGTCAGAGGCAGTCAATTTCATAACCTCATGCTGCATTTTGCAGACAGGGCTCATTACTTTCTTCATGAGATGGGACAGCATTAGGGCCTTCTGCTTCTCTTGCAGATCATTCAATATAATTGCATAGATTTTCACTGCAATTCCATTTTTCTGGTTCATAGATCAAGTGAAGGAGAAATGGGGTTTGGGAAACATTTCCTTCAGATACTCACTGGGAATAATGAAAATTCAAGCACAATTTGCAATCTGTAGGAATGAAACTTCATGTCGTTTCTGGTCAATTGATTCCTGATTTTTGTTGGAGAAAGTTGGGAGAAATGTGCCAAATGCTGACCAACCACGCCATTATGTTTTCAATCAAGCTAGCAGCAAAAGTTGTGATCAGCAGAAATGTGTGAGCAGCATACACATCCCACTCTCATTACATTTCATTATAGCAGTATTCTCCAGATTTTCATCTCCAGCATTTCTATGGTTCAACTTTCTTCGAGTTTTAAAACTGATGATGGAGAGCAATTTTCAATAGCTTGAGATGGTTCTCAACATTTTCAGGATCAACATAACCTAACTAATGTTTTCCTGCTGACCACTGAGCAGTTTGGTTGAACATATATAGAATCTACCTTCAAAGCAGCATCCTTGCTCTAAATAGCAACTTGACACAGCACCATTTCGTGAATTAATGGCAATTGATTTGCTTTCAGTCATGAGTGGCCACTAACCTTTGTCAGGTTCTGAGCATCCACTTAATGTCAATGCAGATTCTTTTCAGTGCAGCACTCATTACAGAAAATCTGTAATATGTGTGACCCGAGAAAACAATACTGTATAGATCTTCCCACAATTAGACTGAAGAGTTGCCACTGAGATATGAGGGCCTAGAAAATCTTAAAATTCTTTAAATCTTAATATTAATTGAAGGAACATTGTGCAGAGTCCCACACCAGTTTTTGAAGGCCCCCAAATAGACCATGCGGATCAACCAAGGTGCTGTACACTGCTGTGTGTTTTCAGCAATTTCTATTCTAATTTCAGATTTCCAGTATCTGCAGTATTTTGATTTTCAGGAAAAAAATCAAATTGCTTTAATGCAAGGTGTTAATTCAGCAAAAATCCATAAAGTTTCTGAACTTAAACATTAACTGACTTGTCTTGCAAATTGGCCACCCATCCTTTCTAAAAACCTAAGGGCGGGCTCTGTTCCACAATAAATGACAAGATTTCTGGAATGGTAGCTCTGGTCTCTTAATCCTGTCATTTGTATTTATGCTCTGTCAGTACCCAATTTTAGCAGAATTTAACAGACTGGTTAAAATAAGTACAATTCTGATATAACTCACAAACACCACACCATCAGTCCCCAACATCAATACCTAGTTGACTTTTGCATCAAAATTCTGAAGCGTTTTGGAATCATGGATTTGTTTTTTGTTAATCTCACTTTGTCTTTAAATGGCATTTGATGCCATTAACATATATTTTAATGAATCGACTCAGAGAAGATCAGGGATTTCTTAGGGAACATCTTGGAAACACAAACATTTTTAGACATAAAATCTAGTGTGATTTCTCATTCTTTTCAAGGTAAAAACATAGGGAGTATGGCTAGAGAGTCTAATTGGTGTTTTCAATTTAAATTTCAAAATGCTCAAGTATGTGCTTGGTTACCTGAAACTTAATTATCGGACTGCTCACTCTGTCAGCTGGAATGACAAGGATAGCCCAGAAATTGAAGTTAAAAAACGGAGATGTTTTAAAAAAGGCAACTGCATAAAACTTCAAAATTGATATATGTAGACGCCAAGAGCTTTGAACCTAGGCTTCACTAAACCATTCCAACCCAATAATACAGGAAGTAAAGGTCTGGGCAACAGAGGCTACATTGTTTGGTATGGAAGTCAGTACATGCTGTTTCATATCTCCTCACACCACAAACTCGGCACTTAGAGTTACCAGAGGAGGGCCGAGGGAGCCTAATCTGCTCAAAACCTCCTTTGTTGCAATAAATCAGACACCACCACACCTTTTGCACACAAACTCGATTTCAATAAGGACTGCTGTGTTAGTGCATAATTTATAAATAACTTTGATTTTTTTTCTGGATTAAAGTATATTTTGCTCTGAGTACCAAAATGCAATATATATGGAACAGCTCATTTTTCACTTTCATATGGTGACAATTTTTCCTATATCAATGATCCTTCCTGTGCCAAGGACTTTCATCGTGAATTTCATTATAAAACTCTCTTGCCATGAGGTATAGAATTACCACCATCTTCAAAACAACTATTATAATACAACTGTGCAGTCCCGATGGGCAAAAATGGACCCCGTAGCCTTGCACATACTCATAAGCCGTCAACTGTGACCCAGTGGTAGCAGTCTGATTTGTGTCGGTAGGTTGTGGGTTCACGTCTCACTCCAGACACTTTAGCATAAAATCAAGGCCGATATTGCAGGAGATATTGCAGTTGGAGGTTCACATATGAGAGGTTAAACCAAACCCCCTCTTTCTTCTCAGGTGGATATAAAGGTTTGTGTGGCACTATTTTGACGACAAGGTGAGTTCCCCTTGGTATTGAATGTTCACCTCTCAAACCAATTTACCTTATTATCATAGGGCCTTGCTGTACATAACCTGGCTATCCAATTCCCTGCAACACAAATGTTCCAAATGAGATTGCAAAAGGCATTATATCTGTAAAATTCTTTCTTTTGGTATCAATGAACTGCCATATTCTTATTAGATTTATCTTAATTTAGACTGATGGTGCTCACTTGAGACATCATCAAAAATGCTGGTTTCTGATGCAGTATGAAGACAGGGCTGTAAGAAGGACATTGGCCTTCAGATGATTGTCAAACAAAGGCCTTTCTGCTCCTCTCAGGTGGACAGCAAGATCGTAAAAAATAGCAGAGAGCTGTGATTGCAGCTCAGCCCATCCCCATCATTGATTCCATCTGCACTTCACGCTACTGCAGGAAGGTAGCCAATATAATCACAGACCTTTCTCACTCTTTTCCCGACTCCTGTCGGGCAGAAGGTACAAAAGCTTAAAATCATGTACCAGACTAAGGATCAAATGTTCCCTTCAGTTATCAGATTTATGAACAGTCCTCCCGCAAGTTGGGGTGTAGTCCCGATCTTCTAACTCATCTCCTTGCAGACGTTTGACTTTTTCTTAGTTTAGATTAGTTTAGAGATACAGGACCTTCTGCCCACCGAGTCAAGCCGACCACACTAGTTCTACGTTACCCCACTTTCTCATCCACTCTCTATAGACGAGGGGCAATTTACAGAGGCTGATTAACTTACAAATGGTCACGTCTTTGGAATGTAGAAGGAAACGGGAGCAACGGGAGGAAACCCACGTGGTCACATGGAGAATGTGCAAATTCCACACAGACAGAACGTGAGGTCAGGATCGAACCTGGGTCTCTGGCACTGTGAGGCAGCAGCTCTACCACTCGGTTTCTCTAGAACTGTAATGCTACAATGCTGCAGAGCTACATTCTGCACCCTGGTATTTTTCTCTTTGCTTTACCTGTGCGACTTGTAAATGGCTTGATTGGCGGCGCTGGCTCGAAGGGCCGAATGGCCTACTCCTGCACCTATTGTCTATTGACTTGACCTCCACAACCCTCTGAGGCGATGAATTCCACAGATGCACCACCCTCTGTCTAAAGAAATTCATCCTCATCTCCTTCCTAAAGGAATATCCTTTAATTTTGATTTGAATTAGCCCACACATTCCTGTGATCATTCTCGAAAAACTTCCTCTGGACCCTCTCCAGAGCTGGCATGTGTGCTTCAGTGTGTGGAAACTGCACAATCTGCAGAATATTTACTTCTTTATATAAAATACATGCTTGATAACACTGCTGCAACATTGGAGTGCATAAACATAACACAGGTGTGATCCAATCCATAACATTAATATTCATTAAGTGTTGGAGAAGCAAAGAGTCCATTTTGGTGTCCGTACTAGGACTCCTACCATTTAATGACCTGAAGCTACTTCACGACTTTCATCCACACTTTTGTGAAGAGTTAGATTACAATTTCGACACAGGGTAGGAGAATATATTGACAATTTATTGGGTAACTACATCAATTATTTCAAAATTACAGTCTGTTATTGGGCTAAAGGCTTAAATACAATGTGTCTTACAGATCACAGGCACAGAAAAATGATTGCTTCTCGGTGTACGTATCCATGTCTTTCAGGTTTATTTCACGATCGTGGTGCAGAGTTTGGCCTGTGAGATCATGATGAGAAACAAAAAGGGAATTGCAGAGCAAGGCTAAGCACATGGACCTCAAGCACTTACCCTCAGATAAGTGGAAACTATTAGTTTCACTAAACAACCAATAAACTATTCTCTCTGTAAACAATGTTTGTCACAGGCTCTTCTCTGGAGCTCTTTGCACAACCATTTCATGAATCAGACAGACAGAGTAAGGCAAGATTAAGGGATCTCTTTAAGGCACTTTTACAATGCAGGGATGGAACAGGCTTGCTTTTTGCCCAAGCCTTTTTGCCCCTTTTCTTCGTAGCTCGTGTGAGATATTTGTGGCAGTTTGGTAAGTGTTAAAGAAACTCTGTATTAAAATGTCTTCTTTTAAAAAAATCTGTCAGGTCATAGAGTATAGTGTCACACAGCGTGGAAACAGCCCCTTTGGTCCAACTTGCGCACGCCGACCAACATGCCCCATGTACACTAGTCCCACCTGCCTGCTTTTGGCACCTATCCCTCTAAACCTATCCTATCCAGGCCTTTGTACATTTCTCAGCCACGTAGATGAGCTGGACACAGCTTTCCAAGCTTCACCTGATTCAGCTTTGTAGTTAACTGTGAGAAAACATATCAACAGCAAAGCTTCTGGTTCTCATTATTTTCTGAATGGGAATGGTGGAGATAGAAGACACCCCTCTCAGTATCTGCCACGAACTGCCATGTATGATTATGCTATAAAACTCACTGAACTATTTATCAGGGGTCTCCAAACTTTCATGCATGGAAAGCATAAAGTGAGAGGGGCAAAGTTTAAAGGAGATTTTTTTTCTACACAAAGGGTGGTGGGTGCCCGAAACGCACTACTGGGGGTGTTGGTAGAAGCAGATATGATAGTGGCATTTAAAAGACCTTTGAAAGGCATATAGATATGCAGGGAATGGAGGTATATGGATTATGTACAGGCAGATAAGAATTAGTCTTGACTTTGTGTTCGGCACAGACTTTGTGGGCCGAAGGGCTTGTAATGTTCTATGTTTATGTCCATGAAAGTGGACTGAGCATAAAATGGCAGAACAAAATTGTTGTTTATTTCCCTATGGCTGACATGTTTCTACCAGCCAGAAGCCCATTATTTGGGCATCTATTATACCCAGATGTGCAATCCGTTGAGGGTTTCATTCTGAATCATGTCAATATAAAAATGAGACCATCTGTCCTTCTGTGTGAACCAAACTACCTTCAGCTCCTAATGGAACATTTTAATCAATTTTTCGTATTTGTAGTGCCGCAAAATAGTCAGGATCCTTAATATATCCTTCCTGTTATTGGAATCATATCTTGTGCAAAGGAACAATGGTTGCTGCTGTGGGCAATCGTTTATTCCAGCCCCACAGAGCTGCAGAGCATCCTCAGGGCAAAGTCATGGGCCCAACCATCCTCAGTCTCATCAACTTATTTTCTTCCATCGTAAGGTTAGAAGTGAGGATATTTTCCAATGAATAGTCTGGTTTTCAAAAACGACATCAGAACCAATGGTGAATAATGCTCCACAGACCTTCCTTTTGGCTGATAGGTCCAAAAAATGCTGGAGTAACTCAGCTGGACAGGCAGTATCTCTGGGGGGAAGGAATGGGTGACCCCAAACGTCACCCATTCCTTCTTTCCAGAGATGCTGCATGTCCCGCTGAGTTACTCCAGCATTTTTTGTGTCTATCTATGATTTAAGCCAGCATCTGCAGTTCTTTCCTACACATTACCTTTTGGCTGGATGAATGCAACTCAAGAAACTAAGAGGCATAGAGAGGATAGACAATCAGAACCTTTCCCAGGATGGAGATATCAAATATTAGAGGCCATAGCTGTAAGATGAGAGGGGAAATGTTTAAAGGAAGTGTGCGGGGCAAGTTTTTTTTTACACAAAAGCAGTGAGTCCATTGGAACGTGCTGCCGGGGGTAGTGATTGAGGCAGCCACAAAATTGGCATTTAAGAGCCTTTTGTATAAACATATCAAAGTACTTTTTATATAAGCCAGATTATGTTAGTTGTCACTGAAGTCTATTTGTCACATTTTTGTTGTATTCACTTTCTAGCCTTCTGAGTCTTAGAATTCATTATCATGTTTCTTAAACATCATACAGCGACTACTCTTTTAAAGTTTACCAACGTTTGGTGGTATTAATTCCAGGAGAGCACTCTTTGGGAGAATATCATGTAATTTTAAATTACACACCCAAACTGCAATTATCATACATGACTACAAATTGCCATCAAAAATCATTAAATTAAACCAAATTATGTAACACATAGCACACTTTAAATCACCTACATTGTTGGAAATTAGAGTATCATGTCAAGCTTTAGTAACTCTTCAGCCATTTCATTTTTATAAATGCCCTCTATTTATGTTCAAGTACTGGCAAGTTCAGGAAGAGGCAACTAAATAACAGAGGTGTTCTCTGCATAAATGTAGCTGCCCAAATGATTGCATTACTGAACAGTCATCACCACAATGTTCTTCACTCATAAGGCGTAAGGTAGTGTTCCAATCAACTGCAATTACCTGAATAATAATTTCTATCCCCATTCATTCCTTGCTGCTTTGTATTTCATTCGTAATTCTGAACACAGTGGGCTCAATCATTTACCAGACCATGAAAATTTCAATGCACGAGGACTTATCAATACTCTCATTAACAGACACTAGGTACACTCATAGAAATGATTAGATTTATTCTTGTTGCCACTCAAATGTATTCATAGGTAGTTCATGCATATTACTGGAATTTGGAAAGGTACGACTTACAACAACAATTTCACGACACAAGAAGTTTGGGCAAGAGTATTTAATCTAACTACAGTAAATCGTTAAAATTAAGGACCTGTATGTAATGGATTTTGGTTATGGTGGGCCGAGGTGTCATCTCATGGTGGCGGTTGGCGGGTGTCGCTCAGCACTGGGCAGCGGAAAGGCGGCGGGAGGGGAGAGAGTACCTTTACAGACCGCAGACTCAGCCAAGTTCACCAAAGTTCCATTGCGGAGTTGTCTACTTGCTCTTATGACTTTAAGTCTGTCACTTGCACAAAATTGCTATGCTTTTCCTTGAAACAGGCCGAAAGACCTGTTTTCATTCTGCAAAACTCTCTGATTCAATGGCTCCAAATATTATCTTTGGCTACAATTACTGCCCTTCTATTCTCGCTTTATTAGGCTGTGAGCTCAATTTCATGTGAAGACGGTTATGTATTAACAGTTCTGAGTAAAACCAGCAGCGAAGAGTCATGTAATATTTAATCAAAAAGTTAGCCCATCCATGATCTATTAGGAAGCCAGAGTAACCCTGAAGCACTTGCTTCTTGGGACAAACTCTCTTTCTATGTATTGACTTGGAATTCAATACTCAACTTCTGTCAGTGTATGTGTTCTATTATCTTCTACTACATCTCCTAACTTCTGAGAGTAACATGTTCAAAAGAACATTTGCACAGCAGTGCATGATCTAAAAACTCTATCAAAGTTACAATGTTTTGATAAGCTAGAGGCTCAATTCAATGAAGTGGCTGCCTGGCTGAATACCACCAAAGGCTACAAGCTGAAATCAGAGGCAATCTCTGCCAACAATGCATCTTTTATGGGGGTGATGCCCATTTTGAACTGGCAAATAAAGTTTGATCCAGGCACACCCCCATCATCCACTGTCTCTGTCCTATACACACTCTGGGGCAGAAGTCAGATCTGCTTTCACAAGGGTAAACTCTCAGAAAGCAGACAGCCCAGATGGAGTCCCTGGACAAGTTCTGAAATCCTATGTTAAAATCAACTTCACACTTCAACAATCTGCTGCCCCCTTCAGCTTCAAGGACACCTCCATCATTCTAGTCCCCATGAAAATTACAGCAATTTTCTCATTGACTACCACCCTGTCGCTCTAACATTGACCATAATGAAGTGCTTTGAGAGGCTCATAATGGCCATCATCTGCACCAGGCTCCCAATCTAGACCCCTTGCAATTTGTGTTCAGAAAAAATATGAACAGAAGACTATATTTTCCTTGCACAATATTCAGCTCTGCTTATAGTATATGGCATACGGGCACATCTAAAGAGTTGAAAGATAGATTTTCACACATTTAATATGTTGATTTAACATTTTGTTTATTTAGCTTATTCAATTAGAAATGGATTGGTCACAAAATCAAAAGAGAAAAGGTGGGTATATTGTTGGAAGAAAATGGCTGATAAATGTACCTTAAATTTTAATTGATATGTGTATGCAAACCTTTTTGCCTACAAAAAAAGCGACTGAGAACACCTGTGTCAGATGCTATTAATTGACTACAGCTCAGCCTACAACAACACCATTAGTGAATAAGCTGATCTCTAAACCCCTTGGACTCGTGGGTTTCATTTGCAACAGTCTTCTGGACTTCCTGTTGCAGCTTTAGTGAACTTTTGGATTATTATGCAGTTCTAAACACTACATTACAGAAAGGAGTGGAGGCTTAGAGTGGGTACAGCAAAGTTTTACTCGAATGCTGCCTGGATTTGAGGGTATTAGCTATAAAGAGAGGCTGGACAAATTTGTATTGTTTTCTCGAGAGCATCAAAGGCTGAGGAGAGACTGAGAGACGTATATAAAATTATGAAAGGTGTAGATAGCATTAAGAGTCAGAGTCTTTTTCCTAGGCTGGAAATGTCAAAGGCTAGAGGGCATAACTTTAAGGTGAGACGGGTAACGTTTAAAGGAGATGCGGGACTGTTTTTTTTAAACAGAGAGTGGTGGGACCCTGAAACATGCTGCCAGGGGTGGTGGTGGAGGCAGATACGAGAGTGGCATTTTACGAGGTTTTTGGATTGGCACATGGATATACAGGATATAGAGGGATATAGATCACGTGGAGGCAGTAGATTAGTTCCACTGCAGCATGCTCGGCATTGAATGAAGGACCTGTTCCTATTTTATATTCAACCTGTCATTACAATATATACTGTTTACTCTATGAGGTTCATGCAAACAAGGAATTTCATTGCACCCTGGTGCATGTGACAAAAACCGAATCTGAATCCAAGTCTTTGAGCTCCACAAAGTCATCACTCACAGTTTTTCCCAGCTTTTGATATGTGTCAACGTGATAAATTTCTGCTATCTCAAGCAGCAGCAGCAGGCTAAATTCACTCTCCATTCTCTGAAACAATTTGGCAAACAAGTTATCTGTAATTTTGTTTGGAACTGCTCGGTTTCTGAGTGTGCAATTCACCCCAGACCCTATTTCCTGAAGTAATGTTTGCCTTCCCTCGTTGCAGCATTTAATGCCTGACCATTTTCAGCACCACCTTCCATTTCAAGATTTTTGGCCTCAAACAATGTGGAATATTAACCAGTGTAGATACATGCTGTTAATAAAGAGCAGTGCTCTGTTTACTGCTTATAGCAAAGAGCAGTGCTCTGTTTACTGCTCATAGCATCTATTCTCAACCAGCAGTAGAGTGTGGAAGGGTTTGTCGACAGTATTATCATGAGGCACTTGCTCTCCAACAACCTGCTTAGTGATACTCAAGATTGGGTTTCACCAGGAGCCATTTTGTTCCAACTTTCATCACAGCCTTGGACCAAACACTGAGTTGAGTTCCACATATCTTCCACAGAAGGCTAAGTAAACACGGCATGTCTCCAAAGACTCTCACCTACTTCTACAGATGCACCACAGAAAGCATCCTATCCAGATGTATCACAGCTTGGTATGACAACTCCTCAGGTCCATTCAAATCAAGTTTATTCCCATATGCACATCTATGGTGAGGTGCAGCTACGATGCAAAATGTCACTTGCAGCAGCTTCACAGGAACACCGCTCATACAAACACACAAAAACAAATGATACTTATCTTACACATCAAATTTACAAAATAATGTGGAAAAAAACATTAGTGCAAAAACATGATTTTATAAAAATCGTCTATCGTAGTGCAAGGGGTTCCATTGTTGAGAGAGGTTTAGCGTTCTTCAGATTGGTTCAAAAACATGATAGGAAACATGAGCAGGAAAGTAGCAGTCCCTGAACCTGGTGGTGTGGGACTTCAGGCTTCTTACCTCTCGCCTACTGGTAGCAGTAGGAAGAGGGCCTGACCTGAATGGTGGGGATTCATGATGATACATGCCATGCCTTTTGTAAATGGTATTGATGGAGGGGAGGGGTGAGTCCACTATTCTCTGCAGCCTCTTGCATTCCTGTGTTTTATGGTGCAATTAGTCAGGATACTTTCTACAGAAGATCGACACAAAGTGCTGGAGTAACTGAGCGGGTCAGGCAACATCTCTGGAGAATAGATAATATTTCGGGTCAAGACCTTTTTCAGACTGTAACATCTCTCAGTCTAAAGAAGGGTCTCAACCTAAAACATCACTTATTCCTTTTCCCCAGAGATGCTGCCTGACCCGCTGAGTTACTCCAGCATTTTGTATCTATGTTCAGTGTAACCAGCACCTGTAGTTCCTTCCTACAAACTTTCTACAGAACATCTGTAGAAGTTTGTCAGCGTAGTCAGAGACATATTGAATCTTTATAAGCTGCTGAAGACTGCAAAGCATTTCAGAGAGCTGTGAGCATAAACCAGTCTATCACAGAAACCAGCTTAACCATTATTGATTCCATCTCTACTTCACACTTGCCAACATAATCAAGAACCACTCACACTCTGGTCATTCTCTTTTTTCCTTTCTCCCATCAAGCAAAAGATGCTTTCCCATCAGGCTTGAAAGCAAGCACTACCAGGTTCAAGAACAGCTTTGTCCCCGCTGTTATCTGACTCTTGAACAGATCTCCAATATGAATTCCCAATTGTCCAACATGCATGATTGCGACTCTTGCACTTTCTTTTACCTGCACACTCTCTGTAGCTGAAACAATATATTTTGCATTATGTTTATTTTCTCTTTTGCACTGCTTTGAAGTACTCATGTAGGGGCTATCATTTGCCTGGATTGCATGCAATACAAAACATTTAACAATATTAAACCAATACCAATGCCTTAAGGAGTCCCAGTAAAGCTGATGCAAATGAGTATCATGGAAGAAATACCCAATCAGTGGAGTTATACCTCATACAGTTCAGAGTCACAGAGTTATACAACTTTGAAACATCTCTTCGGTCCAACTCGTCCATACCAACCAAGTAACCCAACCCAGCTAGTCCCACTTGTCTAGTTCATCTCCTTCCAAATCTTTCCTATCCAAATCTTTCCTATCCAAGTCCAAGTCTCTTTTAAATGTAGTAATTGTACCCATTCTACCACTTCCTCTGGTGGATCGATCCACATATGACTACATTTGGAAATTACTACCGAACAGTTTTGTGGGGTACCTGCCCCAGAAGGACAACTGTGGTGACAACAAAAGTACTGGAGTAACTCAGCGGGTCAGGCAGCATTTCAGGAGAACATAGATAGGTGCTGTTGTGGGTCAGGACCCTTCTTCAGACCTTAACCATCGTCGCCTATCACCTATCCATGTCCTCCAGAGATGCTGCCTGACCTGCTGACTTACTCCAGCACTTTATGTTCCACGCAAGATTCCAGCATCTACAGTTCTTTGTGTCTCGAGAATTTCACCAGTACCTTTTCAGGGCATTTGAGGATAAAAAATCATTGTTGACCGTTCACAGCAATGCTTACATCGCTAAAACAATGAAGGAATAAAAAATGCATGTAATTTCATTAAACTTTGGTAGCAACAGTCCAAAAAGTTAACAGAAATAGAATTTTAACATTGAGCACACTTTTATATGTATTTCCTCAATTAATTATTTGCATTTATTTTGTAATTATTCTGGATATTGTTAGTCAATTTATAACACTACTAGAACCGACAGCAGTATGGAAATCAGATACCTCTTCCTAATACTCCTTCACTGTCAATAAGAAGTCATTGACTCTTACAAGCCAACAAGTCCTTATTGTCAGTCAAGAGGGATTAGGAAGAGGTATCTGATTTCCATGCTGCTGTCTAGTGGTGTTATGAATTGAATAACAATACCCTGAACAATCATAAAATAAGTACAAATAAAATTATAATTATCTCACCATATTAAGAAATGGTGCAGATAGTTGTAACTCTGAGTTTTATCAAAAATGTATGCTGATTATATTTTCAATGTGGCAATACATTTAATAAAGGTACTAAGAATAATGAAAAATAAAAACTTCAAGAAATATATTTCAATACGTTGTGCTTAGCTATTACTCCACACATTTAAATATTCAATTGGCAGAAAATTCAGAAAACATCAGTAAATAAAAGATTTGCTTTGTTCTCATCTATATATGGTCTTAATGAACACGTGGTATATAACTTTGCACAATAAGACTCTGTTGATATACATAAATTTACCCTGGAGAATAATGCCATCACTTGACAAAGCTGCTGTTAACTGCAAATGACAGTATCCAAATGGGACCAATACAACTTCACAATAAAAGGACTCATAAACTGAGCAGTCAGAATATTTATTGTGGACTACAAATTTGACAAATTATTTAGTCCAGTGACTCCTATTAAGTCAAAGATCAGGCAATTAGCTTGCACAGTATGAGGGCAATGTAAAGCTTTATGCTGGAATTTATTGATGCTCTTAAACTGTCATCTGACTTCAAAGCATCAGCTGGAAACCGTACTATGACTCATTTAACTTGACACAAGTAATGTGGAGAACTAGCAGCAGCTATGAATTTACCATCTGAGTTGACATATTCCTAGCTCCATTTAAAAAAAAGATGTATATTTTAATGAAAAAATGTTTACTGGATGGATGGATCACAGAGCACAAAGAAATTAATGGAAGTGTGGTGACAAGCAGTGTTAAAGAGTGATATTAAGCAGATGCTATTTTGCTCCTGCGTGGAATAACTGAAAGGATAAACTGTAGAATAGAAAATGGATAAACAGAGATAACAAAATTAGAGAGTACCTACAGTGAATTTACTTTAGTTCGTTTGTGTATGGGAAAGAGAGAAAGAATCAGAACAAGGAGCGTAGGTAGTTAGATGGATACGTAGATAGATATCTGTAGTTAGAGGTCAGCAATAGAGTCAAGCTGTGGGGAGATACTCGAGCAAGGCCTGCCGAAAGACAACATTAATCAATAGCAATGAACTGGTGACAGCAATAAAACACACCACCACAACATACTATGGATCCTGAATTCTACTTAGATGCAGTTGAAATTTTAGTTGAATAATGGCCTTCAGTGCTGCCTTGCAACCCGAAGCAGTAATAACTTTCTCTCATTCTCTCAAAATTACTTTGCAAAGCAAATAAAAAGCTTTCAATTCATTATGACGGCAGGGAAAATTCAATTACTCCAGTGTCCTTCTCAATATGCATCTGCGATTTTAATGTAATTATATTATTTAGGCAGTAATTATACTTTTTTCTTATTTTGAGTTTGTTCTATGTGGATCACTAGCTCAGCTATTTCCTTTAAGTACTGCTGCCAATTTTCTCTCCCTTTTCTGTGAAGTGCTGACATTAGGGTAATATTCCACGAGTTTCAGATGCAATTCTATCCTTTTCCATATGGCCATATTCATCTTGAATATTGTTTAGCAGCCACAGAAGTGCAATTCTCGAGCAGAAATGTGCAATTCTAGAGAGAAATCAGGGGCAGAAAACCTGAGTACATTTTCCTGCTCCCTCACCAGCTGACATTGATGTTAATTTCTGTCACCCTAACTGAGAAGGACTAATTAAGCATAGACCAGTTCATGAACATCTGAGATTCGTGTTATTTTGTTTCAGCTACTAACTGAATTAACTCACTGAGCCATTAGGGGATAGATCATTTTGTTTGCCCGCAGAACTTTAAGGTTATTAGCATTTCATGTTGACATGATGACCCAATTAACTGGATAGATGAAATACCTCACACTTGACTGGTTTCTATACAGATTCAATTAATTTAAATTCCTCATTCAAGGTGCAAATTACAGGAGTGGCGATTGGGGGTGAGCAGGAGGAAACGGTTTATTAAAAAGGAGTCTGTATTAGAAGCACTATTAATAGAAATTGAGACGAGGAAAATTGCTTACGTTTAAAATGGAAGAAGGTACTGACGAATATGAAACAGACATATTTCTGTCATGCAGAATGAACATAGAACTGCTTCAGGGTTACCTTATCCTTAATGTTAAAAGTTTAACAAAAATAAGTTTAAAAAACTTATTTGTAGCAATGGTTTACATTTTCCACTGCTATTCATTCAAGTTCTGATCAAGCTTGTCATTCTGCTAATGCAATAAAAGTTTACTAATAGCCCAAAGAATGCTGGCAACTCAAAAATTAATTAAACGATAAAACTACTGGGATGCATGTAACCAAAACAAGAGACAACACTAATGCTTGTTTATTCAACTGAGAATAAACAAACCATCGAATGAAAAATTGAAGAGGAACATAAAGCAAGAAGTATGACTCCAGAAGAATATAGATTTGTGTCATTTTGGAATTCATTCTGTTGTATGTTGCAAACTACAGGAAATAGGTTGGTAAAAATAATCATTTTTTGTCTTTGCCAAATCAATATGTCACTCTGCCTTTCTCCATCCACCATTTTTCTATAATATTCACCTTTCTTTCTAGCACATCACCCAACAATTCAGTTTTGCAAGACCTCTCCCCCTTCAAACTTCTCCGTTCATGTTGGAATTCTGCATCCCTCTTCCATCAATTTAACAATAATTATTCCTACCACACCCCATTTTCCTTTCCATATGCCCTGCCTCTCCCTGCCTCCTCCATCCACAGTTCCTATTGATGCTTTCTAACCTGACACCATCACTAATTCGAAGCTCTCTACCAAGAGACCTGTTACTACTGCTCTTGTGACTGTAAAACCCCAAGTGATTGAAAGCAGCTGCAATTTGCAAGCTGGAGTTCTTGCCCATAACATACAGGCACTTGGGGTCAGAAACCTTCAAGCAATGGTGTGAGGTAAAGAGGAGAGTCAGTCTATTGGAAGTGTGTGTATTTGTTTAGATTAGTTTAATTTAGATTAGAGATACAGCATGGAAACAGGCCCTTCAGCCCACCAATTCCGTGCCGACAAACGATCACCCGCACACTAGTTCTATCCTACACACGAGGGACAATTTACACAAGCCAATTAACCAACAAACCGGCACGTCTTTGGAATGTGGGAGGAAAACAGAGAACCCGGAGAAAACCCATGCGATAACAGGGAGAACATGCAAACCCCATACAGAGAGCATCCGTGGTCAGGATCACACCCAGGTCTCTGGCACTGTAAGGCAGCAGCTCTCCCACTGCACTACTGTGCCACCTAAATTAGTTTTATAGAGAAACTGGAAGGCATCATTGTTTAAAAACAGTACTCACACACACAATTGCACAGAAAAAGCTAATTCCTATTCAAATATTTCATTTTAGCCACTGGCCCACTTCACCTCCAAGAGACACAGGATAACTGTGTCTTTTCCAACTCCAGTATTTTTCTAAATAAACAAGATTGCATTTGATTATGGAATTGCCACAACTATTTAAACTGACAAATTGAATGAACTTAAAACTCAAAAATCAATAATTTCATTTATCTTTGTGTCTTTTTTTTCTCTTGAGTCAAGGGTAACTTGCTTCCACTCCATTTTTGTTGGTTCAGAGGTTGCTGAAGGGTCCAAAGTAAGATCTATTAACCCTGGGGCGGAAGGGAGGGAACTGGGCTACGTTCACAACTTTATGCAATTTCTTGAGGTCTTGGACAGAGCAGTTGCCTTTCTAAGTTGTGATACATCTGGCTAGAATGATTTCACTGATGCATCATTAAAAATTGATGAGAGCCATTGGAGACATGTTGAACTTCCTTAGCCTTCTGAGGATGTAGAGGTGATGGTGTGCTTTCCTGGCTGTAATATTGTCGTGGTTGGACTGGGCAAAAATGCTGGTGATATCTACACCTGGGTACATGGAGCTCTTGTCCATCTCCACCAGTGGTGGTCCACATCTCCACCATTGATGCAGACTGGGGCCTGTACCCCACCCTGCTTCTGAAGTCAAGGCACAATTTCCTTTGTTTTGCTGACGGATGAGAACGGGAGAGATTGTTGTCTTGACATCGAGCCATCTCCTTCCTGTGCTCCTCATCATCGTTGTTTGAGATCTAGTCTACTACGGTGGTGTCATCTGTAAACTTGGAAATTAAGTTAGAACAGAATGTGGCCACCCACTCATGACTGAGCAGGCAGTGTAGCAAGAGGCTGAGAACGCATCCTTGTGGGGCACTGGTGTTGGGAATTATCATGGAAGATGTTTTATTGCTAACCTTATAATCATTTCAGTGTCTTTGATAGAACAGTACAGAACCACACTACCCCTCATAACCCCCTACCCCCAGCAAATTCTTTGCAAACAATATTCATACTTTTACTTTAGAGATTTTATCCCTCTTCTGCCAAACTTTCAGTAGACAATTGGAATGCTTCTTCCCTGTTGAAATTCTTTCCCTTTGTCCAATCTTTTTAATTCAGTTAACTATGTCATTTGCTATTGTAACTACAAAAGAGGTTTTCTTGAGCATGGTGCAGCAAAACAAATTTTGAGCGATGCATGTGATGCAATTTTCCGGACATTCCAGATAAAAGGCTTGTTAATGTATAAAGATTAGTACTCGAAGAGCTTTAGTATAAGAAAATAACTGCAGATGCTGGTACAAATCGAAGGTATTTATTCACAAAATGCTGGAGTAACTCAGCAGGTCAGGCAGCATCTTGGGAGAGAAGGAATGGGTGACCCATTCCTTCTCTCCCGAGATGCTGCCTGACCTGCTGAGTTACTCCAGCATTTTGTGAAGAAGAGCTTTAGTGATCAGCTTCAAAAATGATGTTATATCTTTGACTAGATGTAGTGCCCTTTATCCATGCAATATGGACGGCTTGATTGTATTCATGAATAGTCTTTTCTTTGACTGGATAATACGCAAACAAAAGCTTACCCCAGTACACATGGCAACAATAAACTAATAAACTAAATAAACAATTGGCATTGCTGAAATGGAACTTTAGTATTCTGCTTCAGAGACACGGGAACTATAAGTAGTAATTGTCATTTCCGACGAATAAAATTAACACAAATCAAGTTGTAGTTAAAACAATAAATGGGATCAATCCACAGAAGTTTTTTTTCTGACAGATGTTTTCTTACTTGAGGAGTATTTAAAGGAAACAAAAAATAACAAATGTGCATAAAATTTTGCACTGTGTAGCATAATTTGCATAATTTATTTTATTCTTAAAATATCTTTTAAGAATATTTTTACACTGATTTTCTGCAGGCATTAATCCTGAAACTAATAGATAAAATACTCGACTGCATGGGTTGGATATAGGTTTTGAGAATAAAATCATTGCTAAATATGAAAGATTTTGCACTGGTCGTGAGAGATCGCAATACCGTTATCAGTTTACAATGAAATCTTGCGGTATATAATACGCACTATTGTTATATTATGTCAGTTGCTGTTTAGTTGGTGCCTTGTCATTGCTAAACAAAATTATTGCTCTTGACTACATCCAGTGATAAGCAAACTGTTCATATTTTTACATCACAAAAAACAGAAAAGGAAGTTGTTGAGTTAAAACTAAAACTAAGACTCACAGCATGAACTCGGTACCTAACATTATCTTAGCAGTTGTGACAAGAGAAACAAAATGCAAGTCTATGACCTGGCAGTGGGGGCAGGACACCAAACAAGTTTCAAAGAATGGTGCTGACTTCAGTGATTTCCATTGGCGACTACCTTCGTCAACTGGCAACAGGTACCGGCGTCAAAACCGGAGGCCAAAATGACGTGAATTGTCTTCAGTTGTCGCCAACAGGGTCGTAGCTTGTTGTAGTTTGTCGCGGGTAGACGTAGGTTGACTTCAGTTGTCGTAGGTTGTTGCCTGCGTGGTCGTAGGTTGTCGTAGGCGCGGTCGTAGGTGGACGTCCTAGGTCGCAACGATTGGGTCGCCGGTTGTCGGTAGCTTGCCGTAGCTTGACGTCGACTAGGTGGTAGCTTGTTGTAGCGTGTCATAGACATTCTCGTAGGGGGGGTCCAGTCGCCGTTTTTTCGCCTAAAAAATCACCTAAGTGGGACAGGCCCTTAAGACTTTGAGAGCTGACTGTCATGGTGTTTATTTTGGCCAAAACAAACAAAGACTCAAACACTCAAAAGAGTAAGGTTATGACTAAAGGTCTTCAACCTGAAATTTTAACTCAGTATCTCTTTCTTCAGATGCTGCCTGACCTGCCTGGTGTTTCTAGCATTTTCTGCTTTTGTTTCAGATTTCCAGCTTAGAGTTACAGAGTGATACAGTGTGGAAACAGACCATTCGGCCCAACGCCCACAGTGACCAACGTGTCTCAGTGCAGTTTTTTAAATTTTCAATCACCTCATGGGTGCTGCCACATTACCACTCATTGACCAGTTGGCCATTCACCAGTTGTAACCTTAAGGAACGTAATCTCGTAATGGTAACATTACAGAGCCGACCCTGCACCTTTGGAATGCCTGGAATCATTGCAAATCCTTGCTTGATTTACCTGCCACTCTCTGGCATGAAATGTAATTATTCAGTCTACTTTGACCAGACTGCATTAGTGACCTCCCTGATACAAAAGTTCCAAACTGATATATAAAATTCGCAACTCTGGTGACCTGCTTCCACTAGCGATGCACTACCTCCTCCTCCTCCTCTGAGATTAAAGTTTTTACTGCAGCACGTAGTGAGACATAGTGAGACTGAGCCCCATGCAGGAGAATTCTTCCTTTGCTCGTCCTTGGATATATGACCTCCTGCTTGAACCTTTCTTTCTCCCCCACCTTTCTTTCCTTCTCCTTGAGAGGCATCTCTTACAGTTTGTGTCTTTTATTCATTTTCCATGTGATGCTACACTCCAGGAGAATGCCTACCTCTCCTTCATTGTATGCCAGCAACTGGCTGGCGCAGAAACCTTTAAACCAAGACAAAGTTCTTTGGCAATTCCCTTAGGATTTTAACAACTTAAAAAATAAAACGGTCTCAAAACATCCTATGAATGTAACAATGGCTACCAGTAAAATTGGAATTTGATCATCTCTTCAATGTAGCGTGCTGACAGTGATGGTAAGCTTCCTACCTTCCATCAAATCCTTGAACTTACCTGCAAGTTAACACCTAGATGAAGCAATATGCTCTAATTTGCCACTGTTGAATCAAATCTTTGTCTTCTGAGCTCTACATGTGTCTGTTATGTGTTAACATTGCTCATGCTAACAAGCTTGAAAATTTGGCGCCCAGCTCTAGCTGAAACAACATGCTTCAATTTGGTCCTGTTAAACAAATCTTAGCCTTATGAGCTCTGCTTATATCTGTTATGTGCTAACTTTGGTCATGCTAACACGCTTGAATACCATGCGCTATAAATATGTGAATAAACATTGGCTGCCATTAGAAATATTTCAGTGTCTTGAGTCACCAAACACCAAGGGAGCTACGCAGTATATTTTGGGGTCCTTGTCTTCGAACCTATTGTATAAACAGGCCCAAAAATCCAGCCCTATGAATTGATAAAAATTGTCCCAGGGTATCAGCTCATATCAGCTCAATATATCTACTGAGCTAATAATTAATCGAACAATAGTATTGCAACTTTAGTAAAAGTGACTTTTTATGTTGCACAAGACTTTTTACATGCACCAAAAAGATTTCAAGGATTGACAGCAAATTGAATAAAAAGCTGAAAGTCTTTCAGTGACTGTTAATCTACTCATGTCTTCACCAAAGTCTTCACCCTGTGAGATTCTTGGCAACCTTCAGGGGCCTGAAAGTAGTTGAAGTGGCCAAATAAGGCTGGGAATTTAAAAACAGGAGATATTAGCATTCAGTTCTGTGCTTATCATAATATATTGCCAAGTCCTGCCATCACAGTCCTCCAACTATCATTTGATAACTTAAGTAAAAAATGCAAATAATCTGAACAAGTTCAACATCTTATGTCATGCCTATCAGTCAATGTTCCCAAGCTCCAATGCCTTAGATTGCTCGAGTCCACTACTGTTACACGCTATTAATTACAAATATATCCAAATAAGTTAAATTATGAGAACTGCAGTCAGCACTGATTTACGCATTGAATAATGACACATTAAACGAGACTGCCTTGGGTAACCTGACCAAAGAGCTGATTGCAGTTTAATGTGTAAATTGAAGTTAGCCATTTACTTGCTGGCTTGCAGCTGTCTGAAATTATCTGTTAAGCCACTAGTTAATAAGTACCATTCATCTGACAGACTAATATCCTCCCACTTTAAATGTAAAATGGCTCAGCACCATGAATAAAATATTAACCGTTGCACTGCAGAACCAGTCGTAGTCATAAATAAAAGAACCCACTGACTAATGCCAAACTTACCAACACATGTGGTGCAGGCTGTTAAATAACCTGGCACCTTTCAAAATTAAAATACTCCCCCAATAGTCAAAACAAAATGAGTGTTCATCAATCCCCCAAAAAATGGAGGCTTATAGAAACTAATAAGAAATTAAATCATCTGCAATAAAATTAGGCAGCACAGTTGCACTGCCAGTATAACCGCTGCCTTACAGAGCCAGAGCCAGAGCTCAGGTGGTGCTTATGTGGAGTTTGCACCTACTCCCGATGACTGCTTGGGTTTCATCAGGGTGTTCCAGTTTCCTCCCACCTCCCAAGTATGTGCAAGCTGGCTGGTTCTGCAAATTGCCCTTAATGAGTATGTGAGTGGTAGAATCTGAGAGGAGCTGAGACGAATTTGAGGAGAATAGAAAATGGGCTTAAGGTAAGATTTCCTACTCAGAGACTGGCTGGAGTTTGCAAAGACTGTCCCTCCCCCACTCACCATCAACAACACCATAGTCACATCTGTGGAGTCATTTAAGTTCCTTGGAACCATCATCTCTAGGGACCTTAAATGGGGGGGCCACCATCGACTCCACAATCAAAAAGGTCCAACAGAGAATGTACTTCCTGCGGCAACTGAAGAAACACAATCTGCTACCGGTCCAATTCTATACTGCTATCATTGAGTCCGTCCTCACCTTCTCAATCATGGACTGATTTGGCTCAGCCACCAAGCGCGACATCCAGAGGCTGCAACGGATCGTTCGCACAGTTGAGAAGGTTGTTGGCTGCAACCTTCCCAGCCATGATCACATTGAATGGCGGTGCTGGCTCGAAGGGCCGAATGGCCTCCTCCTGCACCTATTGTCTATTGTCTATTGACGAACTGTACACTGCAAGGGCCAGGAAGCGAGCGGGCAAGATCATCTCTGACCCCTCTCACCCTGGCCACAAACTCTTCGAAGCACTTCCCTCTGGAAGGCGACTCCGGACTGTCAAAGCAGCCACAGCCGGACATAAAAACAGCTTTTTTCCACGAGTGATAGTTCTACTCAATAACCAAAGTCTGTCGTCTCCTTTTTTGCTCTGGTTTATTTTCACTCACATGTTTAGACCATAATGTTGTATCCTTATTGTTTTGATGAGGTTATGCTTCATTCTTAATTGTTAACTGTATGTTTGTGTTGTCATTTGTGAGCGGAGCACCAAGGCATATTCCTTGTATATGCACATACTTGGCCAATAAACTTATTCATTCATTCATTCATTCATTTGTGTAAATGGGTGGCTGATGGTTGGTGTGAAAACTATCTAGTTGTTCTTTTGGACATGTTCTATTCATCCTTTTATTTTAGATTAGTTTAGAGATACAGTGTAGAAACAGGCCCTTAGGCCAACCAAGTCCATGTCGACCAGCAATCGCTCGTTCTACCCGACACACTAGGGACAATGTACAAAGGCCTATGTAACCTACAAACCTGCGTGTCTTTGGAATGTGGGAGGAAACTGGAACACCCAAAGAAAACACATACAATCGCAGGGATAACATACAAATACCATACAGACAGCACACGTAGTCAGGATCGAACCCGGGTCTCTGGTGCTGTAAGGCAGCAACTCTACTGCTGCGGCACTGTGCCGCCCCAAGATGTAATTTTAAATAATTTAATTGTTTTTGTTGCTCAAATCAAAAATACTTATAATTTCATTTTCTTCTATGGTTCAACTCGTAGCCTCATTGTTTAGAGTTTAGAGGTACAGCATGGAAAAAGGCCCTTTGGCCCACAAAGTCCACGCTAACCATCGATCACCCATACACGCTAGTTCTATGTTATTTCATGTTCACCTCCATTCCCTTTACACTAGGGGGAATTTACAGAGGCCAATTAACCTACAAACCTGCACATCTTTGGGAAGTGAGAAGAAACTGGAGCACCCAGAGGAAACCCGCACAGTCATGGGGGAACATGCAAGCTCCACACAGACAGCATCCAAGGTCGGGATCATATCCGAATCTCTGGCACTGTGAGGCAGCAGTTCTACCAGCTGCACCACTCTAGCCTTTTGTCGTCTCACTAATCTACTGCCATTTTCCTCTCAAGAGGCAGAATTATTCAACTGACCTACGGGTAGGTCATTTGAATTTGCAGTGAAATTTCTATGATTCGGTGCTTTATTCAAATACACAAAACTCACAGCGGTAGATTAACCAAGCATTGGGTTTGGATATGATATGTAAAATATTAATCTTTCAAATCCACTGAGAACGATCTTCCCTCCGATGATTGTGAAAATCGTACAAAAACAAGTTTGGGTGGTCTCAGTGAAATTCGTAGTAACCATAGGTCCACACTGTAACACTAATCACCAGCTAACAAATGACAGAAAGACAGGATGCTGTTCTGAGATTGGGATAAACTGGGAGCTTAATCAGCATTTAATCAAAGTATTTTTTGAACAATTTTTAGTTCGTTTAGAGATACAGTATGGAACTGGCCCTTGAGGCTATCGCAACCTCGTTGACCATGAATCGCCTATTCACATCAGCTCCATGTCACCCCACTTTCCTACCCACTCACGACACACCAAGGGCAATTTACGGGAGCCAAGTAACCTAAAAACCAGCACGTCTTTTGGATGCATGAAATGGTAACGTTAATATTCTTCAGTTTGATTGCTCCAAAGTCATTAAAACAAATCGGAGTACAGTACAAATATATCCAGAGTTCATCAGTATATTGCCAAGTTAGTGGAGTAGAGTGGATAGGAAAACATGGAATATAGAAAAATGACCAGGCCACAAGTTTGTGATCCTTTACCCTAGTCAGTCGACAACATTGCATTTAATTGGAAAACATTTTATTAACTTTCAACACAAAATTAACAAACATTTTCCTAGCAATTGCACAGATTCTAATAATTTTATCAGCTTAATCAATTCAATGTGAGACATTTTTCATTTTCTTTCAAAGCCATGTCTAACTATATGATGTGACCTTAGTTTATATGAGAAATTTAAAAAAAGTTGCATCTTGAAGTACTACATTTATTTCCTTGTACAATTTTAATCTATAATTACTGATTGCACAAATCTTTAGATCTACAACAGAGAGGGGACTAAAAGCACAGAAAATACTTGGAATGGAAAATCCCCCAACTGCTGCTCGCATTATTATATAACTAACATTGAAGCACCAGACCCTACCTGCCTTAATGGTAAACTTCTCCAATCTTACCATTCTGAAATCTGCATGCTAGTTTAGTTTAGTTTATTATTGTCACATGTACCAAGGTACAGTGAAAAGCTTTTTTGTTGCGTGCTATGCAGTCAATGAGAAGATTGTATATGTTTACAATCAAGCCATCCAGTATCAAGTAGAGATACTGGATAAAGGACATAATTACAGAGTGCAAGATAAAGTCCGATATATCCAATGAAAGATAGTTCAAAGGTCTCCAATGAGCTCGATGGTAGGTTGGGGCGCACTCTAGCTGATGAGGGGACGGTGCAGTTGCCTGATAACAGCCACATATATACGGCCTCATGCGCTATCCTAATCTCAATTGCTTCCTGATCTTAATCATTTCACCACTGACAAGAAAGCTTTCATGTGCTGAGAATCTGGAATTATCTGGAATTATCTCTCTCAACCTTTCTATTTTCATATTTTTCTCCATTCCTTGACAGAACTTTACCTCACGTGAATTGTTTTGAGCAGTGCCAAAGTTTGGTTATATTGAAAGTGATATCTGCCAGAGTGGGCATAAGAGAGGACACCCCAAAGGCTGGTTGACAGAGCAATGCCAGAATTTCATTACATCAACAAGGCATGTCAGATCGAGCTGCATAGAACTAAAACACTAATCTCCTGTGGCTGGATAAATGTGTCTTCAGAAGTATACTTCTAAACAAATTATTGATCATATACATTATTACTCCATCTACACACCCCAAAGCCCACCTTCTGTGGTACCTTCTGTGCTCAGCCCACTAATAACATGCAACCATTCATTCCCCCATGAGGGCAATGAAAAGCCTTCAACTCCACCAGTAGGACTACAGCAATGAGGAACAGGAGGAGGTACTCTTTTAAGTTTAACGCCTTTCCAGATTGGAGAAGATGATCCCACACTCATAGGTTGAGAGAGACAACCAAGGGTAAAACCACCTCATATTTAGAACCAATTCACCCTCTTCACAAGTATCCACCAATTATTTGCCAGGCTTTGCCCCATCGTCACCTCTCTTTTCCAGTTTTCTCCCTCTTCCCCCATTTCATCAGCCTGAAGAAAGGTCCCAACCTGAAACGTCACCTGTCCCTTCCATCCACAGATACCACCCAACCCGCTGAGTTCCTCCAGCAGTTTTTTGTTTGTACATCTAAGATGGTCCCGCAACCATAATCACATAACCACCAAGGCTTCTTTAAACCTGGAATAGAATCGTAAAGTCATGCAACACGAAAATAGGCTCTTCGGGCCAACTGGTCCACACCGGCCAAGATGCCTTACCTACACGAGTCCCAACTGCCTGTATTTGGCCCATGTCCCTTGAAACCTTTCCTAACCATGTACCTATCTAATTAAAAATATATATATTGTTTTAGTACCTGCCTCATCTACCTCCTCTGGCAGCTCATTCCATGTACCCACCACTCTCATGTGAAAAAAGTTGCCCCTCAGGTTCCTATTGAATCTTTTGCCTCTAATCTTAAACATATGTCCCTTGTTTCTTGATTCCCCTGCTGGTAACATCCTCGAAAATCTTCTCTGCACTCTTTCCAGCTTAACACCATCCTTCCTAGAGCAGGGTGACCAAACCTGAATACAATACTACAAATGCGGTCTCCCCAACTCAATCTTTCTGTTTTGTGAGATCTATCTTTGATGGTTGATGGAAACATTTAATTCCTTGTTTTAAATGCAATGTGCACATGATGTTTTTTATAAAGAAAACAGTAGATACCTTTTTGCGTCAGCTAATTGTATGCTTGAATATTTGTTTTGAATCAAACAAAAAGAATACAGGTAGTTCTGCTATGATGCAATTGCGTGTTCTTCAGAAACCCCATGCGAGAGAAAATCACGTTATAAAGACAATTGTGTCAATGAGCAAAAACGGGCCAGGGGCTAAAGAGTTTAAAACACACATTAATGAGGTGATTTTTCCTGCAGTATTTTCTAAAATAAAGGTAATTTCAAAGCAATAAGTTTATTTTTGTTATTGCAAAAAACCCCACAAGTTTTATGTTACATTGTTTATTACAAGTGGCAATAGAAACAATTGCTTGTCAATTTTATGACTACTGGTGGTTAAACTACCAACTCTAATGTTAAGAAACAATGGTGCCTGATTACTCTGGGGAGCTTACATGGAAACTCTTTTACCCCCCTACATTGTTTAAATTCTAGACAGATTAGAGAGGGAACTTTGGTTAAGATTAGCTAAGAGCACACGAGAAAAAATGGTAAATATGGAGGATTTAAGACAATTAGTAACATGTTTTGGAAGCTCATTCTGTAATATATTGCTTGAAATACATTTGCTTTTGGTGTGTTAGCTTCTCGTCCATGGAGCCTTGCAGTGATGATGGTTTAAGGGCAAGTATACAAAGCCTATTCTCAAAGATTGCACGTACAATATTTAACACAATAACCAGTGTTATATTATGTTCAATTGAACTTCAGACTACATTATTGTGTCTCTACAAAGCTTAATTTCTCGAGTTACTATGTGATGACAGCTATAATAGCTCCAATCATACCATAGAATTGAGGTATGTACTGTTTGTGTAATAAGAGCTACTCTGTGATTCTACAGGGACGTTCATATTTGAAAACACAATATCATTTTACAGTTGAGACACAATCTGCAGTTAGAGTCAAACAGCACGGAAAGAGGCCATTCAGCCCAACTTGTCCATGGCATCCAAGATGCCCTATCTACACCAGTTCCACCTGCCTGTGTTTCACCAATATCCCACTACCCTGTCTGTTCCTAGTGTGCAAGTGAGAGAGAAAGATGGAGTGTGTCAGTGAGAGAGAGGACAAGATGATGCATATCAGTGAGATATGGCGTGTGACAGTGAGAGATGGAGTGTAACAGCAAGGTGGAGAGAGATGGAGTATGGCAGTGACACTAGGATACATGGAGTGCGTCAGTGAGGCAGAGAGGGAGTGTGTCGGAGAGAGAGGAGTGCGTCAGTGAGAGGGAAGGGGAGAAGTGGTTTGATGGAGAGAGTCCCAGTGAGGGAGAGAGAGTGCGTCAGTGAGAGAAACAGAGCGATGGGGTGTGCCGGTGTGCCAGTGAGGATACCAGTAAATGGGGAAATGGGGGAGGGCACCATCTGTCATTCCAGCAATTATCACCTAGATCCACCTATTGCATAAGAAAATAACTGCAGATGCTGGTACAAATCGAAGGTATTTATTCACAAAATGCTGGAGTAACTCAGCAGGTCAGGCAGCATCTCGGGAGAGAAGGAATGGGTGACGTTTCGGGTCGAGACCCTTCTTCAGACTGATGTCAGGGGGGTGGGACAAAGGAAGGATATAGGTAGAGACAGGAAGATAGAGGGAGATCTGGGAAGGAGGAGGGGAAGAGAGGGACAGAGGAACTATCTAAAGCATGCCAGCTTTTGTTCCCCACACCTCCCTCCCCTCTTATACTGGTTTTCTTCACTCTACTCTTTCAGTCATGGGAGGGTCTCGACTTGAAACGGCAACAATTTCCCTATCTATTTCTCTCCATAGATGCTGCCTGAGTCATTGAGACCCTCTGGGAAATAATTTTAGTTATTAGATAGATGCATGGAATTGTGTCCCCAAAATAAGAAAAAAAATGTGTCAAGAAAATAATAATAATAATAATATATTCCTTTATTCGTCCCACACCGGGGAAATTTACAAAGATTTCACATTCTGCCATGGATATCAGTAAATTTAAAAAAAATTAAAATGCAATAACTGAGGTTAAGATGAAGGAAAAACACTATCTCAATTGGCCATCTCAATTTTTTTTAAATTCTAAATGACTAAAAGAATTTTACCTATTCTTAAACAATGCTGTGTTTTGTATTCATGTATTCATAGAAAATTCATTGAAAATAGGTGCAGGAAGAGGCCATTTGACCCTTCGAGCCAGCACCGCCATTCATTGTGATCATGGCTGATTATCCACAATCTTTCTCAACACCAAAGCACAGTAAAATAGAAAAAAAATGTCTTCTATAAATTTCAGGAAAAGGTGTATAAATGTAAAAATACATGAGGAAAAGCATTGTTTTTTCCACAAATATTCTGCCATAGGTATTTTCAACTGATTCAATTATGAATACAATTCTGCTGCAATTTCTTTTCCTGAACACAAAGTCAAATAACATAATGAAGCATGAGGGATATTCTCCTTCTTCCTTTAGCAGTTTTAATGTTTCCAGTGCTATAGTCAGATGCATGCTCATTCCACAAATGTACTTGTTGCCGAACACTGGTATAAAGCCATGCAATTGTACCATTCCTCTAAACCTGATCTCTGTCTGCGCTGCCAGTTCACCTCCAGCTGCCTGTAGAGAGTTTCACACTAAGCTTCTTGTTTATATCAGTCCTGCAATTAAGCCCAGGCCAAAGAGAGGAGTCCCAAAGAGAGTGGCAAAAGTGCACGGCTGTGAAATGAATTTCAGATCCTTTCTTCAGTAGCCATATCAGGACATCTCAGAAAGATGAATCACTTTTCTAAATGAGGTACCCCAAAAGTTTCTCTTGACTGAAGTAATCGCCATTGTCAGAAATAAGATCCCATGACTGGCATACGACCTCTTTGTTATTTCATATAAAAAATAAGTGACTGGACAAAGTAAACAAAATCGGTGAGACAGATCATTGCAGATAAAAAAATTTGTAAACCTATTAGAAACATGATAAGTTAAGCGCAGCCTTTTATTGGAAACATTCTAACTGCACGTGTGAAGATAAAGTACTGAACTCTTTTCCAAATGCTTAAAAAAGAAATGCCTTGGTATTTTTAGTAACAAGATATTCTTTCTTGACATCCAATACGGAGGGCATTTGTGGTAACAAGTGCTGCTTATTACTTAGTCCAAAAATATTATGTACATTTAATAATTGCTATTTACAATGATATCTTTTAAAGAGACTAATAGATGTCAACTTATTTACATCGGCGAAACTAAACGCAGGCTCGGCGATCGTTTCGCTCAACACCTTTGCTCAGTCCGCCTAAACCAACCTGATCTCCCGGTGGCTGAGCGCTTCAACTCCCCCTCCCACTCCCAGTCTGACCTTTCTGTCATGGGCCTCCTCCAGTGCCATAGTGAGGCCCACCGGAAATTGGAGGAACAGCATCTCATATTTTGCTTGGGCAGCTTGCAGCCCAGCGGTATGAACATTGACTTCTCCAACTTTAGATAGTTCCTCTGTCTCTCTCGTCCCCTCCCCCTTCCCAGTTCTCCCTCTATCTTTCTGTCTCCACCTATATTCTTCCTTTGTCTCGCCCACCTGACATCAGTCTGAAGAAGGGTCTCGACCCGAAACGTCACCCATTCCTTCTCTCCTGAGATGCTGCCTGACCTGCTGAGTTACTCCAGCAGTTTGTGAAATAAATATTTCTTTTGACTTGTATTACACTTCATTCGGGGCTGATTACATCTCTTGGCAGAATGGGACTAATGTTCTGTTTAAGTATACAGATCATTCCTCTCAATGAGTTTCTTTTTAAACCTGCACATTTGCAGTAGTTGAACATCCCAACACGGAATGATGCCAATGTATACAGGACGATTCACAAACGTGTTACATTGGCGCATGTGCGCAAAAAGCAAAACCGATCAGTCATCGAGTCCTAAAGGCACACAATACGGAAACAAGCCCAGCTTTCCCATGCTGAACAAGGTGCCCCATCTACACTGGTCCCACCTGCCCGTGATTGGCCCATATCCCTCTAAACCTTTCTCATCCATGTATCAGTTTGATGAAGACCCGAAACTTCACCCATTCCTTCTCTCCAGAGGTGCTGCCCGTCCCGCTGAGTTACTCCAGCATTTTGTGTCTACCTGTCCAAATGTCTATTAAATGCTGTTATAGTTTCTGCGTTCTGCCTCAACTAACACCCCATGGCAGCTCATTCCCTAACCCCACCATCCTCTGTGCGAGATATTATCCCTCAGATTCATATTAAATATTTCCCCTCTGACTTTAAACCTATGTCCTCTGATTCATGATTCCCCTACTCTGGGTAAACTACTTTGTGCATTTACCCTATCTATTCCCCTCATAATTTCATACACCTCTATAAGATCACTTCTCTTCCTCCTAGGCTCCAAGGGCTATCGTCCTAGCTTGCTCAATCTCTCCCTGTAGCTCAGGCCTGGAGAGAAAACATCTCAGATCTTTGAATGACAAACCTTTAACAAAATAACTAGTTTTCAGAAATAACTCGTAATTTGCAATAAATATATATATTCCACCTACAAATGACATCCTCGTAAGATTAAAAAATCCAACTCCAGCTCACAAAATATGAATAATGCAGTATTATATAAAGCAAGAGACTTATACTATTGCCAAAAGAGTAGTTGAGCAGAGATTAGGGCAATGTTGGAATTTGGCAAAAGAAACAATGAACTGATAGTGAGAAAATAACTTGAATAAATAAGCAAGGGATAAAATGATATTGTGAAACCTTGTGTTGGTAGAAAAAGAAAGGAAACATGAGTCCCTCAGAGAAAGAGTGAAGAAATTATACAGTGGAAGAAAACAAAAAGTATTTTGGTTCTTGGTACCTGTCATACCAGTAAAGGACGTAAATTAGAATTGTGGAAAAAATGGGGAACATAGAAATGCAGGTATAGTAGTTACATTACTGCACAGTAATGCAGTGGTCGGAACTAACAATCCAGACACACAGCGATAACATCTGGCATCTCCAATGAGGAAAATTGATCAGGTATATCTGACTCACAAAAAGTATGACCAATCCATTCTTGCAAATTATTGCACAATCAATCTATTCTCAATCAGCAACAAAGTGAAGGGGGTATTGCTGATAATCCTGTCAAACTCCATTTTTTTTGTCAACGTTCAGATGGAATCTCACTTAGATCATTTGGCTCCTGATCTCATGTGCCCTTGGTTCAAAAGTGAACGAATGAGCTGACTTTCAGATGACAAGGGTCACCCCCCGAAATCAAATAACCTTAACCAAACAGAAGTCGGAGAGCATAGAACAGTACAGCACAGGAACAGGCCATACAGGCTACAATGGCTGTGCCGAACATGATGACAGGTTCAACTCATCGGCTCTGCTTGCACATGATACATGCCCCTCCATTCCCTGCATATCTAAAACATCTTCAATGCCACTATCATGTCTGCTGCCACCACCACCTCAGGCAGCATGTTCCAGGCACCCATCACTCTGTGAAAAAACTTGCCCTGCGCAACTCCTTTAAACTTTCCCCCTCTGACCCTGAAGCTATGTCTTTTATATTTCCATCCTGGTCTAAAGGTTCTGATTGTCTACATTATCACTAATTATATTAGGGTGGCACAGTGGTGTGGCGGTAGAGTTGCTGCCTTACGGTGCCAGCCAGAGACACAGGTTCGATCCTGACTATGGGTGCTGTCTGTACGGAGTTTGTACATTCTCCCTGTGACCGTGTGGGTTTTCTCTGGGGGCTCCGGTTTCCTCCTACACTTCAAAGGCGTACAGGTTCTGCAAGTTAATTGGCTTCGGTAATAATTGTAAAATTGTCCCTAGTGTGTAGAATAGTGTTAGAGTACTGGGGTGATCGTTGGTCGGCATGGACTTGGTGGGCCGAAGGGCCTGTTTCCGTGCTGTATCTCTAAAGCCTAAAGTCACCGCCTCTCATAATTTTATATACTTCTATCAGGTTTCCCCTCAACCTACAATGCTCGAAAGAAACCAATCTAAGTATATCCAACGTTTTCATAAAGCTAGTACTCTCTAAACCAAGCAGCATTCTGGTAAGTCTCTTCTGCACTGTATACAAAGCCTCTCAATCGCAAGAGAATGTGGTGATTAAATTAATCTAACCCTGAACAGATCAGTAGTCAAGCTACATTTGGATTATGAAGTCCAACCATGACATTATGGACCTAAAATAGAACTATGCATAATCACTCTAATTCTTATTTCTTCCATACAAAATAGACATTCTGGATTAGGTTTCAGGTCAATCTCCAAAATAAAATGTGGAGTTTGTGCCTTATCACTGCCTTCCATGCTTATGTATTTTGATTAATTAAAAAAACTTGCATTACAAACGGAACAGATTTTTTTTTTAAAGTAAAGGTATACCTTAGTTAATCAATATCTAATCAGAGCACTGCTACCCCCAAAAAACAACTTATTGATTACGTATCGAAAACATTTCCCCAAATGAATTATCTTCTGTCTAATCCCCAAATACTTCACATAGGCCCTCCTCCTCCCCTTCAACCCACTGCCAGTTTCATAAGTGATAGGAGCAGAATTAGGCCATTCGGCCCCTATTGTCTACTCCACCATTCAATCAGGGCTGATCTATCTCTCCCTCCTAACTCCATTCTCCTGCCTTCTCCCCATAACTTGACACCCATACTAATCAAGAATCTATTTATCTCTGCCTTAAATAAATCCACTGACTTTGCCTCCACAGCCTTCTGTGGCAAAGAATTTCCACAGATTCACCACCCTCTGACTAAAGAAATTCCTCCTCACCTCCTACATAAAAGAATGTCCTTTAATTCTGAGGCTATAACCTCTAGTCCTACATTTTCCCCACTAGTGGAAACATCCTCTCCACTTCCACTCTATCTAAGCCTTTCACTAATTTGTACGTTTTAATGAGGTCCCCCTTCATTCTTCCAAACTCCAGCGAGTATAGGCCCAGTGCCGTCAAATGTTAACCTACTCATTCCTGGGATCATTCTTGTAAACCTCCTCTGGACCCTCTCCAGAGCCAGCACATCCTTCAGACATTGAAGATTCATTTTAAGAATGACTTGGATGCACAGAAGGTCAGGATTTCCATTATTGTAACAGCACAGCCATCTAGTAATAGCTACAGCTAGCATAGTGAGTATTATCTAGAAATGATCAGCAGATCATTCAAAGGCGGCAAATCCAATGTTGTAACAAATCACCCAGTTTTATGACAATAAGTTTCATGTACAACAAATAGCATAGAGTTTAGTTTAGTTTAGAGATACAGCACAGAAACAGGCCCTTCAGCCCACTGAGTCCATGCCGACCATGATCCCCGCACATTAACGCTATCTACACACACTAGGGACAATTTACATTATACCAAGCCAATTAGCCTACAAACCTGTACATCTTTGGAGTGTGGGAAGAATCTGGAGGTCCCTGGGAAAACCCACGCAGGTCAAGGGGAGAACATGCAAACTGTATACAAACAAGCACCCGTAGTCAGGATCGAACCTGGGTCTCTGGTGCTGCCGCGACATTGGAATGCCTGATTCCAGGCAGCACTGTCTACAAACATGTACTGAAAACATGTCTGTATAATGTGAGAAACACAGTTAAGACACAAAATGCTGGTCAGCGGGTCAGGGCAGAATCTCTGGAGAAAATGGATTGGTGATGTTTTGGGTCGGGACCCTTCTTCAGACTGACTGTGGGGGGTTGGAGGTGGGAGCTGGAAGCAAGAAAAGACCAGGACAAATCAGGGCTGGAAACAGTTGACCTCAGGCGGGGAGGTTCCTTGATAGGCCGATTGTTGGCTAGAGACCGTGTGATCCCAAGAGGGATACATTGTTGCAAACTGTGGAACTAGTTAACCAATTTTTAGTGGAGGAAGGAGGTCAGGGGGGGGGGAGGAGAGCAGCAAAGAGCGAGGGGAGTGGGGAAGGGAGTGTTTGTAGAAGTTCTCCACATGCAAAACACTGTGCCTGGGCTCCAGTTTTTCCTGGCACTGCTTTCCAAAATGTTGTGAGGCTAAACCATTCTCAACGATTTCCCAAACACACAAAGTCAGCAAAACTCCAAAACTAATGAAGGTTTTGACGTAAATGATTTTACGATAAAGTTTCACGAAAATATGGCTCATATAACTCACAGCATGTTATCCAATGAATAGCAGTGCAGGATTATGATGGAGACTATAATATTGAGCTAGTGAAGTAAACTCATCATGTACCACACTCGCTCAGCCCTTTCACAACATGTTGCAACAGTCACTCATTGATGCATTAGAGAGGGTTGAGAAAACAAGACTGATTCCAGCACCTAGGGTGTGAACTTAAAAGTGTTAACATGCTTGATTTACTTTTGGAAACCCATGGAGAAAATCAATATGCAACGCAATGTTGGATTTAACATGGGTGATGTTAGATATTTAACTTAGAATGTAACAGAATTCACATAAATGGATTCTCACTGTTCAAATCTCAAGGAAATGAATAAGATAAATGTTAGACTTATTCTTATACATCAGATATTATATATCAGATTTCTAAAAAATATCTCATAGCATTTCACAAAGCACATTTAAAATGCAGTTACTGACATGGAGACAAAGAATACATATTTCTTTGAAGCAAGGTGAGCAGATTATTTTGCCATTTCACCGATTAATGTACGTGTTGAACAGATGCCAAGTGAAAATGGTCGGGAAAATGTCAATTAGCTGTGTCAAAAAAGGAGTTGGATAAATATTTTATCTGAATTAAAATGATGGTTATAGTAAAGGCGCAGAAAGAAAAATATTTGCTTCCATTATGTAACTAAATTGTCTCAAAGATGCCAAGAGAATGAATTAATGTAGCTAGTGTTGTTACTCAGGCAAATGTATTCCAATAAACATTGTTTCCGACTGTTCTAAAATGAATGGGGTAAAGTGAAGGAGGAGAGGTCAAATAGTGGCAATTTCAGTTTTAGAACTTCTTTCCTGGATGAAAATAGAAAAAAACTGTTGATGTTGAAAATCTGAAATGAAAACAGAAAATGCTACTCTCAGCAGGTCAGGCAGCATCTGTGGAAAAAGAAACCGAGTTAATGTTTCATATCAAAGACATCTCTATCCATAGATGCTGCCTGACCACCTGTGTTTTTTCTAGAATATAAAACAGTATCAAACAGGAATAGGCTCTTTGCCACCCATTATGCCAAGTTAACCTAATCGCAATTGTTTGCACAAAGCTCATATCCCTCTTTTACCTGCCTGTGTTTGTGTCTATAGTTTAGTTTAGTTTAGAGATACAGCATGGACCCTTCTGCCCACCGTATCCTTGGCAACCAGCAGTCCCCGTACACTAGCACTATCCTACACACTTGGGATAATCACCATTTTTTACCAAAACTAATTTACCAACAAACCTGAACTTCTTTGGAGTGTGGGAGGAAACTGGAGCACCCAGGAGAGGTACAGACAGGGAGAGGTACAGACAGAACCCATAGTCAGGATCGAACCGGGTCTCTGGCACTGTAAGTCAGCAACTCTCCCGCTGCGCCACCATGCCACCCACCATAATTTTTATTGATTTCATATTTCTTGTTTTTGGTACAATATCACTTTACCGAAATAAAAGACTTTGCATTGCAGGGAAGTACAAAGAGTATGGCCAAATGTATAAAGTTAATTACTAGTTATCTAAACAGCAACTTCAAAGATTGATGGACCTCAGTCCTTGAAGTTTATACTTCATTTGAAAAACAAATGCACTCAAAGGAAAGATATTGCAAGAATGCTTCTCAACAAGATCCAACACACAAAACTGAAGAAATTTACAGCATTGTTTAAATCCATGCTGGAAAACTTTCATGGGTCACTTTTACCCTTCGTTAAACTGGCCACAATTATGCCACTCGAGTAAATTCATAAAACATTATGCAGGGTATGCTCAGCAGTACCAACTGATCTGTGCGAGAGATGAAATGTCAACATCTCAGGTTGATGACTTTTCATCATGTGACATTGTATCTCATAAACTTTCACATGTCGCAAAGCCTCAAGAGTGCAATAAAATGGTAAGTGGTAAAGTCGTAAGTAACAGGTTCCTCATTAATTGAAAGTAATCTGGTCATCATTGTAAATAGGAAAATATTAGAATAAGTTAACTATTAACTATTAACAATGCATAACTGTAATTCTTCACAGTGATGGTTACTGGAAAATTCAAAATAATTTAGGTGAGTATATTTTCCTTTTTTGTTTGAAAAATTCTTCTGATTCAAAAAGCCAATTATTACAACGATCATTACAATATTTGCTTAGCTGTGACTTTAATTTTGGTCAGGAATATTCATTTAATTAGAGTTTTAGCATAGTAGGAATGATGATTAGAAAATTACACAGCTAAAAGCTAAATATCTACTTAAACACAGAGGGCATGATTGAGAGATATGCAAGTGACACTAAATTAAGGCAAAAGGCTGAGAGTGACGAGTAAAGATTCAGAACACAGGAAGATATTGGTGCCCATGTCAGTTGAGCAGGAAAATGGCAAGATGTCATCCACGGAACTGCAAGAAAATGTATTTCAAAAGCTGCAACAAAGCAAGAGAAAATAGATTCATGGGAGGATATTATGAAGTATGTCGGAAAAAACTGCAGATGCTGGTTTAAATCAAAGACAGGCACAAAATACAGTCTCCGACTACATTTTATCTCTGTACAACACACTCCCCTGCCATCAGTCTGAAGAACGGTCTCAACCCGAAATGTCACCCATTCCTTCTCTCCAGAGATGCTGCCTGTCCCGCTGAGTTACTCCAGCATTTTGTGTCTATCTTTGATATTATGAAGCGTTTGGTAACAGAGGGATCTTGGTGTACATATCCACAAATCCTTAAAGATTGGAGGACAAGAGGGTGTCTGAAAAAGACATATGGATTGCTTTCCTTTATTGGCTGTGTCTTCAAATATAATAGCAAATGTTATGGTAAAACTGCATGCAATACCTATCAGGCCACCGCACAGGTCTGCTTGCCTCATTGTGGGAAAAACATGCCTGTACTGAAGAGGATACAATCTTGAAGATGTAGCCAGGAATAGGAAATGTTAGCTGTGTGGAAAGATTGGTAGACCGAGAGCTATTTTCTTTGGAACAGATTATGTTAATGAGTAGATTAATGGAGGTACATAAAATTATAACAGGATTACATAAGAATGAATAAGAAGTGTAGAAGAGACAAAAAAAACGAAGGTAAGTAAGTTAAAATCTTAAGATGAGGGACGAGAGAAGACATGAGGAAAAACTTCTCACCCAGAGGATGGAAAAGGTCTGAAACTTTGCCTGCAAATGTGGTGGAAGCAGAAATTGTCAACACATAAAAAGATTTAGCTGTTCATTTGCAGAACCATGACCTGCATGGCTATGAGACAAATGGAAAATAAGATTTTGCTGAGTAGTTCTCTTTTTGATTGGAACAAAATAATGGGGTGCATGAACTCCCTCTAATGTCATAAATATATCCTGGGAAAACACTGAAGGTGCTGGAAATCTTAAACATGAAAATGGTTGGAACTATTCAACAGGTCAGGGTCCCCCAGATCTGAAGAAGGATCACTGACCCAAAACAGTGATTTGATTTATACGGTCGTAAGGTCATAAGAGATAGGAGTAGAATTAGGCCATTTGGCCCATTGTCTACACCGCCATTCAATCATGGCTGATCTATCTCTCCCTCCTAACCCCATTCTCTTGCCTTCTTCGATTTTCTCTTTCCACAGATGCTGCTTGACTACTTCTTCCAGCAATTTTGTTTTGTTTCAGATTCCAGCACCTGCAGTTTTACCAGTTTTCTAGGTGTTTATCATGATTGAAATGATACCATGAAAATGATACTTGCTTATCATGTGCGATAAAAGAAAACGTTTCAAGTCATCCAATCTGAGAAAAAAAATTGGAGATAAAAAATAAACTCTTTTAACTTGCAGAGAAAAAAGGGAAGGGCAGGAAGTAAAGTTCAGTCATAGAGTAGCAAACAGATAGCTTGCAAAATGCAAGCAGTAAAAGTACCAGGTGAAAAAGACTGGTAAAGGTCATAATTTACCTTTGAAATAATAGTGAGGCTAATGGTGCTCGTCTGTTTTTATATTCAAGAGCCACACTAATTTCAGACAAGAGTGATGTGAGATTAAGATCAGAAATCTGAAACCTGCTATCCGAATTGTACTGGCCTTCCATTACCTTTGCAAAAATTACAATTGAAATACTTTCAGTAGCCTGAAGGCACAGTATGTTCATGGTGGTCAAAAGATAAATAAATGTTGCATCTCATTTATGTTAACTTCAACCCAGTTGAAACAGTCTTGACCCTGACACTGCCAGCCATTGATCTAACGCAAATCTCAGGTTTAACATTGGAAAGCACCACCTCCGGGCCACTCCCCAACATTATCCATTCACTCCCCATAACCTAGAATCACTAACATATGATTACCTGACTTGCTCCTCCACCTAGCTACACACTGCTGGCATTATGTATCTTTTTGGATATGGAAGCATTTTTATGTCTAACCTTTGGTATTGATTTTGCCAAATAAATACATGAACTGCCAGTTTTTCCTAAGCTGGACACAAAATGCTGGAGTAAGTCAGTGGGATAGGCAGCATCTCTAGATAGAAGGAATGGGTGATGTTTCGGTTTGAAACCCTTCTTCAGACTGAGAGTCAGGGGAAAGGGAGACAGAGATATGGAAGGGTAAGGTATGAAACCAAGAGATCAAAAGGGACAAGGTTCAAGGAAAATGTAGAATGGATCATTGTCAGCTGGGGGAAGGTGACAATGAAAGAAACAAAGATAAAATTTAATAAGGAGGACAGTCAAACTAGTCGGAGAACTAGGATGGGGAGGGATGGAGAGAGAGGAAAGCATTACTTCAAGTTGGAGTTCAATATTCATATCGCTGGGTTGCATCTCCCTACAGTTTTTCCTATATATACACTTATAAATATACATGTACACACATATACACACATATATATATTTATATACTTATGTATATATATATATGTATATATACTTTATATATATATTTTTTTTAAATATGCAAAAAAGTCACGGTTATAAAGGAAACAGGCCAATGTTTGCTGTTTGTTGGGTGAAAATGAGAAGTTGGTGCAACTTGGGTGGGGGAGGGATAGAGAGAGAGGGAATGTCAGGGTTACTTGAAGTTAGAGATATCAATACTCATACCGAAGGTAGACGCAAAATGCTGGAATAACTCAGAGGGATAGGCAACATCTCTGGAGAGAAGGATGGGTGACGCTTGAGGTCGAGATCCTTCTTCCGACTGGTCTCACTGGGCTGTAAGCTGCTCAAGCGAAATATGAGATGCTGTTCCTCCAATTTGCATTTTGCCTCACTCTAACAATGGAGGAGACCTAGGACAGAAAAGTCTGTGTGGGAATGGGAAGGAGAATTAAAGTATTTAGCAACTAGGAGATCAGGTAGGTTCAGGCAGACTGAGCGAAGGTGTTCAGCGAAACGATCGCCCAATCTATGTTTGGTCTCGCCGATGTATAAGTGTCCACATTTTGAACAACTGATATAGATGAGACAATAGACAATAGGAGCAGGAGTAGGCCATTCGGCCCTTCGAGCCAGCACAGCCATTCACCGTGATCATGGCTGATCATCCACAATCAGTACGCCGTTCCTGCCTTCTCCTCATATCCCTTGACTCCGCTATCATTAAGAGCTCTATCTAACTCTCTCTTGCAAGCAGCCAGAGAATTACCTCCACTGCCTTCTGAGGCAGAGAATTCCACAGCTTCACAACTCTCTAAGTGAAAAAGTTCTTCCTCATCTCCGTCTATGTATACGAGGTTGGAGGAGGTGCAAGTGAACCTCTGCCTAACTTGAAAGGACTGTCGGGGTCCCTGGACAGAGTCGAGGGAGGAGGTATACGAACAGGTGTCACATCTTCTGCGGTTGCTGGGGAAGGTACTGGGGAGGGGGTGTTTTGGGTGGGAAGGGATGAGTTAACCAGGGAGTTGCGGAGGGAACGGTCTGTGCGGAAGGTAGAAAGGGGTGGAGATAGATGTGACTCGTGTTGGGGTCATGTTGGAAGTGGTGAAAATTTTGGCCGATTATGTATCATATGCCACAGCTGATGGGGTGAAAGGTGAGGTCTAGGGGGACTGTTGCGACTAGGGGGAGGGGAGCAAGGGCGGAGCAAGGGTTACCGAGGAGACACATGTGAGGCTCTCATCTGTGATGGGAGAGGGGAACCCCTTATATTTATATAAAATATAACAGAATAACTGAGATGACTTGGACAAGAATGTGGATGAGTTGGTTAGTAAGTTTGCAGACAGCAGAAAAATTGGTAGAGTTGCGGACAGTAGGATATAGCTGAATTACAGAATTGGGCGGAGAAATGGTAGATGGCGTTTAAACCAGGCGGGTGTGAGGTGTTGCACTTTGAGAGGATGAATGCATGGGGAAAGCATGCAGTTAATGGCAGGGCCCTTAAAAGCATTGATATACAGAGGGATCTTAAGTATGCTTGCCTTCATCAGAGGGGGCATTGGGCATACGAAACAAGAAGTCATGTAGCAGCTTTATAAAGCCTTTATTAGGCACATTTGGAATATTGGGTGTAGTTCTCATTATAGGCCAGTTTTGGAGGCTTTGGAGAGGGTGTAATGAGGTTTGCCAGGATGCTGTCTGGATTAGAGGTTTATAGCTATAAGGCGAGCTTGGACAAACTTGGATTTTCTTCTCAGGAGCATTGGAGGTTGAGGAGAAACCTGATGGAAGTTCATAAAAGTATGAGAAGCATAGATAGGGTAGACGGTCAGAGGCTTTTCCAGGGTGAACTTCAAGGTTCAAGAGGCGAAAGTTTAAAGTAGGTATACAAAGAATATTTTATTTACACAGGGAGTGGGTAATAGCCTTGAACGTAATGCCAGGATGTTGGTGGAAGGAGATATGATAGTGGTGTTTAAGAATCTTGTAGATCGGCAGGGAATGAAGGGATATGGATCATGTGCAGATAGAACGGATTGATTTACTTTGGTATCATATTCAGCACAGACATGGTGGGCCAAAGTGCCTGTTATTCTGTTGTACTGTTTTCTCTTCATAAAGTACATTTTTGCTTGAATATTTTAATAATTATCTGTTCATCCCATTGAAGGTAGACAGACACAAAATGCTGCAGTAACTCAGCGGGTCAGGCAACATTTCAGGAGAGAAGGAATGGGTGATGTTTCGGTTGGAGACCCTTCTCCAGACTGCATCTCATTCATTGATAATACAAACTGTTCTTACATTTTTGTAAAAGAACCTTTAAAAATGCAAACATAAGCTCTGAAAATGGTCCATCTATAATTGCACTGGCTTTCAGAGGAACATAAATCATAGCCGTTGTCCATCTCTTACCACGAATAAATCAAAACAAATATAAGTAGGCACTGTTTAAATGCTTTCATTATTCATTCTTCTGTAAAAAAAAGACTACCAATGCACCCCATTTATTTCCAAAAAATATCTAAACAGGTTGCTGAAAATACAGTATTGTGATAAGCAACAGAAAAATTACGTTACAGTCTATTTGATAGCACTATATATCCAATACACCCAATATATCCAATATTTTGTATACAAAATCATGAGAGGAATAGATCGGGTAAATGCACAGTCTCTTGCCCAGAATAGGGGATTTGAGAACTAGGGGGGATAGATTTAATGGGAACCTGACGGGTAACTTTTCTTTCACACAAAAAAGGTGGGCATATGGAATGAGCTGCTGGAGGAGGTAGTTGAGGCAGGTACTATTGCAGCACTTAAGAAACATTTCGACAGGTACATGGATAGGATAGGTTTAGAGGGATATGGGCAGGTGGGACGTGTAGATGGGACATGTGGGCCGAAGGGTCCATTTCCATGCTGTATGTCTCAATGACTCTATGTCTATACCTTTTTTCATCCACAATGAACCTTATAAATCATATATATAGCACTTGAGAACAGGGAAATTGTAACGCCATTCTTGTCAGTGTAAAATATAATATTTTCTATGCATTATCCCATATTTTGAGAGTGCAAGCTGTAAATTTATTAGATAAATGTATGGTATCTGTGGCAACCAATAAATTTATTAATTTAGTCTGAAGAAGGGTCTCGACCCGAAACGTCACCCATTCCTTCTCTTCTGAGATGCTGCCTGACCCACTGAGTTACTCCAGCATTTTGTGTCTACCTTCAATTTATTAAGGAAAATCTCTGTGAAACAATAATTTTACAAAATGCATGATGCACACTCAATTATATTAAGCAAAAGCTTTTAATAGCTCTCCTATTAGAAGTGATTTCCTTGCCTTCGTGTTGACTTTCAAAGGTACATCTAATTACTGTAAAGTCTTCAAATTAAAATAAAGCACATTCCTCACGCAATGTTTAAACATTGTCCACAGTCCAGTCTGAACATGAATGCGGCATTTATATTCTAGTTTTGCAGTTATCTTAAATGTGAAAGACAAATACATCGCAAATGAAATGTCCATGAATAAGGTAGATAATTGCAAGCTTTGGTTCAGGTTTAATCTTAGGGATTCCTGGCGCACAAAGTGCTTCTTTTCCAGAGATTTTTTCAGGCTTGGCACAACATGTATATGGACAGAAAATGGATGGTGTCATCTAACTACTTCAAGCATCAGAATATATTTCTATCACAAGTTTCAAAAACTGACCATAGGAACACAAACAAATTTATACCCAGGCAGGCAAAAATAGCATTTACCTAATTGTCTTTTGCTAAAATATTATCCAGCTTGATCAAGAAGAAAATGGTTTAAAAAATCAGCGGAATAAAACAAATATCAAAAAATCCTGCAGATGCTGGAAATCTGAAATCTAAATACAGAAAATGCTGGAAATGCTCAGTTGGTCTGGCTGCATCTGTAGGAAGAGAATGAGCCATTGTTTCAGGTGGTAGACCATTGAAAGGAACTCGGAGAACTGATATCATGACTAGGACAACTTGCACTCTTTTTTACCAAAGTAAATTACCAACATTCTGAAAGTTTTAATAGCCTCTAAGAGAGCTTTGAAATGTCCGACGATTCAGTTAAATATCATGCTGTGCTTACTGAGGCTTTCAAGTCAGAACATCCAACTGCTCATTTCACAGGCTGAGTTATACAGCATCATTCACAGCAGCAACCAGGTATTAGAAATGGATTTGATAATCTGGGGCTTGGAAAGTACCCAAGTTAAATCTATTTTCAATAAATTCAAAATTGAACTTAACTAGACTCCCAATTAAACCAAATGAATTTAACGACCAATTTTCAGGAAAATAAATTAATTTTAATGGAAATTATCATTTAAACCCAATGTGCCTCAAATAATGAGCCTTGTGATTCTCATATTACCAGATTGTTGCCTACTTGGGATGATCCATATGAGATGGCAGAGAATACTTTTGTTGAAGAAGGGGTGCAGGCATTTACAGTTCATCTTTGAAACTAAAGCAGTCAATTGTCTGTTTTTAGTAAAATGGAAGATAGTCTGTAGAAGGGTCTCAACCAGAAACATCATCTTTCTTGAGATCTTCGGTATCCTCCCAGACTCCAAACACGTACAGGTTTGTAGGTTATTTGGCTTGGTGTAAATGTAAAAATTATCTTTAGTGTGTGTAGGGTCATGTTAATGTGTAAGGATCGCCGGTCGGTGTGGATTCGGTGGACTGAAGGGTCTGTTTCCACACTGTATCTCCAAACTAAACTAAAACTAAACTAGCTAGAATACATTTTTGTTTGTGCGTTAGTGTCCATTTTGTGAATCCTATCTAGAGACAAGCCACGTGGGCCAACAGCAGTGTCCTTTTTAAAAATGTCAATAGCAATTAAAACCTCGCCTGGAATAAAATCTTTTGAAAGAATATCATAGTTTTCTTAAAGATGTTATATTTGTTCATATTAGATTTATTATGGAGAATGGCAAATTGAGATTTAAAATACTAAATACTAAAAAACGGTTTCCATGTTATGAACAGTTTTCAGGAATTGAGTTCTGCCGCAAACCGGGAGAAAACCTGTAAATGCTAACTCTAAAAGCAAAATTAATGAGATCCTGGCACTCTTGGGGTATGGGGTATAATATATGAGAATATATAATAGTGGATGAGGGGGAATCTTATAGAGGCGTACAAAATCTTGAGAGGAATAGATCAGGTAGATGCACAGTCTCTTGCCCAGAATAGGGGAATCAAGGATCAGAGGACATAGGTTCAAGGTGAAGGGGAAAAAATTTAATAGGAATCCGAGGGGTAACTTTTTCACACAAAGGGTGGTGGGTGAATGGAACAAGCTGCCAGAGGAGGTAGTTGAGGCTGGGACTATCCCATCGTTTAAGAAACAGTTGGACAGGTACATGGATAGGACAGGTTTGGAGGGATATTGACCAAGCGCAGGCAAGTGGAACTAGTGCAGCAGGGACATTGTTGGCCAATGTGGGCAAGTTGGGCTGAAGGGCCTGTTTCCACACTGTATCACTCTATGACTCTTTTGATAGTAGTTTTTTTAAGTTATCTGGAAACATGTTTTAAGAACAAATTTTACTATTTAATTAGTGGGGCAAATATTATCAGGCAATGGGATTATACTTAATCTGTACGAGATAATTATTAGGCCACAGTTAGTGTGCTGACTAGAGCTGAAGGTAGACACAAAATGCTGGAGTAACTCTGGAGAGAAGGAATAGGTGACATTTTGGGTTGAGACTCTTCTTCAGACTGTAGAGCTGTAGGTACCCATTTAAGGAAATAACATAATGCTATTTAGATTGTTTAACATAGGATTATCTTTGATGATAATCACCATTTATGAGAAAACTCGAGAAATTTGGAATATTCCCAATGACATAAAGACGATGAAGGGAAATTTAGAATTTAAAAATACAAAACATTATTAAAGAAAACAATTTTTTCTCATCATTTGTGGGAGTCTGTGATGAAGACAAAAATATTAAAGTTGATAACAAAAGTGAAAAGAATGATTTGGAGAATCTTCCTTTTACGGCGGATTGTAAGAACATGAGGATCTGTAAAACTTGGTTGTGCCCGCCCTGAATGGTGTTCTGGTTATTTGCAGCTGTTCCAAAACACACAAGGTAGAGACTGCTGAAAAATCCAAGCCTGTGTGGGGAATGCAAACAAAATCAGGTAACTCGCGGACTTATACAATGTGGGGTGGATGGTACAGAGGAGAGTGAGATCCAGGAGCGAGGGGCTTGGGGGAGTGCGTGGGGAAGGAGGGTCAGTGATGGGCTTGGTACTGTTTCGTGAGTGGGGGGTCAGAGTGGTGATTAATGTTCGGATGAGCTGTCAGTAGGGATCATGGGACTGTGAGGGAGTCAGCAGTTGAATAGGAGACAAAGGTGAGGGTGTGTGATCGGCAATTTAGATATGGATTAGTCAAAATGAATGGCGTGATCCATGTTTGGGTTCAGGAAGGACACGATTAATGGATGAAGTGGGTTGCAAGAGGAGTGGGCTGTGATCAATTCCGTGGGTGGCAGGAGAAAGTGAGGAATAGCAGAATAAATAAATTCTCTAAAGGGGTGTACCCAAGTTAAATTCCCAGTACTGCCCTGAAACCTGCTCAGGGAAGTTCCCTTTAAATCATGCAGAAACAAGCATCACAAGCCACATGAAAGCCTGTGGACATCCATCTTTGAATATCCCAGAAATCATGACCAAATTCACGTTATACATTATTGGTTGTCAGGGACCCTTGAGGCGCCTGCATCAGACAATTTCAGGAACAAAAACAAACACTGCAGATTTTGGGATCCAGGTAGTATTTTCAATTATGTTTCATTTTTCATAGAGATGAGATCATGTATCGCATAAAACGTGGTGCCATGTGATTTAATTTCAAGGAACTGTTGAAATAGAGTGTTTTACATCTTGAATGAGAAAAGAGTAAAAATCTGAAACAATTAAAGTGCTGGAGGTGAAACAAGTGGGAATGGTTTAAACCACAGCCAAAAAATGAATCAGCAAAAAATTGGGCTGCATACCCTTCATCTGTGCTGTAAAATTTTATGGTACAGAATCCGTGATTGACCTGGTTGCATTTACAGACCACAAACATGTACTTACCTTGTAGTCAAATAGTTGGCTAATTAGATATACCATCAGCAAAATTAATTTATCCACAAACATATATTGTAAGAAGGCAACTGAAAAATAAGCAAATAGCACATCCAATGCACAAATGGACCCAGCAAGCACGTTGGAGTGATACAAAAAAACACATCAAGCAGTCTGTCATTTTTACCATGCTGAATGTATGATATTTTACATTTGACAAATAAAAATGCAAAGAAAGCCATTGGTTCAACAGAACCTAATTGTATTAGTTGCTGTTGCACTGGAAGGCAACAGAATGGCATGGAGGGAAAAATCTTGCTGTAAATATACCAGCTAATATTTGAATAGAAAGGTATACATTACAATTCGTTGCAAGGAGGAAAGGAAGGGGAAGAGGAGAATGAGGTGGAGAGCATGCCACAAAAGCTGTCAGCAACATAAATCCTGTGACTTGAGGAATAGCAGCCTTGACCAGAGAAGCTGGCTGTTTTCTCCCGCTGAATAGCAACATCGCCAATGTCAACATCTTTTGCTGTATTTGTTGTTAATTCTACTTTCTCCTCTTCTCCCACAATATTTACTGAGGTGTATTATTAACTGAATGGATTCTATGCAAAGTATGTACATGGTGATGCTTCAAAATCTTCCATTCATTAAGCTGAGACCCAGTCTTCCTAGTTTTTATGGCTCAAAGATATATTGTTCTACGCGGTGTAGCGATTTATGAGAAATCGGACAATTTTCTAGGAGCAGTTTATTGGATTTATTGTTATTGGAAATTTATTGCCAGGTCACCTTTTTTTCATTTGAAGTCAAATTCCATAAAATCAGTAAGAACATGTTTGACTCGGTGCTCTTATCCTCCTCCTTGGGTGGGCAGATTAGTAGGGAGACTCGTTTCCAGCCCAGTCACTGCCAGGCCATTTGCTATTCTGCCTAAGCACATCTGGGCTTTATATCAGTTCTTTAATTAATCCTCAGTGAAAGCCAAGCCGTGACAGTTTGACTGGGTAGGCTCCAATTTCGGACAGGTCTTGATTTATTGTGGCTGAGTTTCAACTAAAGTTGATTTATTTCATCTTTGGGGAGGGAGGTTCAGCAAAGGCACCATTGGATGCAGTGGATGTCAGCTTAGGAAGCACCTCCAGATTCCACCGTTTAGACAAATTGCTAAATAATAAACACTCCAGATAACTCAGCTTTAAACGGGTTTTTCAGGCTTTTTTAAGGACTGAAAGTCAGCTAATAGAAGCTAAACGGAACGGCTTGAAAAGATTTCAGATTTCAGGCCTATATGTCATTCAAGGAAGCTCATCATAGCTTATCTCCTGCAAAACAATAAATCCCTGGTCACTCATTAGGACTAATCATGACAGTCATCTGCAGTGCGTTAGCCACAGGAAACCCAAAGTCTTCTGTTAAACAACTGCATTTGAAAAGGATGTTCCTCATTATCTGCTATTTCATCAAGGCTTGATCACCACTAATAATCTTTTGCACTACAATGGCGAGAAAGCCCAGAGTAATTAACAGGATATGCAGATATCTCACTGAAAAGGGTAGATTCACATACATACTCCCAATGGTGACATTTTTACTATATAAGAAAATAATTTGCAGCTATACAAAAATTAGCAGCACTAAGAAACCACAACATGACTCTTGATTATGAAACAAGAAGTAATGTATATTCTCAGCACTTCTCAGCATTTTAAAAGAAGATGTGCTTTGCCACTATAGCCCAAGGTATATACTGGGTTTGATTGTTATCAAGCTTTTCCAGGGTAAATGTCATTATGTGACAAATCAAAGCCAGTGATAATGACTGATGTCGTGTGAGGACAAGACACTGCCAGTCCACCTTTGCTGATCTGATCCCCTGATATGGATTTTAAGCAACATTATAAAACAATTATAGGCTTGGAAATGTTTAAACACTTAGCCACTTTAAAATGGCCAGAACCTTCTGCATCAGTCTTTAAATGTCAGATCAACCGATTCATAAATACTGCAAAATCTAAACACACTTTACATTGAGAGAGGTAATGATTTTCACAATAGCTATCAGAAAGTTTGTAAAAGCCAGTCATGACATGAAGCAGACAGAATTAAATCTGTGTGCATGTAAGAGTGCGTGTGTGTTTGTGAGCGGAGTTGAGAGACAGGGAGAGAGGGAGAGAGGGAGGGAGGGAGGGAGGGAGGGAGGGAGGGAGGGGGGGAGGGAGGGGGGAGGGAGGGGGGGGAGAGAGGGAGGGAGAGAGGGGGGGAGAGGGGGAGAGGGGGAGAGGGAGAGAGGGAGAGAGAGAGAGAGAGAGAGATATTAGTAGGAGGGGGTGAGATATTAGTGAATATGCTTTTCAGTCTCCTTCAGATAAGATCTGTAAGAAATCCAATGACCCTCTTAATCACCCAGGACACTGAATGGGTTTGACGAAGCTGGGTTTCTGCACAGACTAAGCAGATCTTCTTCATGATTATCTCAAAGCCTGTTTACTGATGCAGAGTACCATTACTAATAATTCTGTCATGCCTTTACATACAAATTCTTCTGTGGTACTTTATTATCAGGTTTAAAAAGGTTTACCAGAAGTACATCATCTTGCAACAGCATGTAAACCACCAGTCATGTCCCAAAAGATTAGCAGAATTATGTTAAACCCCATGAACTGTCACAAAGAAATCCCTGATTTGGCCTCACAGACACTGCCTTGCAAGATGATACAGCTACTTTAAATAGGCATTTGATTTCAGCAACAAAATTTCCCAGTTAAAAAGCTCATAAATCATATGAAAGTCTGAAGTGCTTGCCTTCATGCTGCTGTACTCTAATTTCTGATCACAACGATAAGAAAACCACTCTAGTCTGATGGATCTACCTAGGAACCCATCACCAATCAACAGGGACAGGCTGAATATCAACACGGTAAATTAAGTGGCAAGTTAAATATAGGGTGTGTATCTTTGCATATCATATGACTGGGATAAACTTGACAATCATTTAATTTTTAAGGAACGCTCAAAAATATGCTTGTTCTGAATAACTGCATAAAACAAGGTACAAAGGGAGACACTTTACAAACACCTATTTACAAACAAAAATAAGTGCAACCTTGTACAGTACGATCTGAAGTTCTTGACAGCTTTTCCAGCTGGCACTGGCTGGAAGTGTGGCTTTGATGGCTGTCAAAGTTTGTAAAATGTTCCATGGAAGAGACTTGTATCCTGTTCACATCATAATGTTATGATGTACAGCATTCTGCTGCCATACAGTCATATCATAATCATATTGGGTCAAATTAATAAATTCAAAGACAAGGGGTCGGCGTGGATTAGTTTAATTATTACTCTGTGACAAGTACTATAAGAAAATAACTGCAGATGCTGGTACAAATCGAAGGTATTTATTCACAAAATGCTGGAGTAACTCAGCAGGTCAGGCAGCATCTCAGGAGAGAAGGGATGGGTGACGTTTCAAGCAGGTATGTAGGTTAATTGGCTGGGTAAATGTAAAAATTGTCCCTAGTGGGTGTAGGATAGTGTTAATGTACGGGGATCACTGGGTGGCACGGACTTGGAGGGCCGAAAAGGCCTGTTTCTGGCTGTATATATATGATATGATATGATGATACAGACAGTTCACTGCTAGCAACTAGATTTTGCCTATTATTTTTTTATTTCGAGATTCAGCATGGTAAAAGGGCCTACCGCCCACCTTAATCCACGCCGACCATCGATCACCTGCAAACTAATTCTGTTGTCCCTGTTTCAAATCCTCCACATTAGGGGCAATTTACAGGAGCCAATTAACTTACAACCCTGCACATATTTGGAATGTACGGAGTTGGCATGTTCTCCCTGTGACTGCATGGGTTTTCTCCGGGTGCTCAGGTTTCCTCCCATATTCTATAGACGTGCAGGATTGTAGGTTAAATTGTCCGACAAACCTGTACGCCTTTGGAGTGTGGGAGGAAAGCAGTGTACCAGGAGAAAGCCCACGCGGTCACAGGGAGAACATATAAACTCCGTACAGGCAGCACCCATAGTCAGGATCAAACCTGGGTCTCTGGCACTGTCAGGCAGCAACTCCACTACTGCGCCACTGTGCCTCCCTATTTCATTTCTCATGATTATTTGAGAACTTTATGTGGGGGGGGGGGGGGGGGGGGGAGGGAAGACAAACAACGTAACTTTTTCCAACTTATGACTCCTAGTCAGAGAAAAACATTTGGCTCCTTTCACCTTTCTCTGTATCGATAAAAATCTATTTGACAATTAATTGCTTCATTCGTTAAGTCACTATGCATAGTATATGAACACAATTACAGATCCAGAAAAATATGATAGTGACAATTTGTCTCCTTTTGCTCACTGCGTCTCCATAGTAAAAAAAGAAAGAACACAATCTTGATTTGATTAGTACGGAGTAGACTATTAAGGGGCGAAGGCAGGAGAATGGGGTTAAGAGGGAAAGACAGACCCGACATGATTGAATGGCGGAGTGGACTTGATGGGCCGAATGGCCTAATTCTGCCCCAATCACTTATGAACGATTTGCAGTTTTCAAATAGATTGATTTTACTATGTTTGTGTCAATATTCACTGCAGTGAAGGCTGTTGAAAATGTTTCCTGAATAAAGTAAAAACAAATACCACAGTAACCAATGGTCAGATATTTCAGTCATTGTAAGCAATTGTGTCATTTTAATTTCCCACCCAGCTTTCCGAAAATTGAACCATCCAACTAAGTTGCATGACAGATTACAGAAGAACAAAACTGTGTTTATTTGCGTGCATCAAGAACATGCCCAGAATCTATATACTAAAACTCTTGTTTGTTTGTTTGTTTGTTCCTGAACTACAGCCAAAACGGTACACGATAGCGCAACAATTTTAGGACCACCTTACTCACCGTCGTCCCCTTGGTGCTAATGGAAGAAGATTCATGGAAATCGGTGTTATATTTTTCAAGTTATTCACATTTTAAAGTTTAAATCTATCTCCTAGGGAAGGAGGGGGGTGGAGGGAGGGGGGTGAGGAGGGAAGATAAGGGGGGTTGAGGGGGATGGAGCAGGGGGGGAGGGGATGGGGGGAGGAGGGAAGGGGAATGGGTGGGGGAGGGGAGGGAGGAGTGGGCGGGAGAAGGGAGGGGCAGGGTGGGGGGAGAGAGGGGAGGGGGAGTGGGGGAGAAGAGGGTGCTGCACCATTGTAGGAGAGGTTTGGGCCCAACGGGTCCACTTGGTCTAATAGAAATTATAACGTTGATACTTTAATTTGGTTTAGGCTTTGGGCCAAAAGGAACAGTGATAACAGTGGTTAAATATGCACACCAGTCCCAAGTAAACCAGTTAGAGGAACTTGGATGGATTCACAATGCATTCTTCTCTCAACTACCTTGCCAGGCAACTTAAGATTCAATGTGCTCTGGCTTTATTTCACCACATGATCAACTGCCTCTTAAGGAATGGAACCCCAAGGACTGGATTAAATGTGTGGATAGTACGCTACATGCTTAAGACATTAAAAAAATAATTTGCCTACAATTAATTCCAATCCCATTGTCTGGAAATCAGCTCAGCAGCTTGTGATAAGGATCTGCATCTGATTGTGAGATTTTTCTGGTCAATTTTCATGCTATTAAGTTTACTTCTAATGTAATTAAAGGCTTTCCGATTTTTACTATGCCCGTACTTTATAGCTAATGCTTTTCCTGCTTCCGCTAGCTGAGATAGCACATTATCTGTGGTGATTGTAATTAATCACCTTACAAGCAGTTTATTACCATATGTCTGCCACTTGGAGGAGATACACATTAATAAGGCAAGGAAAATATTAAATGAGGACAGTAACTATTTGTAATCAATGGGCAGCACCACTGCAACAACAGAGCCACAAGAAACTGAAGATGCTGGAATCTTGAACAAAACACAAAGTGCTGGAGGAACTCAGCAGGTCAGCAGCATCTACGGAGGCAACGGACAGATCGCCTCGGTTGCCTCGGTCGCCTCGGCAGAAGTCGAACTATCTGTCCGTGGGAGAAGCATGGGGGAAGAGAGAAGAATTTTTCTTGCCTTCCATCACAGTGAGGGGGTGTCTGGAGGAGTCACTGTGATGGATGTTTGTGTAAAAAAATGTGTGTCTTGTGTCTTTTACTCTGTACTGTTGTGGCTGCGTGGCAAATGATTTTCGTTCAATTCATTTTGAATGACAATAAAGGTAATTCAGATTCAGATTCAGATAACATTTTGGGTCAGGCCCTTCTTCAGACTGACCCTCCACCAATGCTGCCTGACTTACTGAGTTCCTTCAGTGCTTTACATTTTACTATTGCAACAATACACTGGTACATCGCTTGCTACATAGGATGGGTGTGTACTTATCAAAAGCATTAATGAAATCATTAGAGCATTACATAGAGAGAGATGTGTTACTGATTGCACTGCTATGTTACAAACGATGCAGTTTTCTGCTCTGCATGCTGTTATGCTGGAAAACGGATACAAATCACTCCAAAGCATCTTTTGAGGTTTGGTGTTGTATTGGCTGGGTAAGTAGTACACCCACTCAGCAATGAGATGTGACACTCAGTGATCCATCTTGGCCGGCAAGGTGAATATGGGCCATTGCTGGTGACTAGCAGCTTTGTGTGATCTCTCCTTCTTCACTGCAGTTTGATACGATGGAAGCTGATGTCTTTGCCTCTCTTCAGCCACATAACTTCACCCAGCACTATTTTTCAGTGGTAACAAGTCCAATTAAGAAGGGAGATGGCAGTAATAAGAGGAGATGATGAGAGAGCGCCTAGATCTAAGTAGTGTCCCCATAAGGGCTGTCAGCCCCTGCAATGTCCTGCACTCACTACAAGTCAGCACTGAGCATCCACACCACTCGCCACATCCGTTCAGCATCAATCTTCACTGGCACTCTTTCCACACCCACCCTTGGGGAAAGTTATTGCTGAAGGACTGGACTTTGTTGCTAGGACTAGAGGGTATGAGCTATAGGGAGAGGTTGAGTAGGCTGGGTCTTTGTACCATGGAGCACAGGAGGATGAGGGGTGATATTATAGAGGTGTACAATATCTTGAGAGGAACAGATCGGGTAGATGCACAGGATCTCTTGCCCAGAGTAGGGAAATTGAGGACAAGAGGACATAGGTTCAAGGTGAAGGGGAAAAGATTTAATAGGAATCTGAGGGGTAACTTTTTCACACAAAGTGTGGTGGGTGTGTGGAACAGGCTGCCAGAGGAGATAGTTGAGGCTGGGACTATCCCATCGTTTAAGAAACAGTTAAGACAGGTACATGGATAGGACCGGTTTGGAGGGATATGGACCAAGTGCAGGCAAGTTGGGCCGAAGGGCCTGTTTCCAAACTGTATCACTCCATATCTCAATGACTCTAGGTCTTGCAGCCACAGTTGCATGCAGCCACAGTTGCATGCAGCAATTGCAAGGGCAGGAGCCATGCCTAGTACAGCAATGCAAAACCTGAAGAAAAAAAAAATCTCTTCCTAAGTGTGTGGGGCATGGGAATGGAGGAAGAGGAGTGGGACATACCTGTGAGAGTTTAGACTGAAAGGTCAAGAACACTAAAAGACATCAGCACTCTGTAGGATAATGATAAACTAGTATATGGTCTAGCTGACATGTTTTAAAATATCTGGATATGCTGCACATTTTAAACTGTGGAGTTCCCCTTGTCAGAATCTAGAAAGTTGTCATTTCAAAAGAAGGACAATTTTCAGTTTCATAATCTTCGCTTCAAGCTCCATTACTTTTCCGTTTTTATAGATATGATCTCATAAATGTGTCCATTGAGCTTTAATATTCAAAATTCAAGATATCCCCAGCATTTATCAGAATGTATTAAAAATCTGTGAAATGGTGATATGGATTTCTCAGGATACTAAACATTTTAATTTACAATCATGGAAAAACATAACTAAAAAAGTGTGTTTTGTCACAATAACGGATATTTCATTGGCAAACTTTTTACTCAGATGTCAAACAATACCATTTTATTTATTCATCCCATGTAAAAACAAAGCATATTCTACAGTGAATGCAGTAACATATGTAATCAAGTGTGGCAGTCTGTCTACACCACCAATCCTATGGTGAAAGATTAATTATTTGACATATGGAGACATTTGAATGTCTATGAACGCCGTCATCACAAAATGGCGGCGCTGCCATAGCAGCTGCGGCTTACCTGCGGTCCATTTGTCTTTGTGTTTTGTTGTTTTTTTGTGTCTTAATTGTCGATGTGATGTCGTGTTTTTGTGTTTGTGTACTATGTGTGGGTGTGGGGGGGAGGGGGGGAACTGTAAAATTGTAAATATGTGTCCCTTCCGAACGGAGACCCGACCTTTGTTTTCTGGGTGGTGTCTCCGTTCCTGCTGCGGCCTACCATCGGCCCAACTCCTGGAGCTGGCGGCCTCCAGGGCTCTGGTTCGCAGAGCCCGCGGATCGGACTTACCATCAGCGGAGCCGGCCATCTTCGGAGGCTGCGGGAGCGGCTGCGACTCGCCTTAGGCTCAGGCCGTGTGGATGCCGACATCGGGAGCTCCGGCAGCGGCAGCATGTTCGCCCGCCCCGGGTTGCGGGGCTTGGGTCGCGGACATTTCACCGTCCGGCGCGGCGGGGCGGGGGCTTCAATGTCGGGAGCCACGACCGCCCCGACGTGCAGCAGCAGCGGCAGCGACAGCGTGTTCGCCCGCCCCGGATCGCGGGGCTTGGGTCGGCCCGCTGCGGACCTTTCACCGTCCGGTGCGGCCTGCAGCCACAACAACCTGACCGCGGGAGAAGACGGCAGGGGAAAGGAAAAGACATTGTGGCCTCCCATCACAGTGAGGAGAGGACTGGAGGAGACTCACTGTGATGGATGTTTCTTTTTTTTGTGTGTTTTTGGGGTTGTGTAATTTGCCTATTTTAATGCTTTATTGTGTAATCTGCCTAATTTAATGTTTTATTGTTGGACTGTGGATGACAAATAAAGCTATCTTGAATCTTGAAGCTCTCTTGAATATTTAGCTAAAAAAGAGGAAATATTTTCGTTTCTTCAAAAAGAGGTTGGGACTTTTAATTTCCACTAGACCAAGTGGACCAATGGGCAGCACCACTGCAACGACAGAGCCACAAGAAACTGAAGATGCTGGAATCTTGAACAAAACACAAAGTGCTGGAGGAACTCAGCAGGTCAGCAGCATCTACGGAGGCAACGGACAGATCGCCTCGGTCGCATTGGTGCAGAACCCTGTCCTCCCCCACTCCCCTCAACCCCCCCTCCCCTCTCCCTTCTCCCCACTCCCCCTTCCCCTTTCCCTCCCTCCTCCATCCTCCCCTCCCCCTCCCCTCCTTTTAAACTTTAAAATGTGAATAACTTTAAAAATAGAAGACCGATTTCAATAAAACTACTTGCATTATCACTAAAGTGACAATGGTGAGTAAGGTGGGCCTAAAATTGTCTCGCTATCTTGTACCATTTTGGCTGAAGTTCAGTCACAAACAAGGTAACAAATGAGAGTTTTAGCATATAGATGTTAAAAAACCCAGGATTTTTGACATCTCATGCTAAAGATGTTTGTTGATGATTGGGTATGGACTGATGAGAACGCAATTAGGCAGATTGGATTTGCCTTACTTTTTTGGACAGGACATTCTTTAGAAGATTCCCACTTAAACAGGCAGAATACTATCATTGGAGTAGCACCAGAATGCCTTGGTTTGAGCCTCAGTTTGGCCGAAGCACAAATCTTGAACATTAAATCACCATCTTTTCAGGCCATGTAGACTTTGCAGTAACTATTAGGGTCAGCCACTTATTGATATCAATGCAAGAGCAATAAATCATCGAAATACTGAACACCATGATTATAGAGCCCAGTGGAGGAACCGAAGAAGAATCATATACTTGTTGCTTATTGCAGATGATGACTGCAGGTGTCTTAACTATCTACTTGGCATTCACTTACTGAACTGTAATTACTGAGGGATGGGATTCTTCCATCTCAGAGAGGGCAGAATTCAATAATGAAATTCACAATCATACCTAGCACCCCAGCACAGCCTTTGTCTGCCTAAGGAAAAGAATGTTCAATGACTGCAACCTTAAACCTGACAGCAAGCACATGATGTGTAAGAAGGAACTGCAGATGCTGGTTTAAACCAAAGATAGACACAAAAAGCTGGAGTAACTCAGCGGGACAGGCAGCATCTCTGGAGAGAAGGAATGCGTGACGTTTCGGGTCGAGACCTATAATGATCCCCAATCTTCAGTAGTCTTTGGAGGCTGGACTAGCAATACATACATTTCAAACCATTGGAGAAGAACCAATGCTATCTCTATTAAATCATCCATATCTCTGTAAAGCGTCTTTGAGTATATGAAAAGCGCTATATAAATAAAATGCATTATTATTATTATTATTATATCCATTTGCTGGATAAGTTAACCAATGTCAGTTTCCTCTACTACATGAACATCCTCAGCACAAAGAAAATCCTTCAAGGATGTTCTCAAAACCATCCAAATCTGATGTTTTCACTGCTCCATGGGAATCCCCAGCCCAGAACAATTCAAAAGGGAAATTAAACATCTAGGAAAGAGTTTACTTTAAGTGTCTTTGACAAAAGCACACTAAAGACAGGAGTGCAGAATTTTCACACAACCAGTTGACCCATTCCATCAAGCACAAAAGCTCAAGATATGATGAGGTCTGCAGATTCCGCATAAATCTTAACAGCCACCTCAGATCCCTTGAGAACTGGAGTAGATAGAAGTATATCTCCTGAGCCCCCAAGGGACAGCTAAAGAACAAGACTTGTTTACTTGTCCTCGACATTCACAAATAAATCCGCTACAGTTTAAGAATTACATGTTGACCTGATGGTTCTCAGATTGCATCAATGTGTCCACAATATGTAATCTCTGCTGTTTAACATGTATGTGTTTCTATATGGTAGCTTCACAATGTTAGCATATTACTTTTAGATACTGTAAGTCTAGTGTTATGCTTAGCATGGTTTTTAAAACTCTTTATTGAACAGGTTTGGTAGTAAAGTGTGAGATATGCCACGTAAATCTGGTTAGATAGTACGTTGCTGTGCAATATTGCTGCCGTTGCATTGTGGACACTCTGTTTGAAGTTCATAGATACATGATCTGTATTCATCACATTTAGCAGGTTGATACCACAGCACTTTGGTGGAAATCACCTAATTTCTACATAGAAATTGGATGAGCATTTAAAGAGACTGCAGAGCTGGGAAATTGTTTTATCCTGAAGTCCATTTTTGCATGGCATGGAAAGGTGGGTAAAATGGCCTCCGTGTGATTTTGTTTCTCTTATCCTTCTTCTTAAAATAGTCTTAGCGATTTACTCAGTTGTATCAAACCACAGAGCCAATGATAGCAATATACTCATTACAGACACCACAACAAAGATGAATCCATCCCTGACAATTCTGTAAAGGACTCCACACTCATATTAGGGCATGTGAAAATTAAGAGGAAATTAGTGAACCAGATGAGCTTTGAGGAGAGCTTGGAATTATGACAGTGACCATCAATGATATAAGCTTTCAATTTCATATTTTATTAACTACATTAAGTTCCCCAGCTACCATCATTTTCCAGATCAAGAACAAAGGATTTGCGGGTTCAATATCTGCAAGTTAGCATACCATAACATGCATTTTCAAATTAACTTTAAAATATATTTCTCTTCGTCTTAAGTGCAATCCTGGAATTTAGTTTTAAATTAATTTTAGATAAGATGGGTGTTATGTTTAGCTTGGTGTTTAGGACTAGGACTAGGACTGGTTCTATGCTTTGGTAGTAAATATGCTTTGGTTGTATATGCCACGCAGATCAGGTTATATGATATGTTACTTCCAATTTTAATGTCGATCATGACCCAAGCATCAAATGGACACTCCAGACTGAGTTCATATAGTGTGCAATCCTGGAATTGTGCAAATTAAAATTTGATACCGGAAGTTAACTCAATTGTCTCTCTTTTTAATTATATAACACCAAAGTTATCCCGTTGGAGCAGACTTACAAAATCATGAAATAAGACAACAGTATTAATTTCTTGGTAGACACAAAATGCTGGAGTAACTCAGGCAGCATCTCTGGAGAGAAGGAATGGGTGACGTTTCGGGTCGACACCCTTCTTCAGACTTTCCTACACAGTATTAGTTTCTTTATTTTAATTTCACCTGGGCTAATTAAGATACCCCAAAATATCATTGCATTCTTTAGGCTTTAAATATTTATCAAAGATTACAATTATGGAATAAATTGAACAGTTAATAGGGAAATTATGACAGGCCTCAACAAGTTAATGTCGTTCAGGCAAAATATTATAGATCCCTAAGTATAGGCCTCAGCTATGAAGATGGTGCCGAAATATTCATTAGATTTTATGTTGTTGAATTGGGGATTGGAGATTATGTGTGGAAGTGCAGCAAAGTGAACAAAATTAAGATGGTGTAGAATACAATTGAAGCTTTGGAAAGACCCTGACAACAGAACGGGTATCTGTGTAATAAATTCAGTCTGGTACCCAGCTCAAAATGTCCTCAGAGGTTTTGTTTAATGTCTGCTAAAGAAAGTTGAGTTAAATGTTCAACAGCCTAACTCTGGATCATTAAACGTTAGTTGTTAGGTCAACCTAGATCCCAAAACACCTACAACTGAAAACTCAAATATTCCATCTAAGACCAAAAGTGGCATTTTAAGTGCACCCTGTGGGTTTTGGGAATTTACTCAAATTTTTAAAAAAGAAACAGATTTTCAATGTAAACAACTAGGAGTTTGTGCAAAGCCAGTAATTGCAGTTACCTGCAATAATATACAGATTATAAATAATCTTATAAAGAACTGACATACTAGAAAAGTCAATATACTTGGAAATGCTTTTGAAACTGTAGGAAGAATGCTGAAGTGTGAAGAGCCCCAACCTGAATGTCGCCTGTCCATTTCCCTCCACAGATGCTGCCTAACTCGTTGAGTTCCCACATCGGCTTTCCTTTTTTGTTCCAGTTTCCAGCTAGTGTCACTTGTGCCTCTATGTAAAGTGTTGTTACTTGATACACTCACTATTTGGTTGTGAGCCCAACACAATCATATTCAATAACCCTCAGGCTCCAAGGCGTCGGTCACAATTCTACAAGCCTTATACACTTTCATTCTCACACTACTCCGCTGTTAAGCATGTGGAGGAATCAGGTGTGTAAACAGGGCTGGCAATTAGTGGTTGAGACTGGGTCTTGTCCAGAGGTCAGGGTGGGAAATTGTGGCCAGATATGGTGGCCAATTAAGGAAGAGGTGGAATTAGAAAGGGGAGCGTCATGAAGGCTTCTGTGTCTTGGGGAGGAGCAAGAGATAACTTGCCTAGTGTGATTCCCGGCCCCAAGGTTGAGACCTACACAGGAACTAGTGCATAAAGTCATGTTTTTTTGACAGCGCCCAACAATTAGCACAACTCATATCCCAGGCAATACCTTATAGGAGCACCAATGGGGAAAATTACATTAACCCACCTGTATTTGATGCAGAAACAGCAATTCAGCCTAAAATCATCACAATCATATTCCACTTGGACGAAATACTGATTTTTACATTAGATCACAGCATATAGTAATCTTTAGTAGATTTATTGTTCTCTGCAATTTATATAATATGGTAAACTACTGTGATAAATATTGGCTGAACTATTGCATTTGCCAATTATAGCAGATGAGCTGCAAGTGATGCAGATGGTTCTTAAAATCAAACTAACATTGGTTTTAGCAAATTAAAAATTAACCCTGATATTGATTTGTTAAACCACAGCGAAACTTGCTTTAAAATCATTTGAGTTCGAAGACCACCGCTACGCACAATTTCCCTCCCCACGCTGCTATTTATCTTAGTTTGATTTTAAGAAACATCTGCATCACTTGCAGCTGCACTGAGGGTGGTCTTAATTGCACAATGCACATACTGTAGCTGCTGAAGTGCAGGAAGCCACTCGTGGGATGCACACACAGATCCCACATTTAACATTTAAGGGAGAATCAGAACAATCCATCCAACAACATGATATTTGGACAGAAGCATACTTAAATGACTGATTACTGTTTGGGATGAGCATTGTTATCAAATCCATAATTTAAAAATCTCCCTACTGGGTGGCTTTCATGTTAACACTTCAAACTTATTTATTCTATTGTCATCTTTGGAGATGGACAATCAGAACTCTTTTCCCAGGATGGAAAAGTCAAATACAGAGAGTAGAGATTTAAGGTGAGAGGGCCAAAGTGTAAAGGAGATGTGCGTGACACAGAGAGAGGTGGGTGACTGGAACGCGCTGCTGGAGGTGTTGGTGGAGGCAGATATGATAGTGGTGTTGAAGAGGCTTTTAGACAGGCAGATGGATATTCAGGAAATGGAGGGATATAGATCACATGCAGGCAGCGGAGATTACTTCATCTTGGCATCACGTTCAAAATGGACATTGTGGGCCAATGGGCCTGTTCCTATGCTGTACTGTTCTATGTTCTATCTCTGAACAATTTTCAAGCTCATTTCAATCTGCCCGAAGTGGCTCTGTGCTTAACACTCCCAGTCACAAACTATATGAACTTTTACATTTATTAAGGGTCCGCATCATTTAAAAAACCTTCAGGGTGCTCCAGATGTGCAAGTATTTGGGGACATGCATTATAGCACATTCAGTCCAGTGCTATAATAAAAAGATTTGAAAGTTCCCTGATTTCAGCAAAGATAATGGAAAACGAACAAACGTCAAAAATAATCTCCCCAAAAAGATCACCATTGTGAACATCCATCTTCTTTGAGGCTATTTAAGAAAAATAAAGAACACAAGAATAAAACTTTACTAAAGCACCTATTGGATATTTCTCACAATATTTCTCACAAAATGAGTTCAGAGGCTGGGTAAATACAGCACGACTCATTAGCTCTTCCACGTTATACTCAGTGTTTGTGTGGTAGTTACTTTGATTTCTTTCAACAGCTCACCATGAAGCTGTGTAAATAACCACAATATTTGATCCAAAATAAAACACCAGGGGGAACTTTCATAAGCCACCAGAGGAGGAGACCACACTGAGCTGGGAGTTGAGGCTTAGAGAACTTTTAATGACAAGACAGCATAGTAAGGGCATTTAACTTCCAACTTTATTGCACTTGTACTATGCATTCGGGTCTAAGGTTTCACTTGCAATTAATTTCTAAACCATTACTCCCTGCGACATGGGGGAGAAGAAATAGGGTTTTGGTCTCACAGCTGCCAAATGTTTATTTATCTACTTCAAAGATGGCATAAAACGCATGTTTCTCAAGAAGTGAAAAATGCCATAAAATCAAAGTTACCTGAGGAGCTGCTTTCAAAGTGTCCTCAATTGTACAATTGCCAGTTTTACACATGCAGTAACGACAAAACTACAGTCATCAAATTTGCAAACTTACAATGTAATTCAACAACAGGAGATGATTTCTACTTTCAGTTCTATATGAATAAGTTTAATTCAATAATTTATTGAATAGGTTTATTGGCCAAGTATGTCATATACAAGGAATGTGCCTTGCTGCTCCGCTCACAAATGACAACACAAACACACAGTTAACAATTAAGAATAAAGCATAAACACATCAAAACAATAAGGATACAACATTACAGTCTAAACTTGTGGGTGAAAATAAACCAGAGCAAAAAAGGAAACTACAAACTTTGGTTATTGAGTAGAACTACTACTCGTGGAAAAAAGCTGTTTTTATGTCTGGCTGTGGCTGCTTTGACAGTCTGGAGTGGCCTTCCAGAGGGAAGTGCTTCAAAGATTTTGTGGCCAGGGTGAGAGGGGTCAGAGATGATCTTGCCCGTTCACTTCCTGGGCCTTGCAGTGTCTTTTTGAAACTATATATCATAGGTTGCCTTTAAACACGACTAAACCTATTTAACCTAGCATCATGTTCGGCACAGACATTGTGGGTTGAAGGGCCTGGTCCTGTTCTGTACTGTTCTATTTTCTATATTACAATGGGAGTGCAGGCAGGCGGAGCAGTTATGTTGCTGGCTCTAATCCAAAATTCCGAAACCAGTTGGTTCAAGATGCCAGACATATTGATTGAGACAACCACTCACAAGTAAGCAGAAAATCAGCCTTTTCCATGCTATGATCATTGCAGAGGAGAGGAGAGGGGTGTCAGTTCAGGGGTACTGCTCCAGTACATCAAGCACACGTGCCAACCGGACTTTGGACTTTGAATATTAGTGCCAAAAATGGTGGCGCCCGCTTGTGTAATACATGCAAAAGAATTTCACTGTGCAGTTGCATATGGTACAAATCAAGCACCATTAAACCATAGACAAGTTCTTAGAGGAATGCTTTGTGCCCCTATTTGCATATTGAAAAATAGCTTTAAGTTTAGATTTATTATTGTCATGTGTACAGAGGTACAGTGAAAAGCTGTTTTGCATGTTATCCAGTCGAATCAAATAATACTACACATAAACACAATCAAGACAAACTCAAGTACAATAGATAGAACAAAATAAAAGATACAGAATGCAGAATATCGTTGTCAAATATGTTCTTTAAAAAAAATGCACACTCATTTACTGGTTTACCCAAACGTTAAGTCATGGTTTATCCATAATTTTCCTCCTCCTCCCTCTTTTTTAGGCAGTTGAAAATCAGCCCCTCCACACTCCCATGCCAACTCTGCACTTGTTTTAAAATAGTGGGTGTTTTGGTTTACGAATACAGTTAATACAATATTCTGTGGGTGAATTTTCTGATGGACAATAGACAATAGACAATAGGTGCAGGAGGAGGCCATTCGGCCCTTCGAGCCAGCAACGCCATTCAATGTGATCATGGCTGATCATTCTCAATTAGTACCCGTTCCTGCCTTCTCCCCATACCCCGTGACTCCGCTATCCTTACGAGCTCTATCTAGCTCTCTCTCTTGAATGCATTCAGAGAATTGGCCTCCACTGCCTTCTGAGGCAGAGAATTCCACAGATTCACAACTCTCTGACTGAAAAAGCTTTTCCTCATCTCAGTTCTAAATGGCCTACCCCTTATTCTTAAACTGTGGCCCCTTGTTCTGGACTCCCCCAACATTGGGAACGTGTCCAACCCCTTAATAATCTTATATATTTCGATAAGTTCCTCTCATCCTTCTAAATTCCAGTGATGGGGCGAAGATTGCCTAATAGTTTATATTGAAAAGAGAATTAAACTTTTTTTAAATTAATTTTTCAACTAGTGTAGCTAGATTAAAATCCTTAAAAGTTACTTGTAGATTCACAAATATATTGTTCAATGACAGCTAGAGTTTATACTTTTGAAAAAAATATCAGCAATTCTCCCATTTAACCATAACCGCAACATTATATTATGTACTATAGTATACCACAGCAGATCTCAAGTTATACTGCTTTTCATAAATCAATATGATCTATTTGTGTAATGACATAAATGTTCCTTTTCTTCTTTCAGGTTGCTTTCACTGTCTTCCTTTACCAAACCTTTTTACTTTGTAAGATTGAATTGGACTTTTGTGTCTGTCTAAGTGCCTCTTAAACCATTGCTACCCTACCTGCTTTCATCACCTCCCCTGGCAGGGCATTTAGGCACTGATCACTGTCTGTGTAAAACACATACCTCACACACCTCCTTTAAACTTTCTCCTCTTAAACCTAGGCCCTCTAATATTTGAGATTTCCACACTAGAATTAAGACTCTCTACCTTATCTATGCCTGGCATAATTTTAGATACTTTATTCAGGAAGCTCCTCAACCTTCGACACTCCAAAGAAAACCACCCGAGTTTATCCCATCTCTTCTATGAGTCAAACAGCAACTGCTGAATCTCTTCCACACCCTCTCCAAAATCTCCATATCCTTCCTGTAGTCCGGCAACCAGAAATGTCCACAATACTCAGAATGTGATTTAACCGAAGTTTATACAGCTGAAATGTCTACAAGTTAAAAAAATTGTGATTTTTAAATAACCGTGCTTGTTGCATGTTGAAAACAGATTAATTTTCATGCAATTTTGCACATATTTTATATTTTCTAATCTATAAAATATGCTTTGCAAAATTGTATGGAAATTAATCTGTTTTCAATGTGCAACAAAATTTGCACAAGTTGATCTTAATTGACGATGATCCTAATTAAGCTGTGAACTATTAAATAAATGCAGGCTGGATGAATGAACAGTCTTGTATAGTTTCCCAATGCAGGGTCTCAACCCAAAAAGTTGACTATCCCTTTGCTTCTGCATACGTTGCTTGACCTGCTGAAATACCCCTCAGGAATTGTTTATTTTTGCTCCAGATTCGAAATCCTCAATCTCTGGTGCCTTCGAACTAAAAGCCTTTCCTTGTGTGTCAATTTTATCTGCTGGTAAGCAAACCAGGTTTCAGATCACTTGAAATTAGTGCAGGTGCATATGGTATCCAGGATTGCTTTGTCATGCAAAATGTTAATGTTCCGCCCATCAAAGAACTATTATTACATTCAGATAACCAAACGGGACTTAAACCATCCATCAGCCTCAAACAGACTCGTGATGAATTAAGATAAGCAGGTAGGGCACAGCCATTCACTACTGAGATAACAATGGAACTAGTAAGAGTTTGTTATTCAGATATGCATCATAAGCTGAATTAATGAATGCAGTTATCTCCAAGGAAAAGTAAATTATGGGAGATCTTCTTCTGCCCTGAAGAAAGGACACAATGGAACACCACATTTTTATATGACAAATAATGAAACACTCTTTGAATCATAACATTGTTACAGCCTAGCAGAGCTGGTTCTTACCCTTAACAACTTCTCCTTTGACTCCTCCCACTTCCTCCAAACCAGAGGCGTAGCTATGGGCACTCGCATGGGCCCTAGCTATGCCTGCCTCTGTCGGGTACGTCGAACAATCCCTGTTCCGGGCGTACACCGGCCCCATCCCCGAACTCTACCTCCGCTACATCGACGACTGCATTGGTGCTACCTCTTGTACCCATGCAGAACTCACTGACTTCATACACTTCACATCCAATTTCCATCCCGCCCTTAAATATACCTGGACTATCTCCGACATCCCCCTCCCGTTTCTGGACCTCACCATCTCCATCACAGGAGACAGACTAGTGACTGACATCTACTATAAACCCACTGACTCGCACAGCTATCTGGACTACACTTCTTCCCACCCGGTCTCCTGCAAAAAGTCTATCCCCTACTCCCAATTCCTCCATCTACGCCGCATCTGCGCCCGGGATGAGGTGTTTCACCCTAGGGCGTCAGAGATGTCCTCACTCTTCAGGAAGCGGGGCTTCCCCTCTTCCATTATAGATGAGGCTCTCACTAGGGTCTCTTCTACATCCCGCAGTTCCGCTCTTGCTCCCCCTCCCCCCACTCGTAACAAGGACAGAATCCCCCTCGTTCTCACCTTCCACCCCACCAGCCAGCGTATCCAACAAATCATCCGCCAACATTTCCGTCACCTACAACGGGACCCCACCACTGGACATATCTTCCCATCCCTTCCCGTTTCTGCGTTCCGCAGAGACCGTTCCCTCCGTAACTCCCTGGTCCACTCGTCCCTTCCAACCCAAACCACCCCATCCCCGGGCACTTTCCCCAGCAACCGCACGAGATGCACCACCTGTCCCTTTACCTCCCCCCTCAACTCCATCCAAGGACCCAAACAGTCTTTCCAGGTGAGACAGAGGTTCACCTGCACCTCCTCCAACCTCATCTATTGCATCCGCTGCTCCAGATGTCACTTATTTACATCGACGAAACCAAACGCAGGCTCGGCGTTCGCTTCGTTCAACACCTGCGCTCGGTCCGCTTAAACAAACTGATCTCCCGATGGCCGAGCACTTCAACTCCCCCTCCCATTCCCAGTCTGACCTTTCTGTCATGGGCCTCCTCCAGTGCCATAGTGAGGCCCACCGGAAATTGGAGGAACAGCACCTCATATTTTGCCTGGGCAGCTTGCAGCCCAATGGTATGAACATTGACTTCTCCAACTTTAGATAGTTCCTCTGTCCCTCTCTTCCTCACCCCCTTCCCAGATCTCCCTCTATCTTCCTGTCTCCACCTATATCCTTCCTTTGTCCCGCCCCCCTGACATCAGTCTGAAGAAGGGTCTCGACCCGAAAAGTCGCACATTCCTTCTCTCCTGAGATGCTGAGTTACTCCAGCATTTTGTGAATAAATACCTTCGATTTGTACCAGCATCTGCAGTTATTTTCTTATATTATATAACATTGTTACAATCTCCCTTCAATCTTGGACCATGCCTGTATGGCCAGTTCAGCTCATTTTCAGGTCTGAAGAAGGATCTCGCCAAAAATGTTACCTATCCATGTTCTCCGGGGATACTGCCTGACCTGCTGGGTTACTCCAGCACTCTGTGTCCTTTCAGCTCATTCTATGTTGTCTTTCTTAGACAATAGACAATAGACAATAGGTGCAGGAATAGGCCATTCGGCTTTTTGAGCCAGCACCGTCATTCAATGTGATCATGGCTGATCATTCACAATCAATACCCCGTTCCTGCCCTCTCCCCATACCCCCTGACTCCGCTATCTCTAACTCTCTATTGAAAGCATCCAGAGAATTGGTCTCCACTGCCTTCTGAGGCAGTGAATTCCACAAATTTACAACTCTCTGAGAGAAAAAGTGTTTCCTCATCTCCATTCTAAATGGCCTACCCCTTATTCTTAAACTGCAGCCCCTGGTTCTGGACTCCCCCAACATTGGGAACATGTTTCCTGCCTCTAGCGTGTCCAATCCATTAATAATCTTATATGTTTCAATAAGATCCCCTCTCATCCTTCTAAATTCCATTGTATACAAGCCCAGTCGCTCCAGTCCCACCATTCCAGGAATTAACCTAGTGAACCTACGCTGCACTCCCTCAATAGCAAGAATGGCCTTCCTCAAATTTGGAGACCAAAACTGCACACAGTACTCCAGGTGCGGTCTCACTAGGGCCCTGTACAACTGCAGAAGGACCTCTTTGCTCCTATACTCAACTCCTCACCTGGTCATAAAGGCCAACATGCCTTTAGCTTTCTTCACTGCCTGCTGTACCTGCATGCTTACTTTAAGTGAATGACGAACAAGGATACCCAGATCTCTTTGTACTTCCCCATTTCCTAACTTGACACCATTCAGATAATAATCTGCCTTCCTGTTCTTACCACCATAGTGGATAACCTCACATTTATCCACATTAAACTGCATCTGCCATGCATCTGCCCACTCACACAACCTGTGGTTTCTTCTGAAATGCTTGCCCATGAATTTCTTTCAGCGATAATTATCTTCAATCCAATCTTGAATCCCAGTTTAGTGAACTCCATCCATGAATTCTCCAGAAACAGAGCTCTGCATACACAAATTCCACTTACTTTCTGCCAAAATCTGCCATAATTATTCTTCTATTTATTGCTAATAGCTTTCCTCCTCTTCTTCTAACTATCCTATCCTGAGTTTACGGTTAGGTTGAATTAAGTTCATAGGTGCTACGAGCAGAATAAGGCCATTCGGCCCATCAAATCATCTTCGCCATTCAATCAAGGTTGATCTATCTTTCCCTCTCAACCCCATTCTCCTGCCTTCACCCCATAACACCTGATTTAGGTATATTATTGGCACATGTACTTTGGTACAGTGAAAAACTTGTTTTGCGTGCTATCCATTCAAATCAGATAATACTGTATAAAAATACAATCAAGCCAAACTCAAGTACAATAGATAAAGTGAAAGTAAAGGTACAGAGTACAGAATATAATTCTCAGCATTGTAGCGTAACAGTTCCTTAAACAACATCCAATGTCTTATTCAAGCTATATTCTGCGCAACAAAGTTTGCCTTTGGAGCCAAAGTGCAAAATGATATTTGGTAAGGAAAAAACAATGTGCTTGAGGAACTCGACGGGTCAGGCAGATGATGTTTTGGATCGGGACCCTTCTTCAGCCCTCAGATCTCCTCTGTCCATCCCTCTACAGATGATGCCTGATCCAATGAATTCCTGCAGCAGTTTGCTTTTTGCTCAAGTTTCCAGCATCAGTAGCGTCTTACATTTTCAGTATTGCAGTGAATTTGAATTATATCTTCGCTAAAGGTCTTATTATGTTGGAAACAATTGCTTCCTGAGGAAGTTAAAAGTGAGATCATATAATTTTGCACTTTGGCCCAATCCTTAACACCAAAGCCCATTCAATGTTGGGTGTGGGAGAAGGTAACTTTGACTGCAGGGAATCTTGTGATATGTTTTGTATGTAAATAGTCCATAAACTGCACCACAAACCTACTAGTGAGTGGAGAGCAGTAAATCTTGTTCACAGATTGCTGATGGTGGGAACTGCTCACAGTGAGGGAGGAGATGCTGCTTGGGTGTGGATACAATAGCGGAGGTGAGGGAAGGGGAGAGCAGATGGTGGACAGTGAACCAGATGACAGCCCAGGCGGTAGATTGTGATAGACGTTCCAATTTGTGAGTTTGTGAGAGGATAATTACAGTGAGGAGGTTAGGTGATAATGGATAAGTTAATTGCGCTTTAAGGAAATTGTACTCTTCTTCTTGTTCACCTAATCAGATGTACCTAATCAGATGTACAGCACTTTGGTCAACGTGGGTTGTTTTTAAATGTGCTATACAAATAAAATTGACTTGACTTGACTTGACTTGTATTGTATTGGTTTAGTATTGTCATGTGTATTGAGGTACAGTGAAAAGTTTTTGTTTGCGTGCTATCCAATTACATCAGATCATATCATACATGAGTACAATCAAGCCAAACACAAGTACAAACGGTAGCACAAAGAGCTAAATACCAGAGTGCAGCATATAGTTTGCAACATTGTAGCATTACAGGTCGAGAGAAAAATTCCAATGTCGGCAATAATTTGGTCTTGTAAAGGGCCTGACCCACTTAGACGATTTTTTAGGCGACTGCCGGCGACTGTCAAAGTCGTAGCAGATCGCCGAAATTTTCTTTTACCCTATGACAATGACCACGACAATGCCAACTTAGGTCGAGATTACACCGTCTTTGGAAACATCGCGAAATTCCCACGCTTATCAATGCTTCTCCGGCGTCCTAATTTTCGCTGAAATCACTGACAAATTACTTAAGTTTTGAAATGTAACATCTTGCCCGGGTTACTTGAAAACCAAGCTTCACGATAACAAGGCATAAAGTGGATTGACTTCCAGTTTATTAATAGCAGTATTAAGAAATTAAATTTTAAACGTGGTTAAATGGATTTTTGTGCGGAGTGTGGGCATTCTTTGAAAATGTACAGGAGATGCATATCTGGTTTCTGGGTTGCATATCTGGGTTGGGAGCCTACGTTAAATGTAATCGCTGATGGCCATAGACATCGCAAAAATTCCCACGCTGACCTGACCGTCAAACTGTCGCCTCCAATCTACCTTCAAATGTCCTGACGGTAAATAAATTGGTTAAACACAAGTATGGTATTTTTCAAATGACTTTACTTAATTTAATATTAGGTGCTTCTAAATGCATCCAAGACAACCTAGCAAACCTGGGGACAGCATGCGACAGCGCCCGCAATAAGCAACGATACCTGGCGACCAGCCAGCTGTCGCCGAGAAATTTCAATCCGGTTGATTTCTCAGCGACGCGCCGAGATCCACTACGATTCTTTGAAGACTCCTCACGATCATGCCCGCGACACCCCGGCAAACTGTCGGCGACAGCCTATTCGCCGGCAGTCGCCTTAGTGGGCCAGGCCCTTTAGTCTGACCTGCTTGCTTTCATTCACCTGCTACATTTTGGAGCATTTAAAAAAGTAGTCATGTTGTTTAAATGAGACAGGGTTCCTGTTTTGGATTGTTTTCTTTATAACTTTGCACAAAAGCAAATGCATTTTTCTCAGCAGTGTAAAATATCTGGTTGTATTTACTCTCCTTTTGGTCATCATGACTATTGATTAAAAAGAAATCTCCAACTGGTTGAAACTTTACCAGCCTCTAAATGATGACGGCCTTTCAACGCACAGATCATCATCAATCTTAGGGTATGGTTCATCTCATAGTCATAGTATACAATGGAATGTGTTGAGCAGGAACTCAGAGAAAAGAGAAGAGAAAGAATAGAAAACACACTTGAATTATAAATGGAGTCAGTAAAAATCTGAGAATGCTTTGTTTTGAAAACAATTTTTATTAGAGGTATTCAAATATGCTTTCAAGAATCGCTTATCAGGTTGTAGTTAAGTCAGGGTCATACAGCATAGAAACAGGCCTTTCGGCCCAACTCATCCAAGATATCCCATGTTAGCTACTCCCATTTGCTCACATTTGGTCCATATCTCTCAAAATCTTTTCTATCCATGCACCAGTCCAAATGCCTATTAAATGTTATTATTGTACCGGCCTCAATACCTTCCTCTAACAGCTCGTTCCATATACCCAGACTTTTGTCTGAAAAGGTTGCCCCTCAGGTTCCTTTTAAATCTTTTTCACCTTACCTTAAACCTACGCCCTCCCATTCTTGATTTCCCTACCATGGGAAAAAGACTCTATGCATTCACTCGAGATTTTAAACGCCTCTAAGATCACGCCTCAGCCTCCTGCACTCTAAGGTCCGAGCTTGTCCAACCTCTCCCTATAGTCAGGCTCTCGAGTCCTGGCAACATCCTCCTAAATTTCTGCACTCTTTCCAGCTTAATGGCATTTTTCCTATTGCAAGATGAACAAATCTGAACACAATACTCCAAGTGCGGCCTCACCAGTCTTGTATAACTAGATTTAGAAAATATGAACAAAGTAGGCTGGTTATACTGAGCTTGGGAAAATATATTTCATTATTTAAAAAGGTTAGAGGAAACAAACAGGTGAGATGTTGGCTTATTGATCCAAAGTCTGTTGTGAAATTAATATTATCTATTAGAGAGAAAATGACAGAACTAAATCCATTTAGAACTGAGATGAGGAAAAGCTTTTTCAGTCAGAGAGTTGGGAATCTGTGGAATTCTCTGCCTCAGAAGGCGGTGGAGGCCAATTCTCTGAATGCATTCAAGAGAGAGCTGGATAGAGCTCTTAAGGATAGCGGAGTCAGGGGGTATGGGGAGAAGGCAAGAACGGGGTACTGATTGAGAATGATCAGCCATGATCACATTGAATGGCGGTGCTGGCTCGAAGGGCCGAATGGCCTCCTCCTGCACCTATTGTCTATTGTCTATTGTCTATAGAACACTTTAATAGATATGAATTAATTGAAATCCAACATGCATTTGTAAAGGGTGAAAATAGGTGTTTAAATTTTTTTTTTGTTGAGCTCAGTAATATGTCAGTGTCTAAGACTGTCATCCATATGAGTTTGCAAAAAGCATTTAGAAAAACTCTATGAAAGTGCACAGAATTGAAGACAACCCATCTGTATGGACAGGGAACTGGTTAATAAAGTTCAGACACAAGATACTTCATGTCCAGAATTCTTCCCCAACACTCACTCAATCAAATTCTTTTGTGGTAAGATTCCACAGACATCAAAAGCCCCCTCATGACTTTTGGTGAACCTAAACTTTGAGCATCAGCAAAAAAAAATCAAGTGGAGAATGTGGATGTCACTATATTTGACATTTTTAATGAGAATAAAGGAGAACTGGAAATGTACCTTGGTGCTGCCTGCACACACTGTCCTACAGTGGTTTAATCCCGAACTAACACGTGCAATATATCAGGACCATAATTCTGCAACCTCAGCATCTACCCAGCAGTCACCTTCTAGCTCTTAGCCAAAGTATGAAATTTGAACACTTAAATAGATTCTTTTACAGAATTTATGCCAACAAGGTTCATAGTTGCAATTCTCGATAATCTACTTGTCAGTTTTAGGCCAATCTTTTACTCGTGAAATCAACTAATTAAAGAGCTCCTTGTGCAAAAACATTTTAGATGTGGTGACTATCAGAACCCGATAGCAGCCCGAACTGAGTTTCATTGTGAATGAGAGCAGTGTGCAGACTCCAAATTAAAATCCAAGTTTGCAGGATATTATAGCGATCTAAAAATACAGTACCTACATTCTACACATTGCAGGGATTAACCAACATATAATTTAAAACTGAATATGGGCCCCACGACCTACCCGATGGGACACTAAATTTTTACCACCTGTACCTTTACTATTTTTATGCAAGAAAGCCAACTTCAATGCCATTTCAACATAGCTTCAAGAAAACATTTCCCGTATTGAGGTAAGTAAGCTATTTAATATCGCTTGCTTAAGTCTCTCTGGGATCTCCTTAGTTTTATAATATCCACATGAACAATTTCTAATCCTGAAATAATAACAATGTTAAAAAGTTGAAATGAGAGAGTTACAATTTGATTATTTATTTCACAACACGAGGTGCTACCACACAGCTAATAGAGCATACATCTAATTTTCTTGACAAGCTAAATAGATTTTACATTGTCCTGAATTTTTTTTACGCTGAGGGAAAAAAAGCAGCTTTGTGGTATTATTTTCCTTTTCATCCATAAAAGGATGTGGTAGAAAAATACCAAGACACAAAGCACAGCAGCCTAGAAGACACACCAGGCATTAAAAAATTCTGAGAAAGCTATGAAGCGGAACCAGAAGTATTTAGAGCCAACAATTTGGCAGGCCAAAATGTTCAACTTGAAGTAAATTATTTCCTGCAGTAAAGGCAGTGAGACAAGACCCTTTCAGAACTGTGCACTAATTGTGAAAAACACATGTGAGAAAAAAAAAGTAAAATAATACGACATGTGTAGGACTATATTCACATGATTATTTGGCAATACGTAAAAAGAATGTTTTATTACTAGTAATCGCCTATCTTAAGAAAGGAATAAAAATAAACATAAATTCAACATTCTATCAAATGTTGCACTTCCCTTATCTGTGACCAACGACAACACAATTATTGCAATGGAAGTATGAAAAACACGATAATTTGCACTTTTTTAAAAGAGTGACTTAATTATAAGAGTATTATTTAAAGCAAGATTTAGAAACTTTACTCATACAATTACATTGCCTGAACTAATGATTGCCAAAGTGATACTCGTTGAATCCTGTGAGAAATCAAATCACGTCTCATCAATCTGGAGAAGAAATGTCGCTCAAAGATGATGCCTGGCCTGCTAAATTAGGCGGCTACTCAGTGTTTTGCTCAATATTCAAGCACCTGCTGTTCCATGTATCTCCATGCTGTTACAATAATGGGCTTAAAGTCTGCTGTAATGTTAGTTGTGGGGAAGAGGATAGTGGTACTGCAGTTAAGTTATTGGACCAGGGATCCACAGACCAGGATGAATGTGGAAATTTTGTTTTAGAAGCCATTAGTAATGATAACAACAAAAATGAAGGATTATTGTAAAATCCCCTCAATTTCACCAATGTCTTTCAGGAAGAAAATCCACCATGGGCCTGGCCTATATGTGTGCTTGGACCTAACATCAGTGTGGTTGACTCTAAAATGCTCTTTGAAATGGCCAAATAAATCAGTTTCTTCAAGGGGCAAATGGGAATGGGCAATAATTGTTAGCCTCTCCAGTGATCTTAAAAATGAATAATTTTTGTATGATCTGATCAGAGAAAAATATGACCTTTGTAGGTAATAGCAAAATTCTGTACTCTATGAAAGGTGGAATATAAATACTTTAATATTTTATTCCTTATGAAAGGATCAGCACATATTCTACGTTTCATGAGATTTTGCAGCCAATTAAGTAGTTGTTAATATAGGTACCATTATAATTTTTAAACACGGCAATAAATTTGTGCACAAATTCGTATAAACAGCAGTGTTTTTTTAACAGATAAATGTTAGGTGGAACTCAGAGGATTTACCTCAGCAATGTTATAAAATGTTAGTCTACAATTTGTTTTGTTCTCTTTATTAGCCTCGCACAGTCAGACACAGCAAGAATACTACTAATTGTACTGCAGCTGGTGCCGTATGCTGTAAGCCTGCATACACTTTATTTATTTATTACATCTATCGAGCATTTCTGGTATGCTTCAAAAGGTAAACTTTTGGAATGCAGGAGCGGCATAGTGGCATAGCGGTAAGGTTGCTGCCTTGCAGCACCAAAAACATACAGGTTTGTAGGCTAATCGGCTTCAGTAAAATTGTAAACTGTCCCTAATGTGCAGGAAAGTGCTAGTGTGTGGGGTGATAGCTGGTCGGCGTGGACTCGGTAGGCCGAAGGGCCTGCTTCCTCACTGTATCTCTAAAGTCTAAAGTAAACTGCTGAAAGCTTTAGTGACATACCTCTAAAGAAACAGATTGTTCCTATATTGTATTTAAATAATTCAATAACAAATATTGTTGAAATAAACTGCCCTAAATGGGGTTTCAATTGATAGATTTGACTCTCCTGGGCCTCACTTAACCTGTCGAATCTCAGCAAACCAGCCTTAGGCTGTCTGAGTGTGATGGTAGCTCCACAGGAAATCTAAATCAATAAGTTCTTTCCCTCCCTTGATTTACATACCTTCGATTTGGACAGTTAGACCGAACAAACTAAACACCTCAGATCAAAGCATCACCTGTCTAACTGCTAATTCTCCAGAAGGACCTACTTGAGGAATTGTCACCTGGAATCTTATTGAAGCATTGGTGAAATGGTGGGACAAAGTTTCTGTCCACCCTTATGATCTCCCTAGAAACTGACCGCATTTTTATTCAGGTGAGGTACAGGATATGTTAAATTTATGATTGGAATCATATCGATGATCAGTTTTCTCAGAAGGATAAGAAACTGGATCTTGTTGCAGTTTAAAGGATCAACAATACAGAATGCCAATGCAGAGGCGATGAGGATGGTAAAGACAGAAAACAAACGAAGCAGCAAAACAAAAGATTGAATCCTAGTAGTGGTACTGGTCATCTCTACCTTTATCCCCAGTAATAAGTAGGACAACAAAAACTGCAGATGCTGGTTCAAATTGAAGGTAGACACAAAATGCTGGAGTAACTCAGCGGGGCAGGTAGCATCTCGGGAGAGAAGGAATGGGTGACATTTCAGGTCAAGACCCTTCTTCAGACTGATAATAAGTCATCACTAACCCTAACATAGGTCACACTGATAAAATGTTATTTATTTTCTATTTTATGATAGTATTGCTTGTTTATTCTTACTTGATGAATTCTTTTGCTGGAACTGTAGGTGTCCATGTTGCAATGATTCCCATTCAATGGTGTTTGGAAGAGAATTGCAGGACTTTAATTCAGCATTAATTAAGGAATAACATTCAAACAGTGATACCAGAATTTTTTTTTCCTTTCCCAAAGGTCCCATTGGTGTGATTTGATCTTGGTGAATAGCTGCCTTCTATTTTCAAACTTTTTTATGGACAACACTGATTTGAAGAAATGAACTCAAATCCAGTAGCAAAAACACAAATTTACAAACTTTCTCTGCCTAGGATTTTGTTGAGCTTCAATCCTGGAGTACCAATTTGATTGCAGACAGCATCTCTGGATAACATGGGTTGGGATATTATTTCAAACTGTGGTTGTTTGGGGGGGGGAGGGGGGAGGGGGGGAGAGAAAGCAGGAAGAAAGGAGGAGCAGGACAAAGTCTAGCAAGTGACAGTTGGAGACGGGTGGGGGAGGGGGGGGGGGTTTGTATGATAGGCCTATCCATCTTCTCCAGAGATGCTGTCTGACCTGGTGAGTTACTCCAGCATTTTGAGTCTTTTTTTTTGTAAACCAGCTTTTGCAGATCCTTGTTTTGAAGTACTGTAAATTCCACCAAAGTTATTGCCACCATAACAATATTTTTTATTCTGAGTGGGTTTAAAAATAAAATGGTGGCTTATGAAGGTACAAAGCTCATCTTGTCATAATCTGCACAGGTAACCACACAGAGAATCAGTGCAGCTACAAAAGCTAAATTAAAATGTTATACTTGGCAATCCGTTGCAACCACAGTGGATTTACAAAACAGAAGAAACTTTGTGTCCCTCAGAAATGCAACACTGAGTTCATAGGCCATTGGGAACAGTAACCTTAGTAATAACCAAAATAGCAAATGAATAAAACGATACTTTTGAGAATTGCGTAATAATTCACAAAATAGGCAATACATCAACAGAATCAAAAAATGTTTGAGCTATTTTAGGATGGCCAAAATTTGGCATTTAGTAAGGAGTTCGACAATCAATGCAACACAACATATTTTGAAATTGTATCAAAATAAGTACCGGAAATAATGTGATCATGGAAGGGTTGGATGTTTTAGCCCAAGTCATAAATGTTTGTTGGTTCCCTGTGCAGGTTCACTGAGCGCAAAAGATTGGCTTGCATGTTGGCATTGAGAGCTGAAAACCAACACAACCGTAATTCTCATTGGGGTGTTATTTACCTTTAAAGATGGAACTTTCTTTTGTAAAGTCCATTTAAAAAGGAAATATGCAATATGTAGTCAAGAGAACAGAAGTCATAAACTAACATAAAGTTAGTTTCATGATGATCATGTCCTCGTCACCCTGCTGTTCAAAAATGATTGGTGCCCAATCTCGAGTTAAAAGGCATCTTCCTGTACAGGGTTTGCACAGAGAAATTGCCAGGAGAATAAAGATATTCCCCTCACGTTTAGTGGTGAACAAATCTTTTAAGATCTATAACTTTGAAAACATCTCGCTCACCCCGTACATTGATTAATCACATGCCTCTTGCACACACTGTAGGAAGAAGGGTCACCCATCCTTTTTCTGCAGAGATGCTGCCTGGCCCGCTGAGTTACTCCAGCGCGTAGTGCCCATTGTAGATATTTTAAACCTGGCATTGAATGGGGAATCTGAGCTCAGATGAACCACCAAACAAAACCAGAAAACCTGAGGCAGTTCTATGGTAAGTGATGGAAAAATAACACAGAAAGAACACTCATATTCCCTAAGTTCACATGTAGTTCACTCATGTTCCCTAAGTTCACAAGTAACAATATAGTTACCTTAGATAGAGACATAAGAGACTGCAGCTGCTGGAATCTGGAGCAAAAAAAACAAATTGCTGGAGAAACTCAGCAATTCTGGCGGCATCAGGGGAGAGAATGGTTAGACAACGTTTTGGGTCAAGACTCTTCTTCAGACTGGAAACATTGCTTGTCCATTCCCTACCCGTTACTTCCTGACTCCCTAAATTCCTCCAGTTACCTTAGATGACATGGACTATTGCCCCAGCCTCTTTTCTTTCCAACTATTTGACCTGCTCTGCACACGTTCTGCCAATTTGCTACTATGCTACTATCCAGAGGTAATGCCAAATAATGCACTGAAATCTGAGAACAACCAGAGGCTGACATTCAGGAGCAAATCCTTCAGCATCTGCTGCACAAACTCCTGCAGATTTTAGCATGCTTTAAGAATGAAACCCATGTCCAGTCATAGTAGAACATCAATCAACAACTGACTAACTCACAACCAATAGACAATAGACAATAGGCAATAGGTGCAGGAGTAGGCCATTCAGCCCTTCGAGCCAGCACCACCATTCAATGTGATCATGGCTGATCAATCTCAATCAGTACCCCGTTCCTGCTTTCTCCCCATACCCCCTGACTCCGCTATCCTTAAGAGCTCTATCTAGTTCTCTCTTGAATGCATTCAGAGACTTGGCCTCCACTGCCTTCCGAGGCAGTGAATTCCACAGATTTACAACTCTCTAACTGAAAAGGTTTTTCGTCATCTCCGTTCTAAATGGCCTACCCCTTATTTTTAAACTGTGGCTCCTGGTTCTGGACTTTCCCAACATTGGGAACATGTTTCCTGCCTCTAACATGTCCAACCCCTTAATAATCTTATATGTTTCGATAAGATCCCCTCTCATCCTTCTAAATTCCAGTGTATACAAGCCTAGCCGCTCCAGTCTTTCAACATACGACAGTCCCGCCATTCCGGGAATTAACCTAGTATCCTACGCTGCACGCCCTCAATAGCAAGAATATCCTTCCTCAAATTTGGAGACCAAAACTAATATCCTTCCTCAAATTTGGAGACCAAACCAATTGATTCCTTTAAGTAATGCTGATGTGTTATGTCTTTCTAGCTACTGAATAATGTAACAAGATTGAAGAATCTTGTTTAAGAATCTTGTTACATCAGTGAATCTTCATTGAACAATAAACATGATTAAAGAAGAGCATTTGCTGGAACATGGAACTCAATTTGGGTAGAAGTTACATCAAATGAGCGTTTCAAGTTGATTGAAGTCAGGATCTATTTAATTCCCAAATGTCTGGCATATACTAATTGTGCAAGATGTAATACCCTTACGAACACAGTGGCCAGTTTAACTCAGGATTACAACAGCAGAAACATATCAGTCACAATATTGGGACCAATCCACTGCCCTTCCTCTTCTTCTTTGGCATTCCCTTGGGATTGAGGGTGACTTGCTCCCCCAGGTTTGTGGACTCTATGGTGGCTAATGAGGCCAATGTGAGAGCAACAGAACCTTCTGTATGTGTATGGCCTCTTGTCAGCCACAGCCATATTGGTCTGAATATGTTGCTGTGGGATGGAGCGAAGGGAACTCTGCTTCAGCAATTGAATTTACATTAAATTTGTAACGGAAATTTGAGCACTACCATTTTAACATGACCATTAGATAAACAACACTTAGTTTTACCTTCAACCAGATCTTTTTGTTCAGACAATAATCTTTACAACTAGAGCTGAAAAAGTGCAAAAGATTATAACCAAAGCTATCAGGAGGCTTCAATGATCATGACATTGATAATAAGGACTTCTGCCAGCGACTTTAATTCACCTAAACTGCTATAAAACTCAGGAATTTTGTCATTTGGGAAAATGATTGTAGTTGTCCATCTTTGTCATTTATTTCACATGGGAAAAGTAAAGATGACGTTGCCTTTGTAAAAGTACTATCTGTAATGTGTGGTTGTTTGCCATTTATCGTGAAGCAGAAGATTCAGCCTTTGAAAGAAGAGGAAATAAAGACAGATTTTCCCTGCATGATCGGGTAGTACTGTCTGGTTCTATAAATGTTCGTGAGATAACAGTGGACATAATCTCTGAACTATGGTCCCATCTGGTTTTGCTATCCCCTTTTGAATTCAATTCTCTTATCCAAATCTTGGAAAACAATTGTAACCATGCTCCAGGAACTTCTAATCTCAATGATTGGCTACATGAAATCGCAGATGCAAAATAAGATGCTGTGTGAATAAAATACACACTAAAACAAAATGTTATATTGGTTCAATGGTTCTCTATTGGCACGTGTGCAGAGCACAATGAAATTCTTTTGCACAACCCACAATTACAAAGTTGCCATATTTTGACTCCATTTGCAAAGAAAAAGTAAAACGTCCAAAGTCCCATCCACATGTTGTAAGTGCTGGAGCGCCTCTGATCCAGGTGAATCCAGGTAAGTCCCAGGCTGCTGCAGGCTCGCGACTAAATGCCCCTTCCTCGCCCGGCCGCCTTTGTGTCCCAGGGGGGTGTCTCCTACTGCCGACCATGTACGCGCTGGAGGCAATACCCCGGTCCCTCTCCTACTGGCCCACTCCTCGCGTCCGTCGTTGCCAGTGGCTCCCTCCTTCACTTTCCGGTCTTTGGGGGTTCTGAGCTTCCCCTTGCAGTCAGAGGCCCACCGCCATACATGGCCGTGGGCGGTCCACCGAGTCTTTGTTCTCGTCAGCCAGTCCGTCCTTATGCTTGGTGGCCACCACATCTTCATTCTTGTCGGCCACCGGGTCTTCGTTCTTGTCGGCCTCCGGTTCATTCCTTGCTCTCGCCGGGCCACCGGTTGTTCTCATCGGCCACCGGGTCCATCCTTGGTCTCAGATCTGAGATCTGGGTAACAACGACCAGTTCATCTGATTGTATTATAATGGTCTGTTGGTAATTAAATGCCATCCGTACTCTTTGTTTTCCTTATTTCTTCATGCCATTTTAACCAAAATAATTTAAAAGGTTGAGATAGAAGCAAACAAGCTTTCACAATTTAGGGTAAATTCTAAACCCAATCCAAAAACAACTATATGAGATGAATATCATAGGAACATAGTATTACATTTACAGATATCATATTGTGAAATAGTTAAAAGCTAGGTTAACATTTATCATATATATAAATCAGTGTTTCATGATAAATCTCAAAGTTTCCATGGTTTTGGTGAAAACAACCATGTTCGCTGGAAAACTCTTCGTCAGAGCTGTTTGAGCTGTTAAATATTTTCAGTTAAAGTCTAGTCGGGATAATTGCTATCCTTAATATGTCTTAGGGAGGGTAATTTGTGTAGGATTCCTTCTTCAAAATACTATCCACTGAATCCTCAGAAAGTGTTTGACACTGACAAGTAAGGGTAGAATATCAATCAAATATTAACAGCTTGTAGCATGGTGGCAATTCTTTACTGATAGAAACTGCTACCATTGGCACAGACATTAAACTAAGGCATTGCCTGCCTTCTCATTGGTATGCAAATAAATTCTGTGACATCCTTCAGGCAAAAAGTAAGTTTTCTTCACCAATATTTTCTCATTGTCCTTGTGGAAACCTAGGTGCATTTAATCTGTATTCTTTATCGACATAATAAAGTACATTAAAATATGCTGATGTTTTGAAAGATGCAACATAAATATTAGTCCTCTTTCCTTTGACTTAAACTAATCAGGTTTACACATTTGGCCATTTAGACAAATTAAAGACATATATATGGTCTTTCCCCAACGAACTATGTTTTGGACAAATTCAAACAATTCAACAGAGAGAAATAGAGCAAGAAACAAGTTCTTAAACAAAATGCTACTGTCAGAATTGCCCAGTAACTGTTACATTTGCTGTTAAGAATTCCAGGGTTTTGCTGTCTTTCAAAATGTGCATTTGTGGTTTTCTAATTATTTCAAATTGTGTATACTTTAGAATAAAAACAAACAAAACAAGTTCAACTTTCACAAAAAAAGCAGTCATGGCTGTGAACAAGTAAGAGGTGTCCAAAACACAACATATTCTCCCTCAGGTTAAAGGCTATTGGCTTTAGAACTTCAAAACAGATAGTTCAAAGTTGATTTAGAAGCAACCTATACAAAAATAACGACACAATCTCACAGAAAATTATCAACCTGAAACATTAACTCTATTTCTGTTTCCATATGTGCTGACTGATCTGTTGAATATTTCTAGAATTGTCCATTTCTATTTCAGTTGCCCAGAATATGGAGATTTTTTAATGTTCATTATAAAATGCCAGTTGTTGGAAATTGAAGCAGCAAAAAAATATATAAAAGGTATTGAAGGCAAGGAAATTTACAGCACTATCAAAGATGCAAACTGAAACTGAAATCTAGTATTGAAGTGCCCATGAATGATCATTGTAACAAATATCAAGATGTTACCCGAGGGAACAATAAACCACACTTAATATTGTTTTGAGTTGGGGAGCCTGATAAGTAATAACTCAGTTTTAGAACACCATTACAAAAACTCTTAAACATCGTGTAACATTATCATGCTTTTAACAACATGGATAGTTTGTAAATACCTCAAGTTCTCATCAGTTCACTGATTTCTGAAGATTATATAAAGTGTAAAGCAATGCTCCCGGTGGAGATGGAGGGAATGACTTGACGTCAAAATCCAGATTTCCACTTTCAGTTGTACGGACATTCATGCCAGAAGTTGTCAGTTTTCCTCCATCACAGTGGTGATGTGCAGTTAACTTCACAATCAGTTCTCACTCACAGGCTAGGCTGATTAGGCAGCAGTAATGATGAAATATTTTGAATTTGTCCCAAATGAGAATAAGCAAAAAAACTAGTACAAAGACTTTTCTATTAAATCATTTACTCTGCTCCGAGAGTTCAAAAAGCAGGGAGACCACGATACTTTAAACACACTGTAGTAAAATGTGTCTGGCATTGGCAGCTTTAACTCCTGCACCAACTACAGATAAGATCAGAGCAGACTTAATTTTTTTTTAAAATGTAGACAGCCAGATTTAATAAAATAAGATTGCTCTTATATTTTGGTTGGCTTCCCGCACTGCCATTTGTTAGCGACCACAGCATTTATCTTAAACCAGACTCATTCAATCTTTATAAGTGCTAGATTTTTATGAGGATTATGAAACAGCAGCAAAAAAAAATAAATCTGAATTTTAATGAAAGCTAATGAAATAGACCTTTGGTGAACATAATAGAATTTAACGAAAGATATTTGCTGAGCTCATTGTTTAATCATCCTCAACTTGTGAGGTAGAGAGCAAATTGCCCCAAATTCCATAGACCCATAGTTATGCCAAAGACTACATGTAATAGGAAAGGTTTAACACAGGAAAATTGTGACAAAGCAGCAAAACATAAGGCAATTTTAATTTTCTCTCTCCCTCTAATTACAGATTGACCTTTCTAATGGAGTAAATGCTTTGTCTAAATATATACCCATTTGTTAAAATCAGAGTTTAAGTCTATCATTAAAACTTAAATCGGAACCAAATATATCACCAGTACAACGTTCTGTGGTGTTTGTACAACCAGTAGCAGACATCTGGATTTGCTACGTTTTTTCACGTAGAAAGTATACCCACACAGAGGCATTTACTATAAACTTGTTGCTGAACCCTTATTAAACTGTCAGTTTTTCTTGCTTTGTGGGCTTTTCTAGCTTCTGTTTAAATTACGTAAATGGTTTTGGAAAACCAGTGTCTGTGTCCCAGGGATGTATGATTCAAAAAGACATAAATAGCATTGTGAGCACAGGAAATCTGTCAGGACCCAACTGAGGGAAACAAATGAGCCCAGTCCAGACACTTTTTTTGCTGCTGTCTAGTGGAGTTAAATACAGTCTCACTGGTAGCTCCATACCATACAATAGAGAACAAATCTAAAAATATATTTAAATGCCCACATGGTAGGATCTTTATCCATTTATCAAAAGACACAAAGGGTGGAAAAAAAGAATGTTGTTAAGGAGTCGGAATGACCCTCTAGCAGTATGTTACCAAAGATGTTTTAGAGGCCAGAGATCCTAGGGTGACGGAGGAACTGAAGGCGATTCACATTAGGTAGGAAATGGTGTTGGGTAGACTGATGGGACTGAAGGCTGATAAATCCCCAGGGCCTGATGGTCTGCATCCCAGGGTACTTAAGGAGAAATTGTGGACGCATTGGTGACCATTTTGAAATGTTCTATAGATTCAGGATCAGTTCCTGTGGATTGGAGGGTTGCTAATGCTATCCCACTTTTTAAGAAAGGAGGGAGAGAGAAATTATAGACCAGTTAGTCTGACATCAGTGGTGGGGAAGATGCTGGAGCCAATTATAAAAGACGAAATTGCGGGGCATTTGGATAGCAGTAACAAGATCGTTCCGAGTCAGCATGGATTTACAAAGGGGAAATCATGCCTGACTAATCTTCTGGATTTTTTTGAGGATGTAACTAGGACAATGGCCAGGGGAGAGCCGGTGGATGTGGTGTACCTCGACTTTCAGAAAGCCTTCGACAAGGTCCCACATAGGAGATTAGTGGGCAAAATTAGAGCACATGGTATTGGGGGTAGGGTACTGACATGGACATAAAGCAAAGAGTGGGGATAAATGGTTCCTTTCAGAATGGCAGGCAGTGACTAGTTGGGTACCACAAGGCTTGGTGCTGGGACCGCAGCTATTACAATATGCATTAATGACTTGGATGAAGGGATTAAAAGTACCGTTAGCAAATTTGCAGATGATACAAAGCTGGGTGGTAGTGTGAGCTGTGAGGAAGATGCTATGAGGCTGCAGGGTGACTTGGACAGGTTGTGTGAGTGGGCGGATGCATGGCAGATGCAGTTTAATGTGGATAAGTGTGAGGTTCTCCACTATGGTGGTAAGAATAAGTAGGCAGATTATTATCTGAATGGTGTCAAGTTAGGAAAAGGGGACATACAACGAGATCCTAGTGCATCAGTCACTGAAAGGAAGCATGTAGGTACAGCAGGCAGTGAAGAAAGCCAATGGAATGTTGGCCTTCATAACAAGAGGAGTTGAGTATAGGAGCAAAGAGGTCCTTCTGCAGTTGTATAGGGCCCTAGTGAGACCACACCTGGAGTACTGTGTGCCGTTTTGGTCTCCAAATTTGAGGAAGGATATTCTTGCTATTGAGGGCGTGCAGCTTAGGTTTACTAGGTTAATTCCCGGAATGGCGGGACTGTCATATGTTGAAAGACTGGAGCGGCTAGGCTTGTATAAACTGGAATTTAGAAGGATGAGAGGGGATCTTATCGAAACATATAAGATTATTAAGGGGTTGGACACGTTAGAAACATGTTCCCAATGTTGGGGGAGTCCAGAACCAGGGGCCACAGTTTAAGAATAAGGGGTAGGCCATTTAGAACGGAGATGAGGAAAACCTTTTTCAGTCAGAGAGTTATAAATCTGTGGAATTCACTGCCTCAGAAGGCAGTGGAGGCCAATTCTCTGAATGCATTCAAGAGAGAGCTAGATAGAGCTCTTAAGGATAGCGGAGTCAGGTGGTATGGGGAGAAGGCAGGAACGGGGTACTGATTGAGAATGATCAGCCATGATCACATTGAATGGTGGTGCTGGCTCGAAGGGCAGAATGGCCTACTCCTGCACCTATTGTCTATTGAAATGTAAACTTAGAGCTGTTCTGAATGAAAAGAAAGATTTAGTCAGGTCAGGAACTGGGGTAGCCCACCATGTAACTGAATTCCCTAGGCTGTAATTGACGGTATACTGTGTTAGCAACTCTCCTCTGGCTCAAGTTCACAAAGATACACATACAGATCAAGCAATTTTTTTAGATGATGCGTAAAACGTATCATCCAGGCAGGAAAATACTTCTGAACAGCCTTAGGCCAATGGCCTACCTCAATGTAGTCCTTGGCATGACCCCAATCTCTCTTGGCATCCAGATTGCCCAAACTAAAACAATCCAGCTGTCTGATGTGAATCTTAGCCACTGACCGACTAATCTTCCGAGTCACGAAATTAGCCCCTGAAACAAAGATAACAGATAACATCAGCATAGTTATCCTGGCTGTTTAACTGCACCAAAATAGAAACAAAAATGAATTTAACATTTTAAGAATTACTAGTTTTTTTTTAGCATAATGGGATCATCTGTCAATTAAGTAAACCTAGAAGCTACGAACTAAAAAGCCAAGAGCTCCATTTACACAGCAAACAACTTTTGAAAGTACATTTAGAAACTACTTAATAATTTTAACATATTTGGATCTTCAAACCACGTGCCAAGCTAATTAAAATGAATATAACTACCAGCTGATGGACAACAAATACTCAAGGCTACAATGGTTATTCTTAAAATTTTGAAGTCTTAAGATGAAAAAAAATTGGAATCTTATAGACTCTATCTTTTCTCAAATAGCTCATCAAAATTCATATGATGAAACATTAAAAAAAATATAACAGTTAAAATTATTTAAATGTGGCAAACATTAATCAGGTAATATAAATTAACAGTACACAGGGCGGCACGGTGGCACAGCGGTAGAGTTGCTGCCTTACAGTGCTTTCTGCGCCAGAGACGCGGGTTCAATCCTGACTACGGGTGCTGTCTGTACGGAGTGTGTACGTTCTTCCCGTGACTGCGTGGGCTTTCCCCAAGATCTTCAGTTTCCTCCTACACTCCAAAAACGTACAGGTTTGTAGGTTAATTGGCTCGGTATGAATGTAAAATTGTCTCTAGTGTGTGCAGGGTAGTGTTACTGTGCGGGGATCGCTGGTTGATGCGCACTCGGTGGGCTGAAGAGCCTGTTTCCACGCTGTGTCTCTAAACCAAACCTGAAATAACACTTATTTCTGGAAGACTCAACCCTTAAATCAAGCCAGTAGGCAAAGAAGAGGAGAGCAGGGGCAGCAAAGTGTAAACAGGCTCTGTTTGATTGGTTCAACAGCTAATAAGGAGTGAAGTATAGAAGAGTGGACTATTGGGTGTAGAGGTGAGGTGCTGAGGATTTAACTCAAAAGGCTTCAGAGAGAAGGGTGACAACAAGATAAGGCAAGGACAAAATGTAGAAACAAGGAACTGCAGATGCTGGTTCACAAAAAAACCCAAAGTGGTGGAGTAATAGAGTCCTAGCCTGCTCAATGTCTTCCCTATAGCTCAGTCCTGGCAACATCCTTGTAAATCTTATCTGCACCCTTTGCAGCTTGACAACATCTTTCCTATAACATGGTGCCCAAATCTGAAGAAGGGTCCAGACCCGAAACGTCACCTATTTCTTTTCTCCAGAGATGCTGTCTGGCCCACTGAATTACTCCACTTTCTGCGTCTATCTTGCGTCTAACTCAGCAGGTCAGGCAGCATCCCAGGAGAACATGGATAGATGATGTTTTGGGTTGGGGCCCCTCTTCAGACAGGCAGTTGCATGATAAAGAAAGAGGAAAGACCAATGGTTTAAACTGTATTTATTTCAATGTTGGAGGGTTAACTGGTAAGGACTATGAAGATGTACACAAAAAGCTAGAGTAATTCAGCGAGACAGGCATGGGCGAAGGAGAGAAGGAATGGGCGACGTTTCGGGTCAAGACCCTTCTTCAGACTTCGGGTCAAGACCCTTCTTCAGACTATGAACCCAGGATGTGAATGCGGGGCGACTGGGATATTGCAATCCGAACAGAAACGAGGCTGAGAGAAGTGCAGTCACAGCGAGGCTTTGAAGCTGCTTTAGCGTAGGAGTATTGTGTTCAGTTTTGGGCACCATGTTATAGGAAAGATGTTGTCAAGCTGGAAAGGGTAGAGAGAAGATTTACGAGGATGTTGCCAGGACTCGAGGGCCTGGGCTTTAGGGAGAGATTGAGCAGGCTAGGAATTTATTCTTTGGAACACAGGAGGATGAGGACTGATCTTGCAGAGATGTCCAACATCATGAGAAGTACAGATCCGGTAAATGCACAGAGTCTTTTGCCCAGAGGAGGAGAATCGAAAACCAGAGGACATAGGTTTAAGAAGAGGAGGGAAAGATTTAATAGGAACCTAAGGAATAACTATTTTTACACAAAGGCTGATGGATATATGGAACAAGCTGCCAGAGGAGGTAGTTGAATCAGGTACTATCATAACATTTAAGAAACATTTAGTCAGGTACATGGATAAGATAGGTTTAGAGGGTTAAAGGCCAAATGTGGGCAAATAGGACTAGTGTAGATGGGGCATGTTGGTCAGCATGAGCAACTTGGGCTGAATGACTCGCTGATGCCATGAGAAGGGCAAGACTGGCAGCTCAATATTCCAGGATATGGATGCAGGTTAGAGAGAAGGGGAGGGGAAGGTTTATTTTTGATCAGCGAGGACATAACTACAAAGCTCAGAGATGATATTCTTGGGGGATTGTCCAATTAGGATATATGGGCGGAACTTTGAAACAGGAAGGGAATGATCACTTTGATGGGACTGTGTTATAGGTCCCCACAATAGTCAATGGGGATTATAGGAGCAGAAGTGTAGGGAAAATAGTTGGAAAAATAATGGGGTAGTACCAGTGGGAAATTTTAATTTCCCTTCTATTGACTGGGTCTCACATATTGTAAAGAGCTTAGACCAGGTGGAATTTGATAAATGTATATCAAGAAAGCTTCCTTAATCAACATAAAGAAGGCTTACTTGAGTGAGTGCAACACTGGACCTACTGTTTGGAATCGAGGTAAGGCAAGTGACTGAAGTGTCAGTGGGGGAGCTCTTTAGGACCATAATTCTATTTGTTTTAAAGTAGTTATAGAGAAGGATAGGACGGGCCCGCAAGTTAGGTTCTTTTGGAGGCATTAGGCAGGAAGCTGCAGAGGTGTATTGGAAGAGTCCGTTTGCAGATAAGGGGAGGGCCGGCAGGTTGGTGGCTTACCAAACTAAGTTAACAAGGGTACAGGGGCAGCAAGTCCTTGTTAAGATGAAGGGCAAGGGTGGCAAGTTTAGGGAACCTTGGTCGATGAGAAATGTTGAAGCTCTGGTCAGGAAAAAGGAGGCATACATCAGATTTAGGTATATATCTCTCATAATTGAGAGATTCCTGCATACAAGAAGTGCAGGGGCATATAAGGGGGCAATAAGACAACAAGAAATGGAGTTGGCAGGCAAGGTAAAGGAAAATCCCAAGAGATTCTACCTGGTATATTAAGAGTAAAAGGGTGGCTAGGTAAAGATTGGGTCCCTTTAAAGATCAGCATAGCTATCTTTGTGTCGAACCACAAGAACTGGAGGCGATATTAAATGAATATTTTTCATTTGTTTGTACTGAGAGAATCAGGAAGTTAAGGAATTGAGGCAAATGAGTTGTGATGTCTTAGATAAAATAATTATATATATAGGGCAGGTATAAAGCATATTAAGGTGGATAAATCCCCAGGGCCTAATTAAGTACATACATAAATCTTGTGAGGAAGAAATTGTGGAGCCCCTTGCAGAGGTATTTGCATCATCTTTAGCACAGCCAAAGTTCCAGAAAATTGGAGGGTGACTAATATTGTACTGTTATTTATGAAGGGGAGCAAGGACAAACGAGCGTACTACAGGCCGGTCGGTAAGCCTGACGGGAGGGGTGGAAAAGTTGTTAGAGGCGATTCTGAGGGACAGAAACTACCAACATTTGGCAGGATAGGGATAGCCAACATGACTCTGTGCATGCAAAATCATGTCTCAAATCTTTTTTGAAAGAAATCACCAAGAGGATTGATGAGGGCAGAGCAGTGGATGTGATCGATGTGGACTTTAGTAAGGCCTTTGACTTGGTCCCGCATGGTAGGCTAGTCTGGAAGTTTAAATCACATAGGTGAGCTCGTCAAATGGATTCTTAAATTGGCTTGGAGGAAGGCATCAATGGGTAGTTGTGGAGAGTTGTTTCTGATTGGGAGGTCGAGTGATATGCAGTAGGGATTGGTGCTGGCTCCATTGCTCTTTGTTATATACAGTAACAATTTGGATGACAGTGCAGTTAAGATTGCTATAGATGTTGCAGATGATGCCTAAATATTAGAGACCGTGAGGAAGATTATCCAAAGGTTACAAGAAAACTTGGATCCACTGGGAAGATGAGTCATGGAATAGCAAATGGAATTTTACTCTGATAAAGTATTGCATTTTGACATGTCAAACCAGGGCAGAACTTATACAGGAAATGGTAGAGTCCTGGAGAGTGATGCAGAACAGAGAGATCTGGGAGTAGAGGTGCACGATTCACTGAACGTGGCGAGTCAGGTGCAGTGTGGTGAGGAAAGCATTCTACACACTTGCCTTCATTGGTAAGGGTATTGGGTACAAAACTTGGGACATCATGTGCAGCTGTACAAGTAATGAGTGAGACCACACTTGGAGCACTGTGTGCAGTTCTGGTCACCCAGCTAAAGAAAGTATGTTATTCAGTTTGCAAACCAGCAAAAGAGATTCAGCAGGATGTGACTTGGGGTTGTGTTTTTGAGGTTATAGAGAGATGATAGTCTGGGCGTTTTCTCTTTGAAGTGGAGGTCTGAGTGGTGACCATATTGACGTGTACAAGATCACAAGGAGCATCGGACGCACGCAGGCTTTGTCCCAGGGTAGAGGACTCAAAAACTAGAGGGCACAGGCTTGAAGTGAAATGGGAGAGATTTAAGAGGATCCTCAGGAGAAACCTTTTCACTTACAGGGCAGTCTGAACTGAGCTGCCAGAGGAAGCTACAGAAACAGATGCAATTAGCACTTTTAAAAGACATTTAGACAGATATATCGATGGGAAAGATTTAGGGGGCCATGGGCCAAATGCAGAAAAATAAGACTAGCTCAAAATGCCAACTTGGTGGGCAAGGTGGGACAAGGTGGGCCAAAAGGCCTGTTTCCATGCTGTACAGCTCTCTGACCCTGTGACTAAATCAAATTTACTGATTCTTCATGTACAATTCCCGATTACTTATACAGTTTATGCTCATTTTAATACAGGTAAAATGAAAAGTCAGTGAACAGCTGTTTATGCTGTCTTTAAGTTAAAAACAGTAGATTTAGATTGATCAGAGTGCTGTTCTGAGTCTCACTGCTCAACTTCAGCAGATCATCAATTTTGTTTAGATTAATTTTCCTGCTGTCGCTGATTAGTTTTTTCATTTTCCAGCCATATATGGTTCTGTGCAAACTGTAATAAAACACCAGAAGCAGAATTTTAAGTGGCCAAAGTAACTGCACTTTAACTAGATGCAAGCAGCTGATTAAACATCTAAGTTGCCCAACTTAACTTGAGTTTTAATGCCATACAATATAATTGGTTCAACTTTGTTTCCTTCAGGTATCAAATCCCTTATTAAGTGGTTCATCGGATTCCTATTGATATATTAAATCTTACACTGTAAAATTCCTGCACTGTAAAAAGGTGAAAATGACAAATGCACTTCCCTTGAAACAAAATAAGTGTAATTTTAGATTTAATTGGAACCTGGTTTGGAATAAATGAATATTTAAAATAGGGTCCATCAACAGAAGGAAAGTTAATTTTGTTCCTGAACCCAATTTGAACTCTGTCTTGGTGACTGCATTTTTCTCCAGCCACCATCTGCCGTTAAAAATGGGTGATCTTCAACGCTCCCGCAGAGAATTGCCTCAGCATTGGCTCTGAACAGCCGGGAAGCAGAAAGGATGGACAACGAGAAAGTCATGGATGACTGCACAGACTACCGAGATCAGAGAGATTAAACCTAATTTGCTTATTCAGGGCTGCCAAAATCAACACTATTTAACAGTGGGGATTCAAAACTTATAGATGAAGTTGCTTTAAAGTATTAATATCTCAGAAAAAAATATGTGGCACTGTGAATATTTGCTATTTCTTTTTTGACTTAAATTTATAGTAATTACATAAAAATGATTTGCTGAAGTACTGTTAGAATCAAAATTGGATTTCTTTTTCAAAAATTGGCAATTAGCCATACTACAACTGAGTCTGGAAAAAAATACTGGCAAGCAGACATTCTACAACATAAATGTGTCCTTTGTGCAATTTTATTATAAACTCAAAAACCATCCAAAGGCTTTTGATCTAAGCCCCAGTTTGACAGCAAATGTAGTCAAGACAGATGATACTAAGTCAAGCCAAGTAGATTTCCTACTGCTTAAACATCTTATTTTGTCTTGATGACACAATTTTGCTGTACTTTTGCTCTCCAGTTCAGAAAGAGGCAACTGCAAATAATAAAGGATGTGCAAGCACATGTTGTAAAATTTCCACCCTCTCAACTCCAATAATTGACTTTTCAAAAAAAAAACATGCTATATTCCATTGATGCTTCTTTCTCAACGCTGAATTTCCCTTGCAGAGCATCTTAATTCTGTAGACATGGTTTGATGTTGGAAGGATTTCCCACAAAGGGGGTGGGTAAATCCAGCAACGTCATTGACAAAGGAATGCCTACAAACGTTAAAATAAGTTTTTCAATTAAAATTTGCAATTTGTTAAACTTCTAATTTTAATTCCTCACTTGAAGATCCTGAGAGCACAAAATGAAGAAAATCCAGGAATTCATGATGCAGCTTTATGGGACTCACGATGTGGCTTCATAGGACTTTAGTTAGGCCCTGCACATAGTTCTCGTTGCCCCTTTATAGGAAGGATGTGGAGGTTTTGGAAAGAATGCAGAGGAGGTTTACCAGAATGATGCCTCGAACCGAGAATGTTAGCTACAAGGAGAGGTTGGACAGATTTAGATCGGGTTTTTTTCGGAAACACCGGAGGTTGAGGGTTATAAAAGTAGATTGTCAAGTTTGCAGACGACACAACGGTGATCGGGCTTATCACCAACGGGGATGAAACAAACTATAGAGAGAACCTGGCGGACTGGTGCTCGGATAACAACCTGTCCCTAAATACCACCAAGACCAAGGAGCTGATCATCAACTTCCGTAGGTCACATAACGGGGAATATGCCCCGATCTCTATCAACGGGGACAGTGTGGAGAGAGTGTCCAGCTTCAAGTTTCTGGGCACTCACATTTCGGAGGACCTAACATGGTCCAATAACACTGCTGCGCTGGTCAAGAAGGCACAACAAAGACTGTTCTACTTAAGAACACTGAAAAAGTCTGGTCTACCCCAACAGCTGCTGACGACCTTCTACCGCTGCACCATAGAGAGCATCCTAACGCATGGCATCCCTGTGTGGTACCTCAGCTGCACGGAGGCAGAAAGGAAAGCTCTACAGCGGGTAGTCCATAGAGCTCAGAGGGCCATCGGAACACAGCTACCAGACTTGGAGGGCATCTACAACACACGATGCCTCAGAAAAGCCACCAGCATCCACAAAGACTCTTCACACCCCTGCAACAGTCTGTTCGAACTCCTTCCATCGGGCAGACGATACAAGGCCTTCTACGCCCGCACCTCCAGACTCAGGAACAGCTTCATCCCCAGGGCCATAGCTGCTATGAACCGGTCCTGCTGAGCCGGATGGCCACAACGCATAGATCAACTTGCACTTTACCCTGTCTAAAACTGTTACAATTGTTTCGTTTCGTTGGGTTGCTGTTGTCTAAATTACTTAAATTATTGCATCGTATGGGAGGCGCATTCCCAATCTCGTTGTACCCCTGGGTACAATGACAATAAAGATATATTGTATTGTATTGTATTGTATTGTATAATATTATGAGAGGCATAGATAGGTGAGACAGTCAGAACATTTTTTCACAGGATGGAAATATCAAATACGAGTGGATACAGCTTTAAGGTGAGAGGGGCAAAGTATAAAGAGATGTGCAAGGCAAGTTTTTTTTTTACACAGAGGTGGGTAAGTTCCTGGATGTTGGTGGAGGCAATTACAATAATATCCTGAAGAGACTTTTAGACAAGCACATGGGAATGCAGAGAATGGAGGGATATTGCCACTAAATGCTGAAGTAACTTAGCGGGACAGGCAGCATCTCCGAAGAAGTTTGAAGAAGGATCTCGACCCGAAACGTCACCTGTTCCTTTTCTCCAGAGATGATGCCTGACCCACTGAGTAACTCCAGCATTTTGTTTCTATCTTCAACATAAACCAGCATCTGTAGTTTCTTCCTATACATGGAAGAATAGGGATAATGTGCAGCCAGGTAAAAGGATGGCACAGCAGTAGAGTTGTTGCCTTACAGTGCCAGAGACCCGGGTACGATCATGACTATGGGTGCTGTCTGTATGGAATTTGTACATTTTCCCTATTACCGTGTGGGTTTTCTCCGGGTGCTCCGGTTTCGCCCCACACTCCAAAGACATACAGGTTTGTAGATTAATTGGCTTCGACAAGTTGTAAAATTGTCCCAAGTGTGTTAGGTTAGCATACGAGGTGATCGCTGGTCAGCGTGGACTCGGTGGGCCGAAGAACCTGTGCTGCATCTCTAAAGTCTAAAGTACATTTGGTCGTGGCATTATGTTCGGCATAGACATGTGGGCTGAAGGGTCAATTCCTGTGCTCTACGGTTCTATGATCACATTGGTAAAAATAATGTCTAGTTTATTTGGTCGCTGTAAATCAATCGCTTACTTCGGAAATAGCATTTCCTTCCATACCTTACATACATGGTCATCGATTTACATCTTCACCAAAAATTGATATATCTGCAAGTTTGAGGAAGATTAGGCTATGGAGGGCGTGCAGCGTAGGTTCACTAGGTTAATTCCCGGAATGGCGGGACTGTCGTATGTTGAAAGGCTGGAGCGATTGGGATTGTATACACTGGAATTTAGAAGGATGAGGGGGGATCTTATTGAAACATATAAGATAATTAGGGGATTGGACACATTAGAGGCAGATAACATGTTCCCAATGTTGGGGGAGTCCAGAACAAGGGGCCACAGTTTGAGAATAAGGGGTAGGCCATTTAGAACGGAGATGAGGAAGAACTTTTTCAGTCAGAGGGTGGTGAAGGTGTGGAATTCTCTGCCTCAGAAGGCAGTGGAGGCCAGTTCGTTGGATGCTTTCAAGAGAGAGCTGGATAGAGCTCTTAAGGATAGCGGAGTGAGGGGGTATGGGGAGAAGGCAGGAACGGGGTACTGATTGAGAGTGATCAGCCATGATCGCATTGAATGGCGGTGCTGGCTCGAAGGGCTGAATGGCCTACTCCTGCACCTATTGTCTATTGTCTATTGTCTATAGGCACTGGGAATGAAGTTGTAATAGAGTATCATAGAATTTACCGAGGAGAAAGACAGTAGGACGGAGGAAATTGGAGAAGTCACTGGAAGTGTCTTGAGAGCAATCATGGTTACCTTCGAAGAAGTACTGAAGGTACTGTCATGTTTGAAGATAGTCATATCTCCAGGGCTTGATCAGATATATCCGAGGACATTGCGGGAAACTAGAGTGAAAATTGCGGGAGACCTGGTTGAAATTTACGAGTCGTCCTTAAATACAGGAGAGGTGCCGGAAGACTGGTGGGTGGCAAATGTTCTGCCTCTTTTCAAGAAGGGCTGCAGGGAAAATGCTGGGAACAATAGGCCGGTGAGCTTAACATCTGTAGTTGGTAAGTTACTGGAGAGTATTCTGAGGGATAGGATATACAGGCATTTGGATGGGCAAGGGCTGATTAGGGATAGTCAGCATGGTTTTGTACGTGGAAGGTTGTGTCTCACAAATCTGATTGGTTTTTTTGAAGACGTGACTAAAAAGGTTGATGAGGGCAGAGCTGTAGATGTTGTGTACATGGACTTCAGCAACGTGTTCGACAAGGTAGGCTGCTCTGGAAGATTAGATCGCATGGGATCCAAGGTGAGATAGCTGAATGGATAGCAAATTGGTTCCATGGAAGGAAGCAGAGGGTGATGGTGGAAGGTTGCCTCTCAGACTGGAGGCCTGCGACTAGTGGTGTGCCTCAGGGTTCGGTGTTTATCATCTACATCAATGATTTGGATGAGAACATACAGGGCAAGATTAGCAAGTTTGCTGATGATACAAAAGTTAGAAGTTTTGCAGATAGTGAAGATGGTTGTGAAAGATTGCAGCAGGATCTGGATCGATTAGCCAGGTGGGCGGAGGAAAGGTTGATGGAATTTAATACAGAAAAGTGTGATATGTTGCATTTTAGGACGTCAAATAAGGGCAGGACCTACACAGTAAATGGTCGGCCTATTGGTGGTGTTGTAGAGCAGAGGAATCTAGGAGTACAGGTGCATGGTTCCTTGAAGGTCCAGCTGCAGGTAGATAAGGTGGTCAAAAAAGTTTTTAGGATTTTGGCCTTTATCAATATTACGTATAGAAGTTGGGAGGTCATGTTGCAGTTGTACAAGATGTCGGTAAGACCGCATTTAAAATATTGTATTCAGTTCTGGGCACCATGTTATAGGAAAGATATTGTCAAGCTTGAAAGGGTTAGAAGGATTTGTCCTTGAAAGGACTAGAGGGTGTGAGCTATAGGGAGAGGTTGAGTAGGCTGGGTCTCTATTCCATGGAGCGCAGGAGGATGAGGGGAGATCTTTTTGAGGTATACAGTCTTTTGCTCAGAGTAGGGGGAATCGAGGACCAGAGGACATAGGTTCAAGGTGAAGGGGAAAAGATCCAAGGGGTAACTTTTTCACACAAAGGGTGGTGGGTGTATGGAACAACATGCCAGAGGAGGTAGTTGAGGCTGGGTCTATCCCATCGTTTAAGAAACAGTTAGACAGGTACATGGATAGGACAGGTTTGGAGGGATAAGGACCAAGCACAGGCAAGTGGGACGAGTGTAGCTGGGACATTGGTGGCGGTGTGGGCGAGTTGGGCCGAAGGGCCTGTTTCCACACTGTATCACTCTGTGACTCTAATTAACATAACATTGTCAAAGGGCAATTTGGATTCAAATTAAAATGCAGAAGGCTTCTATGATGCTTTGAAATCATTTGCTTATTTCAGTATGTAAGCATTGTTTCTTCAATTGCTGTACTTAAGAATATTTGTGTTCGAATAAGAATCATTATTCACAATTCAATATTGTGCAATTCTGTTTATCCTCCAAACTTCCCCTTAAGGCCTCCAAACTAGATCGCAATTTAAATTATTCCCACTCATGAATGGCTGCCTCTTATTTCCAAAATGTCTATCAGCCTCTCCTCAAAGGCCTACCTTTAAACACTTTCTGTTAACCTGCCACCCAACCTCTGACGTCCCTTTCTTTTCCAATGTTCTTGAACATGATGTCATCTCTCAATACCACCTGCTCTCCTTCAACACTCACTACATCTTGTTGATCATATTCCTACTTCTCCAGCAGTACAAAGGCTTCCTCATTCAAGTAACGAATAACTCTCGCAACACGGCAGAGCAGAGCAGCCATAAGAAGATTCAAAGGAACGCCATTAGAAAACTAAACTAGTAAGTTTCTAGCCAGGGGGCGGAGCTGTGCAGCAGCGGGGAAATCACTTTTTTGATTTAGAAGCAAGGCCGTGGAAACATTTCTGATCGGCTAATTGTGAGGTACATCAATTAATAAAAAGACGGCAAGGTGGGGTGGAGCGAACTTTTTGGAACGGAGGTTTTGGGAGTACTTCTGTCCGAGGCTGAAGGGCTGTGTTTGAGGAATAAAGGCTGAGGCTTTGGCTGGTGGGGCTTTGATTAAAAGCCTGAGTATAGTAAGGTCAAGATATGTCTTTTAATTTCACTCCAGATTTAGTGTAAGAAAATAACTGCAGATGCTGGTACAAATCGAAGGTATTTATTCACAAAATGCTGGAGTAACTCAGCAGGTCAGGCAACATCTCAGGAGAGAAGGAATGGGCGACGTTTCGGGTCGAGACCCTTCTTCAGACTGATGACAGGGGGGAGGGACAAAGGAAGGATATAGGTGGAGACAGGAAGACAGTGGGAGATCTGGGAAGGGGGAGGGGAAGAGAGGGGCAGAGGAACTATCTAAAGTTGGAGAAGTCAATGTTCATACCACTGGGCTGCAAACTGCCCAGGAAATATGACTTAGTGTGGTCAATATGGCCATTTGGGCAACGGTGCACTTCTGGTAGATGTGGGAAATATGGGGAACCTGCAGCCTCTGGTGACTACACCTGTGGCAAGTGTGCCCAGCTGCCACACCTGAATGACCACGTTAAGAAACTGGAGGTGGATGCATTCAGGATCATTTGGATATGGGAGCATTATAATTAGGAGTTACGTTGAACAGGCCCTTTGGCCCACAATGTCTGTGTCGAACAATCTTAGTAACATGATCACACCTAAGGTTCAGGATGTGGGTAGTTGGATTACCACTAGGAATGGTAAAGAGAGTGGGCAGATGGTGCAGCACCCTGGCCATTCCACTCAGAAATAGGAGCATCTCTTTGGATACAGAGAGAAAACCTTTCAGAGGGCAGCAACAGCAGTCAGGTCTGTAGCACTTTGTCCAGATCTGAGGCTCAGCAGGGAAACATAGAGTCGCCCAGAGTGATAGGGATAGGAGACTCAATAGTTGGGAGTACAGACAGAAGATTACATTGCCACAATTAAGACGCAGGATGGCATGTTGCCTCATGGATGCCAGGGTCAAGGTATCTCAGCATTTGCTCAAGAGGGAGGGTGAGCATCCGGAGGTCATTGTGCACTTTGGTACCATTGACATAAGTAGAAAAAGGGATGAGGTCCTGCTTAGTGAATAGAGGAAAGTCAGTTAAGAGGTTAAACGTTTGTACCTCAATGGTAGTACATAGAACATAGAACAGTGTAGCACAAGAACACCTTTGACCCACAATGCCTGCGCCGAACACGATGCCACTATCCTCTGTGCAAAAAAAACTTGTCCCACACATCTCCTTTAAACTTTGCTCCCTCACCTTAAAAACTATACCTTCTGGTGTATGATTTTTCTATCCTGGGAAAAAGGTTCTGACCGTCCATGCCCTCTCATAATTGTATATACCTTTATTACATCTCCCTGCAACCTCAGACATTCCAGAGGTAACAATCCAAGTCTGTCCAACCTCTCCTCTAATCCTCTCTAATATCTAATACCCGCTAATCATTCTGGTAAACCTTGTCATGCTTTCCACAGGCTCCAGATCCTCCCTGTAATGGGGCGACCAGAAATGAATGCAATACGCCCAATGAGGCCTAACCAAAATCATGATTTCCTGACTTCTTTCTTCAATACCCTGACCTATGAAGGCAAGCATACCATATGTCCTCCTTAAATCTACTAGTATTGGCACTTTCAGGGAGTTATGGACTTGGACCCCTTCTGTACGCCTGTCATGTTGGGGCTCATTGATTCCCTCAGCCTACATTGTATGACTTTCTATACTGGACCCTCGCGCTTCAGTTTCAGCTTGTCAACAGGGAGAAAGAGCACGGCTGATGATTATATTTTCTAAAATGAAGATGGGGGATGTAGATTATTAAGAAAACAGCTGAGGGGCAACTTTTATTCACAGAGAGGGTGGTGCACACAGAGAATGAGCTGCCGGAGATTGTGGTTGAGGCAGGTGCAATAACAGTAATAAAAAAACATTCAGACAGGCTAATGGATAGGAAGGTTCAGAGGGATATGGCCTACGTGCAGGCAAGTGGACCTTGCTTGCTTAAGAAACTTGGTCCACTTGAACGAATTGGGCCGAAGGGCCTATTGCTGTGCGTATAGTTCTTTAGAAATGTTACCTGTTGATCGGATAAATGATGCTTTGGTCTATCATTTTAAAATATACTTACATATTTTGATTTACATATTTGTACACCAGAAGATTCAATCCTTATTTCCCAACACCTTGGTGTCGTACCTCCAAGCCACATTCCCCAACACCAGCATTGTTTCTTATCTTTAACCGCCCTGAATACCAGCAGTATCCCTGATCCTTATCCTTCAACACCGCTCTCTCTGATCCTTATCACCCCAAGCAAGCAGTATCCCCCACAAGACTAGTAGCGTCTTTGATCCCTACCACCCCAAGAGCAGCTGTGCTCTGATCTTTATCATGCAACACCAGCAGTCTCTAATGCTTAGAGCGCAACCCCCCCCCCCCCATGCCAATGGTGCCTCCACTCCCTGCCCAAGACAGCAGCAGTCTCTGATGCTAACCCCACTCCCAAAGCCAATGGTGCCTCCATTCCCTGCCCACAACACCAGCAGTCTCTGATGCTTACCCCAACGGCAGCAGTGTTTCTGATCCTTATCATCACCCTCAGCACCAGCAGTGTCCATGATCCTTATGCCCCCCAAATCTCTGATGCTTAACCTTCAACACTACCAGGATTTCTGATCCTTATCCACAAACACCAGTAGTCTCTGATGCTTACCACTATCATCAGCAGGGTCTCAACACCTCATCACCTACACCAGCAGTGTCACTTATCCCCCCACTCTACCAGCAGTGCATCTGATCATCATCATCACCCCAACACCAGCAAGTCTCCGAACCCTTCTCCCTGTTTCCCACAAAACCTTCTGCCCATTCATTAGCCTTTCACAGCTATTTCTCTTTCTCATCCCTTTCTCCCTTTCCAGCACTTCACCCTCAGTATCTTCCACCCCAACAGATGGAACACTATCGGCAAAGGTAAATAGCTGATGAAAAGTCTCCCAATCAACATTTCCATTCACGGAACAGTCAGTCATGCAGCAGCTCCTAATTGAAGCACCGTCCTCAAAGTTTGATGGGATGCGACTAATATGGTTGTTCCACCATATTGCTGCCATTTGAGCGCACTCTTTAGAGCAAACTGGAACGCATAAAGTAAATTTAACCGTGAATTCTCCAATTTTAGGGAACCTCTGACAACCCCTCCCTCTTCCTCCTGTTTCTTTCCCACATCCTCCTTTATCCACCCTTCCCCCCCCTCCCCCACACCACTCTCTGCCTCTCCCCTCTGCCCCACCTGGACTGGCACCTACGACTCCCCTCTCCCTACATTCTTCACTCTGGCTTCACAATTTTCAATTCTTCAATCCTTTTGTCTCACACCTTCTGTATTTTCATCTCTGGCCTTTGTCAACCATCTATCTATCAGAAATCCACCTCACCTGTATTCACCCATTACTTGCCATGCTTTGTCCTGCCCCTCCTCGCTTTCACCTTTCTTTCACCCACCCTACAATCTCTGAAGAAGGATCCCGACCCGAAACGTCACCTATCCATGTTCTCCAGGGATGCTGTCTGGCCTACTGCATTACTCCAGCACTTTGTGTCTTTTTAGTAAACAAGCATCTGCAGTTCCTTGTTTCTACTCATAAAGTACATAATTTCTTCACGGGTGTGAACTAACACAGTGAAAATTAACTTAACTTACTTTCGTTATCTGTCTTTCATATAAAAGCCCTTTGGAAAAATCATTTAATTGTAAATATAAGCATCTGCTGAGATGATGAACTTTTTACATTTTCACAGCCATTTAAATATTCATACTTGCCAAACGTAAAACATTAGGAACTAAAAATAGAAATATATTAAAACAGATTAAATGTATTAGTTTTTCTAACCTCTTCTTGGACTTTCATGATTGAATAGAATGCCATTGACAGCAAAAAGGTTGTAAGCCTCCCTGAAGTTCACCACAATCCAGTAGGCGTAAAGCTTGGCTACCCCTGCAGAATAAACAACAGCCTGCAAGTCAGCATTGTGCATTGCAAAAATAGATGAAAACCAAGTAGAAATCTGAAAAATAACAACTTGCCAACAATAAATGTTCTGGCAACATCAGATGAACTGACCCAGGTCCAAATGAGAAGGGCTTGCAGGTGGTACAAGCCGCCGTCAATTATTCTTGGTTATCCCCACTACCACTTGTGGGGGGATATGTTTCTTATTCATTGTGAGAATACCTCCTGGATGGAGTCTAAAAACCACGAGTACCAAACATTTGCTGACACTGTCCCAGTTGCGGTAGTCATATATTTGCCTCGATTGTACTGTGTGCAGTTTTGGTCCCCAAATTTGAGGAAGGATATTCTTGCTATTGAGGGCGTGCAGCGTAGGTTTACTAGGTTAATTCCCGGAATGGCGGGACTGTCATATGTTGAAAGACGGGAGCGAAGAGGCTTGTATACACTGGAATTTAGAAGGATGAGAGGGGATCTTATCGAAACATATAAGATTATTAAGGGGTTGGACATGTTAGAGGCAGGAAACATGTTCCCAATGTTGGGGGAGTCCAGAACAAGGGGCCACAGTTTAAGAATAAGGGGTAGGCCATTTAGAACTGAGATGAGGAAACACTTTTTCAGTCAGAGAGTTGTGAATCTGTGGAATTCTCTGCCTCAGAAGGCAGTGGAGGCCAATTCTCCACTGTTAGATAAGTCAATTACTTGTAATAATAATAATAATAATGCATTTTATTTATATAGCGCTTTTCTTATACTCAAAGACGCTTTACAGAGATTTTGAGAACATAGGGAAATGAATAAATAGATAAATAAGTAAATAAATAAATGAACAGAGAAAGGAGACAGAAGGTGAGGTGACCTTCAGTGGTTGAAGGCAGTACTGAACAGGTGAGACTTCAGCGATGTTTTGAATGTGGTGAGTGTGGAGGAGTCTCTAACGGTTTGGGGTAGTGAGTTCCATAGGGTGGGAGCAGCGATGGAGAAAGCCCTGTCCCCCCAGGATCTGAGTTTGGTCCGGATGTGGGGGGATAGGAGATTGGCAGCGGCAGAGCGGAGGGTGCAGGTGGGAGTGTGCCTGTGGAGGAGGTCGGTCAGGTAGGATGGGGCCAGGTTATGGAGGGCTTTGTAGGTTATGAGGAGGATTTTGTACTGGATTCTCGGGGGGATGGGGAGCCAGTGGAGTTTATAAAGTATGGGGGTGATATGGTCACGGATCGAGGTGTGTGTGAGTAGACGGGCAGCGGAGTTTTGAATGTATTGAAGTTTATTGATGATTTTTGAGGGTGCGCCAAAACTTGTGTTTTGTCCTTTGGGCTCTCGCCACCCGTGCTACTCTGAATCCCATTGCCACCTCGTGATCTTCTCAATACAATACACAGACACCCAACACCCCCAACCGGTTAACCAGCAATCTCATGTTCATCAGTTTTTGGAGCATAATTAGGCCATTTGGCCCATCGTCTACTCCGCCATTCAATCATAGCTGATCTGTCTTTCCCTCTCAACCCCATTCTCCTGCTTTCTCCCCATTACCCCTGATACTCTTACTAATCAAGAAGCTGTCAATCTCCACCTTAACAATATCTATTGACTTGGCTTCCACAGCCGTCTGTGGCAATAAATTCCACAGATTCTTCACCCTGTGACTAAATAAATTCCTCCTCATATCCTTCCTAAAGCTACGTCCTTTTAATCTGAGGCTATGGCCTCCGGTCCCAGACTCTTCCTCTAGTGTAAACATCCTTTCCACGTTCACATCTCCTAAGTCTACCCCAAAAGAACCTCCAAATCTTCCAGCCCTCACCCTGGCCACCACCTTCCCACTCATCCATCACTCTACGATATCTCAATCCCCAACCACCCCTGCCCCTCTCAATCATCCATCACTGCAAGTCCTCATAACTACCTCAGGCACCTCTCCTCACTTCCAGTCACTGCACGGGTTCAATTGGGCCTGAGACTGCCAGCAATCCTGAAAATAGTGTTGAAATAGAGTACTGGGCAGTATACCTTTGATCTTGAAAATGTGCAACACCCACTGAGTTACATCTGAGTCTTTGATTTATAATTCTCACCCCTTAGGTTAACCTGAAAAAACTTTTAATTGTCAAGTTATAAGCCTATCCCTCAACTAGTCCAAACACTTGGACCAGATGCTAATATTCCATTCAAATTACTGCAGCACAAAGACATGCATTCAATCCTAAAAATACTTTAGGGTACTTGCCATATGGTGATCGAGGATAGAAAGGAGTAGTTTCCTTCTGTGGAATTTCCTGCACTTTGCCAAAGAGTTCACTGGTAGAGGCTTGGTAAAACTTCACGGAATTTGTAAGGCCGCAGGTTTTAACGGCATCCAATAATCTCAGAGTGCCGACACCGTCAACATCAGCAGTATATTCTGCCAGGTCAAAGGAGATCTGCGTGAAATGCAAAAATAAATGGTCATTGACAATCACTGTAAAGATGTTCTGTCAAACATGTTTCAGATACAAGGGAAGTGGGAATTTATGGCAAAGTATGCCCAGTGAGCCCAACAACATAATGCAAAATCTACTGCCCAGTTAAATCAAACTTGCATTACTAAACATTAAATTCCAATGCAGGGGGCACATTAAAAATGTGTGAAATTTTAATTGAAAACATAACACTGGAAAGACGCAGCAATTTACAACTTTGATGAAAAGTCATTGGCCAAAAACATTAGCTCTGTTTCTCTGTCCATGGAGGCTGTGCCACCTGCTGAGCATTTCCAATAATTTCTGTTTTTATTTCAGATGTCTGGCAACTGCAGTATTTTTCTTTTGGCATTGTGAAAAGTTTTTTTTTAAACAAAATAACAACCTCCATAAAACCAGCATCACATTGTAATCGGCCATAATGGAGGAGTTCTGATTTGTGAAAAGAGGAGACGTTGGTTAATAAACAGCTTAGAGAAAATAAACACATTTCCCTCAAGATCCATTTTGGTTTGTTCCCGGGTGCCGGGTAGTAACTGATCGCACTCAACTACGAGCAATGGAGGAAAGAACACCTCATTCAAAATGTGAGCACCTTACACAATTATCATACCAACAGAGTACTCCCAAATTAGTTTAATTGCATAAGATTGAACAAATTCCTTGCATTTTCCCTTGAAATTATTGATTTATTTTTATCAAGATCAGGGGGTTTCCTTCCCATCCTTCTTCACATTCATATATTTGTAAAGCAGCATCACTTTATGTATTCCAATAAATAATTATCAAAATAAAAATAATACATGGCATTAATCAAAAGAGGATTAAAAATGCAGTAAAATAGTCAAACTATTGTTATGAAATTCAAAAACATAGACCATTTTACAGAACATGAATCTCTGCTGAAGTATAGACCTATCACATTCAATATCTTAATTGTTTTAACAAGCAGACAATATAGAAATGCGGTAGACTTGGTTAGTTTATTTTAGCATCTTCTGAATTTAGATTTCCCATTTTAAGTGCATTAATATGTCAACCTTATCCCTTAGCATTCATTTTTGTCGAGGGCTAAAATTACTGCCAGAGTCTCCGTCCTCCATTAAGCCTGTAGTGACAGACATTTACAATCCAGTATCTGTTTGGCTAACCATTTGTCCTCATGTTAGATTAAAAAAAATTGACTTGAAACAAGTTCTTCAATCTTAATTCTTTTTTAGGAAGTGAACACAGCATCAATGAGTTTTACTGCCACATATAGACATTAACAGTGAGCAAAGTGGCTTGCAAAGGTTTTTCCACCTATATGCTCTGTCTACCAAACTTTTATGATGCTTCATTAGTGGAATATAGAGATCATCAGATAAGGGCATGAAATGGAGGACTGTGAGAGATAACACTGCGCATGGGAATCAGATTGTCCATAAAACCATGTCAGAAATATACCCTCCCCATCATTTCCCCTTATCTCTCAACCATTCATTATTAATTTGATGGAGTGGGGGAGCTGTCAGACTCTACAGCACAAGTTGTTTACCTTTCATTATAATCTTCAACCTACTGTTCACGATTTCTGCAGTTTTGAAATGGGACAAAAGTTACCCGTCTGTTTCTTACGGTTTTGCACTAAAGATCACAAGGTGCTTGGATATATTGTGACCAAAGGAGTGGGTTGCAAAAGAACAAATGAACCTTCTAACTGGAAATGTTATGATTTTTATGATCAGTGACACTATTGTAACTTAAAAGTTTGGCTAGGGGGTAAAATTCAAGCTGTGTCCAAAGCTTTCAACTAAAATCAAAAGAGCACAGTCACTTGAGAGCTACAGTGCTGAGATGTAAATTGATATCCAATTCATTTTTCTTTATATGCATCATGGGAGTTGAAGACTCAGTGTAAAATGTGGGAGGTGAGAAACTCTGACTTTCTAACAATTTTTTCCAACTTAATCGCATAGAAAAAAACTAAAACACAAAAGCTGATTGTACATCCATTTAACTATTTCAGTGCTTAATGGAAAATAAATCTTCTTCAGAATATGTTGGAATTTTGTCATCCTGATGAATTACAACAAATATTCTTTATTAATTACACTGAATTACGTTTTTTTTAAGATAAATACCATCCAAATTTATGAAAACTGGCATCAGGACACATTACAAATAAGAAGCGGTCTTTGCAGAACAATTTCAAACAAATCTATCATGCCAAGATTCATCTCGTTGAAACCAGAAAACTTTAGTCCAGAGCAAAGGGTAATATTAAAGTGGAGGCCAGTTCGTTGGATGCTTTCAAGAGAGAGCTGGATAGAGCTCTTAAGGATAGAGGAGTGAGGGGGTATGGGGAGAAGGCAGGAACGGGGTACTGATTGAGAGTGATCAGCCATGATCGCATTGAATGACGGTGCTGGCTCGAAGGGCTGAATGGCCTACTCCTGCACCTATTGTCTATTGTCTATTGTCTAAATTTAACCTAGCTAGCAAGGTACCAATAGGGCCTGGATGGTCACCTATTTTATACATTGAAATATCTTACTTCCAAATAAAGTAAACAGAAAAAAAAACATATGTGAAGTTCAAATTCCTCATTTCTCAAAGGGTGGACATGCAATTTCCCTGAAATTAACCATTTCCAGATTGAGAACTGGAATTATCTTATGGGGCAGTTCCATTGCTGATGAGCATTTCACTTTCTCTGTTTCTGTTCAGTTTCAGTTTTTGTTTATTGTCACGTGTACCGAGGCACAGTGAAAAGCTTTTGTTGCGTGTTAACCAGTCAGCGGACTGGTTCCCACATGATTACAATCGAGCCATTCACAGATACATGATAAAGGAATAATGTCTAATGCAAGGTAAAGCCAGCAAAGTCCGATCAAGGATGGTCCGAGGGTCACCAATGAGGTAGATAGTAGCTCAAGATTGCTCTCTAGTTGCAGTAGCACACAAACTAATCAAAAAATAGTTTCGGATATCAGTTTACTTTTTCAACGGTATATCATGTCACCCTTCCCTCAAACATCAGTATTCGGTTAGTTATAAATCAAAATTGTCAATAGAAGTTGAGCATCGCCTCTTCATGCAATTTCTGGCAATAAATTTATAATCCTGGAGTTTTAACAGTTATAGGGTTCACTGGCGATTCAAGGTGGTTTAGTTATCCTATGCTTTTTTAAGACATACAGTAAAACCTCGTTTTAACAGACCGCTTCATAATGGATTTTGGTTATATCGGACACACCTGCCGACGTCATCCCACCTCCCCAGCCCCCGACACCACCACCAGTTCGCAAGGTGCACTAGCGAGCCCTTCATCACCACTGCACGGTTGGCGGCTGCTGTTGCGGCTTACAGTGTAGCCCATGGGGACAGTGTTTTCTTCAGGCCTCTGCCACCAACAGGACATACTTGGTCACCGTGGAACTCTCGACCCTCTCACTGTCTACTGCTTCTTTCTGTTGGCCATTGCTTTGTCCTATTGGCCTCTCCCACCTTCCACTGGCACTCCCTTTTTTTCCCATCTGTTTATCCACTCTGCCACTCCCTCCTCCACCGCAGCTCCCTCCTCCTTCACCTGTCTCTCTGTCCACTCGGCCACTCCCCCCCCCCCCCCCCCTGCCTCCTCCTCCTACTCTCCCAGAGTCACCAATATACTCCACCTTGGAAGATGTCGGCGACTGCAGGGGAGGAGGAGGAGGGGGTGATAGGGAAGAAAACAAAGTGACGGGTGTGGGGGGTGGAAGCCCAACGGTAACTGAGCACGTCCTATTGGTAGCAGTAGCCTGAAGAAAGCACATTCTGCCGGGGACTACAACGTGAGCCACAACAACAACTGCGTCAACTGGTGAAGAAGGGCTCGCTGATGCAGGCCAGTGGTATTGGCGTCTAGTTTTAGGGTGAAACGACACAAAGTGCTGGAATAGCTCAGCAGACTGAATCAGTCTGATCCTCTGAGTTGCTCCAACACTTTCTGTCCTTTGGTGTATTAACCATCATATTCAGTTCTTTGTTTCAACTACACACAATGATAATATCTAACTTGGATACAGCAGACAATGGGCAATAACGGACACCATTCCCCTACCATGGTCCACTATAATGAAGGTTTATTGTAATTATTAACATTTATTTTGGTAGGTTAAGCATTGCATTAATACAGTAGACAATGAAATTTCACATAACAATGCTAATCTATGTTGCATCGGGGGAAATTCTACCGCCAACTTGCTCATGCCAGAAATTGAGAAATAAAACCAGTTTGAATGTAACAATACAAAGCTTTGACAAAAAATGACTAAAACTTACATCCTAATCTATTGTTGGTGGTCACAAACTCTTTACTTATTGGAATGATAACCCATAACATTTCTCGCAGTACAATAGCTAATGTCTTTCACAATTACTTACAAAGAGTTACTGTAAATGTGATGTTTTCCCCTTACTTTGATGTAAATACTTATACTTTTAATTTAGATTGGCTATACAAGGTTTTCAGCTGCATTCTCCATCCATTCATTGTTTGATCAGGAAAGTGTGTCAGGTGCACAGCACAAGATCAAACAATAGACAATAGACAATAGACAATAGGTGCAGGAGTAGGCCATTCAGCCCTTCGAGCCAGCACTGCCATTCAATGCGATCATGGCTGATCACTCTCAATCAGTACCCCGTTCCTGCCTTCTCCCCATACCCCCTCACTCCGCTATCCTTAAGAGCTCTATCCAGCTCTCTCTTGAAAGCATCCAACGAACTGGCCTCCACTGCCTTCTGAGGCAGAGAATTCCACACCTTCACCACCCTCTGACTGAAAAAGTTCTTCCTCATCTCCGTTCTAAATGGCCTACCCCTTATTCTTAAACTGTGGCCCCTTGTTCTGGACTCCCCCAACATTGGGAACATGTTATCTGCCTCTAATGTGTCCAATCCCCTAATTATCTTATATGTTTCAATAAGATCCCCCCTCATCCTTCTAAATTCCAGTGTATACAAGCCCAATCGCTCCAGCCTTTCAACATACGACAGTCCCGCCATTCCGGGAATTAACCTAGTGAACCTACGCTGCACGCCCTCCATAGCAAGAATATCCTTCCTCAAATTTGGAGACCAAAACTGCACACAGTACTTCAGGTGCGGTCTCACCAGGGCCCGGTACAACTGTAGAAGGACCTCTTTGCTCCTATACTCAACTCCTCTTGTTACGAAGGCCAACATTCCATTGGCTTTCTTCACTGCCTGCTGTACCTGCATGCTTCCTTTCATTGACTGATGCACTAGGACACCCAGATCTCGTTGTACTCCCCCTCCTCCTAACTTGACACCATTCAGATAATAATCTGCCTTTCTATTCTTACTTCCAAAGTGAATAACCTCACACTTATCTACATTAAACTGCATCTGCCATGTATCCGCCCACTCACACAACCTGTCCAAGTCACCCTGCAGCCTTATTGCATCTTCCTCACAATTCACACTACCCCCCAACTTAGTATCATCTGCAAATTTGCTAATGGTACTTTTAATCCCTTCGTCTAAGTCATTAAACGGGCTCTTGTGCTAATTAATTTTGTGCACGCATCTTTAAAGGAGAGATTAATGACTCTATATACTATTGGAAGACAATAGTGACTCATGCATGTCTTTGTCGTCCAGAATACAGGTCAAGGGTAAGGATTACCCTCCAAGGCAAGGATTGTAGGCTATTCATAGTCAGTGACTCACTAAACGGAGATCCAGTTTTTAACTTCCACCGCAGCAGTACAGTTGCGGCCTTACAGCACCAGAGACCCGGGTGAGATCATGACTATTGGTGCTGTCTGTACAGATTTGTACGTTCTCCCTACGACTGCATGGGTTTTCCCTTGGGGCAAACGTATAAGATTATTAAGGGGTTGGACACGTTAGAGGCAGGAAACATGTTCCCAATGTTGGGGGAATCCAGAACAAGGGGCCACAGTTTAAGAATAAGGGGTAGGCCATTTAGAACGGAGATGAGGAAAAACCTTTTCAGTCAGAGAGTTGTGAATCTGTGGAATTCTCTGCCTCAGAAGGCAGTGGAGGCCAATTCTCTGAATGCATTCAAGAGAGAGCTAGATAGAGCTCTTAAGGATAGCGGAGTCAGGGGGTATGGGGAGAAGGCAGGTACGGGCTACTGATTGAGAATGATCAGCCATGATCGCATTGAATGGCGGTGCTGGCTCGAAGGGCCAAATGGCCTACTCCTGCACCTATTGTCTATTGTCTATTGTCTATTACTCCAGTTTCCTACCACACTCCAAGACATGCAGGTTTGTAGGTTGTGGGTTAATTTGGTAAGTTAAAATCGTAAATTGTCCTTTGTGTGTAGTGTGTATGGGGATCGCTGGTCAGTGCGGACTTTGTGGGTCAAAAGGCATTTCCGAGCTGTATCTCTAAACTAAACTAAATATTAAAAGCTAAACCGAGATCAGGGAGTGCAACATTGAATAAAATTGTGACGTCGACTTCACCCCCTTCTAGCACTTGCACTGCCCAACCAGACCGCTGGTTCTACATCATCTAAAATTAGAAGGGGGCACAAAGTTATACCTGTTATGTGCTGAGAACATTAATGGAAAGAGATGGATGCTTATACCAACTGTTGCTGGTAAATCTGAAGATGATATGGGATGAGGCTAAAGTTGGATATCAGGAGGAGGATTTTAGTGATAGCCTTAAAGGCTTTCTAATTTTGGACTGTTGTCACCACAAGAGCAAATAATGTTGTCAATGAATGATTGGCCCTCTCAACCACTAGAGAGAGTGAAACATATTTATAGGTGTGCTGAAATGAAAAGCTGCTTTGTGTTCTGGCTGTGAAATATGAATATGAAGTTTACAATATTCTCGAGTATTAGGGCAGTGCACATGCGTATGCGGGGCATGATTGCTAAAGATTTCTGTTTGGCGAGAGAGTGCATGGGCAAGTGGGACTTTTGGTAGAAAATGGCATCTGAAGAAGCATTAACTCAACATAACCATATATGTAAGATCTTTGAATTTATCCACCAGGTCTTAGGAGTTGTTTTGTGGTTCCAGGAAATCACCTTATAGGTTGCCTCCTTCTATTTACAATCTCCTTACTATCGCAACATTTAAGAAACATTTAGACAGGTTCATGGATAAGACAGGTTTAGAGGGATATGGGAAAATCCTGGCAGGTGGGACTCATATAGATGGGACATGTTGGCCGGTTTGGGTAAGTTGGGCCGAAGGGCTCGATTCCATGCTGTAAGACTCTATGACTATTTGACTTGCAGAGTTGACTGGGTGGGCTGGTGGCTCCTGCAGATGATGATTCTCTTTCTTCTTTTTCCCTCTCCTTCATCAATATCTCTCCCATAGCAATGGAAAATTAAAAAAAGCCTATTGTTTCCTATTGCATGCCAACTGTTTGGCCAAATCCCATGTTTTGAAGTCTTTATGTACCAGACCATGATGCGCTACAGGCTAGTTTTAAGTAGTGAAAACTAGCTTTCTGGCTAATCATGTTAACTTTCTGAACCCTGACCATATTAACAAAGGGCAGCATAATGTTTACATGTTGCCTGCACAATATTTGAACAGGCACATGTTAATCCTACATCACAAACCCTGCACCTATTCTCTAAAGTGGTTAGGTTTATCCCACCAAGTCTAGAACTTCTGATGGTGCCTGACAATATTGCTGTAAACATACCTTTAATGATTAAAGGCATATCAAATTGCTATCTTATTCAAAATTAATTCACCAAAGTAGGATTTCTCACAGAAAGATCCATTAAGTTGATAATTTCTCACTTATACCAATTCGATACACTGCAATGGCATTGAAATATATATGTTAATACAATTATGATCAAAATCTGGAATCAGAACACTTAGTCAATCAATCACTTAACCTAAAATACTTATTTTTGTACATGGTTGGAGATGAAAAACGATGTAGGGATAATGTAGATTTGTCAAGGTTATGGTTTTGAATTACAATGTAGTTCTCCACAGCCTTGGCAAATAATTCAAACTGCATCTTCAACTCTTTCAACAGCACTAAAGTTGAAAGATTTATGTCATGCAAGAGACATTACAGTCCATGCTCAATGTCTCACCTTACACTGCAATCCATACAAGTTTATGATGGAGCGGCTGTCAACATGTAAAGTGTATATGAAGCATCCACTCCAACCTTGCAAAACAGAATGCCTTCTCAGGTTCTGAGCATCACTGTTCAGTCAGTTTTCACTGCACCTGCCACACTACCACCATCATCCTAGAGGCACATGAGAATGTCAGTTCTCTTCCTCTGTTCTACCCAGGTCATCTCACACACACTTCCGTCCAAACACGCCCATCACACTCCTCCTGCTGGAACCCCACTTCTCACTGTTCCACCTGTTCAACATCCCTCCCTTTTTTGGTTCCACCTTGCTTTCTTATCAGATTTTATAATTTTCAGCCTTTTGGTATCTGGAAATCTGAAATAAAAGAGAAAACTGGAAATAATGAACAGAAAATAATGAACAGAGCATCCATGGAGAGAGAAAACTGAGGTAACATTGCTCTCACATAGAATAAAATACATTAGTCCCGCACAGGAACAGGCCCTTCAGCCTATAATGTCTGTGCTGAACATGATGTTAAGTTAAACTAATCTCCTCTGCCTGCACGTGATCAGATACCTTCATTCTCTCCATACTTTTTTCCATTCTTTCTGTTGCAAAGGAAAGACCACAGCAGTTTTGATAGTCCTGTCAGGCCCCGGCACTATGACCTGGTAATAATGACCAGGTCAGGCCTGGCATTATTAATACTGTTCACCAGCCTCTCTCAGAGGACATTAGCACCATTTTTCAACTGGATCCTCTTGGTCCCTGCCTCTCAGATGTTCACTTTGTCCTCTTCAATGTTCTCCCTCTTTGCTACAACTTACCACTTGCTTAATTTCTCCCTTTTTTAAGTTCTGATAGAAAGATGTTCAACTAACCGAGGCTAGATCTTTGCTTTTATATACATCTCTATGTAAAGCTTTCATTTGAAATTTCCCCAACACACGTCATTTACTCCAAATTTCCTTTTTTTTTGGCCATGCTTTATATACCAATAGTGATAGCTTATGAAAAAAAAATCATATTATTATATATTTTTTTAATCTCCTTGATACAGCCTGTTAGCAATAGGCCTCTTCCATTAGACAAAAAATGTTTCAACTATCAGAAAGACACCTAACTAAAATCATAAACAGCTGAATTAAACATCGGCAAGGGACATGGACTAAACTGCAAAATACAATCCCATTACATTGGGAAGCAGCTCTGGCATCCCAATTTTATGAAATTGTAATAAAGTCCGGCAGCAAACTCACTTCCAGGAAGTAAGTTATAATAATGTGTACAAATAGCCGGTAGTCTCTGATTTAATCTGGTTTGCTAGTTTCACTGTGGCTGACCAGTTTTCCCAGGCCTCAAGAAACACAGCAGCTGAAACAAGGTGATGACAGCTTCAGGGACATGGTAAATGTCTTTACAGCCAAGAGATTTACAGCTTTGCACATAACAGGAGGAGCAAGAGTATTACCTCCTGATCCCCAGCCTCCTGACTGTCTTGCCCCATTGGGATTATGGGTTGAACTCACCTGCTCCTGAGGCCTGCTCCAGGGTGCTTCCCTCTTGATTGGAAATCAAGTCTGTCACGACACAGACTGTGAATGTAAAACTCCGCAGCATGCAGCAAAAGTCGGCCAGAACTTCAACCCTCCCTGTGTAACCTAGTCTGATAAATACCCAGGCCAAAAGGTCAGCATGCTACGACTGTAGAAATCAGCCAGCAATAGATTCAGTACCGCCTTCACTGGTGAGAAACTATGTGATGCTTTAAATTTTCAAGTATGTGAGAGTGAAGTGTTCTTAAGTGGTGATGAATTGAGCAGTAAGTGTTCTTTTCAAACCGTGTCAGCAAGACCACAGAGAATCTGCCCAGCAGGGTGTCCTCTGTTCAATATTCCTTTACAGTTTTAGCTTGATGGAATTCTTTTACATGGAAAAGATCTGCCATCTGTCCAAGTCCTGGCACTCATTCACAGTGCCCACTGTGCCATCTCACACACCCTACTGCTAATTCAAAATGTTTCAAAATTCACACACCCCACTGCTAATTCAAAATGTTTCAACATTTTAGAAACACTTGGAAATACCTGGAAAATAAAATTTTAGTTGCCTCCATCGATTCTGCTGATTTTACTGATTTCAGAACACTTTATAAATAAATGAACTATTCCATCACACAGAGACCAGAAACAACAGATTGCATCTCACTAACGTATGGAAATAGGCATCTGAAACTACCACTCTGCAAGAGTAAATCTGCAAAACTGCAAGAAATATTGCATTAAAGCAATTTTTTTTGCAGGAAAGAGACTTTAATTTTTTTTTTTAATCCCTTCCATAAAAAGATATCTTGTAATAATCAAACACATTTTTAAATGAGTTCATGCTCTGTAGGAAATGTTTCGTTTCAGGACAAATACTAACCTTAACTTTCTTCACAATTGTCAGGATAGCAACAACTCAAGTATAGCATGGTGCCAGTTTTTAACCAAAGAATCTCTTGTGGCACTGACTTGCACTGACCATGAACTAAGGGACATGGAATGTATCAATTATCAGAGAATGTATTAGCAAAGCATCTAAAATAATCAATTTCCCCCCACCAACCACCCCCCCCCCCCCCCCCTCCCCACATCCCACCCATTATTAAGGAAGTCTCATTGGGAAGGAAGTTGGACTAAGCAGCTTTCCATGTTAGCACTGCAATTTCCTTGTCAACAATTGCAGAAGTCGTAACATAGGAAATCTTAACAACAGGAAAAGGCTGGCGAGACCAACAACTTCATCCCCTTGCAACTTATCCCAGCGCCAGTTTCTCAAAATAATTCTCAACCATTTCTTTTACCAAAAATATATTTTGTCACCTAAATCCATTTGATTGACTAATTTATTCAATGACCACAACTTTTCACAGGAAATAATACAATAGAAATTGTCAGTTACGATATAAATGAGAAGACCCCTATGCTCCTTAACCCTATCATGGTTTTTCTATAAATATCCTTAATAGTTTGATAATAATGCATTGTGCTAAGCAGCAGCACTAGAATCAAATACATAATCTACAAAAATGTTTGTATTATACATTTAACATATTTTAAATCTCCGAGTCAATCAGCACAAAAACAGGCCCTTCGGCCCAACTTGCCAATGCTGGTAATATGTCCCATCTACCCTAGTCCCACATGCCCGTGTTTGGCCTTATCCTCTAAACATTTCCCATCCACGTATGTCCAAATGTCTTTTAAATGTACTTACAGTACCTACTTCAACTACCTTCTCTGGCAGCTCATTCCACACACCCACCACCATCCGTGTGGAAAAGTTGCTCCTCAGTTTCCTATTAAATCTGTCCCCACTCACCTTAAACCTACGTCCTTTGGTTTTTGATATCCCTACTCCGGGTAAAAGACTCTGCATTCACCCTATCTATTCTGAAAGCATTACCAACAGTAAAAGTGATTCAAATCTAAACAACCCCTTTTTCAGGCATGTACACTGTACTAGCTGAATCCTGCAGGGCGATGGAAATAGCCCTGGAAGATGGAATTAAATTGGGCAACTCATTTTCAACCACCACAGCAGGAGCTGACTGGCCTCCTTTTTCTCTGATTTAATGATAATTTCAATAATATCATTGTTAACAGATGTCAGATTTTAAATAAAACGCATGGATCTATTTGAAATTACACATTCTGCTACACTGCTGCCTATCCTACATTTTAATACAGGAAAAAATATTGTGACAATAATCAACAGATTTTTAAAGTGTATATTGCAGCTCAATTAGCTATTTGTACTATATAGGCATCAACCTCATTTTGTCCTTCCTTCAATTGTATCGAAGTATTGTATTGTCTGGCGTGGGGGAACCGCTGTGGGGGTGGGGGGTGAGAGAACAAAAGGGGGAGCTGGTGTGCTTTGTAACTTTGTCAACGCTGTATGTGGCTGCTATTTGTATAAATTGTGTATGCAAGCAAAGAATCTCACTGTGCCTAGTCACATGTGACAATAAAGTATTCCTATTCCTTCCTATTGCTTAATGACAAATGGAATCTTGTTTGTACCGTATGTTTGTTCCTGTTATTTCTGCGTCCTTTCCTGTAAGCCCTTCTTAAAATGGTACACGACCCGCACAATTTTAGGCCCACCTTACTCATCATTGTACTGGGGACATATTCATCCAAGTTTCATTCAAATTGCTCATATTTTTCAAGTTAGAGAGATTTTAAAGTTTTAAAATTACCTTATTTAAACCAATTGCTTGCTGTGTTCAGCGTGTGACATCACTCTGGCGGGTCCCACTCCTGGCGGACATGGTGCCCCCCCCCCTCCCTCCCATTGGTCGTCACTGGGACCCGCCCAAGTGACGACCAATGAGGGAAGGGGGGTACCCACCATGACCGCCGGGGGCGGGACCCGCCAGAGTAAGGGGAATACCTGAAGAGCTGCAGCTGAATAATACATACGCTCCCCCACCCCACGCCCGTGTGAAGGCTAATGAGGGAGGGGGGGGGGGGGGAACCATGAGCAGCGGGATCAGCCAGAGTGACGGGAATACCCGAAGAGCTGCCGCTGTAGCCGTCCCGGCGCGCATTTGACGTCACGATGGGAACCCACACGCTCCGCGCCTGCGCAGTTGTGTCCCGTTCATCTAATACTTAGGTCTACTTACGCCTCGCCCCATTGGTCTGGGTACCACGTGGGGGGACGTCAAATTAAAGTACTTACATTTCGCCCGATTGGTCTGGATACCCCTTGGGGGGGGGGGGAGATCTATTTAAAGAAGAAACGGTTTATTTCCAGCTGCAACTGCTGCTGAGCCTTCGCGCCTGCCGCTGCTACTGAGCCTGTCGCTTGAGCCTGCCGCTGCTGCTGTGCCGCTACAGATACGTTTTATTTTGTTTTTTTTAAAACAACGCCACTTTCATTTACATTTATTTCACTTTTTAAAAAAGTAAATGTAAACAAATAAAAAAACGCAGGGGAGTGGGGGTGGGGGGGAGGGGAGGGGGACTGGGGAAGTGAGAGTGCTAGACCAATGCAGGAGATGTTTGGGGGTGTTTTAAGGGGGGTTGTGGTTGGGGTGCAGTGGTTGAGGGGAGGGGGCGAAAGGGGAAGAGGGAGATTGAGGGGGACGGTGTGGGTGAGTGGGGGGGGGGGATAAGGGGGGACGGAGTGGGTGAGGGTGCTAGGCCAATGCAGGAGAGGGTTTGCGGTCCACAGCTCGCTCTGGCTGCAGCGCTGGTGGCATGGAGCCAAAGTGAGTGGCTCCCTCTCCCCTTCCCTGTCCCCCTTCGCCCGCCCACTGCCCTGGGGGACGCTCCCCGCCCGGCTTCGTCAGTTGGAGAGGGTTGCGGGGCCCACAGGATCGTCAGTTGGGGGAGGTTCGCCCCAGGAGAGGCCCGCAGGAGAGATTTGGACCCAACAGGTCCACCTCAGTCTAGTTAAAAAGTAAATCTCAACTAAATTTGTGACAAAAGGGAAAATATTAGAAATATTCCACAGATCACGCAGCATCCGTGGAGGAAGAAACAGATAATAATTCAAAGGTCTTTTATTGTCACATGTACCAATTAAGGTACAGAGATATGCGAATTACCATAGAGCCACACGAGAAAAAAAGCAACAAGACACACAACTACATAAAGGTTAATATAAACATCCACCGCAGCAGATTCCCCACATTCCTCACTGTGATTGAAGGCAAAAAAGTCCAAACTTCTGCCTCTTTATTCTCCCTCCATCGGGACGATCGAAGCTCCCACATCGGGCGGTCGAAGCTCCTGCGGCTTGGAGTTCCCGAAGTCGGTCTTTGACCAGACACCGTGAGCTCCGAGTCCATAAGCATCCATGGTTGGAGCTCCGAGGTCGATCCCTGGCAAAGGGATCGCGGGCTCCGCAATGTTAAAGTCCCGTAGGCTCCCCGCGGTGGAGCGCTCAAAAGTCAGTCTCCAGCAAAGGCCGGCAACTCCTCGATGTTGGACCTCAGTGCGGACGGAGATTCAATAAGGAAAAAATCCACATTCCGTCGAGGTAAGAGATTAGAAAAAGTTTACCCCAACCCCCCCCCCTCCCCACCCGCCACATAAAACAAGCTAAAGAACACTAAAAACATCCATTTAACACACACTATTAAAACACAGACAGACCTTCCATCAAAACAAGTAAACTTATTATTTCTCAGAAATGTAACATTAAATTATGCCATATTAAACAGTACAATCCAAATATAACCTACTGAGGAAATGTAAAAATGAATACCTTGAGCTAGATTTTTCAGCTTGCTACATGAGTGTGAAAACTAGATTTAAAGGCAGAAAAAAGTTCCAAATGAACCTCTGAAACCGGAAGCTCACATCTCGTAATGCGCACATATTTAACCATTTTGCGACTTAATACTGAGGGTAGAGAAAACAATGCAACTCCCAACAAACAATATTTATATTTCTGATCGCAAATGATTCAGTTATCCCATTCGACTAATGTTGTTCAATGTAGAAAATCTTTTCTCTCTCTTAGCACTGGTGCAAATGCATTCATACAAGTACAATGGAAATTTGATCTAAAACAACTGGGACAAATTTTCTATCAGTGCCTAAAACCTCCAACAATTTCCCATCATTAGTCTCAGGAACATACACTTCCTATTCTGCGTCACTCAGACCAGGAATGAGAGTGGCAACCTCATTGATATGAATTGGGATTTCTTGCTATGTAGATAAGAGGAGAAAGATAAATGTTGTTTTTTACTTATTTTGTTTTATCAGAAGGCAGTGGAGGCCAATTCTCTGAATGCATTCAAAAGAAAGCTAGATAGAGCTCTTAAGGATAGCGGAGTCAGGGGGTTTGGGGAGAAGGCAGGAACGGGGTACTGATTGAGAATGATCAGCCATGATCACATTGAATGGCGGTGCTGGCTCGAAGGGCCGAATGGCCTACTCCTGCACCTATTGTCTATTGTCTATTGTTTTCAATTATTTCTTCGTGTATTATTGCAGTTTATTTTTATTTTTTGAAATGTCTTCACGAATGTAATATTTTAATTATTTATAACAATTAATACATTTTAGAAATGCAGTTGACTGTCTCCGAGTTCTGACAGTTTCTACCGAAATTAGAGAGCAGTCCTGAACTACTATCTACCTCATTGGTGACCCTCGGACTATCTTTAATCGGACTTCACTGGCTTTACCTTGCACTACACGTTATTCCCTTATCATGTATCTATGCACTGTAAATGGCTCGATTGTAATTGTGTATTGTCTTTCCGCTGACTCGTTATCATGCAACAAAAGCTTCTCACTGTACCTCAGTAAATGTGACAATAAACTAAACTGGAGTGAGACCATGCCTACTATCAAAAGGTACCACAGAGTTATGGGAACAGGGCTTCAGTACCAAGGCTGCACTGGACCTCTCCTGAGAACCAGTAAAAGGATCGACCTCTCTGTGGTCCTCCAAGCCTTCTCCTCCTCATCCAGGTATTGAAGGAGCGTTGAGGACTGGAGGGGTGGAGGGTACAGTTTACCACTGGTGACAAGTCAGATGGAGCTGGAATCAGCTCACTCCATTAGGCTAAGTTGAACAAGACATGGTAGAAACTAACAAAATATACAGTTTTGTCCTGCCTGGTGCAAATGTTGGTGGTTTAATTATTTATTTCAATAGTTTTGCATTGAAGTTTGGACTTCAACAACAGCACCATCTGGAGGCTTCAAGGGGAGATCATGGTACAAACTAAACATTGTACATGGCTTAGAGTTACAATTTAACTCCTAATGGCTGCTGGCAACACTTCTGCCTTCTTGACAGAATGTGCTGTTAATTTGCATTAGCCATTTAATTTTAGCAAATGAAATTTAGATTGTTCTATTTATCTGCAATCACTAAAGCAAGACCAATAATGAACGAAAAAAAATTCTTCCTGAACAGGAATCCTGGCAATTTTCATTTTAACTAAATACATGTACGTCAACCCAAATACAGTCTGTGATAAAAATAGCTTGCATCTGTGATGTAACAGTGCAAATATAAGATTTAATTTTTAAAGCAATTCATAATAAAAACAGAAGTTTAGCAAGTGAACAAAACGTTTCAAATCTGTTAAATATGAACAATGTACAAGTCTGAAGACGGGTCCCAACCTGAAATGTCACCTAAGCACATTTTGCAAAGATGCTGCCTGACACGCTGAGTTACTGCAGCACTTTGTGTCATTTTCACAATATAGAAGATATGTTTTCACCCTGGAAATATATGAAGTGCTAAATGTAACAATACTAAATGTTTTTAGTGATGAATCTGTTTTCATTAACAGCATGTCCCTTTGGTACTTCGTAGCAATGTAGAATCCTTATGGTGATATCTGAAAATGAGAAAGAAGGTGACCATTTGAGATTTCGCAAGCCTTTTTCTTGCTTACTTGCACCCCCAGCTAAGTACAGCTCACTGCTTCCTCCCTAATCCAGCTGTCCTTGGTGCATTTGGCTTCAATCAGGTGCAGGACAGGAACTCTGTATCCTGCTGTCTTGCTTTAATTAAGAGGAGTCAAATTTTACAAATTGGCAGATTCTATTGCTTAACCTTCACCATTTGATGAATCGTTTGGTTTAAACAAGTTGGGCTACAATGCGAGAAAAAAAAATCTTTGTACTGCATAGTGGCTTAATAACACCTACTTTGACTGAAAATTAAATAAATATGCATAAAATTCAGGAAGGTACCCTTTGGCCCTTGATGCCTGGATTAGGGGGGTATTAGCCACAGGAAGAGGTTGGACAGACTTGGATTGTTTTCTCTGGATCACTAAAGATTGAGGGGAGATCTGAAAGTAGATATGTGGGGCAAGTTTTTATATGTTCACAGAGGGTGGGAGGGCCTGGAAGCGCTGCTAGGGTTAATGTAGAAGGCAGATGCGATAGTGGCATTTAAGACACTTTTGGATAGGTACATGGAAATGTAGGAATTGGATTATTTCAGGCAGAGAAGAGTTGGTCTTGGCATCATGTGTGTGTGAAGGAACTGCAGATGCTGGTTTAAATGCTCGTTTCCCTTCCCCTTGATTCTCAGTCTTAAGAAGGATCTCGACCCGAAATGTCACCTATCCTTTTTTCCAGAGATGCTTGGTGTCTGACCCGCTGAGTTACTACAGCTTATTGTGCCTGTCTTTGGTCTTGGCATCATGTTCGACACAGACAGTGTCAAGTCAAGTCAAGTCAAGTCAATTTTATTTGTATAGCACATTTAAAAACAACCCACGTTGACCAAAGTGCTGTACATCTGATTAGGTTCCAATGGAAAAAAAATGAAACATACAGTAGCACGCAAACAGTTCACAGCGCCTCCTCAATGAGCCTCAAACGCTAGGGAGTAGAAATAGGTTTTGAGCCTGGACTTAAATGAGTCGATGGAGGGGGCAGTTCTGATGGGGAGAGGGATTCTGTTCCACAGTCTAGGAGCTGCAACCGCAAAAGCGCGGTCACCCCTGAGCTTAAGCCTAGACCGCGGGATAGTGAGTAGCCCCAAGTCGGCCGACCTGAGGGACCTGGAGTAAGAGAGGGGGGTTAGAAGATTTTTGATGTAGGGGGGGGAGTGTCCATTTAGGGCTTTATACGTGAATAGGAGGAGCTTGAAGTTAATTCTGTACCGTACAGGGAGCCAGTGGAGAGAGGCCAGAATCGGGGTGATGTGGTCCCTTTTATGATGGGGGGTTTTTGGGGTTGGGTAATTTGGGTGCCTGTTTAGTGCTTTTATTGTTGGACTGTGGGTGATTGAATTAACATTTTGTTCAAGATGGCCGCGCCGTTGTGTTTGGCTGCCTGCCACTGTATGTTTCTTTTTTTTCCTAGTCAGATGTGCAGCACTTTGGTCAACGTGGGTTGTTTTTAAATGTGCTATACAAATAAATTGACTTGACTTGACTTGACTTTTACGGGTACCCATGTGTGTGTCGAAGAGCCTATTCCTGTGCTGTACTGTTCTATCAGCTGCTCATGGAAGATATGATCCCAATGAAGGAAGCCCTTTGATCTACCCTCAGTAGCATTGTTTGATTTCTGACCATACTGCATATGATATTTAAGTACAATGCATAAGAGAAATCTGCATTTTAATTGACATAAAAAAGAGGTACAAAGTCAAACCATCAGAATGTTAAATTCCTCAGAGATTCCTTTTCAGCCAATTACTTCCAGTTAAATTCATAACTAAAAGGAGAAATTTCTAATAAAGAAGTTTTATAACCAGCAATATTATTCCATTATGCGCATATGTGACACCATGTGACATTTTTTTGTTTTCTGATCTATTTTTCTAATTTTTGGAAAATTGTGCCCTTTATTAAATGTCTCGCGATATGAAAAACTGGTCACTTTCAAAAAATATGCTTGACTTTGTCGCAATTTGCAACAAATTAGTTTTTATTAAACATGCAATTACTATTCAAATCAATTCACATCTCCTGAAGACAGTCAATACAGCTGTCCACAATGGGTGTCAGCTCCCACGAAGAAAGATCACAGTGCTACTATCTGGTCTTTCTCACAGCCTCCTGCAGAGAACAGCTAGGAGGAGAAGTGCAAATTAATCCCAAAGGATTCTGTCAACTTTTGTTTTCACACACAGTTATAGCCCAAACATTCTACACTTTATGGTTTGGGTACTCAAACTGGTGTCAACATTCCCAGCGTTAAACAAAACATCTTTAGAATAGTAAATGTGACAAGACAAATTTGTCTTGTGGCCATTATGAGCTTAATGAACTGAATAAGGCTGAAGATTGCCACATTTAAATATCAAATTACACGAGTTCCCCAAAGCATAGGAATGGGCAATAGACATTGCTCACTTAAAGCAGCAGTGGATATGAACTTGGAGTCACAAGAGATGGCAGATGCTGTAATCAGGAGCAAAAAAACAAACGGCAGGTCAAGCAGTATCTGCAGAAGGAAAGCAACTACTGGCATTTCTGGCCATTCACATAAAGTAAACTCTTGTGGTAATGGTAACACAAGAAACTGTAGATGCTCGAATCCTAAGCAAAACACAGAAGTTGCCTCAGTTACTCACTTATTGGTCTTGCATCAATACAAATAAAGTAGAAGAGCACCATTAATAAAACTATTTAATAAATCTGGTGTCAGATTAGGTAAAGGGAAGATGCAACGAGACCTGTGTGTCCTTGTTCACCAGTCACTGAGAGTGGGTGTGCAGGTACAGCGGGCAGTGAAGAAAGCCAATGGCATGTTGGCCTTCATTTGAGGAAGGACGTCCTTGCTATTGAGGCAGTGCAACATAGGTTCATGAGGTTAATCCCCGGGATGGCGGGACTGTTGTATGAGGAAAGATTGGAAAGACTGGGCTTGTATTCACTGGAGTTTAGAAGGATGAGAGGGGATCTTATAGAGACGTATAAAATTATAAAAGGACTGGACAAGCTAGATGCAGGAAAAATGTTCCCAATGTTGGGGGAATCCAGAACCAGGGGCCACAGTCTAGGAATAAAGGGAAGGCCATTTAAAACTGATGTTTGAAGAAACTTTTTCACCCAGAAAGTTGTGAATTTGTGGAATTCTCTGCCACAGAAGGTAGTGGAGGTCAATTCACTGGATGAATTTAAAAGAGTGTTAGATAGAGCTCTATGGGCTAGTGGAATCAAGGGATATGGGGAGATGGCAGGCACAGGTTACTGATTGTGGATGATCACCCATGATCACAATGAATGGCAGTGCTGGCTCGAAGGGCCAAATGGCCTCCTCCTGCACCTATTTTCTATGTTTCTAAACAGTGTAAGAAGGAACTGCAGATGCTGGTTTAAATCAAAGATGGACACAAAAAGCTGGAGTAACTCAGCGAGACAGGCAGCATCTCTGGAGAGAAGGAATGGGTGACATTTCGGGTCGGGACCCTTCTACTCAACATGCTTTCAGAAGAGGAAGATTCCATCAAGCCAACCATTCAGAAGATTTTGCGAAGCATATCCTAAGTGGATGTTGGAAAGGCCCATACTAGAATATCTAGATTTTGGGGCATTTACCTTGTTGAGCAATCTCAGAATTTTCACTTTTTCAAGAAGATCAGTTTTTATTCCTCTAAACTTCAGTGAAAACAGAGTCACCCTAAAATGATCCGGGGGTAGAAATGAATGTTTTTGCTACCAGTATTTGATTATATGCGCTATATTTATACACCACACATTTCAACTTCCTCCTCCCAAACATGTGAATTGTACTTCTTTACTCCCAAAGTGAACTCAAAATAACTACCTCTTCTTCCCAACTGAGACTCTGGTGTCCAAACGCCCACAATCTCTGATGTATAATGATGAGTTTACATCTGAATTTCAATTCCATTTCATTATTACAACAGAGGAAAAACTTCTGCCCCGTCTCCACCACTCATCTCGGGGTTTCTGAATTTCAGTGCAAAGTTAAGGAATGGGAACCTGAGCAAAATTGAAATGCTCCGAGCACAAATTGCTCAAGAACGTAGGACAAAAAAAAATCTCAGCTATTTCTTGCCGACAAGAATGGGCAAAGGTGCTCTAGAGGACCGGCCTCACAAAAAAGTTTTGAACTTTCCTTCAGCCAGCCTAGTTTCCATTGCTTTTGCTGAACCTTAAAGCAGTCAATATTGTGTTCCTAACCTCTGAACTTCCACCTCCCTCTCATTCACAACGAAATGTCTGAATTGTCCTCCCCATGTCCCAAAAGTAAACCCAATTTCATCTCCCTGTTCCCCCCTTCTCAACACCTTAAAATCTCTGAAATACAAGCTTCCAATTTCACTTCTAAACGAGTCCTTTCCTCTTCTCCCCCCCCCCTCCCCCCCCCCCCCCCCCCCCCCCACACACACACACACATCCATAGTCCCAGATCTGAGCCATGAAAGGTACCTTTCTCTTTGAGCTGCAAACTGAGTTGCAGCTTCCTGCCACTTGCTTGTGCTCCCATTAACTAGACTGTCGGCCTGGTTTTTGTTGGACAGGAAGCAGCAGCACTTCATTTCCAAGCACGTACTTTATTCATAGAATTTACTAATCTATAATGCAGGATGCTCAAATGTCACTGCTCACAGTATACGACAAGAGCGTTCAATTTACTTATAAACTTCACGATGCACCACCAGTTATACAAAAATAATCTTTAATGTAATTATCATGGGCAAACACTATGAGGGATATGTACATAGTTCTAGATTCTTATTATGTAATGGTGACAGAGCCTTTAGCTGTAGCCTTGCCTACAACGGCTGCACCAAGCTTCAGTTCTTCAGCACCTGGACCTTGGAATGTACCAGTCTTCAAACAAGGATATTCCTTTGAGCAGGAAGACCAGTAGTTTTTTTGCAGATCAAAGGGTTTCCTTCATTGAGATCACATCTTCAAAGACCAGCTGATCGAACATAGAACAGCACAGCACAGGCACAGGCCCATTGCCCAAAATATCTATGCCGAACATGATGCCAAGACCATGACTTATCCACTCACACATATTCCCTGCATATGCACATGCCAATCCAAACGTCTTTTAAATGCCACTAACCACTCTACTTCAACCACTCCCAGCAGCGAGTTTCAGGCATTCACCACTCTCTGTGTAAAAAAAACTTGCTCTGCATATCTCTTTTATACTTTGCCTCTCTCATCTTGAAGCTATGCCCTCTAGTATTCAAGTCTTCCAGCTGGAAAAAAGGTTCTGATTCTCTAACCTATCTATGCCTCTCATAATTTTGTCTACTTCTATCAGGTCTCCCTGCAACTTCCAGAATTCCAGAGAAAACAATCCATGTCTGTTCAACCTCTCCCTGATGTTTGTCTGCAGGGAATAGCCTGTAGACCACTGAATCTTGTATAACACAGCTATGTGTGAATAATCTGAAGAGAGACTACTTCCAGTTTACTTTCCAGACCTTCTTAACAAATATACAATCCAGAAAAAGATGGATAATGGTCAGAGTCTTAGTGCAGCCACTTCAAGGGTAGCATGTGATGGCACTAAGCCACCAACTGTGCATGAAGGATCTGACTGAAAGATTCTCCACTCTATTTATTTTCTCTTTTGCATTACCTGATGTCCTCATGTCTGGTATGATTTGCCTGGATAACACACAAACCAAAGTATCTCAGTACACGCGGCAATAATATACCATTACATGATGAGCCTGATTTCCTATTAGCCAAGGAAGGTTTTGGGTATAGACTTGCCATTTACCTTGGCAAATGACTCTGACAGTCTGAGTAGGAACCATCAGGCAGGGTCCACCATGCAAGACCTTTAGAACATTATATGCATACAAGCGCCTGATTGACTTAAATTCAACCATTCCATTTGTGTGTGTATGATAGTATTAGTGTACGGGGATCGCTGGTCGACACGGACTCGGTGGGCTGAAGGGCCTGTTTCCGTGCTGTATCTCTAAACTAAACTAAATGTGTTATGCCAAATATGCCATTGTTGTTATTGAAAAAGAATGATTAGAAGTCAGTGAACCTCAATCCTTTGATTCTCATACCGAAATAGGGCACTATCAAGGTCCTGAATGACCTCGGGCCTGTGGCTCTCACCTCTCTTGTGATGAAGGCTATGGAGAGGGTCATCAAAAAGCAAGTCATTAAGGCAGCAGACTCACAGATGGGCCCACCCGCAAACTGTGCGGGTAGAGGGGTTGACGACGCAAAAGCACTCATTATAGACACCATACATAAACATCTGGAACTCTCTAACACTACAGCCAGACTCCTGTTTGCAGACTTCTCCTCTGCATTCAACACCCTGCAGCCACACATTCTTACAGAGAAACTCACCACCTGTTTTCACCTAGATGACCAACTAATCCTGTGGATAACGGACTTTCTCACCACCAGGTCCCAGAGAGTGCTGGTCATTAACACCTTCTCCAACCTCCTTCATACATCAACTGGCTCCCCGCAGGGCTGTGTCCTCTCACCCTTGCTCTTCACTCTGCTCACTGATGACTGCAGGTCCACCCAGCCAAACTGTCATTTGGTCAAGTACGCTGATGACACAGTTGTCCTATCTCTGCTCTCAGGCCCCTCACAGCACCACAGCTCAGCTCTTCATGAGTTTGTGGACTGGTGCGACAACTCCTGTCTTGAACTAAATGCAAACAAGACCAAGAAGATGGTAGTGACCTTCTCCAACAAGCAGAGGGAACTGGCTGCGGCAGTCATCACCATTATCCACGGGAAGCCTGTGGAGATTGTTGAGGATTATAAGTACCTGAGCACAATCTTCGACAACCTGCTGAAGTTTGCCTCCAACACAGAGGGTATCCTCAGGAAATGCCAGCAGTATCTCCTGAGGAAGCTCAACTCCTTTGGGGTCAGCAAGGACATCCTCATAACGTTTTACTACTCCTTCATTGAGAGCGTCATCACGTTCTCCTTCACCTGCTGGTTCCACTCCATCAGCCTTCAGAACAGAAACCGCCCGCAGAGCACAGCCAAAGTCTGTTCCAAAATTATTGGGCTCCCTGTCAGAGCCCTCTCCACCCTATGCGACCAGCAGATGCTAAGGTCAGCTGGCAGGATTTTACAGGACCCCTCACACGTCCTGTTCGCTGTGTATGAGTGGCTCCCCTCAGGGCGCCGGCTTCGCTGGCCAGGCTGTAGTTTAACCCGAGCAAGTGTGAGATGTTGCACTTTGAGAGGTGGAATGCAAGGGGAATGTAAGACATTTAATGCCAAGATTCTTTGCAACATTGATATACAGAGGGATCTTGGAGTCCACCTCCATAACTCAATGAAAGTAGCAACACTATTAGATAGTGGTAAAGAAAGTATATTGTATGTTTGCCTTCTTCAGTCGCAGTATGGAGTGCAAGAGTCAGGATGTCACGTTGCAGCTTTATAGGACTTTGTTCAGGCTGCATTTGAAGTATTGTGTGCAGTTCTGGTTGCCCCATTACAGGAATGAATTAGAGACTTTGGAGGGGTGCAAAAGAGGCTTTCCAGAATGCTACCTGGATTAGAGGGTATTAGCTGCAAGGATAGGTTGGACACAATAGGATTGGTTATTCTGGAGTGTCAGTGGCTGAGGGGGGACCTGATAGAAGTATTTAAAATGATGGGAGGCATAGATAGGTGAGTCAGTCAGAACTTTTTTTCCCCAAGGGTGGATATGTCATTGCTTTAGGGCAGCACTGCTTTGGGGTAAGAGCGTAAAATTAAAAGGAGATGAGCAGGGCAAACATTTTTTTTTACACAGAGATCACTGGATGCCTGGATTATGCTGCGATGGGTTGATAGTGGAGTTTTTTTGACAGGCACATGGATATGCAAGGAATGGAGGGATATGGATCACGAGCATGCAAAGGAGGTTAGTTTAACTTAGTGTCATGTTTGGCACTGACATTGTGGACCAAAGGGCTTATTCCTGGTCTGTACTGCTCTACATTCTATGTTTAAGTTTATATTTATATTTGCAAATCCCCTGCAAATATAACATGCATTTTTATGTCCAACGAGTTTGCTCAGTAGTCACTCATTATGTTTTTATACCATTAAAATTCATTTGAATTTACTGTAATAATATACAGTATTTTTAACCTACTTAACTTGGACACAAGCTCAAATTCCTTGTTTTTTTCAATTCTGATTTTCCTCAATTGTGTTGGAGAAAGCTAACAACGTGCCCAGCCTGTGGAGAAGATTGAAGGCAAATTTGAGAATTCTGCATTGAACTACGCATTCGCAAATTCTTACATTACCGTGAGTTTCATAGTTTAATAATGGGAGAGGCTAATAGTTTCTTAGTCAAACATGTGTAAAATCTATAAACAAAGGGTTATATTTCGAAGCTAATTCAATAAAATAATTTCTTCTTGGAAAACTGCACAAATGTTATGCCTACTTGTGATTACAGATTCGAGCTATTAAGAAAAGGGAAATTGTAGAGCATGGAAAAAGTCAGTGAAATGTTATGTTTAATGCATCAAACAAGTAATTTATGATGGATGATCATATACATAAAACCTACATGCTAAATTTATAATTAAGGTGCAATCAACCTGAGAATGAACCTTGTTAGTTAATCTAACTGAAAATACGTGAGAATTCCTCATTTCTTTCACTTTTGCTATGTTACATTTCCTTGAAATGTCTACTCACTTAAGAATTTATAAAAATATCTAATGATAATTGGTGCAAATAAAACACGAGTATTTATTCTTGGCCTGGCAATAATACAGAGTAAAGGAAAGGGATATAATAAAAGTTGTATTTCTAATTTATTATGATATTTCAGATAAGCTGAGAAAATGGGCGAGGAATAGCTAATAGTTTCATCGAGGTACGTGTGAGATTTGCATTTTGTGAAGCCGAATCAGGGCAGGACCTTCACAGTGAACAGTAGGGCCAAGGAAAGTATCATAATGCAGAGAGATGATGGAGTATAAGTACATTGTTTCCTGATGTGGTGTCGTAGGTAGAGAGGATGGTGAAGAAAGCTTTTGGCACAATGGTATTCATCAGTCAGGGAAATTAGTATAGAAGAGAGGACATAATGTTACAGTTGTACAAGATACTTGTGAGGCCACATTTGGAGTATGGTGTTCAATTTTGTTCACCTCACTATAGGAAAGATGCCATTCAGCTGGAAAGGGTCTCGAGAACATTTATGAGGACGTTGCCAGGGCTTGAGGGCCTGAGCTAAAGGGACAGGTGGGACAGGCTAGGACTTTATGGTTTGGAATGCAGGAGGCTGAAAATGATCTTAGATAGACACAAAATGCTGGAGTAACTCAGTGGGACAGGCAGCATCTTTGGATAAAAGGAATGGGTGATGTTTCATGTCAAGACCCTTCAGTCTGAAGAAAAGTCCTGACCCGAAAAGTCACCCATTCCTTATCTCCAGAGATGCTGCCTGTCCCGCTGAGTTACTCCAACATTTTGTGTCTATCTTTGGTGTAAACCAGCATCTGCATTTCCTTCCTACACAGTAATCTTATAGATCTATATAAAACCACGAGGGTGGAGATAAGGTGAATGTACAATCTTTCTTCCAGTCGGGCAATGAAGAGCTAGAGGGCATAGGTTTAAGCTTGACAAGAAAGATTTACAAGGAACCTGATGGGCAATGTTTTCCACACAGAGCATGGTGGTTATATGGAATGAGCTACCAGAAGAAGTAATTGAGAGAGGTGCAACAACAGCATTTAAAAGACATTTGGGCAGACGAATAAATAGTAACGGCTGGGAGAGATATGGGCCAGACACAGACAAATGAGATTATCTTCAATGGGGCATCTTGGTCAGCATAGATGAGTTGGGCCGAGTGACCTTTTTTTTTTTTTAGAGTAAATTATATTTTCCTAGATTTTCAGGATGTGGTCATCAAAGATAAGGACAGATATGGACAGTTTTATCACCATCCTTAATGCCCTTTATAAAGTGATAGCGAACCACAGTCTTCTTGTTAACAGCCATTCTGTTAATGATACTCATTGAGTTTGAATAAGGAGTTCGAGGATTTAGACAAGTCAGGATAAAGTGATGGATATATGTTTGCAAGCAATGGTGTTCCCATTCACCTGCTATTCTGGTCCTTCTTATTGGAGAGGTTGTTTGTTCGAGACATATTGTGAGCCGACCCTGAGTGAATAACGTTATTTTGTCGATGGCCTACATGGCAGCTACTGTCAGTGCTGGAGAGATATTTCACTTTATTTCTTGTCAGTCCCAATTTTCAGCCTACTGTGTGGCTAATGTCATCCAACGTACTCTATAAATTTGCCAGCAACACCACTGTTTTGGGCCAAATTATGTGTGGTGATGAGGCAGCATACAGGAAAGGGACAGAACACTTGGTTGAGGGGTGCTGCACCAACAACCTCGCGCTCAATAAGAAGACCAAGAAACTAATCATTGATTCAGAGAGAGAAAGCAGGGAGGCCCTAGAACAGTTTTCATTGGTGGTCAGCGGTGGAGAGAGTTAGCAGCCTCAAATTCCTGGGTGTTAACTTTTCAAATGACATCCTGGGCCCAGAATTTAGATGTAAACATAAAGAAGACGGCACAACTTTCTTAGAGATTTAAAGAGATTTATCAGGTTACTGAATACTCTAACAAACTTCGACAGATGCACTGTAGAAAGTATGCTGACTGGTTATTTATGATTCTGTTACTGGGCACCAAAGGAACTACAACAAGAAAAAGCCTGTTGTTCAATCCATTTACAATCAAAGTGAAGCACCTGAATAAGTGCAAACATTAATATTAGCCAATTTTTTAACTGTGCTAAGTTGAATATAAAAGGTGAAGATAGTAATCTAACAGAAGTTTGAATTGAACCAGATCAGACCAAAGAAGCGTGAACAGATAGAATGAGAGGCTGAAAGAGAAAACCACATCTTTCTTATATTGCTGCCAGACATTATTCTTTAAAAATAGAACATCAAAAGAGACTATAAGTTATTTATGACTGTACATCTGAGTCACCTTTGAAGTGCGAGCACCTGAAAGTAATTCATTACATGTAAGCTGATATGGTTTTGAGTGAGGTTGTGAGATGCTGCATATACCTTTCCCTCTCTAAAATTTCATTCTGCTAATAGCATCCTTTCTGTTCAAACTAATAAAAATAACTTCTTGGTAATCGAAGCGCTGTTGGATTATCTCAAAGTCAAATATCGAGGGTGCAAAGTTATCTTACTCAAACCACACCCCTGCTAAGAAAATTTGCAGTCAATAAGAGAATTTTAAAATATTGGAAAATAATGCCCAATTCAATTAATGCATGCCTTGATGTCTATGGTTGCTTGTTAGTAATGCGGGTGGCAAGAGATGCAACAAAATGTTTGCATGCACTCAGGCATTGGGAGGTGGTGATTTAACAGGGTTTGGACAGGAGTTGGTGAAGAGAAGGTGTTCAGTTCAATTTAGTTTATAGTCACGTGTACCAAGGTAAAATGAAAGCTTTTGTTGCGTGTTGTCCAGTCAGCGGAAAGACAATACATGGAGTCATAGAGTCATAAAGTGATACAGTGTGGAAACAGGCCCTTCGGCCCAACTCGACCACACCGGCCAACCGACCAGCAACACTAGTCCCACTTGCCTGCGCTTGGTCCATATCCCTCCAAACCTGTCCTATCCATGTGCCTATCTAACTGTTTCTTAAACGATGGTATAGTCCCAACCTCAACTACCTCCTCTGGCAGCTTGTTCCATACACCTACCACTATTTGTGTGAAAAAGTTATCCCATCGGATTCCTATTAAATCTTTTCCCCTTCACCTTGAACCTATGTTCTCTGGTCCTCGATTTCCTACTCTGGGCAAAAGACTCTATGCATCTACCCGATCTATTCCTCTCATGATCTTATACTATAAGATCACCCCTTATCCTCCTGCGCTCCATGGAATAGAGACCCGTCCTACTCAACCTCTCCCTATAGTTCACACCCTCTAGTCCTAGCAACATCCTTGTAAATCTTTTCTGAACCCTTTCAAGCTTGACAATATCTCTACTATAACATGGTGCCCAGAACTAAACACAATATTCTAAATGCAGTCTCACCAACGTCTTATACAACTGCAACATGACCTCCCAACTTCTATACTCAATACGCTGACTGATGAAGGCCAAAGTGTCAAAAGCCTTTTTGACCACCTTATCTGCCTGCGACTCAACCTTCAAGGAACCATGCACCTGTACTCCCAGATCCTTCTGCTCTACAACACTACCCAGAGGCTTACCATTTACTGTGTAGGTCCTTCCCTTGTTCGACGTCCCAAAACACCTCACACTTTTCTGTATTAAATTCCATCAACCATTCCTCCACCCACCTGGCCAATCGATCCAGATCCTGCTGCAATCTTTCACAACCATCTTCACCATCTGCAAAACCACTAACTTTTGTATCATCAGCAAACATGCTAATCTTGCCCTGTACGTTCTCATCCAAATCATAGATGTAGATGACAAACAGTAACGGGCCCAGCTCTGAATCCTGAGGCACACCACTAGTCACAGATATCCAGTCTGAGAAGCAACCTTCCACCATCACCCTCTGCTTCCTTCCACGGAGCCAATTTGCTATCCATTCAGCTATCTCTCCTTGGATCCCATGCGATCTAACCTTCCAGAGCAGCCTACAATGCAGAACCTTGTTGAACGCCTTCCTGAAGTCCATGTACACAATATCTACAGCTCTGCCCTCATCAACCTTTTTGGTCACGTCTTCAAAAAAATCAATCAGATTTGTGAGACACAACCTCCCACTTACAAAACCATGCTGACGATCCCAAATCAGCCCTTGCCCATCCAAATGCCTGTATATTCTATCCCTCAGAATATTCTCCAGTCACTTACCAACTACAGATGTTAAGCTCATCGGCCTATAGTGCCCAGCATATTCCCTGCAACCCTTCTTTAAAAGAGGTACAACATTTGCCACCCTCCAGTCTTCCGGCATTTCTTTAAGGGTTACTTGTAAATTTCAACCAGGGCTCCCGCAATTTCCACTCTAGTTTCCCACAATGTCCTCGGATATATCAGATCAGGCCCTGGAGATTTGTCTACCTTCAAACACGACAGTACCTTCAGTACTTCTTCGACAATAACCCTGACTGCTCTCAAAACACTTCCATTGACTGCTCCAATTTCCTCCGTCCGACTGTCTTTCTCCTCGGTAAATACAGAGAAATACTCATTTAGGTCTTTGCCCATCTCCTGGGGCTCCACACAGAGGTGACCGCTTTGATTCCTGAGAGGTTCCACTCTTTCTCCCGTTGCCCTTTTCCCCCTTATGTATTTATAAAATCTTCTGGGATTGTCCTTAATGCTACCCCCCAGAGCTATCTCTTGGCCCTTTTTTGCCCTTCTGATTTCCTTTTTTAGTTTAGTTCCCGAAACTACTCCCTGGATGCACTTGATCGCAGCTGCCTACACCTGTCCATGCATCCTTCTTGTGTTCGACTAACGTCCCAATTTCCTGTGTCAGCCAAGCTTCCTTATGTTAGCCTGCTTTGACTTTCACTCTAACGGGGACGTACACATCCTGAGCTTTCTTCAGTACACTTTTAAAAACATCCCACTTGGCCGATGTTCCTTTCCACTCTAATAACCTGCTCCAGTCAACTTGAGCGAGATCTTCTCTCATACCCTCAAAGTTGGCCTTACCAGCATTTTAACACGTGGACCCTCTCTGTCCCTATCCATAACTATCTTAACCAATCGAACTGTGGTCACTGGTCCCAAACAGCTCCTCCACACACACTTCATTAACTTGCCCTTCCCAATTTCCCAATACTAGATCCAGCATTGCCCTCTCACCTGTGGGGGCCTCCACATACTGCTTAGGAAAATTCTCCTGAACACTTTTGAGGAATTGCACCCTATCTAAACCTTTCATGCTATGACTTTCCCAGTCTATATTGCGAAAAGTTAATATCTCCTACTACAACAACCTTATTTGACCTGCAGCTGTCTGCAATGTCCCGGCACATTTGTTCATCTAACTCCCTTGATTATTTGGGGATCTGTGGTACACCCCCAACAAGGTGATCATCCCTTTCTTGTTGCTCAGCTTCACCCATATAGCCTCACTAGACAAACCTCTAAACATAGCCGTGACATCCTCCTTAACCAACAACGCAACCCTTCCTCCTCTTTTTCCCTCACCCCTGTCTCTCCTGAAGCTCCCGTACCCCGGAACATTGAGCTGCCTGTCCTGCCATCCCTTAACCAGGTTTCAGTCATGGCTACAACGTCCCAGTCGCTCGTACCTAGCCATGCCCTAAGCTCATCTGCCTTATCTGTCAGGCCCTTGCATTAAAATACGTGCAGTTTAAACCAACCATCCTTCCTCGCTCTCCTTTCACCTGCCTATTCTGTCCACTAATCTTTCCCACAACACCCTCCATTCCAACTCCATACCAACTTCTAGACTCTTATGTGCCTCTGTCCTGCAGAAGATCCCACCCCCCCCTGCCAATCTAGTTTAAACCCTCCTGTGTAGCATTAGCAAACCTTCCCCCTAGGATGTTGGTCCCCCTCCAGTTTAGGTGCAACCCGTCCCTTTTATACAGGTCACCCCTGCTCCGGAAGAGATCCCAATTATCCAGAAATCTGAATCCCTACCCCCTGCACCAACTCCTCAGCCACACATTCATTTTCCCCAATCTTCCTATTCTTACCTTCACTAGCACGAGGTACCGGAGGCAATCCTGAGACCACTACCCTGCAGGTCTTGCTTCTGTCTTCTACCCAATTCCGTAAATTCTTGTTGCAGAACCTCCTTCCTCTTCCGACCTATATCATTTGTGCCAACATGCACAACAATCTCTGGCTGCTGCCCCTCGCTCTTGAGGATGCCATTCAACCACTCCGAGATGTCCTGGACCCTGGCACCAGGGAGGCAACACACCATCCTGGAGTCTCGCCTGCTGCCGCAGAATCTCCTATCCGCACCTCTGACGATGGAGTCTCCCACCACTATGGCTCTGCCTGATGTCACTCTTCCTAGTTGAGCTTTGGCACCAGGGTTGGAGTCACAGCCCTGGCTACCAGTCAATCTTGTCATGTCATCCGCTCCCAAGAAGGTGTACCTGTTTTCAGTAGGTACAGCCACCGACTGGGGTCTCCTGCACTCCACGTTTACTCCTCTTTCTCAGTCACCCACCTTCGCTCTTCCTATTTCCTTGGTGGGACAACCTCACTGTAGGTCTTGTCCAGGAAACTCTCTCGTTTTCCCGGATGGCCCTAAGGTCATCCAACTGCTGCTTCAGTTCCCCAACACGTCCATTCAGGAGCTGCACCTGGACACAATTTCTGTGGGTGTAGTTTCCAGAAGCACCAGCAGCGTGCGTCCCTGACTTCCCACATCCTGCAGGAAACACACTGTACCAACTTGCCTGCCATTTCTTCAGCGGACAAAAAAAATCGCAAATTTCGAATCAAGCGTAGCCTCCTTGCCTCAGCTTCCTCGCCGAAGACTCTTGAGCCAAAGACTCACACTTTACTCCCTGTGGCTGAATAGTTTGTATGAAGCACATAATCTATTCTTGTGTATTTTCGTCATTTTCTGGAGCCCATAAGCTATCGGAACATGTTATCTGAACTTTGCTGCTGTCATCTCCATGTTTCTGCATCATGCAGCTAGCCACTGGACACCAATGTCAAATGCCAGACTGCATGTATATTTCACTCAACACAAAGGTATTATTTCTCAGCGAAGACATTTGTTTTAAAGTAATGAGCTTTGCATGAAGCAGAACAATCAATTAACTTTATATTACTTTTAAATAGAAAGTTCTAGGCTAAACAGTGTGAGGTATAAATAAAACAAATCGTGGATGATTTAATGGAGAAAAAGTGACTTCTTTATGTTGGAGTACATTAAGCACTTGCCCTCTGAACTTGTGTGTCTCTGTAAAGCATTTATAGTAAATGATAGTTATTGGAAATCATTTCATCATAAATCCATATATACACACAGAGCTCTCGACCATCTATCCGTCTCCACCACAATGCTCCTCCTCCCCCCCCCCCCCCCCCCCCCACCCTAGCCACTTGTTCCCAGCTCCTCCATCTGTATGGTGGAAAAATGCAAATCAAGAGCCTAATTTACCTTGGAAGTTCACTTTTATATTTCACAACCAATATCTGTACAGCACATGGGGAGTGACTCAAATCCTTGCATGCAAAGTATTCAAACCAACTCTTTTTTCATGAGCTTAATAAATTCTGCCCCTTTTCTGTTGGGTGCATGTTGGATGGAATAGGATAAGATTGCCATTGCCCTATAACTTTACACACCGTTTAAAGTTAACCATTGTGTAACATATTTGGATTTGGTACAAAGGCACCAACAGTAAGAAATAGGAACGGGAGTAGGCCATCCTGCCCTGAGCTTGCTCCACCATTCCATTAGACAGCGACTGATTCCACTTTCCTTTCGTCCATCGTCCAGCCCAATCATATAATCCCCGATTAGCTCACTGATTAAAAATCGATCCATCTTAAATTTCAATATATTTAAGGTTTCAGCCCCCACAACTTTATGGGAAAAGGAACCACAGAACATTTTCATGTCATAACCATGTGTGGTGCAGCTAGTAGACATTTGCCTCACAGTTCCAGTGACCCACGTTCAATCTGGTCTCCCAGATAAGTCCGCATGGAATTTCCAGCTTCTACTCCCGATCTGCTTTGCAGGGATGGCATTGGGGCAGCAAATGCATCACTTGCCATAGTGTATTCAGACTTTAGGCTACTTTTATAAACTGTCAAGCTAAGGTGGACAGGTCACTGTAGGAGGCTTTGGTGGCCATAGGTATCAGAAAAGTGATCTATGGAAAACAGTGTAGAGGGGAAAAGATATGGAGATTGAAGTGAATGCAAAGCATAGCATGAAGATAGCACTCCCCGATCCGTGACCATATCACCCCCGTCCTTTACAAACTCCACTGGCTCCCCATCCCCCGGAGAATCCAATACAAAATCCTCCTCATGACCTACAAAGCCCTCCATAACCTGGCCCCATCCTACCTGACTGACCTCCTCCACAGGCACACTCCCACCTGCACCCTCCGCTCTGCTGCTGCCAATCTCCTGTCCCCCCCATCCGGACCAAACTCAGATCCTGGGGGGACAGGGCTTTCTCCATCGCTGCTCCCACCCTATGGAACTCACTACCCCAAACCGTCAGAGACTCCTCCTCACTCACCACATTCAAAACATCACTGAAGTCTCACCTCTTCAGCACTGCCTTCAACCACTGAAGATCACCTCACCTTCTGTCTCCTTTCTCTGTTCATTTACATATTTATCTATTTATTCACTTCTCTATGTTCTAGAAATCCCTGTAAAGCGTCTTTGAGTGTTTGAAAAGCGCTATATAAATGTAATGCATTATTATTATTATTATTAAAACAACGGATGCCTCAGAGTCCTCAACAGCACAAGTTCCTGTTAACTAACCCAAAGTACATTCCAAATTCACTTCATTTGGTGTCACTGAACATGCCAGGTAACATCGGTATGAATGTACATGATGTGCACAGAGGAGCTGGACTGAATTAGAGCTGTACAGTCATGGGGGCAAACAGCACACAAACAGGCCATAGAATCCAACTTGCCCATGCTGACTGAAATGCCCCTTCTATGCTAGTCCCCCCCTGCCCTTGTTTGGCCCATATCCCTCTGAACCTTTTCTATTCATGTACTTGTCCAAACATATTTTAAATGTTGTTATAGTATCTGCCTCAACTGCTTCCTCTGGCAGCTCATTCCATATCCCTACCACACTCTGTGTGAAAAATAATTGAAGTATACTATGCATACAATAAGTACTCGGGCACATTAAGTTGAGTAAAGTTTGAGTAAAATTCACTCCCTTAAACCAGCCGATCCACAGTTTTTTCTCACTAACAATTAATTTAGATTTGGATTATCTTGTCCAAGTTTTGCCATCATTGAGGATAGCCAAATTGGCCTAGATTTATCTTTGACAGCTATTTTAACTGAAATGAAAAATTGAAACTCTCGACATTGCCTGTGAAGTAAGAAAAGATTATATGTTCAAGAATTTGTGTGAGATTTAAACCAACAACCATCCAATTCAAATACTGACCGATCTACCTGTCTGCATGACACCCGGATCATTGACATACTTCTAGAAATATTGATTCCCTTTTAAAATAATTTTTTAAACATTATAGACAGGAATAATACTTTCCCTTTAAAGCACACTGAAAGGATTTTCTCATGCATACCTGTGCACTATGCATTTGAGGAATACCAGAAAGTCTGAATTTGGAGTTTGCACACAACATTTTATTGGCAACCACCCTCAAATGCTTTGTTGGAAAGTGAAGTTGAGTGAGGTGGTTAACCCACATCCATTCCTTTCTGATAAAGTGCTTTGATAAAGACAGATCATTTAAAACTGATATGAGAACAAGGACAAAATCGGATGATGAACAAGAATGCATTTTGTTTCAGTGTTGACAGCTCAGAGTTTTGTGCAGGATTCCTGAAATTCTATTGTATTTTTCTTGTTTTTCACACAAGGATTTTACTTAGCATTTCCAATACTAATTATATTTAACAAAGTACTTCAAAAGCACCTCATTGACATTTAGATGTTTTGTTGCACCTTATAACATACAACATAAATGCAAATTCTTTCTTAATTAATGGAGGTGATTAGTAATGGCATAGATTGTGCCTTATTATAGTGATTGACTAGTTTAGAATAAGAGGAGTCATCAGCTAAAAGGTGATGACTTTTACAGTCAGATTGTATCAAGAAGCCAAACTTCAGGTCTTCTAAAAAATGTTAACAAGATACATTTTTAATTTGTAATCTTGATACTAATTTGTGCAACTTGCTGGTTGAAATATTTTAAACAAAAGTGCTGTCTACATGAAGGACACAAAAATAACCCTAACCCTATTGTATTTGCATATGCTCGGCCACTGATACAGAGTTAAACAACTATATATTTTTAAATCAATCTTCTCCAGGAACAGTGATTCTGATCCCCTCTGCCACCACCTTTTTCAATGGCATCTTCCCTTCAGTCATCATGCCATACGACAGTCTCTAAATCTAGTTGTGCATTCAATTGCCCAGGGGTGAAAGTTACCTAAATTTCATATCAGTATGGGTGTAATATTAACTTTGCTGAATTCATAAGTTCATAAGTTAAAGGAGCAGAATTCGACCATTTGGCCCATCAAGTCTACTCTGCCATTCAATCATGGCTGGTCTATCTTTCCCTCCCAACGCCTTTCTTCTGCCTTCTCCCCATAGCCCCTGACACCCTTCCAAATCAAGAATCTGTCAATTTCCATCCTCAACGACGGCCCCCATACTCAACGACGGCCCCCATGGCTGTCAGTGGCAATGAATTTCATAGATCACCACCCTCTGACTTTACCTATGTTGCACACCCATTTTCTTACCATATTAACCCATCTTTCACCTCTGCGGTTCCACACTTCTTTCTGCTCTCCTTCTGATCCAACTTTTGTCTGTCTCTTATTATAGCGATTGGGTAGTTTAGAATGAGACACTATCTATTCCATTAAAAACTGTAATCACCTCCAACATCCCTGTGATATGCTGCTTTCAAATGTTGAACTGACGAAAGGGTAACAGAATATTGCAGTACAGAAGCATGGCATTCAGTCCAACAAGCGTACAGCTACATTTTTCTTCATGCAATCTGATCGCAAAAGGCGCTCTCTGAAAAACTTTCAGGTCTCTACTCTTTTTCCCATTAATGCATGAAAATGGTTTAGTTTGTGGTGGAGAATTAGATGTTCAGTCATTTGTCCTATTGCTCAAATCTCCAATCCAATTATTTTTCTATCTTAAAAAGTAATTTTTCAGGAAATGGGTGTGAACTTCAAAATCGTTGGCATGAATATTAATATTACCAACAATCAGTCATGGACTAATTACATTGATGCAACAGCCAAGAAGGCACACCAACTTGCTGGGACCGATGCAGTGCAATGCTGAGAACTATATTCTGCACTCTGTATCTTCCCCTTTGCTCTACCTATTGTACTTGACTTTGGGTTGATTATATTTATGATTAGTATTATCTGATTCGATAGCATGCAAAACAAAGCTTTTCACTGTACCTTGGTGTATATGACAATTAATAAACCTAGCCCTAAACCTGAGATCCAAGAGTCAACAGTCAAGAGTGTTTTATTGTCATATGTCCCAGATATCGAACAATGAAAATCTTACTGGAATGGCGGGACTGTCATATGTTGAAAGGCTGGAGCGATTGGGCTTGTATACACTGGAATTTAGAAGGATGAGGGGGGATCTTATTGAAACATATAAGATAATTAGGGGATTGGACACATTAGAGGCAGGAAACATGTTCCCAATGTTGGGGGAGTCCAGAACAAGGGGCCACAGTTTAAGAATAAGGAGTAGGCCATTTAGAACGGAGATGAGGAAGAACTTTTTCAGTCAGAGAGTGGTGAAGGTGTGGAATTCTCTGCCTCAGAAGGCAGTGGAGGCCAGTTCGTTGGATGCTTTCAAGAGAGAGCTGGATAGAGCTCTTAAGGATAGCGGAGTGAGGGGGTATGGGGAGAAGGCAGGAACGGGGTACTGATTGAGAGTGATCAGCCATGATCGCATTGAATGGCGGTGCTGGCTCGAAGGGCTGAATGGCCTACTCCTGCACCTATTGTCTATTGTCTATTGTCTATTACTTGCAACAGCAAGTAATCCACAAGGCAAATGGAAACTACCTATTTATTTTTTTACTTTTCATAACCTTTCAGGACTTTGAAAGTCACCATATAACTTTCTCTGCTCTCATGGGGAAACATTATAATCTTTCTTCACCTCTCATAACTCCCTACACTGGAGCTTTGCCATTGATTCGAAAGCTTTTCTATAAAGGGGTGTACAATACTGAAGACCAAGTTGCGATTGCAACTAGAGCAACACATTGTATATGTTTCCCATTACTTCGTTGTTTTTCTATTCCGTCCCACGAGATATAAAAACATGCATTCCACTGCTTCCATTACGACCTCATGATCTTTTGCCACCTGTTTATCTTTACAACGTAGTCCCGTCAGCTTCCCTGTCCAGTTAAAATGTTTCCATTTAAGGCTGTCTTTCCTGTTTTTATTATCACCTGCAAAAACTGCATTGTTTTGTTCAACATTGAACTCTAACCACCATCTTTCACTACATCCTTAATGCTCCTGCAATCTTTCATATTTTGTCATTTGCTCCCAATATGGCCCTTCGACTAATTTTCCTGCCTTATTATTGCAGCTCCTATATGCAGATAACTTTTCTATCCCAATGGAACAGCAATCATCACATCTCTTCGTTCAGTGGTACTTCCTTTGACCTGTAACCTTAGCTTGCTTCTCTCCCATCATCTATCAATCGACTGTGGTACAAACCAGAGGTCATGAGTCCACAACTGAGTAATCTGTCAATTGGCAGCAGAAGTAATGATCATAAAAGCTGCTAGTTCACTAACATCTTTCAGGAAGAGGAAGGAATCCCAATGGATTGGGCCCATGCACAAATGGAATCGCAAGCTCTGCGGTTGACACTTAATGAGTTCAAACCTGTGATAGACAATAATCATTGCCTTACAATGTTATCCACATCTCAAAAATTCTAACATTCTGTATAAATGCATGTGCCATTTTAATAATGCTGGTTCAATTAGTTTTGACAATCCAAAGATCGGCACGGTAGCGCAGCGGTAGAGTTGCTGCTTTACAGCGAATGCAGCGCCGTCGACTCAGGTTCGATCCTGACTACGGGTGCTGCACTGTAAGGAGTTTGTACGTTCTCCCCGTGACCTGCGTGGGTTTTCTCCGAGATCTTCGGTTTCCTCCCACACTCCAAAGACGTGCAGGTATGTAGGTTAATTGGCTGGGTAAATGTAAAAATTGTCCCTAGTGGGTGTAGGATAGTGTTAATGTGCGGGGATCACTGGGCGGCACGGACTTGGTGGGCCGAAAAGGCCTGTTTCCGGCTGTATATATATGATATGATGATATGATGATCCATACGTTCACACTTACTTCAATTTTCCTGTTATTCTTTCAAAATATTCAATGAAGCAGAGAAATCCATACTGATCCTGATGAGCTCATATTTCTCCAGTATTCTTAATGTATTACTTTGAAAAATAAGCAACTTTGTGGCAGTAGTTTTTTAAATGATGGATCACTGAAGGCAAGAAACGGTGTTTCAAATTAGCTAACCCTATAAACGATTCAAGAATACAATTCATTGGATCATAGAATTTCCAACACGAGAGGAGGCCATTTGGCCCATCATGTTCAGCCAAAAGTGCACTTTGGGATAATCCCAATTCCCAGCACCTAACTCAAAGCCCTACAAGTTTGTGGCTCTTCAAATGTGTTTGGGTATATTTAAAATGCGATGGCAGTTTGTACCTCCATCATCTTTACAGGTAAGGAGTGGCAGATCACGACAACTCCTTGGGTGAAATATTTTTTTCTTTCAACTCCTCTTAATCCTTCCACCAATTAACTTCATTCTACACCCCCAATGTTACCGACATCCCTGCCAGGAAAATAAGTCCTTCCCATTTAACCTGTCCACATCTCTCATTTTCATACACCTTAACTAAATATCCCCCCCCCCCCCCCCCCCATTATCTCCTATTCCAACGAAAACAATCCCAGTCTAGACAGTCTCTCAATGCAACTGTAATTCCCTATCCTTGGCAACTCTCATCAATCTCCTTTCCATCTCTGTAATACAATGATCAAGACTCTACCCATTGCTCCAGCTGTGGCCTAATTAATATTTTATGCAGTTCTAGCATGGCTTTTACTTGTGCATTTGACGCCTTGGCCATTAAAGCCATCTACTTTCTTCACCACGTCATCTCTTTCCTTCTACTTTGTGCAATTTGTGGACTCTCCAAGATCACTTTGTTCCATTTTTTTTTTAGTATCCTACCATTGACCATGCATTCTCTTGCATTGATTGCCCTTTTCCATTTGCAACATGTCTTCCCATCTAATTATTATTCTCCATTGCACTGCAAATTGGAATTTAAATTGATGTTCTCTGCTATTTTAAATGATTTTGGCAAGCTTTTTACATGCTGTTTATTGGCTGCAATGGATTCAAAAATTGCAACTGTCCAGTTCTACTTAAAGGCAGGTTTGTTCATAAAAGAGACAGGCCTTCTTGCTGCAAGGTGTAAGGGTCTTTTTTAACTAGTGTACGTGGGTGGGCTGTGATATTTCGGGAAAGAGCTTAACATACAAGAAAGAATACATGGAGATTTTCAGACACTGCACTAAAAGTGTTGGTGCATGCTGTGGGAGGTGAAGCTATCTTGAAGATTGCAACGTCCTCTTACAGGAGAAAGCATCAAAGGCTAATATCAGGAGTCTTGCTCAAAGAATATGGCTTTATTGCAATAATTAGTGTAATGATGTAGATGAATTTGCAAGGTGTGCATGTTCATGCCCAGATGACACATTCCTTCAAATGTACCACCAGCATCACTGCTCGGATAATGCATTTCCTGTGCATCACCCACCAAATAAAAACCTCTATCATTAAGTAAGGAACACTTCAATCCTTCTACTGTTACCAACTCCAACACAATGATCACAGCTGCAAGCACCATATTTACAATTCTCAACTTGCATGCATTGGCAGCTATAAAGCCAAGAAGGCAAGTTTAATGCTATCCTATCCTGCTTTGGTTGCAGTTATGGCTGCACCAGTTGGCATATATCTGTCCCCAACAGCTGTTTTGAGAAACAAAGATCTCAAGTACTGAAGGTAGACACAAAATGCTGGAGAACTCTGTGAGTCAGGCATCATCTACGCTTAGGTATGTCAATACTTTACTGGACTATATGTAAGAAAATAATTTAACTGTGTGTTTGCACATGTGACTATAAAAGCACCATTGAACCATCTCTGGAAAACATGGACAGGTGATGTTTCGGGTCAGAACCCTTCTTCGGACTGATTATAGTGGGGAGCGAGGGAGCAGAGAAACTGGAAGCGAGAGAAAAAAACTGGGGCAAATCGGGGCCAGCAACAGATGACTTCGGGCAAGGAGTTGGCAAAAAGGCCAATAGTTGGCTGGATGTGTAGGAAAATAACTGCAGATGCTGGTACAAATCGAAGGTATCACAAAATGCTGGAGTAACTCAGCGGGTCAGGCAACATCTTGGAGAGAAGGAATGGGTGACGTTTCGGACTGAGACCCTTCTTCAGGCTGATGGGAAGCTGGCTGGAGATGGTGTGAGCCCAGGAGGGACACCTTATTGTGAACTGTAGAACTGGTTAGCAGACTTTTTGTGGAGAAAAGGGGAAAGAGGGCGGAGGAAAATGTTTTCTCAAGTGCTGATCATAGACATAGACATAGAAAATAGGTGCAGGGGGAGGCCATTCGGCCCATCGAGCCAGCACCACCATTCACTGTGATCATGGCTGATCGTCCACAATCAATAACCCGTGCCTGCCTTCTCCCCATATCCCTTGATTCCACTAGCCCCTAGAGCTCTATCTAACTCTCTCTTAAATCCATCCAGTGATCTGGCTTCCACTGCCCTCTGTGGCAGAGAATTCCACAAATTCACAACTCTCTGGGTGAAAAAGTTCCTTCTCACCTCAGTTTAAAATGGCCTCCCCTTTATTCTAAGACTGTGGCCCCTGGTTCTGGACTCCCCCAACATTGGGAAAAAATTTCCTGCATTTTTCCTGCATCCAGTCCTTTTATAATTTTATATGTTTCTATAAGATCCCCTCTCATCCTTCTAAACTCCAGTGAATACAAGCCTAGTCTTTTCAATCTTTCCTCATATGACAGTCCCGCCATCCCAGGGATCAATCTCGTGAACCTACGCTGCACTGCCTCAATTACATGGATGTCCTTCCTCAAATTAAGAGACCAAAACTGTACACAATACTCCAGATGTGGTCTTACCAGGGCCCCTATACAACTGCAGAAGAACCTCTTTACTCCTATACTGAAATCCTCTCGTTATGAAGGCCAACATGCAGTTAGCTTTCTTCACTGCCTGCTGTACCTGCACGCCAACCTTCAGTGACTGGTGTACAAGGACACCCTGGTCTCGCTGCACCTCTCCCTTACCTAACCTAACACCATTGGGATAATAATCTGCCTCCTTGTTTTTGCCGCCAAAGTGGATAACCTCACATTTATCTATATTATACTGCATCTGCCATGCATCTGCTCACTCACTCAACCTGTCCAGGTCACCCTGCAACCTCCTAACATCCTCTTCACAGTTCACACTGCCTCCCAGCTTTGTGTCATCCGCAAACTTGCTAGTGTTGCTTCTAATTCCCTTTTCCAAATCATTAATATATATGGTAAACAGTTGAGGCCCCAACACCGAGCCTTGCGGCACTCCACTCGCCACTGCCTGCCATTCTGAAAAGGACCCGTTTACTCCTACTCTTTGTTTCCTGTCTGCCAACCAATTTTCTATCCATGTCAACACCCTACCCCCAATACCATGTGCTCTAATTTTACTCACCAATCTCCTGTGTGGGACCTTATTAAAGCTTTCTGAAAGTCTAGATACACTACATATACTGGCTCCCTTTCATCCATTTTACTTGTCACGTCCTCAAAATTTTTTCCATTAGTATCATATTATACTATTATATATTTATCTGTGTGTAATGTGTTAATAGGCCTATTAAGCTGCAAAAAGAAAGTATTTCAATAATCCGTTGCCAGTACATATGACAATTAAACACTTGATACATCTGTGCTGGTTGGCAAAATCAACCTATATTTGTCAAATTGACAAGAACATTTTTTAGATTGTTTTTAATATCACCCAGAACAGATGTTTGGCTGCCTAACTTCTACAATTAGGTAATACAACAAAGTATTCATGAATCCTAGTCAATTGCCAAGCACCCCACAAAGCTCTTGAAACGTTTCCGAAAAATGTTGAAGTCTTGCACCATGCGCCAAGGATGTCAATACATATACTAAATCTAGTCAATTAATATGTAAACCCAGCTGACTTGTCAAGATCTGCTGTTATAAAAATTGATTAATGTACTGTGGGTGCTTTCGTTATTATATAATATTGCATGACTTTTTATGTTTGCAGACAAAGACAAATATTATTACATCATGTCAAATTCATATATCCATGCTTTTCATTGATAAATAACAAAAAACCTTGAATATGATTAACCACACATCCACCTCTCAACAATGGATAAATAAAAAATGTATTACATTAGCTGAAATCCTTAACAAGTCTCAGCATGCCATATATCTCAATGGAATAAAAGATGCCAGCATAAAATTTTATCACAGGTGTACATATACCTGAGTGTAACAATCAAATTAATGCTATTTCTGTTTTCTGCTGGCATCTTCAGCAGCTTTGATCTCTCGATACACAATACGGTCGTCTGCAAAGAGTCTCACTCTCAAAGACAGGTTGTCAGGCAGATCGTTGATGTAGATCAAGAACAGCACGGGTCCTAGCACCGTTCCCTGTGGATGCTGGACTCAACTGGAGATTGTTGTGATGACTCACCATCTACTACACCCTTTTGATGTTGTTTGGTGAGGAATGAATCAATCCAGGAGTAGATGCTATTTCGGATACCAATGTGGTGAAGCTTAGCCATCAACCTATGGTGGGGGACAATGTCGAAGGCCTTGCTAAAGTCCATTATAATAAGATCGGCCTGCCCTCTGTTATCCAGGATTGTTTGCAGATCATTAATCAGGACAGAGAACTGGGTCTCGCATGACCTGCCTTTGCGGAATCCATGCTGCTGGATTGTGTATTTCAAAATGCCTCATAACATGGCCATGAATAATATGTTCAAGGAGTTTGCAGACAATTGAAGTCAAGGATACCGGGCGATAATTGGCTGGATTTGAGCGGTCGCTCTTTTTGTAAGTTGGAGAGATGTTTGCATTACACAAATCAGAGACTTGAGAATTTCAGAGACTTGAAATCAGAGGGCCTTTCTGAGACAAATTTGCTACTCTCCCCTTATTTGATTATGGCCTAATTTGCTGATATAAAATACAAAACAAAGTATTTCACTATATCCTGGTACACTTGACAATGATAAACCAATAATAATCAATAATAAACCAATTAATGGTTTACAATAACAATCTAAGAAGAGAAAGCATAACCACTTTTTCTTCTCCTAACAATGGTTCAATTCCCCCTTCACCATCCTAGATTGATTAGTAGGACTGGATGTTACAATCCCTAAGGTTTTGCACTACAATTGACTGGTGTTGTTCTTGGGGGTGACCACTAGGTGATTCAGACACATCTTCAGTTGTGTACCTCAATGGACTAGTGTTACTTGGATCAGCCCATGGCTACAAGAATATGTGAGAGGGTAAGTTCTTTGTGGTGAATATTATTCTATGATCAATGAAGGACTCCGCTTACTCTCATAACTAAACTGGAAACCTCAATCAGAATGGCACGCAGTGACTCGTGGGGTACCACAAGGCTCGGTGCTGGGACCGCAGCTATTTACAATATACATTAATGACTTAGATGAAGGGATTAAAAGTAACATTAGCAAATTTGCAGATGACACAAAGCTGGGTGGCAGTGTGAACTGTGAGGAGGATGCTATGAGGATGCAGGGTGACTTGGAGAGGTTGTGTGAGTGTGCAGATGCATGGCAGATGCAGTTTAATGTGGATAAATGTGAGGTTATCCACAGGTGGTAAGAACAGGAAGGCGGATTATTATCTGAATGATGTCAAGTTAGGAAAAGGGGAAGTACAAAGAGATCTGGATGTCCTTGCTCAGCAGTCACTGAAAGTAAGCATGCAGGTACAGCAGGCGGTGAAGAAAGCTAATGGCATGTTGGCCATCACGACAAGAGGAGTTGAGTATAGAAGCAAACAGGTCCTTCTACCGTTGTACAGGCCCCTAGGGAGACCACACCTGGAGTACTGTGTGCAATTTTGGTCTCCAAATTTGAGGAAGGACATTGTTGCAATTGAGGGAGTGCAGCCTAGGTTCACTAGGTTAATTCATGGAATGGCGGGACTGTCATATGTTGAAAGACTGGAGCGACTGGACTTGTATACACTGGAATTTAGAAGAATGAGAGGGGATCTTATTGAAACATATAAGATTATTAAGGGATTGGACACGCTAGAGGCAGGAAACATGTTCCCAATGTTGGAGGTCCAGAACCAAGCGCCACAGTTTAAAAATAAGGAGTAGGCCATTTAGAACGGAAATGAGGAAAAACCTTTTCACTCAGAGAGTTGTAAATCTGTGGAATTCTCTGTCTCAGAAGGCAGTGGAGGCCAATTCTCTGAATGCTTTCAAGAGAGAGTTAGATAGAGCTCTTAATGATAGCGGAGTGAGGGGGTATGGGGAGAGGGCAGGAACGGGCTACTGATTGTGGATGATTAGCCATGATCACATTGAATGGCAGTGCTGGCTCGAAGGGCCGAATGGCCTACTCCTGCACCTATTGTCTATTATCACTATTCGCTGAATGCATCTTGTTGACATGCCTTCATGAACACAATGCAACATTCCAAACCAACTCTCAGGGATGCCTGGTTCTTCACCACTCAAAGTGGAGAAGCGTCATTCAGGATGATAGTGAGAACTTCAAAGCCATGCATTAGGAGCACCCAAAAACCCATTGTACAGTAAATGGCAGAAAGCGCACCATCTCACACACTGCTTACCACCTTTAAGAAATCTCTTGCTCCATCTATAACCAAGTGTATAGTTCTCATATTAACCTCATCAGATACCTGGAGACACACAGGACCTGAGTGGAAGTTTTTCATTCTTCGTTCAGAACGATTGCTCAACTGGAAACCTACAACATACAATACATTGACTTACTAAGAGTTCTTTAAAGCCACCTGCACTCTCTAAGCACCTTCAAAGTTGCACTTCATCTGATGGGATTACATCAATATTCCTTCATCAATACTGAATAAAATGCTGCACCTCCCTCTTCATCAACAGTGCATGTTATTTGTCACACTACCTTCTGCAGAAGATCAAAAGGTGCCTTACCAAGGCGTTTTCAAGATACAAAAAAGATGGTTAAAAGACCTGCCCTCTCCACGGGCAGAATCAATGAGGCAGAGAGAGAAAAAACATAAAGCGCAACGCAAAACTTTCACAAGCAGGCACGCAATGAGAAATAAAAAAACAAACTATGTGATCATAATGCCATTAGTTTCAATATCATTATGGAGAAGGTCAAATCTGGACCAAGGGTTGAGATTTTGGATTGGAGAAAGGCTAATTTTGAGGAGATGAGAAAGGATTTAAAAGGAGTGAAATGGAAATTGTTGTTTTATGAAAAGGATATAATAGAGAAATGGAGGATATTTAAAGGTGAAATTTTGAGAGTACAGAGTCTTTATGTCCCTGTTCGGTGGAAAGGAAAGAATAATAATTTGAAAGAGCCGTGGTTTTCCAGGGAAATTGGACACTTGGTTCGGAAAAAGAGGGAGATATACAATAAATATAAGCGGCAGGGAGTAAATGAGGTTCTTGAGGAATATAAAGAATGTAAAAGGAATCTTAAAAAGGAAATTAGAAAAGCGAAAAAAAGATATGAGGCTGCTTTGGCAAGTAATGTAAAAGTAAACCCCAAGGGGTTCTACACATATGTCAATAGCAAAAGGATAGTGAGGGATAAAATTGGTCCATTAGAGAGTCAGAGTGGACAGCTATATGCTGAGCCGGAAGAAATGGGGGAGATATTAAACAATTTCTTTTCTTCGGTATTTACCGAGGAGAAGGATATTGAATTATGTGAGGTAAGCGAAACAAGTAGAGTAGTGATGGAAATTAGGAGGATTAAAGAAGAGGAGGTACGGACACTTTTGAAGAATATAAAAGTGGTTAAGTCTCCAGGTCCTGATAGGATATTCCCTAGGACATTGAGGGAAGTTAGTGCACAAATAGCAGGGGCTATGACAGAAATATTTCAAACGTCATTAGAAACAGGGATGGTGCCGGAAGATTGGCGCATTGCGCATGTTGTGCCTTTGTTTAAAAAAGGTTCTAAAAGTAAACCTAGCAATTATAGACCTATTAGTTTGACGTCTGTGGTGGGAAAATTAATGGAAAAGATACTTAGGGACAATATATATAATTATTTGGATAATCAAGGCCTGATTAGAAACAGTCAACATGGATTTGTGCCTGGAAGGTCATGTTTGACTAATCTTCTTGAATTTTTTGAAGAGGTTACCAGGGAAATTGATAAGGGCAAGGCTGTGGATGTTGTCTATATGGACTTCAGTAAGGCATTTGACAAGGTTCCACATGGAAGGTTGATTAAGAAGGTTAAATCATTGGGTATTAATAGTGAGGTTGCAAGATGGATTCAACAATGGCTGAATGGGAGATACCAGAGGGTAACGGTTGACAATTGTATGTCAGGTTGGAGGCCAGTGTTTAGTGGAGTGCCCCAAGGATCTGTGTTGGGTCCACTGTTGTTTGTCATTTACATTAATGATCTGGATGATGGTGTGGCAAATTGGATTAGTAAATATGCAGATGATACTAAGATAGGTGGAGTAGTTGATAGTGAGGTAGATTTTCAAAGTCTACAGAGAGACTTGGGCCTTTTGGAAGGGTGGGCTGAAAGATGGCAGATGGAGTTTAATGCTGATAAGTGTGAGGTGCTGCATTTTGGTAGGACAAATCAAAATAGGACGTACAGGGTAAATGGTAGGGAATTGAGGAATGCAGTGGAACAGAGGGATCTGGGAATAACTGTGCATTGCTCCCTGAAGGTGGAATCTCATGTGGATAGGGTGGTGAAGAAGGCGTTTGGTATGCTTGCCTTTATAAATCAGAGCATCGAGTATAGAAGTTGGGATGTAATGTTGAAATTGTACAGGGCATTGGTGAGGCCGAATCTGGAGTATGGTGTGCAGTTCTGGTCGCCAAATTATAGGAAGGATGTCGACAAAATGGAGAGGGTACAGAGGAGATTTACTAGAATGTTGCCTGGGTTTCAGCACTTAGGCTACAGAGAGAGGTTGAACAGGTTGGGTCTTTATTCTTTGGAGCGTAGAAGGTTGAGGGGGGGCTTGATAGAGGTTTTTTAAATTTTGAGAGGGACGGACAGAGTTGACGTGGGTAGGCTTTTCCCTTTGAGAGTGGGGAAGATTCCAACAAGGGGACATAGCTTCAGAATTGAGGGACAAAGGTTTAGGGGTAACATGAGGGGGAACTTCTTTACTCAGAGGGTTGTGGCTGTATGGAATGGGCTTCCGGTGGAAGTGGTGGAGGCTGGCTCGATTTTATTATTTAAGAGTAAATTGGATAGGTATATGGATAGGAGGGGATTGGAGGGTTATGGTCTGAGTGCAGGTAGATGAGACTAGGTCAGGGAGAATGGTCGGCGTGGACTGGTAGGGCCGGACAGGCCTGTTTCCATGCTGTAGTTGTTATATGTTATATATGTTATATGTTCAAACGAGAAGGATAGAAGAGCAGAAATAGAGAGCATGTGATGTGAGGATACTGGAAAAGTGTTTCTTTGGTTTGAGCAAAGCCCCAGGAGGTCAAACATTGTAAAGATAATGGAACTAATAAAAGTTTATAATTTATATATTTTATAAACTAATAAGTTAAGTTCAGCATGCTGATGAGTATACTGATGATCAGCAAAACTGCCCATTAGTTTTGTTGAATGCCAAAAGTTACTTTTATTGTGATTGTGCAATTTTCAAAGAATGTTTGTGCCGTAGCACTAAACACTATCATTTCTTGGCTGTCACTGAAGGCATTACGGCTTTTCCGACACGCGTGCTAAACCCCGCCACAACCAATTCCTATCCCCATTACCATCGTTGATAAAAAATTGCTAATAGCTTTTCAAATCAAGAGATATGATCAAGAATGAACCATTCTATGTCTTCACAAATGTCATTTACAGTAAAGTATGAAACTTGATCCGATTCTTTTACACCGTTGCAATGGTAACGGTTACACAATGTGCTTGGAAACTGAAATTGAACACCATGTTATGTGTGACCATAGTCTGAACTATTTTAACTTTGCCTTTAAAAGGATACATGCACTCTATATCCCAGCAGCTACTAACCTGAAGATGGAAAATCTGAACAAGATATACTGTTTCTACAATTATGAGCCTCATCTATTTGGCATAAAATACAGTAACTGTGGGCATGAGTGCTGAGCCTGCTAAAGCCAAACTCTTGAGATGTCACTAAATCAATCATTGCTCAGATAATACACAGAGTAGGTGGTCCACTCAAATTCAGAACTCTTTCACCAACACAGTAGACTGGCAAAATTGTTCCCATGTCAGGCCATAAACTATGAAGAGACAACGGCACTGTAAATTATATGCATTAATGTTGACCTAGCTACACCTGCCTCAGAAAATATTTTAGTTAAGTGTAGATGATATTGAAAGTGACAGAAGCTTGACAGTACATCTTCAGCCATATTCAGAACAGGTACAGACACCAATATTCTGAAAGTATGTGAACGTTCCCTAGATACAGTAAATATGATCAGAATGGAGACAGTAGACATTTTAAGTTCATTTTTTTTGGTTAGAAAGCAAACATGCTGGAAATCTGAACTAAACACAGAAAATACTGGAAAGATTCGAAAACAAGTGTATTTTATGCTGCAGCCCCTCCCCCTATTTGCCACGAAAAATATACTTGTGTTATAACATCTCTTAATTCTGACAGATCTTTGACTTGAAATGGCAACTATTTTTCTCTCTTTCGACTTGCTGCCTGATCTGCTGGTTTTGTTACATTTTCCCATTCAATTCCTTTCATTAGAAATCTATGTGCAGTGAAATGTAATCATCCAGGAAACAAAACATAGTTCAGTCTGTCATGTTTAATTAGTTTTCAGTTTAGTTTTGAGATACAGCATGGAAACAGGCCCTTCGGCCCAGAGTCCGCACCAATCATCAAGCCCCGCACACTAGCACTATCCTACACACACTGGGGACAATTTACATTTATATCAAGCCAATTAATCTACAAACCTGTATGTCTTTGGAGTGTGGGAGGAAACCGAAGATCTCAGAGAAAACCCACGCAGGTCACGAGAAGAACGTACAAACAAGCACCCTTGGTCATGATCGAACCTGGGTCTCTGGCGCTGTAAGGCAGTAGCTCTACCGCTGCGCCACCGTGCCACCCTTTAATGCCATAAGTTTGATGACATTCTTTTGTACAGCACTTGTATTTCAGCAGCAATTTAGCACAAGTGTTACTTTTGTTTGTCTTCACATTTTACTATGTTTTAGTCTATGGAACTGTTGCACTACAATGCTGAGAAACATATATTCTGTGCTCAGTATCTACCCCTTTGCTCTACCTATTGTACTTGACTTTCACTTAATTATATTTAAGAAAAGTATTATCTGATCTAATTAGATAGCGTGCAAAAAAATAGCTTTTCACTGTACATCGGTACATGTGATTATAAGCCTAAACTTAAACCTATGCATTTGGGTCTTTTTTTCTGGCTCCAGAGATAACATTATTGGGGAGAAACATCTTCAGAAAAAAAATCTTAATTCCAGAATGACTGCACACTCCACAGTTAATGCTATGCAGTTTGGAAAATCTGTTGATTGTTTTTTCTTATTATTTTTGATCAGCACATTCCAGTCCGAAGCTAATCCTATATCTGTAAAAATAATACATGAAATGTTATTACAGTTGTTCTATACTTCTGATAAGGATATTTGTAAAAATGAAAAAAAGAACACCGTTTCATTCCCCCCACTTCCAAGTCAATCATACCAAATTATATCTCTCCCTGATCGCATCGCTACAGGAAGATATTGGCTATATTCAATTTTATAGTATGAGCCTTTTCCAAAAATCACTTGATTTTTCTTTAATCTTCCCCCTTTGCCTAATTCCCCATATGCTAACCCAAGCAAGAAAATGAAAAGGAAACCGATTTAAGCTTTCACCAGTTTTAGTCTAAATCAGCAACTAACCATTTCTTGGCATAATTCACTTAAGTTCCAACACACTATACCACTGTGCCACATACTGCAAGAATGTGACATGTATATTTTTGTTTGGATTTCTTCTGCTTCCCCACCTAACCCACAAGCACTTCTTTAAATCTTGCAACAGCTTCAGTTCCGACCCTCAGTATGAAGCTTTACACCTGGCAGAAATCCTTCTGCAGGAAAGATGGAATTGCTCATCTGCGGTAGGAATGGCCCCATCTATTTTCTATTAGGCGTACCAATGCCAAACAGAGCTAATAATGTGATCTAGCAGAAATCCAAGGTAAACAGTATGTGAACTAACATCCTTGCCAATTTGGATGATGGGTAGTTCCTGATTCGAATTTATTTTATTTAAGAGTACACATGCTTGGTTCTGTGCTCAATTACAAATTTGTCCCAGGAAATTTTCTCACTTCTCTGTATGTTTACCCCTTCTTCTACATCTGGTTGACTAAGCTGCTGCAATGGGATAGTTACTGGTCCCCTTGTCTATAGACTCATAGAGTGATGCAGCGTGGAAACAGGCCCTTCGCCCCAACTTGCCCACACCAGCCAACATGTCCCAGCTACATTAGTCCCACCTGCCTGTGTTTGGTCCATATTCTATCCTATCCATGTACCTGTATAACTGTTTCTTAAATGTTGGGATAGTCCCAGCCTCAACCACCTCCTCTGACAGCTTGTTCCATACACCACCCACCCTATGTGTGAAAAAGTTACCCCTCAGATTCCTATAAAATCTGTTTCCTATCACCTTAAACCTGTATCCTCCGGTCCTCGATTCCCCTACTCTGAGCAAGAGACTCTGTGCATCCACCCGATCTATTCCTTTCATTATTTTATACACCTCTATAAGATCACCCCACATCCTCCTGTGATACAGGAATAGAGACCCAGCCGACTCAACTTCTCCCTATAGCTCAGATCCTCTAGTCCTGGCAACATCCTCGTAAATCTTCTCTGTACCCTTTCCAGCCTGACAACATCTTTCCTATAATATGGTGCCCAGAGCTGAACACATCTCGACCCAAAACGTCACCCTTTCCTTCTCTCCAGAGATGTTGCCTGTCCCACTGAGTTACTCCAGCATTTTGTGTCCACCTACAACACTCTAAATGCGGTCTCACCAATGTCTTATACAACTGCAACATGACCTCCCAAATTCTATACTCAATACTCGGAATGATGAAGGCCAATGTGATTTGAAAAGCGGCATTCTGATGTGACAGCAAGGTGTAGTTTGGCTTAAAGGAATCCCCTCAAAACAATTTTTTTAAATCTCTCCTACCATCCCAACAACCGCATAACATTTTAGTTATTTCATTCTCAGCTCAATTAACAATTGTAACCAGATAAAGAAAGCAGAGACTGAAATTATGTTCACAAGTAAATGCAAATCATGAAAGGCTTGTGGGATCCTTCAAATGTGATTATTTTTCATGAAAAAAAACCCAAGCTAAATAAGAGAGTTCAAGCTCAGTTTAGTATCTCAAAACAAATCTGAAAACTCTGTGGTAAGCTGTATGTACATGGCTGTTAATGTGGAGACTACATAAGTTACTTTCCTTAAAATAAAAGAAAGTCATTTAATACAAAAGATCCATAATTTAGAATTCATTTTTCAAATTAATACTTGTTTTGAAACTTCCTTTCAACCTCTGTACAGCAAGCCGATTCACCATTAGCTCAACCTTCAAAAAAGGAACCAGTGGTCCAAAGGTATCTCTGACACTTCACCAAAATATACCTCGCCATAAATATAATTGAGCTTTTAGCCACAAATTATAATTTAGGTTCTGTTGCTTGCTCCATTTGATTTTGCACACAAAATCCTGCTTTATAATAACAATACAAAAGTGCAGCATAACACTTTGTTTTGACATGGTTGCAGACAAACAATTTACAACACAAGTACAAACGGCTAAGCTTTCTAAGTTTAAACCTATGCAGCATTTCTCGTGAGTTTTTAAGCTGACAAGTCAATTTGTTAGTGGGTTTTCTGCAGAACAATAATGTGAGTGTCATTTCAACTCCCTGTGTATTGTGTGTCTGATTTCACTGAAGAATCCTGCAGCATGCTGTCATGTCTGGGCATAATGACTCTGGTATTTACACTGTTCAAAATCTGACTTCAAGGATGACAGGTTTTTCAACCAAACAGTTTTTTTAAAATCTACGCGATTTCATGCAAGTGCCATGACATCATGTCATCAGAAATAAAGTACTTTCTCAGCAATGCGATATTGCAGTGTCGGTGTGAGTTACTGAAAGCTATCACTAATTCTTCACAGGTGTTATGGTGCGTGGATTTAAGATGTGAGACTAGACTCAACACACTATTCAGAGTCTCTGAATAATGTACCAAGAGGGCTCCTATTGAAAGAAATTCATCACTCTACTGGTAATCTTGCTCCCAAAGGTAGAAGAAAACACCTATTTTTCTTTAACCCCTTCAGGAATCAGTGTCATTCAGAGCATTTTAATTTCACACTCATCTCTCAAAACTCTACATAAATACTTTGCTGGACAGTTATTCAGAAGATCATAATGTACAAGAAAATATATGAACTCATTTAAATTATTCTCTGTTAATACTAAAATATCAAAATATTTTAAGTAAATGTTTGATACAGAACTCAGATTAATTACCGATAAATATGCAAAGCATTCTTAACTGTATATTTTTCTGATACAATTACGTACCATATAATTTCATACGAAATTGAATATTCAACCCATATTATAACTCAATTTAATAATATTGTAACAAATTCTTCTGTGCGTTTAAAAGCAACATAAATATTAATGAGTATACTGTTTAAAAAAAAGTCAGTCGCCTTATTACCTAATTCTAGTTATCAAAAAATTCCTTTGATGTTGTACTGGTGAAATTTGTTTCAAATCTACAAAAGCTTATCCAGCCAACTTCCAATTCCCTGGTAGTGTAAGAAAATAACTGCAGATACTGGTACAAATCGACGGTATTTATTTCACAAAATGCTGGAGTAACTCAGCAGGTCAGGCAGCATCTCAGGAGAGAAGGAATGGGTGACGTTTCGGGTAGAGACCCTTCTTCCCTCTGAAGAAGGGTCTCGACCCAAAAAGTCACCCATTCCTTCTCTCCTGAGATGCTGCCTGACCTGCTGAGTTACTCCAACATTTTGTGAAATAAATACCTCCAATTCCCTGGTGATCAAGATCAGATTCATAAAACATGAATCAGGAATTCTGGGATGAATAAAGTACATTAAAAAATAAAATTCCAATATACTATCTAGTTTTCAGCAATGTACCTTGGTTTCCTGCTCAGCAAATTCCCTAAACAGTATCTACAACATCCAGTGTGTGTGTGTGTGTGTGTGTGTGTGTGTGTGTGTGTGTGTGTGTGTGTGTGTGTGTGTGTGTGTGTGTGTGTGTGTGTGTGTGTGTGTGTCCCGCTGCCCGCTGGGGGTTGTAGTCCGGTGATGGTCCGGGGCACTGGAGTATGGACTACACCTCCCGGTGGGCAGCGCAGTGGTGGGAGGCGCGCACAAGATGGCGGAGCGGGAAGAGGAGGAGAAGAAGGAAAATGGCCGCCATTGTTGTTTGAGTCGCGACGATGCCGTCGTTTGAAGTGAACGCTGAAGGAAACGTGGGAGGATGCGAAGAAGCTGCCCGCTGGTGGTTGTAGTCCGGTAATGGCCGGGGGCGCTGGGGCCGGGCGGGAACGGGGACTCAACGACGCCGTTTATTGAAGCGGGCGCTGGAGGAGACGGAGGGGAAATCGGGCGGGTCCCGCCTCCCTCCGAGCTCCCTTTGGTCAGATGCCATCCCGCCCTTGACCCTCATTGGCCGGGCGGCTGTTGGGTTCCCATTGTAACATCGAACACGGCTGACGGGCCGTTGAAAGTTGAAAAGGGATTTATTAAAGTTTAAAAAGTGATTTTTTAAGTTTAAAAAGTGAAAAACTTTAAAATATAACAAACATTTATATAAAATATAACAAACATTTGAACCCCAGGACAATGGTGAGTAAGGTGGGCCTAAAATTGTCACGCTATCGTGTACCATTGTGGCTATAATTCGAAAACAAACATATTCACAAACACACAAACCCACATACAAGATGAGAGTTTTAGTAATATACTAGACCAAGTGGACCCGTTGGGCCCAAACCTCCCCTTTCCCCCCCTCCCAACTGTATCCCCCTCAACCCCTGTTATCTTCCCTCCTCCCCTTCCTCCCTCCCCCCTCCCTCCCCCCCCCCCCCTCCTTCTCTCCCTCCCTCCCCCCACCCTCCCTAGGAGATAGATTTAAACTTTAAAATGTGAATAACTTAAAAAATATAACTTTGATACTGAATTGAGAAATTCTTGTGTTAAATCAAATGTTCTCTGGAACTGCTGAAGAAATTGTTCATTAGTCTTTACGATTTTTTAAATGTTTTTATTGTTTGGAAAGACTACTGAGTGTCATTGGGGTAGGGGTGGATTTTGGAGACCATAATCCACTCTAAATTTCAAAGTCACTTGATACAACTTAGGTTAGTAAAATAACCCCCATTGTGTACTTGTAAAAGACAATTAAGTTTGATTGTGTTCAAGAAGTTAATTCCAGCGATTTGGCAATCACTTAAGTATTCTAACAATAATTCTCCCAAATCAATGTTACTAAACCAAATTAACAGCTCACAACTACTTTGTTATATGTAACTTGGCTGCTGCATGCCCTACATCATAACAGTAGGTATTCTTTAATAAAATCACTTAATTGACTGCAATATTCTTTGGAATATCCCGAATGAAATCTGAATAAGTGGGCATCACGTGACAAATAGAAAAAATAGATCAATGTTGGGAATAGAATTGATGTTTCTACAGACTTTCAGATGTTTTTTGATACAATGTTACATAATAGACTTTCTTTACTAATACAAGAAAGCATGTGCGTCAGATCAACAAGTAGCTATGAAGATATAAGATTTTCTTTTGTCTAAATGTAGGGGGTAAAGTTGATAATTGTGGCTTGTTGACAAGCATATACTTGTGTCATCCGAGAATTGATAATAGGATCGATTCTTTATATCTGTTTTATTTTGTTGATGATGAAGGTATAATTTTAAACTTGGCACAAAGCTTGGAAATTCATTAGACTCTGAGAAAGACAGTGCCAAACTTAAAATTTAAGTGGTGAAATGGGTAAAGGTAAGGTTAAAAAAGAACCTGGCAAAGTGATGAGGTTTGAGAGGAAAATATAAACAAAATGGAACAATTTTAAAGGAGGTGTAAAATCTCCAAGGGACCTGCCTTTGAAGGTAGCCTGATAATTGATAATTCTGATGAAAAAATATTTCGTTTTCCTGGTTTTATAAATAAAGACACAGAGAAAAAAAAGGTTATGATAAAATTATGTCCATTACGTTCACAATGGGGGAAATTTTACTAACCTAAGTTGTACCGTGACTTTGAAATTTAGACTGGATTATGGTCTTCAAAATCCACCCCTACCCCAATGACACTCAGTAGTCTTTCCAAATAATAAAAACATTAAAAAAATCGTAAAGACTAATGTACAATTTCTGCAGCAGTTCCAGAGAACATCTGATTTAACACAAGAACTTCTCAATTCAACATCATAGAAACATAGACAAATAGGTGCAGGAGTAGGCCATTCAGCCCTACGAGCCAGCACCACCATTCAATATGATCATGGCTGATCATCTAAAATCAGTGCCCCGTTCCTGCTTTTTCCCCATATCCCTAAAAGCTAAATGTAACTCTCTCTTGGAAAAAAACAAAGCATCAATCAAAATAAGCCATTTTAAAAACACTAAAAGCAATGCTGGAAGTATTGCTTTTAGTGCTTGAGTCAAATTTATCATATTTGATTTCCATGCCATAAATTTACAAACGTGAAAAAATAAAGATTGTCATCATAGATATTTGTTTGGTGCCCAGTGCAGGAATTCAATAGCGAAGTTTAATCTTCTGTACCTCCTGGTGGCTTGTATCAGGTAAGCATTGGCCTGAGAACAAATCATTTGTCTCCCTATTATGTTCTAAGTAAAGTGTGCAAACAAAGACTAAATTGAACAGGATGGAAGATTAATTTGGATGAAGCCTACTGAAAAGTTCAAAATAGATTTTGGAACAATTTTTTTACATGATCTGGGCAAGATAGTGGCAATTTTGAGAGATGAGTAATGAGGGAAAACGGATTCAAGAATATAGTGATAATTTGTGAATTATACCTGCCTGAAATGGTTTGTTTGAATGGCCTGATACTGCAATTTGGCATAAGCGTACATACTTTTTCTCCTGTACTGAACCTTTTGGGTCAACCCTATTCAAGCAGACGAGAAGCGCTTTGAGAGTGAAACATGATTGAAAATCAAACTGTTGTTAACCTTGTTGTGGTCTTCAGGTCACACGAAAATGGTAACAAAGCTACGTATGTACTGGGGAAGCCGGGCTTGGGAGGGAAAGATGGGAATGGTGATAAGGATATGTGTAGGAATTCAGAGAGAACATTTTCCTTCGTCTTTGTGCAAATATATTTCAAGACATGATTAAAATGGAGTATATGTAAGGACAAGCTGTAAGACGATGTATGTACATGATTTATCCTGGATGTAGCTGGCCCTACAGCTGAACTGCTTAGGGCAATGGTCAAGTCTCAGCAGCCATACTCACATAGTGGCCTTTATGTTATAGGTCTTGCTGGTCATTGCCATTACACAGATAGATACCTTGGGCTCATAGCGAGTGTGCAATATTTGGAGACCATGGTGGCCTTTGACACCAAAAAAGTATTTTGCCACATTTTGATGCTTTCACAGCAATTTAAAGCAATGCCCAGGCAAGATAAAATATTAACAGGTAAAAGCTGTTATAATGATTCTTTTCATAAAGTGTTCATGTATGATTAACAAAGCGGGAAGAAAAGAATGCCATTAATTTCTTGACTAGCTCTTACAGGTATTTTCTTTGCTTTCCATTTAATAATACCATGTTGGCAGTTACAAATATGCATTAAAGCACAATCTTTGGAAAACAGAGCCCTCTCACAACTCAAAATTCACCAGCTATAAATAATATCACAACTGTCATCATGTCAGGTAGCTTGGCTCATTTCCATATCCAAAAAAAAGACAAAAAATCATTTTTGTTTATGCAACAAATATACTTTATCCTACCAAAAATTAAGATTTCCTATAGAAAATAACTCAATATTCAAAATAAAATTTTAAGCTGTTAACATGCAAACAAGGTAGAATATTTATTATTTTGCTTCTGCATCTACACTTGTTCATTAGCCATTTGTACTTCAGAAGTACAGGTGGTTGGAAAGCAAACAAGGGCAAATTTTGCATCTGAGAAGGCAAAGAACACATAGAGTGAGCTAATCATTATAAATCACAAATGTTTCAACAGCAGCCAATCCCTCATAAATCAACATATTTTCTATCAGCACATCTAGTACTTTAAGATTGAAGACACAACCATCAAATCATAAGTGCTTCATAATAACCAACCTATAATAAATTTAACTATCTTCCACCACCACATCCTGCTTTGCAATGTTCACATGTTGAATCATGCAGTAGATCATTAAATAACTTCTTTGAAAAACAGATGGATGATGAAGAGACCTTAGGGCCTATAGTTATCAAGGTAGATGGACAGAACTTCAGTCATTTCCCTTGAAGAAGAAAAAAATAATAATATTCAGCAAAAATGAAAATTTGTCATCGTGTTGTGATAAAGGAAACAAAAAGTCATTGTCCTATTAATTTAGTCGTCGATCTTTTCAAGTAGTCCTGCTTGTTTTTGCAGGCTCTATACACTTTTCTAGGTTTCCAGTTTGGCTTTTTTAAATACAGCTGGAAATTAACTGGAAATATGCCCCCAGATAAAAGCTTAATAAATACACCTTTCATTCTTGGTATATCTGAAGGAGTGACCATGGCTGTTTTTGAGGCTCACACTAACCAGACTTCAAAAGAAAATGGGCACTAACCAACCCAATCATTGTCATTTCCCTAAGTTAGACCCAAAGTGCTGGAGTAACTCAGCAGATCAGGCAGCATCTCCAGAGAAAAAGGACAGGTGACATTTCAAGTCAGGACCCTTTTTGTGACATTGTCATTTCCCTTCCCCACTACCCTTCAATCTTCTCCATTAGGCTCACTGCTCCAACACAACCCACAAAGTCTCACTTTCATCTTCTTTCCTTTTTTCCTCAAAATTATTTTATCAAGTATTTACCCAATTCCCATTTGAAAACTGCTTATTGATGTTTTTCCACCCTTCTATCAAGTATTGGCTCCCATTCTCCAGAAAAGCATCTCCACACAATGGATCTTCTTTCTTTGTTAGTCACTTTAAATCCACGTCCATTATTTATCAACTTTAAGCAAATTGAATTTCTGCCCACCACTCAGAGATCGCCTTTATTTTAAGGAAATCTGCATTTTAAAAATCCTCTTCGTCTCTTCTATTCTTGGAATAGCCTCAGTGTTTCTAGTTTTTCTATGCAACCTAAATAACTCGAGTAAATCTAACATGCTGAGGAAAAAATGCAGAGGGCTTTGCAGAGATATTCCCATCATCTTTCGCCACAGGTGGAGTTCTGGAACACTGGAAGGTGGTTAATATTTTACCGCTATTTATGAAAGGGAGTAAGGACATGCCAGGCTGGTGAGTCTGACTTTAGAAGTAGAAAAGTTGTGTGAGGGGATTCATAGGGACAGGAACAACCAGTATTTGGATAGGCATGGACTAATTAGGCTAAATCAGCATTGCTTGTGCGTAGGAAATTAATGTGATGAGTTTGTTGAAGTGATTCCCCAGAGCATTGTTGTGAGCAGGAAGGTGGATGTTCTCTGTATGGACATTAGCAAAGCTTTTGACAAGGTTCCACATGGTAGGCTAGTCCGGAAGGTTGGATCACATGAAAAAGACACAATAACTGGTTGTTGCTATTATTAAACACAATATATATTGTCCATTGCAAAGTATTTGCATAGATTTTGTGGTTGTATGAAGGAAAGAAATGGACAGTACTGATTGTCACCACACTGTAAAAATGGAAACAATATACAGAGGCTACACATATGTAACTGATAAACACTGACAAATGCATCAGGAATGCCTTACTGCATTGCCCAAGTTCTCAGATTTGAAAAAACATTTAGATATAACTTAATTGAAGAGAATGTCATTTTTATGATTTGAAGACTATTGAAAAAAAATTAAGCCTCGCCCAATGAAGTGTAATGTTTAAGCTACCTTTACAAAGGAAAATAAAGAAAAGACACATGAGTAGGCCATTCACTCTCTCATGCCTAGTCCACTTTTAAGTAAGTTAATCACTAATTTCTTACTCCATATCCCTTGATTCACTTCATATCTAAAAATCTATTAATCTCTGTTTTGCATGCACAATATGACTGAGCATCCAGTGCTTTCTAGGGTTCTGAATTCCATAGATTTTCTCTCCTCTTGGTGAAGAAACGTCTTGTGGTGAACAGCTGACCTTTATTTTGGGATTGTAACTTTTAATTTTAGACACTCAAGCTAAGGAAAATCAACCATGCATCTATCGTACCGAGCCTTGCAAGAATACTGTGCTTGAAGAACTTTCCCTTTCATAATAAATTTTGTTCAATTTAAGCCTGACCAGCTGAGTCCCTCCAGCAGATTTGTTTTTTATTCAAGATTCCAGCATCTGTGGTCCCTCGGGTCACTATTTAACTTCAATCTCCATTCTACACTCTACTTACAAAAATATAATGTGTAATATATTCATTTACCTCTCCCTTTATTTATTATCAAGAGCCCTTCCTTTGTTTTGACTATCTTATCACTTCTTCAAGCTGTTTGCCAATGCAGTACACTGACCTTTAGTTTAGTTTACAGGTAGAACATGGAAACAGGCCCTTCGGCCTACTAAGTCCATGCCGACCATCGATCAGCCGTTCACACTAGTTGAATGTTATCCCACTTTCGCATTCACTGCTTGCACACTAGGGGCCATTTACAGTCCAATTAACCTTCAAACCGCACGACTTTGGGATGTGGGAGGAAACTGGAGGAAATCATGCATTCACAAGGAGGACCACACAGAGCACCCAGAGCGAGCCTGGATCCCTGACGCTATGTGGCAGCAGCTTTATAAATTCGCCACTTATGAAAATGTGTTATAATTTTCAAAATAAAGATTTCTTCCTCCGAACAGCGCAGTGTTAGCTATGATTGACATTTCCAATCATGCTGTCCTTCCTTCTTCCAGCACATGGCTGGGAAGTAAGCTGACTTTCAAAAGCAAGTTTCTCCAGCAGAATTTCTAGATTTGCAAGCCAATTTCAATGCAGTGAGAGTCAAAAGAACATCTGGGGCTTTAGTGAATAAGAGAGCCTACAATGTCTCTACTTTTTTTTAAATTTTTTTTTTTTTTATTTTATTTTATTTTTTTTATTTTTTTTATTTTTTATAAATATTCAATAGAATTAAAATATACATGCACTTTGACGGACAGGGGTGATGAGGGATAGTCAACATGGTTTTGTATGTCGGAGGTCGTGTCTCACAAATCTGGTTGAGTTTTTTGAAGATGAAACCAAAAAGGTCAATGAAGGCAAAGCTGTTGGAGTTGTATACATGAATTTCAGTAAGGCATTTGACAAGGTTCCGCATGGTAGGCTGCTCTGGAAGTTATATCCCAATACCTTGTGATTTCTGAGCAAAATATGTTGTCTGTCAGCAAAACAACCATGATATTAAGGTTTATCTCATTAATTATCAGACCCCTTATTTTGTGAGTTTAATGTATAGCTGAAACACAAATGCAGTAATACCATGAAAATCACTGCACAAGGAGGTAATTTTAGAAGTCTCAAGGCAAGCTCATGTTTGTGGCAATTCCAAAAACATGAAATCTCTTCCCTGATACCAAAACCGTTGTCTAGAATCTCATTGTTTCAGAAAAATTGGGTTAATATTTGTTCCTTAACTTGTCCTTAGTCGACACAATGGCGCAGCGGTACAGCTGCTGCCAAACAGCGCCAGAAACCCAAGTTCAATCCTGACCTCGGGTGCTGTCTGTGTGGAGTTTGCACATTCTCCCTGTAATGTAAGTTTGCTCTGGGTGCTCTGGTTTCCTCACACGTCCCAAAGATGTTTGGGTTTGTAGGTTAATTGCCCTCTGTAAATTGCCCCTAGTCTGTAGGGGGTGAATGAGAAAGTGGTCGAACATAGAACTAGTGGGAACAGGTGATCAATTGCTGGCGTGGACTTGAAGAACAGAAGAGCCTGTTTCCATGATGTATGTCCAAACTAAACTGAACTAAACGTGGGACGGCACAATGTAGAGTCACTACCTTACTGCTTCATAGCACCTACAGCCCAGATTCAGTCCTGATCTTGGGCGCTGTCTGTGTGTAGTCAAGTTCTTCTTGAGACCACATGAGTTTCCCCTTTTTTCAGTTTTTTTCCCTCACATCCCAAAAGCATATGGGTTATGAGGTTAATTGGCCTTGTAAATTGCCTGAAGAGCGGCAGTGAATAGTAGAATCCGAGAGGAGTTGATGCGGATGTGGGAAAAATTGAGAAAAGTGGAATTAATGCAAAGCAGCATCAGTGTACACAGATGGTTGATGGTCAGAGTGGATTTAGAGAGTAAAAAGAGGACTGATTCCTTCCCGTACCTCTCTTTGAAGCAAATCAAGATGTGCTTTAAAATTGTAAATATCATTTTTATTTACAAATGCATTTTCAGAATACTGGTTAGATTTTACCTGGGTGTTATGTGTAATATGCTGGAAAACCCTTCAGGAAAATTATTTTTCTGAAGCAATAAATATGCTGACTATACAAGGTCTGGTGGTTGATTTATTGTATAATTTGCAAGCTGTGTTGCACAGATCAAGGTTCTGTAATTCATCGAAGATAATCTTAAAAAGCAACCAATAAATATACATTCAGCAAGCTTGAGGACATGAAAAGTACATTATTGGCATAGTTAAACAAAAATCTGTCAACATCACGCACTTCAGAATAAACTTGAAAAATCTTTTGACCTTCCCTTTTTCTTTAAAAAGTACATCAATTATTTATTGCCTTTGGTAAAACAAGTAAAATTTGGCGCAAAAGGAACATAATATTGCCTGACTAAGAAGCACCAACATAAGATTCTAGGTTTACTCAATAAATATAAAAGTTACATGGGAAACTCAAAAATAAATCACATCCTGGTTAATTAGCATCTACAACTTCTCTGTTATATTATTTCTGTGCATCAATACAAATAAAAGTTTTATGCCAAATTCTGTTATATATTTTGTATAGTAAGGAACTGCAGATGCTGATTTAAACTGAAGATAGACACAAAAAGCTGGAGTAGCTTAGCGGGTCAGGCAGCATCTCTGGAGAAAAGGAATAGATGATGGTTTGGGTTGAAACGCTTCTTTTTGTTATTTGACCACTAGTCCATTGGGATAAAACTTTTATTCACCCAAATGACACCGTTTACCTAACTCCACTATTAAACATGATAGGTTCATACAGGTATACGGAATCAGATTTTTTCAATGATTTTGGTGGTCTAATTGTACTGATAATGTACAGTATACATTTTTAAACCTACTGGAAGATTGGAAATCAGGACATATTATCTCTCGCATCCCATTAATGCATTTATCAAATTGTGCCACACGGAGACACAAGAGTATAAACTGCTGCAGAATAAGGCTCCAGGGATGCAGGCTTGATCGTGATCTCGGGTACTGGCACTACAGATTTTGCTTGATCTCCCCAGTGTGCTCCTCCTATATCTGAAAGATGTTCTCATAGGATAATAGGCTATGGTAAATTGCTCCTAATGTAGTTTAGTGGCAGGAGAATCAGTGAGAATTGATGGGTATGTGACAGAATATAGAGGGAAATAGATAGGAGAATGCAATTGATGGAAATGTTCAGTGACATAGATTTGATTTGATATACCTGGTGGTCTCCTTCCAAATTGCAAAATATATGAGATCAGATGAGAAATGTGAAACCCTTAAGTCTAGATAATTAGTGCCAATAGGATTACCAATAACCGAGTACTTGTTGTGAATGTATTTAAACATCTCTGGAGAAAAAGATTGATGGCATGAAATGGAAGGGGTTAAAATTCAGTGGATGCAGGCCTAAAGTAATGTAGAAGGATTGGATAGGAGGTGAGTAAAAATAATCACTGTGGGGATCTGGAACTCGTTGCCTGAAATGGTTGTAGAGAAAGAAGCTCTCATCACAATTAAAAATGTATTTGGATATATTTATGAACCATGACCTGCAAAGCTACAAAATTAATGCTGGAAGTTGGAATTAAGCTGGGAATTTCGTTATCAGTGGTATGTAAATTATCTCAAAGTATGGGAATGGAGGTGGAGAGATATTACAGAGCTTAGTTTAGTTTAGTTTAGAGATACAGTATGGAAACAGGCCATTCAGCCCACTGCATCCACACCGACCATCTTTCACCAGTTCTATCCTACACACCAGGGAAAATTTTACAGAAGTCAATTAACCTCCAAACCTACACGTCTTTGGGATGTGGGAGGAAACTGGAGCACCTGGAGAAAACCCACCGTCACAGGGAGAATGTCCAAACTCTAAAGACAGCATCCGTAGTCAAGATCAAACCCGGGTCTCTGATGCTGTAAAGCTGCAACTTTACCACTGCGCTACTGCCACCCTAAAGAGTGACAGAGATTGGGGGAAGAATCATTGAAGAGAGGTAGTGTCATGAAAGGACACATTTGATTGCAGAGTTTAAACAAAATCTGAAGGTCACAATATAAAGTGTGAAGAAGGGTGTGAAGAAGGGTCAGTATGAAGAAGGGTCTCGACCCGAAACGTCGCCCATTCCTTCTCTCCTGAGATGCTGCCTGACCTGCTGAGTCACTCCAGCATTTTGTGAAACAATATAAAGTGTGATGAGTTACATTTATTTTCTGTTCTCTCTTCGATCTAAACTTCTGAAAAATAGTTAATTACTGTTTCACATGCTTATTCTATCTGCCCATTCTTGTTAAAATGATGAACGTGAAACAAGAAAAATGGTTTAACAAATCCCGCCAAATTCTGGGAAAACTCCCAAGAGTAGCAACTTGTTTCTTTTCAAACTTACGTCATGCAAAAAGATTATCAGATTACAACTTTTTTTAAACTAAAGCAAATATTGAGCAAATTGAATTCCACAGCCAATGTTTTTATTGAATACATATCCTTTATTTTTAGTCTTAAGAGTCACATGACCGCAAATGGATAGAGGTAGATAAAATCGTTCAATGTATCAAGCTTATCTCTGGAGCCCTCTTATGACAGTGTCTACTTTTCAATGATTCCAAGAATTCTCCTTCTGTAAAGTGAATATCCTCCTCACTCCAGTTCTTAATTCACTCCTCACCAATCTGCACCTGTACCCTTATTACCTAACGATCAAGTATCAAAATACATCAATGCAAATTTAGTAGATTCCAAGTTAAGGAGTGGACTGGATTTGAAAGTAAGTCAGACTGCAAAAGACAAGCTGGACAAAAACATGTACGTTGCTGATGGTGAGAGTGAATGAAGTGTAAATGTTATACATAGAAGAAAGAAATGAACCGCACATACCAAATGAATGATGAAGGAGCACACAAGAATGCAGTGCAGATTTTACAGCAGATGCCCTACTAATGCAAAGTAGCAAACAGAAGGTCAGTAATAGAATCATTAAATATTTACAATGCAAGAGGCTATTCAGCCCATTGAGTCTGTTTGGTTGAAAAGGTATAACCCTCCAATCTTTCTACTGAAAACCTATGGTAATTTAAGAAACTGCATTAAATGGGGGTCGGAGAGATTCCCTGGAGTACAGTATGTTCGTGCAGTGAAAGGTGACTAAAGAATTCCATAAAGAGCTTTTATTGTTGTTTAAAATTGACACTTTCTGTGATCAATTACCAAATGTTAACAAAGCAATTGATTTAGAGCAGAAAGTCACAAACTATATTGGTTTGAAGCTGCAGTACAGTTTGCTGCCTTCTTTCCTACCCCAGATCAGATTACATCAATTTATCCTGCATCACAACAGCTAACTGCAGCAATAATCAAAAGTGAGAGAAACTCATATTAACATCAGGGAAACATGCTTCTTACAAATATTTAATCGGCAATCACAGGAAGCTTGCCAACCACATTTCAATTGAAATAACTTTTTTCTTAAAATGTATATATCCCTTGTAATATGTTCAAAACATAAGCACATTTATGCAGTTATCAAATTACCATGAATAAAACCTGTGCATACAAATCATATCAGTCCAGACCAGAGAATGAGAGGGCCAGTGGCCTCCTCCAAACCACCAAGTAACACACCCTCTTATTTGAAATGCTGCGACTGCTCCCAGTTTGATCCTATTTTTGACCTCTACTCTGAATCTCCACAAAGAATTGGGACTTTCCAGAAACTCATTATGTGGAGGATCACAGGATTAAACTCACATCCTCCCTGTCCACATTGCTGTTGGAAAACTTATATGCAAATCTATTGCACAATTTCTAAAATATAATTAAAACTACCAAGAAACCGGCAGGAAGAACAACACTCTACCATCACTAGACATAAAGCTATCCTTATACAGGAAGCTCAAATGAAAAGAACATAAAAAAGAGTCATAGAGTCATTCAGCGTGAAAACAGGCCCTTTGGCTCAACTTGCCCACAAAGACCAACATGCCCCAGCACAATAGTCCCACCTGCTGGCATTTGGCCCACTAATCCTATCCTATCCATGTACCTGTCTAAATGTTTCTTAAACGTTGTGATAGTACCTGTGTCAACTACCTCATCAGGCAGCTTATTACCATGCGCCTACCACCTTTTGTGGGGAAAAAAAAGTCGCTTTTGGTCACATTCTTCAGAAAACTCAATAAGAATTGCGAGAGACAATCTCCTATTCACAAAACCATGCTGACTATCCCTAATCACCCCCTGTCCATCTAAAAGCATGTACATCTTATCCCAAAGAATACTCTTTAGTAAATTTCCGACCATAGATTTAAGCTCACTGGTCTGTAGTTCCCATCGTTTCCCTGCAACCCTTCTTAAATAGAGGCACTACATCTGCAACCCTCCAGTTTTCTGGCATTTCACCCATATTTAATGATGAGTCATTAATATCATCCGGGTCACCTGCAATTCCCTCTTTAGCTTCCCACAATGTCCTCTGGTTCATCTGGCCCGGGAGATTTGTCTACCTTCAGCACCTGCTTATCTCCTTGTGCCTGCTCCATCATTTAATAGGATTATCGTTAATACTCTACAACTTTCTTGGTACTGAACTCCAAACATTCAGGAGTCTCTATGTTAATACAGTGCCCTCCATAATGTTTGGGACAAAGACCCATCATTTATTTATTTGCCTCTGTACTCCACAATTTGAGATTTGTAATAGAAAAAAATCACATGTGGTTAAGATGCACATTGTCAGATTTTAATAAAGGCCATTTTTATACATTTTGGGTTTCACCATGTAGAAATTACAGCAGTGTTTATACATAGTCCCCCCATTTCAGGGCACCATAATGTTTGGGACACAGCAATGTCATGTAAATGAAAGTAGTCATGTTTAGTATTTTGTTGCATATCCTTTGCATGCAATGACTGCTTGAAGTCTGCGATTCATGGACATCACCAGTTGCTGGGTGTCTTCTCTAGTGATGCTCTGCCAGGCCTGTATTGCAACCATCTTTAGCTTATGCTTGTTTTGAGGGCTAATCCCCTTCAGTTTTCTCTTCAGCATATAAAAGGCATGCTCAATTGGGTTCAGATCGGGTGATTAACTTGGCCAGTCAGGGCCTTCCATTGCCCGGTGAGGCTAGGCCGCGGGACTTAACAGTGCCCGGTGCGGCTCGGCCGCGGGACTTTACATCGCTGGCGCGGCTCGGCCGCGGGACTTTACATCGCTGGCGCGGCTCGGCCGCGGGACTTTACATCGCTGGCGCGGCTCGGCCGCGGGGCCTTCCATCGCCCGGTGCGGCTCGGCCGCGGGACCCAACATCGCCCGGTGCGGCTCGGCCGCGGGACCTAACATCGCCCGGTGCGGCTCGGCCGTGGGACTTAGCAGCGCACGGTACGGCTCGACCGCGGGACCTTCCATCGCCCGGCTCGGCCACGGGACGTTTCAGCGCCCGGTACGGCTTGGCCGCGGGGACTTCCATCCCCTTGCGGGGACTGTGCGGGTCGGTCGGGGACGAGTTGTCCGTCCGTGGGCGTGGGGAAGAGAGTGGAAGTTTTGTTGCCTCCATCACAGTGAGTGGGTGTTTGGAGTCACTGTGATGGACGTTTGTGTTGGGGTCATGTGTCTTGTGTTCTTTTTTTTGTGTGACTGCTATGTAATTTCCTTCGGTACCTCGGTACCGAATGACAAATAAAGCTCTGTAATTGACCATTTTTTAGCTTTGAAAAACTTATTTGTTGCTGTAACAGTATGTTTGGGATATTGTCTTGCTGCAGAATGAACCGCCAGCCAATTAGTTTTGAGGCATTTGTTTGAACTTGAGCAGATAGGATGTCTCTATACACTTCAGAATTCATTATGCTACTACCATCAGCAGTTGTATCATCAATGAAGATAAGTGAGCCTGTGCCTTCAGCAGCTATACATGCCCAGGCCATAACACCTCCACCACCGTGTTTCATAGATGAGCTGGTATGCTTTGTATCTTGGGCAGTTCCTCTCCTCCATACTTTGCTCTTGCGATCACGCTGAAATAAGTTAATCTTCGTCTCATCTGTCCACAAGACCTTTTCCCAGAACTGTGGCTGCTCTTTTAAGTACTTCTTGGCAAACTGCAACCTGGCCATCCTATTTTTGCAGCTAACAAGTGGTTTGCATCTTGCAGTGTAGCCTGTGTATTTCTGTTCATGAAGTCTTCTGCGGACAGTGGTCATTGACAAATCCACACCTGGCTCCTGAAGAGTGTTCTGATCCTTCGGACAGGTGTTTGGGGATTTTTCTTTATTATAGAGAGAATTCTTCTGTCATAAGCTGTGGAGGTCTTCCTTGGCCCTTTGCTATTAGTAAGGTCACCAGTGCTCACTGTCTTCTTAATGATGTTCCAAACAGTTGATTTTGGTAAGCCTAAGGTTTGACTGATGTCTCTAACAGTTTTATTCTTGTTTCTCAGTCTCATAACGCCTTATTTGACTTTCATTGGCGCAGCTTTGGTCCTCTTGCTGATAAATAGCAATAAAAGTTTCCAACGATGATGGAAAGACTGGAGGAAAAACTGGGTGCTGAGAGCTCTCTTATACCTGCATTAAAGAGGCATTTAAACACACCTGAGCAATTACAAACACCTGTTTCCCAAACATTAGTGGGCCCAGAAATGGGGGTGACTATGTATAAACACAGCTGTAATTTCTACATGGTGAAACCAAAATGTATGAAAATGGCATTTATTAAAATCTGACAATGTGCACTTTATTCACATGTGATTTTTTTTCTATTATAAATCTCAAATTGTGGAGTACAGAGGCAACTAAATAAATGATGGGTCTTTGTCCCAAATATTATGGAGGGCACTGTAACTTTCTCTTCTGTTCCGAAGAGCGACCACTTATTTGACGACAATGACCCTGGTCCTACACAAACAAACTGGGGAAAACATCATCACTACATCATTAAAATATAAAATTACCATGAAAAGTGTGTTTCTATGTCTCATATCTTTGCACTTCATTTTCTGCTTCCTTTACAAATATCATGCAAGGCCTAATTCCTGCTCCCTCAAGCATTATTGGGGAATTTTTCTGCAGGTCCTGGGTGCGATAGATATTTGAGAATGTAATTTTTGATATTATGAAGTATTTTTACTTTGCACACAATAATTGCAGAAAGGAGAACATGTGCATTAAAAGCATGTTCAAATATTAAATAGGAGAAATGATAGAGGTGACGTGAAAGATGTTCATAAAATTATGAGAGACATAGATAAGGGTACATCGTTTTTGAGGATGTTTGATGCTCTTGATATTGCATGGAACAAATCAAATTATCTATAGAATAGATTCTGTGAATAGTCACAAAAATGTTATTGTTGTAATTCTTTACGAAAAGAACATGCACTACTAAATCTTCATATGATTATCATTGAGCCATCAACACAGAAACAGGCCTTTCAGCACTACTTGCCAATGCCAACCAAGGTGCGCCATCTACTCTAGTCCCACCTCCCCCTATTTGGCCCATATCCTTCCAAATGTTTCCATGTATGTTTTGTCCAATGTGTTTTAAACATTCTTATTGTTCCTGCCAAACCACATCCTCTTGCAACTCATTCCAAATACATACCACTCCCTGTGTGCAACAGTTGTCCCTCAAGGTTCCTATTAAATCTTTCTCCTCCCACCTTAAAACTATCTCCCCTGGTTCTTGATTCCCCTACATAAAAGATTGCATTTGCCCCATCTATTCCCCGGTGTTCTTATACACCTCAATAACATCACCCCTCAGCCTCCTGCGATGCAGGGAATAAAGTCCAAGTCTGCCCACGCTCTCCCTACAGCTCAGGCTATCAAGTCCTGGCAACATCCTTGTAAATCGTCTCTGCACACTTTCCAGCTCAATCAAGATCATGTCAGCAGTGGGACTAAATTAATAGCTTGGTAATTTTCTGCTCCGTAGAGTATTCTATTATTGAAACTGCCCAAATCAGCCAACAACTGGAATTACATCCAAACTTAGGCTGAAATTTTTAATCCAAATCATGGAAGCATCAAACATCTCCAGGCCAAACTAAACATTGTTACTTCATCGTCATTGGTTGAAGTCCTCAAATTCCTTAAAACCAGCGTGGGAACATCAACAGACAAAGGACTACATTGGGTCAAGAAGACAGCCCAACGTTTCCTTCTCAGAATCTGACAGTGTTTGAGTATAGCAGTGCAGTTGCCAATATTGTCCACATCCTGAGTAAAAATTTCAGAACATTCTGTGAGATGAATTACTCAAGTAATCATTTGCCTCTTGTTGGCTCTGGATCTCCAAACAGAATGAAATTAAAATCATAAAAGAACGTTATTACTGTATTCCTCAGTAAGAAATAAGCAAGAATATATTACTTCAAAGGAAAGACCATGACCCTTACAAACATAACCCATTTACACAACAGACTAAACAATGATGTGAATGAAGTGAGAGACTGTAGAATAGAAGGGATTGTGTACCTGGTGGCAAGAATGCAGCATGTTTAGTAAGCAAATGTACTACAAGGTCTGCGAACTGCACCATTTTATCGCATAATAATATTTTCTATTACTGCTATCTTCCTGTCATTCTTTTCATTATCAAAAATGTGTACTTTGAGCTGAACTCATAGATTTCACATGAAATTGAAATGATGCACACCAGTTGATTTTTGAAAATGTATATTTATATTTATGAAATATTCTTTACATTGGAATTTTTCAATTGAACATGTAGCACATTACTCTGAAAGAGGTTATTTTTATTCTTTTTATATCACAATACCCTTTTGAATCAAAATTAGTTACTGATTTATATGCCAGATTTATAAGAACAGTACATATGGATGATTTAGCACTGGAAGAACATAGAAATTAAAATGAACTTCAAAGTCAAACTCTCAGATATTTAACAATTTTGAATGTACCAAATGAAACCAGAAGAAAATTTCCCTACATACAAAATTATGTTTTGTTGCAAGAAACATTTCACAGATAGATCTGCAATGAATTAATGAAAAGTACAGAATATTTGTACAAAGAAGCACTGGCCAAACATAGCGAATTTGATCATGCTTTTGCACAAGTGGGTCACCTGCTGCTTCAAGTCTGCCCCACCAGTCAATATGTGGGAGAATCTAGGACCAGAAGGGAAACACTCAGAATAAAAAGATGTGCCTTTAAGAGGAATTTCTTTAGCCAGAGGTTGTGGAATCTGTGAAATTCATTGCCACAGACAGATGCAGAGGCCAAGTCTTTGAGTAGTTTTAAAACGTAGATTGACAGGTTCTTGATTAGTAAAGGTGTCAAAGTTTACAGGAGAAATGGGTTGAAAGGGAAAAATAGATTAGCCATGATTGAATGGAAAAGTAGATTCATTGGGCCGGATCGACTAATTTTGCTTCCAATGAGCTTATGAACATGAAGATGGCTGATCAGTACCAGGCATCAGCTTCTCCTCTGTGCCAGTTCATAATTCTTCTCAATTCCTCAAAGTTTCAAATATTTATCCACTTCCTCTTGAAATGTCTTTAATGGTGTGTCCCGACAAAACTCCAGGGTTTTGAACATTTCCAAAATCACCACCTCTGAGAGAATAGCTGCACGTCCAAGTTTTAAGTGACCACCCCCTTATCTTGTAAATGTATATTCCCAAATTAGAAACTCTCCCACTCGTGGAAATGTGGAACTACATACTTTGCTGTCCATGGACTCAACATGGAGTCCAAAGGCATTCCATGATGTCTTTTTAAAGAGTCTGTATTTTCATCTAATGCATCCCCATTTATTGGACGAAGTTACTAACCTAATAATTTTTTATTTAAATTAAATTACTTACATAGTTTTCAACTGCTGGTCACCAGAAATATTTGGAAACAGTGATCAGATCTTCTAACAGCAGTTGTCAAAAGGCTGTAGGGGACCTGCCACCAGCAAAGCCTCAGTATACACTACTTGTGGCATGGTCACTATGTCATAAAATCTCATCGCAACCACAGGGCTCACTTACGGAGGTGGCTGAGAGGCATTGGCTAAGGCCAACATAATTCAATCCATGAATGCTAAAAATTCCAATTTACAAAACTCCAGAGATATATCATTGCCACAAAAGCCTTTGCAACATCCCAACTGCCGATCAGAAAATAGAAGGGGAAACACTTATCTTTCCATGGCAATAAGAGATGGCAAAAAATAACAGATCTAGGAAACCATTTATTTTACAACTTCTCTCAAATTGGAATTTTTGATATGAACAGGACAGGGAGATTATTTTCTGCTCTCAAAAGTGATGTGTTTGGAAACATTTTTATAAGGATCTTACCAGAACCAGATGTTTCCACCTCATAATCTGAAAGCTGCTCCCCTATCACTGGCTCAACCCAACCCAAAGGGGCTAGAAGAAACAAACATCTCCAACAAAAAACGTAAATGAATAAAATAAACACATGCTGTGAATTCACTGAAGTATAACAACCTTACATCAGCTTCTGGATACCTCTAAACAGGATCTAAATGCATTCCCAATTTCAACCATTATATGAACTAGGACACATCTAGTTCAAATTGTAGAGAGATAAAATTGTAGCCTGTCACATATTCATAGTTGAATATCTGGTTGTAATATTATAATATCTGGTTACATGTAACAATAATCATAAATCATATTTTGTGAGCTGCATTTTTGAATATAAAGAAAGACTGTCACGGTCTCAGGACATCCCAAATGCATTAGAGCCAATGAAGAACAAAATGCAATTGCAGTGTAAGAAATTATGTTACGCAGTTGTATAAGCAAATAAAAAAGAACATTAAAAAAGAAGCCCAAGTTAGAAAAAAGACGAAATCATCGTATTTTGAACAATTTAGTTAGTGTGACAGCACATGATAGAAACCACACTAAATTTGTTTGCATTCCATAATATTTATGTTAATAAAACAGGCAGCCGAGGCATGCATCTCACACAGCCAACTAAAATTCAACGTAAACTGCCCGAATGCTCCACAGTTGGGTGGACCCAGTTTTACTGGAAGGTTTTAAATTACTTTTATGTTGGTATTGTTTCAGTTCAAATTCCAAGAGATCAGCATTTGCGAATGACTTCCTGAAATTTCTGCGACTAAATCAAACTCTCTCTGGAAATTTATTCCTGGTTGTAAGCACTAATTATGGGTTAACATAAAACTATGTAACTGTGAACGCACATTGTACCTTGTCTCTAAAATTCATTCCATGGAAGTTAAATCCAGTTGAAGGAATAACATTGCCTACCTTCTAATCAATGACAATCAACTACTTCGCTTCATCAAGTTCAGTAACTATGTTTATCCAATTTATATCAAGATATATTTTTTGACCAAATATATCACAACCATAAAAAAATCAGAATATTAAAAATCATCCCAATTATTTGCAAATGCTTTGCTTTCTAGATGATAGATGAAATAACATTCTTAAAAGCTTCAAGTTAACAATACCCCACACAAAATAACCACAGTATCCCAAAGCACTACCTTGAGATATGAAGAATTAAATACTGAAGAAATGAATCACTAATAGCTTAAATGAGTTCTGAGAAGACTGCTGAATGTCGTAAATTAATTCAAACCATCAGCACTTGCTTTCCTCAGAACCTCTGTTTATCCATATGCTGAGAAAGGACATTATTTCTCCCCATGACAGCCTAACATATCCAACTGCAATGAATTTCATGGGATCAGGTTTCTTCCTTGGTTAATCACACACATAATAGTGGCTGCATGTTGTACTCCACTTTTGCAAATGGTATTACTGAAATCAATAATGCCAAACTATAGCATAGTGCAGGGGCCTCCAAACTTTTGAGCATGAGGGCCACATTATATTTCGCTCATTTTTGCAGGCCATAGGAAAAAATAAAGAAGTGCATGTTTTATAAATTTAATGAACACAAAAAAGTTTAGACTAGGTCACGTTAGATTAGATTAAGAAAGGTTAAACTAGGTTAGGTTAGTTTACATTAGGTTTATATGGCAGCAAATAACTAATATTCAATTTTTAAAAGGAGCTTGAAATATTGGAATATATATATACCGTAGGTATACAATTATTTATAAAACAGAGAAAATACAGTGACCACCACTGCTCCCATTACCCCGACTCTCCCCCTCCCCCCTCTCTCTCTCCCCAGGGTGAACCGCAGCAGCGGCGAGGAGGGAAGTTTCCTTGGATTTGTTGTTTGCAAGGGGGCGCTGCGATCTCTCGCCTTGTCCCGACTCTGGATCCGCTCTCCGGTGAACCTTCGCCGGCAGCTTCTGCCTCCAGTCCCTGCCGCCTAAGAGCTTGCTGTGGGCCGGATAAAATCTCGTGGCGGGCCGGATGTGGCCCGCGGGCCATAGTTTGGAGATCCCTGGCATAGTGCATCATTAGTACAATGTATGTTTGACTGAGGAACTACCTGCATTTCTAAAAAAATTAAAGTCAACATTACAACATTACAAATTAAAAGAATGAAAACAAGATGTTTATTTCCCACTTAACTGAAAATACATGTGGACTCCTAAAAATCTACTGTAATTTATAATTATTTTACGCAAAGTAACTTAAAATTATGGAACTACGTCGGAAATACAATTCATAACAATTATTCCAGATCAATTTGTTAAACAGGGTCTCGTCTCAGAGAAATTTGCAGGGTTTACAATGCTCTGCAATGCACCTGACCTGGGCAATCTTGTCAATCTATTTTATGACTGCATGACTGAAGTTTATTCACTACTTTAGAAATCCACTTAAGGAAATTAATACCAACTTTTGCAACTGATCCATTACTGTAATACACCAAGTTCTACACAGATGCTGGAACTTGCACTGACCAAAAGATTTCATATTTACAGTTGCAATGAATACATTTTTTTATTAGTGTGAAATGTAAAGTAGAAGATACAGTCTACCTACTGTATCCAGTTATTTATCCAGTGTAAATACCGAACAATGTTTCCCTATGTCAATCCAGTTTAATATTTTTAAATATGTATTTTTTAGGAATTTTACTTACACATATTTGTTCACCTGGCCTGAGAAATTTCAATAGCTCAATGAAATGACAAGAAAGTGAATTTTAAATTGATTTAGGAAAATACTGTAGTTTTTACTATATTTTGTGATTTTTCATTCATAACTTTTAACAACACTCTTTAAAAGCAGCCTTACAGGCATTAAGAAAATACTCTTGCCCTTGGTTTACACTCACTTATCTACTTTTTATTTGTCATTCCTTTTTAAAGAAGGAGCATAACAAATTAACATATGCTTCTCAGAGAGTGCAAAGCTAGCTCACAAGAAGTAATTCTGTACATCATTTTGTTCAACTTTTCTTTGCTGGATATAAGATAATAGTAAACAAGTTGGTCTGAATATTGAAAAGGAGTGCCAAAAATAATATATTTTGACATTTATAACACTAAAACAGACCTTATAAAACTGAAACAATAGAAGACGCATCTAAGGGATTAAATGGACTGAAGCAAAGTGATGTTCAGGAAGGCATACTATGAAACACACCGTTCATATGTAGACTTATGTACAATTACTTAACATTTTTTCTTTAATAATATGTACAAACATAATTAAAACAATGCCCTTATAAACATGTTTAGCATAATTCATCAGAAATAAAACAGTTTAAAATCCTTGCAATAAAACAGAATTGCTAGGCTATTGAACTTTAAATTAAATTGCAAAGTTTGATTTATAAATTTTAATAGGTATTATTTCTTAACAAACTGAAAATAAAGTGATCTTAAAATTACAATTACGATATCAGTGCTTTTGTAATTCTGTTTATATACAAAGTATTGGATAATACAGATCAGTCCGAGACACACGCAGTGCCTCTTGCAAAATCTACATTATAATGTGAACAATACATCAGCAGAAACGCCCTGTAAGGGAAAAAAAAATCACAAATACAAGTATCAATATTTAAATCATTACTAAAATGTGAAAAACAAAAACATGTAGGTCATGCAAATAAAGTTGTTTCTACAAAATTAATCTGATTAAACTTCGTAAGCTTCAGATTCTAAAACTGTTTTGCTAAAAAACATACTTCTGAATTTTCTGAAGTTACGAGTTATATAAATTATTTTTCTAATTGGGGAAAAGTAAAGTTCAATTTATTAAGTTAAACAAACTATAGGCTTGTAAACATTTTACACCATAGAGACCAGTAGTTAAAATGCATAGGAAATTTAAGCACCGTTCGCTAACTTGCATTAACTGCTGAGTTGATCCTCAGTCTGTTTATTACTCTAGCACTGCACCATTTCCTGGGAAAATATTTCTGTACCGATATAGTCTTCAGAAGTTTCAAAACTTATGCTCTTTCCTCTAAACTAACAGATTATGACAAAGACCACCTTTTCATGAAAAAATTGTTTTCCCAAAATTAATTTAGAAATCATTTGGTCAAAAAGACTTATTCCAAAGGCTAAGAAATGAAAATGGCTTTCCTTAAGCAATGTAGGTACCACTCAAGGAATAAAGATGCTTGCAATTGACAAATAATGCAAGCTTCTTTTAAATAAAAAAGGTTAACAAATTCTTCTTGATTTACCCAAATGGTTTTCATTTTGCTTTCTAGCATTCCATAGTATAAAGCGTTATTTTACATCTTCAGCAAAATAAAGTTTATTATTGTTTATTAATATGCACAGCCAACTCACCTGCGTACTTGATTCATTTTAAAGCAATACCATTCAATATTTAAATATCAGGTGGTCAGAAAACAAGTTCCAGAATATACAGTCCTTTATTAATCTTGAGCTGCTACATACATGAACAGGACAACCCACGTATCCACTTTAAACCACATCCAGATAAACAATTTTCGCAATTCACACTCCTGCTGGTGCTACTACTAAAAGAAAACTTTTTAAAAAATCTTTAAATAATGCTCCTTAAAAGTTAGAAGTTGATGATGTGACTTTGTCATTAAAAGAACAACCATGGAATTAGATATCAATCCCATGAGAATGCTACACAGGAATTATGATATATACATTTTGACGAAACTCAGCAAAGTTAGTGAAAAGTGAATGATTAGATTTTTGCTTTTCAGCTTCAGCATTATTCTGCAATCTAAGGAGGTTGCCTACATTGCATAAGAATAGTCCATGTTCATTTCTTTAACAATTGGAATAAGTCTTTTTGACCAAATGATTTGTGAATTATTTTGGGGATTTATTTTTTAATCCACGCAAAGATATCTTTTGTCAAAATCTGCTAGTTTAACAGAAAGAACATTAGTATTGAAACTTCTGAACCTACATGGAAGCAAAATTCTAATAAATAATTGACAAATTTATTGAGTATGAATCGTTACTGAAATAGTTCTGTGAAATGCACCGTAAATTACTTCTCCCAGCAGCTCAAAGCCACAAGAAGATCACATTAAAAACAAAACTGAGCAGGGAGAAGATGTGAACAAAGGCAAGTTTGAAATGATACAACTAGTGTCTGCACCAAAGAGATAGGGTAATAAGCTTTTACTGAACATGTTGATATATTTTTTGCGACATTAGTACTGATAGCAATTGATTACTTTTTTTATAGGAACACATAATCAGTTGAGTATCTTAAATATATTCACACATTCAAGTAGATCATGATTAATTTACACCTCAACGTCTGTCTGTCCTTTCCAGATACCAAAATAACCTGTCGCAAAATAATCTAGCATCAATCAAAATCTAACCTTTTTGTTAACTTTCCTTGCCTCGGCACTTTTTTAAAAGAGAACGATGCAAACATTCATGATATTTTGTGTCAGGAAGTGCTTTATTCCTGAATGCCCTCGCTCTAATTTTGGAGCTATGCCCTTTTGATTAGTTTTCTCCACCAAAGGAAGTTGTTTCTCTCCATCTACAAATTTTTCCTTGTTCACATCTCTTCCCTATCAAATTTGTTAGCCATCTGTATTATGTCAAACATTATGACCTGTCTCACAAGGAACTGCAGATTCTGGAATCTTGAGCAAAATGCAAGGTGATGGGAGAACTTAGTGAGTTGGCCTGCATCTGGAGTGTGAAGAAGGGTCCCGACCCGAAACGCGCCTGTCCATTCCCTTCCCAGGAACTGTCTAACCTTCTGAGTTTCTCCAGCACTTTGTGTTGTGATTAAAAGCTGCCTACCATTGTTTAATTGTGAATAACCCAGGTTATTAACACTGTCATCCTTATTCATGATCTGCATTAAGAAAAGCTTTTTTGCCAGTTTCATTTCGTTCTGAGCCTTTCTCTGCTGAGATTTTTGAACAAGATTTCATTGCTATCAGCAATGCATAGAAATATAAATTAATTTACAAAGACAAAGCTATGTACTTACAAGCTTCATATTATGAGTACATGCATTGATTTAAAACAGTTGGCTTACGTAATTGAATGCATGAAAAAAGTACCAAGATATATATTTTTTAATCTAATCTGTTAAAAACATTTTTTAAATGTTGGTTCAGGTATTAAAGCTCACCAACATTATGTTTGACTTAACAGTATTAAACAAGCAAACCAAGCAACATTTTATGATAAATCTTATTATGTAAAATTATTCAAGAATTTAAATATATTAGATAAAATTATTAAGAAAATATATTTGAAGAAGTACACAAACATTACAGCATGTACACCCATAGGACTTTAGCTAAGTTAAAAAAATTAAAATCTAAATATTTATACATGTGCTTCATGGTTATACTACAGTTATTTTATATTTAACTGCTATTAATGTTCAGACATGGAACAGTATCTTTTGCCGGCTTTATCTCAAAACAAGAAGTATCCAAAATGTTACAAAATGTGCACGGCTATTTTCGAAAGAGTCACATCAAAGAGTATTTTAAACCTCCTTAAAATATATTACTTTAGCTATTTGTGTACATTTAAATTGAAATCACCTAGTTAATTCAATCTAAAAAAAGTTATGAAGTTTCTAGATTACAATTGTGTGCTGAAAAATCATATTCCTAAACGGAAGTGTATTTATTAGTGCATAATGAATGTTGATCATATCTGCTGGAACTTAATTTCCCTAGAAATAAACTTAATGATTTTATAACATCAAACAAATTAAGTTTATAATTTCAATCACTGTGGTACAGGTATGAAAGATATAAATAAATCTATATCATTTTAAATAATTAATTTAATTCATTGATCTGTCCATGATTTTTGATTTTCCCCTTCAAAATGATTCACTTCTCTTCCCTATCAATTTTAACCTCTATATACAAAATCTCCAAAAAATATTTAACCTTTAATATTTTCATAAACAGATTACTAGATTAATCTATTAGAATATTAATCTAACAGATTAATTGAAAGAGTATGAAAATTCAATATTTAATCATATTTTAGTATCATGTATTTATATTGTCCTAAAGGTTTTTAAAAATTGCAGCAGAAAACATATTTCCACACCAAGTTTTCTTAATTAACTAAAATAAGAAAAATATTTAACTAAAATAATTCTCAAAAAGCAAGAAACGTGTTCTCCAGTCTATGCACGGAAAAGGCCTCTTAAACCACTTGTGGGAAACCATGGTTACAGTTTTCATACTGCAAACACAGATATATAACATAATATATAATTACTACATAATCATTCTGTGCTGAGAGGCTCTTACTCTTAACAAGTAGATAATCATATTCCTGAGGAACAGTCAGACACATAGAGCTCAAATGGGTTCTGGTCATTTATGCCATCACAACACAAAGAGCAGCAGTGCAGGTTTTCTGAAATGTTGGCAAAGATTTGCCAGAGACAAATGAACATTCCCAAGACATGCCTGCCTGATTCATGGACTGACATTTCCTTTTTAAACTCGCTTGACTGAAAACTCTGCACACTGTCCAAACCATACCGTAAATCGAAGCAGCCTTATGTTTTCAGTAACAGAATGTTCCACAACTAGTTCCTATAAATATTTTATCTCGCCAATTTGCCCTGTGAAAATCAATGCTTTTTCACTATGTAAGCTCAATTTTAAACTACTATCTGTACTCCAACCTGAGATGCAAAGAGAGAAGCCAATGAGAATCTCAAATTAAAAAAACAATCATAACTCCACACAGAAGCCCACCTGAATTCTTTAGTCCACTTTATCTTCAGTGTTAATTATCAATCCAGTTGGCTGATTTAAAATAAAGCATCTTACTCCTGAAACTGGAGTACAGTTGAATATAAATTAACAGTGCTATGTGCTATTTCTGAAAAACAAGTACATGTAGAGCAGCCAGGTTCTAAACAATGCACAGTGGTCTGCTGCCATCTGTCTATTAAAAAAGGAAGTGAGTGACTGTGTCCAAAATTTATATTTTAGAAAAATATTATTTGTTGTAAAAGCAGAAAAATTTCTTTCAAAATAAAAAGGTCATTTTACACCGCCATCCAAATAAAAATAAGTGAAGCCTATCAATAGGCAATTTCAGTAAAATTACTAACAATTCCTGAATTTTAATTTCCGGACATGCATGTGTTTGGTAGTTGGGATGAGGGTGTGTGATGAAGTGGATTGGGTTGCAGTCCAATAGCAAGTGTGAAATGTGGAAGTGAGTGTAGTACCATAGCGTATAGCAGAGTCACTGTACTCTCTTTTCCATAGTTACTCAACAGTCAGCTTGAGCTGGCATGAAAATAATCTTGAAGAGCCAATTTGAACTCCAAATTTACATTTAAACATACGATTTTATGGATTTTGAATCTGAGAGCACCATGGAAGGAAATGACAGAGAGGAATTGAAACAAGCAAAGGCTTTTCTCATTTGCAACACCTTTCTGGATGCCATGCTGAGGTCTGTAAAAGTACACGGGGAGAATACTTTGCTCACTGAGAGGGAAAAGAAAACTGCCAGTGAAACAAAGATATGAATGGACATTGCCAATGAAAGCAACAATCTCGTGATTCAATTCAGAGGACATTTTAATAACCAAAGCGGGTAAGAAATAAAAGTGCAGTGACCGACTGGCCCACAGATTGACATGTTTGTTACCCAAACCCTCTTACCCTGACTTCTCAAATCTGGGCCTTTTGAAAACCATTAATGTGGCTAAGTCCCAGAACCTGATGGGATCAGGTAGGAGAAAGGTAGAAAAGGAAATTTTAGAGGCTTTGACAAAAATATTTGTACCCTCTCTTGCCATAGGCGAGGTCCTGGAGGACTGGAGAATAGCCAATGTTGTTCCTTTGTTTAAGAAGTGAAATAGGGAAATCCAGGAAATTATAGGCCAATTAATCTTACGTCAGTGGCAGGGAAGTCATCAGAGAGGAGTTTACTCACATTTGGAAGAGAATGGGCTAGTCAGGGTCAGTTACCAAGGCTTTGTGTGAGGCAAGTTATATCCTATAAACTTGATTAAGTGTTTTGAGGTGACAAAAGTGATTAATGATGGTAGGGCGGGTTGTTCTCCACATGGACTTTAGTGGGGCATTTCATATGGTTCCTCTTGGTAGGCCAATCAAGAAGATTAAGATACATAGTTTTCGCAGATACTTGGTAGTTTGGATTAAGAACTGCCTTACACATAAATGACACAGTAGAATATAGAATAGTTCCTTTATTGTCATTGTAACATGAGCCATGTACAACGAAATTGTAAAATGTCAGCCAGTCAGTGCACCATTCAAACATTTCTAAAAGCTAACGATACATACAAGGTAAAATATTTTAAAAAAGATAAACAACTAAAATAAATATCATGAAAATAGCACGCATAAACACCCAACCCTACATCCTTCTGTCGATTTCACAGTCTCTTATTATGTATCGCCCCTGCGTTCCTTGGCGGCTACATTTAGTGCCTTTATAGCAGTGGGGTAAAAACTATTTTTAAGTCTGTTTGTCCTTGTCCTTGTAGATCTGTACCGTCTGCCTGACGGTAACAGTTCAAACAGGGAGTGTCCGGGGTGGGAAATGTCCTTTATAATACTCTGGGATTTTTTGATGCAGCGGGAACTGTGTAAGTCCTCCAAGGTAAGTAGAGGGCAGCCGACAATCCTCTGGGCGTTGTCAATGGCCCTCTGGAGCGCTTTCCTCTGAGCCGCTGTGCAGCTGGTGTACCATACGCATACACAGTATGTTAGGATGCTCTCAATGTAGCACCGATAAAAGGACAACAGCAGTCTCTGAGTGATGTTATTCTTCCTGAGCACCCTCAGGAAGTGCAGTCTCTGCTGGACCTTTTTCAGCAGCGCAGAGGTGTTCACGCTCCACGTCAGGTCCTCCTCAATATGGATTCCCAGGAAGCGGAAATCCGCCACCCTCTCCACACAGTCCCCTCTGATAGTTAATGGTACCATGTCCGTTTTATTCTTTCTGAAGTCTATTATTATTTCCTTTGTCTTTAAGGTGTTGAGGAGCAGGTTATTTTCTCCACACCACACTGTCAGCTGCTCCGCCTCATCCCGGTAGGCGTACTCGTCCCCCCCGGTGATGAGTCCCACCACCGTAGTGTCATCCGCAAATTTGACAATGGTGTTGCTGTGGTGGGCGGGGGTGCAGTCATGTGTATAGATGGTGTAGAGCAGGGGGCTCAGCACGCAGCCCTGTGGAGAGCCGGTACTGAGGCTGAGGGCCGTGGATGTGTGATGGCCCACTCTGACTCTCTGGCTGCGAGCTGACAGGAAGCTATTTATCCACATGCAGGTGGAGTGTGGAAGTCCCAAGTCCCCCAGTTTGTCCACCAGTTTATGGGGAAGGATTGTATTAAAGGCAGAGCTGTAGTCCACAAAGAGCATCCGCACGTAGCTCCCCGGCTGCTCCAGGTGGAACAGTGCAGCATGGAGGGCTGTGGCTATAGCGTCCTCTGTGGATCTATTCGCTCTGTACGCAAACTGGTGGGGGTCAAAGCTTCGGGGCAGGAGTGATGTGATATGACCCCGGACCAGTTTTTCAAAACACTTCATCACCACTGGTGTGAGTGCGACTGGCCGGTAGTCGTTGAGGCTGGAAATGTGGGGTTTTTTGGGCAAGGGGACTATGATTGCGGACTTCAGACAGGATGGAACAGTGGACTGGGCCAGAGACTGGTTGAAAATCCTCGTACAGACTCCAGCCAGCTGGTCAGCGCAGTCCTTCAGCACGCGTCCAGAGACGCCGTCGGGTCCAGTAGCCTTCCTTGGATTGATGGCCCGCAGCGTGCGCCTCACCTCATGCTCCTCTATCTTGAGGGTTAGGCTGCTGTGGACCATGTGGTGTGATATGGCTGTCTCGGGTGGCTCCACTTCAAAGCGAGCAAAGAAGAGGTTCAGCTCCTCTGCCAACGAGGCGTCACCTTCAGCAGCTCCAAGGTTGGTCTTATAGTTGGTTAGATACTGGATCCCCTGCCACACCTGCCTGCTGTTGTTACTGTCCAGGTGGTCCTCTATCTTCCTCCTGTAGTCTAATTTGGCCTCTCTGATGCCTCTCTTCAGGTTAGCTCGGGCCATGGTGGAAGGGTGTCATTCTGACTGCAGGCCTGTAATCAGTGGTGCTATGTAGGGATCTGTGCTGAGCCCAATGTTTTTTGGGATATATATTAATGACTTGGACATAAATTTAAATGAGTAAGTTTTCAGATGATGCAAAAATCAGGAGTTGCACACTCTAAAAGACTGTCTAAAGGTACAGTAAGATATAGATTAGTTAAAGATATGGGTGAGGAAATGGGAGATGGATTTTGATCTGGGTACTTCAAATGTTTAGTTTAGTTCAGTTTGGTTTAGAGATACAGCATGGAAACAGGTGCTTCTTCCCACCAAGTCCACATCAACCATCGATCATCCAGTCACACTCGTTCTTTGTTATCCCATTTTCTCATCAAATCCCTAGGTACGGGGGGCAATTTACAGAGGCCAATTAACCTACAAACTTGTACGTCTTTTGAGTGTGGCAGGAAACTGGAGCACCAGGAGGAAAACCCACAGTCACAGGAAGAACGGGCAAATTCCATACAGAGACCACCTAAGATCAGATCAAATCGGGATCTCTGATACAGTGCCGCCCAATACAAACCAAGGTACTGCACTTTGAGAAGTCAAATGCAAGGCAAAAGTATACAGTTAATGGGAGAACCCTTAACGGTATTGATGCACAAAGCGACCTTGGGCTCCAAATCCACAGCTCCTTGAAAGTAGCAACCCAAGTAGATTGTATGGTAAAGAAGGCATATGGTACAACACAAAAAAAAGTCATAAGAAATACAAGCAGAAGACGACCAAATAGCCCTTTGGGACAATTCTTCGATTCAATACAGACATAACTGATCCAGTCTTTGCTGCTTTCACCATCCCTCAACTCTCTTGTGGTTTGAGTGCCTGCCAGTCTCTGCTATTAATATAATGACCCACCTCCACAACTCAAAAATTCACAAACCTCTGAGAGAAGAAATTCCTCCTCATCACTCTCAAAATGGACAACCCATCTAAGGTGAGAAGGGAAAGATTTAATAGGGACCTGAGGAGAAGGAGCACATTTTCCACATAAGGTGGTGGGTACATGGAACGAGCTGCCAAAGGAGATAGTTGAGGCAGGTACTATAACAACATTTATAAGACATGTACCTGGCACTTGGACAAGTATATGGATAGGAAATGTTTAGCTGGTATATGAGCCAAACAAAGGCAAATGGGACTAGTTCAGATGGGGTATCATGGCCGGCATGAGTGAGTTGGCCCAAAGGGCCTGCTTCCATGCTCTATAACTCTTAACTCTTCAAGGAGGCTTTTAAACGTGAGGAGTTATAGTGCAAGAATATGAATAATTTCTGAAAGAAAGTGAAACGAACAGGACTCAAGAGGAGGTATGTTCAGGAGACAAGTCACTTGTGAAGGGTGACGAGGAAACTGAGGATAACGAACTTAAAAATGCACTTACGTATGTTACAGGTGATGACTCTGTTAATGATACGGGCAAGGAAAAACTTAATCTCAAGAGAAGATACCAGGACCAAAGTACCCTCTCCTCAAAACTCAAGAAAAGAAAGTGGAACGAAGAATATATCAAGTCTGACTTTTTCCTTCCCCAGGATGAACTAATAAGCCTTCTCCCTCAACTCAGTGTAAAATATAGCAACCAGTGCCTGGCTCCTTCAAAATTACAGACTCATTTAAGAACAAAGCATAGCAATCATCAAAACAAGTTCATACATTTTTTCAAAAACACTCGTGTGTATTTGTGGAAGCAGCAGAATTTCTTCCAGTCGATGGGAAGGAATGACACTGCGACTAAAAAACTTCTTCTTGCCTCTCCACAAATACCACATGTGCTCATGAAAGAAAAAAAGCCATACACAGAGGCTAAGAAAGTTGTCAACCATGTTTGAAAATCGTTGCCAATCTACTACATGGTGGAAAGCAAACAGTGGATGAAGTAGTGCAAATTCCTTTGTCCAATGACACAATGAAACTTCGATCTACTATGATTGCTGAAGATCTGAAACATCAGCTGATGCCGAAACTGTTGGAAGCTCCATTTTGATGAAGTTTGATGAAACTACGGACATTAAAAACGATGCACAACTCATTGTGTATTGTCGTTTCCAGGATCAAAGCTTGGGAAAAATTGTCGAGCACTGTCTCTTTTGCTTGCCAGTCGGAGAGCATACTACAGGCAAATTTATTTTCTCCAAGCTTGATGAATTCATGGAAAATGAAAATTTATCTTGGAGAAAATGTGTTGCTGTGACTGCAGACGGTGCTGCAGCCATGATGGGGAAACATAGAGGAGCCACCACTCGCATCAAAGAAAAATCCCATGATTGTACCTTTTTACATTGTTGTTTACATTGAAAAGCACTGGCTGCCAAGAAACTGAACACTTGTTGCAATGACCACAAAAATGAGCTGGAAGAATTGTTGCAAGATGTGGTGAAAATTGTCAATGCTATTCGCCCACAAGCAAAAAAATGTCAGCTGTTTCCAGAGCTATGCAAGGATATGTCTGCAGATCACATGATTCTCTCCTCCTGCATTCTGAGGTTTGATGGTTGTCACGTGGAAGAGTACTGTCCCTGAAGAATGAACTGTTTGTATTTTTTACTGAGCAAGGTGACATGAAAGCAATGCATTTCAACAATGATTTTTGGCTGGCAAAATTGTGTTACCTGACTTCTATTTTTGAACATTTAAATCGGCTCAACTTGTCACTTCAAGGTAAAGGAGGTCCTTGGGAAAATAGATGCTATGAAAATGAAGATCACCATGTGGCATATTAACATTCGTAAAGGCAATTTCTCCAATTTCCCACATTTGAAAAGCTTCTTCAAAGAGTGTGAGTGGGAAGAAAAGCAATCTGATCTGGAGAAAACACTGAAGGACATCATTTCCAACCATCTGCAGTTGCTGTCTAAAAATTTTGAAACATATTTTCCTCAGAAGCATCTGCAGGACTTGGAAAATCAGATGTGAATAGTTAATCCTTTTATCACCAGCCACATCAAGCGAGCAGATTTTGGGGAAATGTCAGAAGTGTTGATGGAGCTTCATTATGATTTCACTCAAAAATCATCTTTTGAGATGTACTCCTACTATGGATGGGATTACTTGCTTTTCCTGAATACAAATCAAATGCCTTGAAGGCACTTTAATCACTAGTAATGATGACAACAGCTTTCCTATCCGAACAAAGATTTTCGACCTTGGTAGAATTGAAATTCAAAAAAACGCAATTCACTTCAGTATGTTGATTCAGTAATGCGGGTTGCTTGGAGAAGGAAATTGAACCTCGGTTTGAGAAGCTTGTCACAGGAGTACAGGAACATCCTAGTCATTAATGATAAGTGTAGAAGTATACTGCTTGTCATTTATTTGTGGTGAATATACACAATAAGAAAACATTGTTTCTAAGAATCTAATTCTAAGTTCGAAGACAGTTGTTTACTAACTTTATTTATTTATTCAGTCTGAAGAAGGGTCTCGACCCGAAACGTCACCCATTCCTTCTCTCCTGAGATGCTGCCTGACCTGCTGAGTTACTCCAGCATTTTGTGAATAAATCGATTTGTACCAGCATCTGCAGTTATTTTTTTATAATATATGTTTACTAACTTAACTTTATGTAAACTAGAAAAATTCTAATAATTTTTCTGTTCTTAATTTTTTTGTCATTCCTAGTTGGGAGCTTGCCAGATGTTCAGAACTGAGCAACAGACAATGTTGTGATAATGTTTTGAGCAAGCATGTGACATATACATGTCAGTACACATGCACAACTTTTAAAATATATCTGGATTTGGAAGAACCAGCTTCTGGAGAGAAGTGTACCAAATTTGGCAAGTTGATATTTGGTCGTGTGAGCTTTCGTCGGGAGAGTTATAGAAAGTTATATTAGTTGGATACTAATATATTAAATCACATACTCCATGGGTTTTTTTAGCTAGTTTTCCAAGAATAAATTACTTTTCCAAGTAATCAAAGCCCAAAAGGATAGGATGGGGCTGAAGCGCAGTGTTTAGACATTGGAATGGCTTTTTATCATTCCAAAAGAATGATTTTCCAACTCCAGTGGTAATTAAACTTTTTTTTCCCTCCTAGTTTTATTTACATATTTTTAGGATGTTCAAAAAGTTGAATAAAATAAACACATAAGAATTATTTGGATTTATGTTTTTTGCTCATGTGACAAAATAAATTATATATAAAATTATACACAAGGGAGAATAAGACGAAAATTACCAAAAAACATAAGAAAATTTAGTCGAGGGTGAATGAAATTTTGTGATAAAGACTCATGAAATAGTTTAAGAAGCACTGCCCTAAAGTACCGAGGAGATGATAAAGAGGAAAATGGGGTCATTAATGCAATGTGGTAAATGGCAGTTTAAGGAGACCATAAATAAATAATAATGTGATTTAAAAAATCAGACTGGTAGAGACAGGTTGAGGACAAAACATTTAAAAAGAATGATGTACATTTCAGAGTAAAACCTTCACCAAAGTATTGGTATTTAAATATGACATTATATATGGGACTGCCGTGTAAGCTATATAACATAACAGTATAACAGAACTTTATTGTCATTCGGTATAAATACCGAACAAAATTTCAGCAGTCACAAGACACAGCAAAAAAGAAAAGAACACAGGACTAACTTTCCAGGCAGCCAAACAATCTGTTCCAGAGAGATTAAATGGATTACAGCACATCAAGGGAAGTATTAAAACACCCTTCCCTCATTTGAAATAACAAACAAACTGAAAGCCGAAGCACATACAAGAACATGAAAAAGCCATGTATCAGTTTCAAACAATAAAACAGCCGTAATTCTTGGCCAATGACAGGTAGCAACTTGAAAATGCAAGAAAATGACCCGATCACATATAAGATCACATTTGGCTGAAGTTCCTGTATTAGTACAGACATTGGGAGTGATAGAGAAATACTATTGCCTTTCTTTTCCATCCTTGATAGTCTTTTTGCTTTTTCTCTGGATAAAGCTGATTTTTTAATAAAATTTTGATATTCTCTCATTCTCCCCATGGCTCTAATACACCTGTTACTCTCTCCTAAGACAGACACAAAAAGCTGAAGTAACTCAGGTCAGGTAGTATCTCTGGAGAAAAGGAATAGGTGACGTTTCGGATCGAGACCCTTCTTCAGACAGAGTCAGGGAAAGGAGTGAGAGATATAGGTGGTACTTAGGAGAAATGAATGGAAGATATGCAAAAAGCACTGATAATCAAGGAAATGTGGGGCACACATAGGCCATTCATTGTTGGGTGTGGGATAGGTGACAATGAGTAAACAGAGAAACTCAACATGACAACAGTGAAATGTACAACAACTAGGGTGGAGAGGGTAGGCGAGAGAAGAGATGCAAGGGTTACTTGAAGTTAGAGAAATTAAAAAAACATTGTAAACTGCGCAAGGAGGGGAAGAACAATGGAGGACCCAGCGTGGGGGGACTGGTGTGAAGGGGGGGGAAGAACAATGGAGGACCCGGCATGGGGGGACTACCGTGAGGGAGGTGGGGGGTGAACAATGGACGATTGGGAGGGGGGGAGAACAAAGGACAATGGGGGAACCACTGTGAGGTGGGGGGAGAACATAAAGGAGGAGCCGGCGTGCTTTGTAACTTTGTCAGCGCCCTAGGTGGCTGCTATTTGTGTACATTGGGTATGCAGCAAAGAATTTCACTGTGCCTAGTCACATGTGACAATAAAGTATTCCATTCCATTCCAAGCTAAATATGAGATACTGTTACTCCAATTTACATTTAGCCTCACGCTGACAATGGAGGAGGCCTAGGACAGAAAGGTCAGTGTGGGAATGGGAAAGGGAGTTAAAGTGTTTGGCAACTGGGAGGTCACATAGGCCTCATGGAGGCAGACTGAGCGAAGGTGTTCAGGGAGATGATCGCTGAATCTGCGCTTGGTCTCACCATTATATAGGAGTCCACACCTCTCCCCAGTTCACTCAGACATTCTTCTCCAATTCTTCTTCAAATTCCTGAGCATGGTTCCTTTAAGCATCAGGTTTAATTGGCATCTTCAAACTATTAGTGCATCTCAGCAGCTATCCACAGCTTTTCTCCTTTCTACTTTCTTCTGAGTTTACCAATGCCCTTTATTATCATCTTCCCAAGTAATTCTGTGGTTAAGCAATGAATGGAAAGTTGGAGTGCGGCATCAACTTTTGTCCCTAAACATGAGCAGCAAAGTCTGGAATGCTGCATGCACAAATTTGGTATGCAAACATAAAAACAATACTGAGTCACAGAAGAGCCTGCATACTAAAATAACTCTACATATTAAAACAAGTCGAGAATCCCACTTCCTCTAAACAGCATCATTAAAGACATGCACACATGTCATTTGGTGCACTCACATAAATGTACAGAGAATGGAGGAATATGAATCATGTGCAGCTGAGGAGATTAGCATAACTTGGCATCATATTCGACATGAACACTGTGGGGCCTGATCCTGTGCTGCACAGTTCTATGCTCTTTGTGTGTGTTTATCATGGCCTCCCAGAAACAATCCAGATTCATTACTACACACTGACCCCCTGCGCAAGATTCCTCTCATTACAACAGACAAAACAGAGTGATAACTTGGTGTTGGTTACAAGCCTTGAAGACATCTTGTGCAGAGATGCTGCCTCTAGTGCAATCTTAACAGGATTTGACAGAAAGGTAAAATAGGGGATGGATTTTACCTCATCTCTATTTGGAAATTAATTTTCCCATGTTTTAAATATCTGCATGTTATGTATTATTTGCAAGATGTGACTTGTCTTTAGGCTTGTCGTCAATCATCTGTGACTAGCCATTGGCTGGTTCACCATGCCTTCATTTATTTCGATCATATCCAGTTTCTGCATACTCCAGCGCAAGAGCAAGAGTTGGGACTTTTCCCTATCAACAATAATTATTTATTTCCGTTGTACTTGTGTATAGCTTGATTGTATTCATGTGCAGGATCATTTGACTGGACAGTAGGTAAACAATGCTTTTCACTGTATCTCGGTACATGTGACAATTGTAAACCAAATTTCCAAATTTAAATAGTAAACATGTTAAAATGGACTTCTTAATTTGATTCAACAAATTCTTCTTAAAACTTTTTAGAACAGTGTAGCTTATAAGAATATTCACACCAAACTGACATATGTTTATACTTACATGTAAGTTTGACGGCTGTAATTATTTATAAGCACAGTGTAAATGGCATTCTATCTCTTTGTCTTTCCTATGGGAAACTAAACTAATTTCCTATTATTGTGCTTTCTTACTTTCTAATTTAATTAACTGGAAGCGAGATATTCATGGTGGATTTTAGATTCTGCGATACAGCAGCCAAGACAAATATATACACATGTAAAAATATTGCAGACAAATTTTCCATTTTTTGAAACAGGATACGCATTTGAAGTCAAACTTAGAAGTCATACATCACTTACAAAACAAACGATAATGGGAAAAGAAAACAAAGCACTAAGGGACAGGTAGTCATTTTGCATCAGGTCCTCACTTTTTTATATGTATACTGCCTATCCTTCATCAACAAGAATAGGTAAAATGCTGAAAACATTTGGGTGCATTCCTTACATTAACCATAACTGTTGCCTCTATTTTTGTTGCCTTAATTATTACTAATTATCCTGGTGAGTTGCATTACATAGTTCATTAGGTGAACGCATTCCTTTTACAAAATACACAGTTACTGCAATTATTCTTTAGATACAATACATTCAGATGGTCCTTTCGTTATAAATTGAGTGGTTGAATTCATAAAAACTTATTTAACGTAATAGTGCATTGCTGTGTCATTGAGGTGCAACAATGCCTGATGGTAAGGCCAACCAGTCTTGGAAATAATTTTCATTATGTTAAAGTTTAATTATGGCAAAATCATTTCCATTTCTTATTAGCTGGTACATGTCACATTATGCACCTCCCTGATGCCAAGCAGATAAACTTTCAATTAGCCACATCAATCCCATGAACAAGTCGCTAAAAAGAAAACAGCAGCATCTAAATAAAGTTCTCTATGGGAAAAGTTTAGCTCTTTTTCTTGTTTCTTTGCAGATGCTGATAGACCTGCTGGTATTTCTGATATTATTTCTTCATGACATGTTTGAAAAATAGCAAAGTCCAGCTGAAAGATGGAGAGATTAGGCAAAGAAATATGATGGCAGCAACTCCTTTTGACAGTCAGATCAAGATTAATAGGTGCATCGATTACTGCTTAAAGAAGTACATACAGCAGCCAAAATTATAATAATTATTTAGGACTAAACATCTCAGAGGTTAGACAGTCAGATCAAGATTAATAGGTGCATCGATTACTGCTTAAAGAAGTACATATAGCAGCCAAAATTATAATAATTATTTAGGGCTAAACATCTCAGAGGTTAAAAGGACATTTGGAGAAAAGTAACCTGTGAAGTGACATCACAAACATAAGAAGAAACTTTCTTCAAACATGTTTGTGCATGTTTATATAATAAGTACATTATCTACCGTTTAAATGCTCTTGAGAAATTTGGTCACCTAGTGTTCCACATTTTTCAGCAGTGAGGAAGTTTGAAGGTACGAGATTAACAGTGAAAGACTTACCAAATCATGTTAATTACTGTGCTTCCAGACTGATTCGTCTTACAGGGGCTGCTAATTTCCAAAAATTCAACAGAAACTATCACAAATCATACTTCCCTGGATGAGCCGTTTCGTGCGTCACACGGTCAAGCATTATTCCGAGTGCAAAGCTCATTTCGAATGTTGCCGAAACCAATTAGGTCAAGCTGATCCAAAACACGCCCTTCCTTGAGCAATCACAACCCAATAAATTATGCATAGTTCTGCATGTTTCACACACTCCACAGCTGCAGGATTACAAGGAGGTCTTTTTGACCAGATCCCAGCCAAAATCTGGGATTCCAAATTTGGTACTCCCCCTTGTTGTTTATTTACCAGCTTTCATTTGGGTCCTCATGTTAATCCTCCCAAGTTGACAATCCTCATATGACCATCCTCTGATCTCCTGAACCCATGACTGCACCAGGAACTGTTCAAGCAACCCTAACTTCTACCCCTCTTCTGGATATCTATGATCCAATGCAGCTCCTGATTCACCATCAACACTTTTTCCCCTCTTTCAGAGATCACACCAAACCTTATCCCTCTCCCAACTAATTTCCCTACAATTCCAATCATCACTTAAAATACAATATTCTACTAAAAAGTACCTTAACGTGACTCTGAGCACCCAAGTTATAGATTTCAGTGGGCTTCACTTCATTGATGATCTTTACAAGGCACGTGCTGTCGGTGAGGTCCCCATAGTGCAGCTTCATATCTGTAATCAAGAACTCAAGTTAGTTTTAGCAGTGTGCTGTTTTTACCAAGTCAACAATTCTACATCGACTTTGAGGTCAAACTGAAATTAGGACAACCTGGGTTATTTTGTTACGTTCCTCAAGTAATGAATTAACTGTAACGGTTGACATTCTATTGCGTAATCATGATCCACTTAAGAATTTTAGAAAGGAGACAGTATACCAGTGCTAAAAAATAATTAAATACTTTAATTATCAATAATTGGCAAAAGAGTGTCATTTTTTTCTTCGTTTAGTTTAGAGATACAGCACAGAAACAGGCCCTTTGGCTCACCGAGTCCAGTGATCCCTGCGAGCAATGATCCACGCACACTAACACTATCCTACACACTAACACACTATGGACAATTTGCAAATATACCAAGCCAATTAACCAACAAACCTGTACGTCTTTGGAGTGTGGGAGGAAACCGGGGAACCCAGAGAAAACCCACACAGGCCACGGGGAGAAGGTACAAACTACTTACAGACAGCACCCATAGTCAGGGTCGAACCCGGGTCTCTGGCACTATAAGGCAGCATCTCTACCACTGTGCCACCATGCCACCCATAATATAAGTTATGGCAGAGAGATACAGCTGGTAGAACAGCTGTCTCACAGTGTCAGAGACCTGGAGTTGATCCTGATCTCAGTTGCTATCTATGTGGATTTAGCATGTTCTCCCTGTTTCCTCCGGGTGCTCCAGTTTCCACCTACATCATAAAGACATGCGGGTTTGTGTAAGATTTGAGAAGTTTTCCCTCATTTGGAAAGCAACACCAAACCAAAGAGCTGCAGTTTGGACATTTTAAACGAGAGACTGGGGCTGATAGCAGAGAAAGACTGCGGTCAGATTAACAAAGGATGTCACAATCCGTGGGTCCTAAAATGGCCGCAGGACCTCGTGACCAGCCACAAAAAGTAAAAACCTTACAACCCAGTCTCTAGGTTTCTGCAAAGCCACGGCCAGAACAAAGGATGGGTATTGGCCATGCAGAAACCTACGAAACCAGGTCGGAGTCCAGACACTGGGGCGCTGACATCAGCATACTCACAATGCCCCAAGCCGACCTAAACAGTTCATCTCAGTGAGGGGGCACAATAGCCCATAGAAAACTACCTGGTAGGTGATGGGAAACCAGTTAACACCCATCACCTCACAACGAAATCCCAATTAACACCGTCTGGCCATCCCCGGTATCCCCGAACATAAGCGCAGATCAGAAGAAAACTCATACATATCTTTTTGAACAAAGAGATTCCAAGATCTGGCGGGAGATAGGACGGGTCAGAAATAGTATAACTGGCCACTACTTTTGGGTGAAAAAGTTAAGTCAACTCGAGAAGAAATCCTGCAGGGAACGCAAGCAGGCAAGTCTAGCACAGTCAAGAAGCGCAGAGAAAACCGGGTTCGAAGTCAACTGAAGTCAAGAAGAGAGTCGGAAGGAAGAACGGATGCAAGAGAGAGGAACAGGCACGCAACTCGAGAAGAAATACTGCAAAACGAACAGCCAGTAACCCCAGTAATAGCCCCATGGTGAGCATGTACTCCAAATCCTACATATCCTGGACATAGTTTAGTGTAGAGGGGAGGGTGGTTGTGAATAAACGTTGGGTGTGTATTAAAATATGTGTTGGTCAAGGTTGCGATGCGTCGTACGTTCCCCATCTTACAGTCGTGTGTATGTCTCGTAGAACTGTGTGTCTAAGAATTCATAAGTAAAAGGGTATTTGTGTATATGTTTCGTGGAACTGTGTGTCTAAGAATTCATAAGTAAAAAGGTAGTTGTGTATATGTCTTATAGAACTGTGTGTGTTTTATGATTCATAGTTATAAGTATTCGTGTGATTCGGTATGTGTTTTATAGACATGTATTATAGAACTGTATAAGTATTCATGGACAATAGTCCCAAGTGCTGAATAAAAGCCTTTTCATTTAAACCCTGGTTTTCAAATCTGGTCTGGTTGAATTTTTCTGCACTATAAGAGCTCCTGCATCTAAGTCCAGTGTCTAGAACCGTAAGGGGTCAGTGGGTCGAACCACTCACGGGGAACCAGTGTGCACGGCCTGGTCAAGGGATCAGAGCAAGGCACGGGGACCTTAGGTCGGGCGAAAGCTCGGCGCAGAAACCCCTTACATTTGAAGGTTAAGTGGCGTCTGTAAAAATTGTCCCAAGTGTGTAAGGAGCGGATGTGAAAGTGGGGTAACATAGAACTAACGTGAACGGGACTTGGTTGGCTGAAGGGACTATTTCTAAGTTGTATCTCTGAACTAAATTATAATTCAAACCACATTTTTAATGAAAATGAAAGATCAGTAATAAGGACTTCAAAACACTGAGACTTTTGCCACCAGTAGGAATTACGCACAAAAAAGCTCAAGTAATTCCACAGGTAGTATGATTTAAAATATATTAAATCATATCTAAATCATATTAATATATATTTGTATGATCAGGAATAAAGTGTAGAATAAAATGAGTACGCAGTTAAATTAATGCCCCACAAACAATAGAAAGCATCAGTCAGTAACCTATTACCCTTACTGAGAGCAATCCAAGAAAGGTGACTGGACTGAAGCCAGTTCACAGTTTGGTTTGTTTTTACACTTCCCGTTTATAATTTACAACACTCTCTATTCCCATTGTTCTCAACCTCGATATTTTCACTTTCTTACATGTAGGAATTCATGTCCTTGAACTACTGTTCTGTTGGCCAAAGTAAAACCACAACAGAATTATTGCTCTTTACTAGATATAATTGTATAAATCCAGTGGGTTCTACCTCAGTTACAGCATATTAACAGATTAGTGCCACCACTATTTCAAAATTGAAGTCCTTAGTCTAAGTATACTTTTTCTTTGCAAAACACATCATGTAAAATAAAAAGCATAGACTTTGTATGACAATATCAAAATCCACAGAAGACAGACACAAATTGCTGGAGTAACTCAGCGGGACGGGCACCATGTCTGGATAGAAGGAATAGGTGACGTTTTGGGTCGAGACCCTTCTTCAGACCAGAGTCTGTGTTAAAACATAGTCATAGAGCTGGAGACCATGAGGAATCACAGAGGGGGATCAGTGAGAGAGGGACAACAAGGGAGACCCGAAACATCACCCATTCCTTCTATCCAGAGATGCTGCCTGTCTCGCTGAGTAACTCCATCATTTTGTGTCCACAGTGTAAACCAGCATCTGCAGTTCTTTCATATACTGTAATGCACAGACGTTCAATGCATTTACTGAGTGCTAGTATTGCCCAATTGCGAAGTTCAGAATTGCAATATGCAGACGATATCCATCTTCAGACCACATAGAATCACAGACCAAGTAAACAGGCCTTTCAGCCCAATTCTTCCACGTGGCCCAAGATGACCTATCTAACCTAGTCCCATTGCCTGCATTTGACCTACATTCCTCTAAATCTTTCCTAACCATGCACCTGTCCAAGTGTCTTTTAAATGTGTACCTGTCTCAAATACCTCCTCTGGCACCTACTTCCATGTACCCATCACGCTTTGAGTGAAAAGGTTGCCCCCTCAGGTTCCTATTAGATCTTTCTCCTCTCATCTTGCATCCACCCTATCAATTCCCCTCATGACAATAGACAATAGACAATAGGTGCAGGAGTAGGCCATTCAGCCCTTCGAGCCAGCACCGCCATTCAATGCGATCATGGCTGATCACTCTCAATCAGTACCCCGTTCCTGCCTTCTCCCCATACCCCCTCACTCCGCTATCCTTAAGAGCTCTATCCAGCTCTCTCTTGAAAGCATCCAACGAACTGGCCTCCACTGCCTTCTGAGGCAGAGAATTTCACACCTTCACCACCCTCTGACTGAAAAAGTTCTTCCTCATCTCCGTTCTAAATGGCCTACCCCTTATTCTTAAACTGTGGCCCCTTGTTCTGGACTCCCCCAACATTGGGAACATGTTATCTGCCTCTAATGTGTCCAATCCCCTAATTATCTTATATGTTTCAATAAGATCCCCCCTCATCCTTCTAAATTCCAGTGTATACAAGCCCAATCGCTCCAGCCTTTCAACATACGACAGTCCCGCCATTCCGGGAATTAACCTAGTGAACCTACGCTGCACGCCCTCCATAGCAAGCATGATTTTATACAGCTCAATAAGATCACCCTTTAGCCTCTTGTGCTCCAAGGTATAAAGTCCTAGCTTGTCCAATCTCTCCCTATAGTTCAGACCCTCGTGTACTTTATACCCTTTATACTATATCAAATATTGTTGCATGATCTGAGGGCCTACTAATTTTCATGAGTTTCTAGGCAAAGGGTGTTGCAAGTTAGATTTTTTTTAAATTATTAGTTTGGTCTTATAATTATTTTTTAATTTTTAAGTGATTACATTATTATTGTTAAAAATCATTTAAATTTAGTAGACTAACGCTATGGCCATCTGTCAAAGCTGGGAGACATTAATCTGATATGAGATCTCTTTGTAATGTCGCCTGAGAGCTGGTTGCAGTGTCCCTCAGCATCTAAAGTAAATATTGCAACCTAACGGGGAGGAAAAGCAATGGGCAGAGTCCAGCAAGTCTGCCTTCATGCAAAAAGTGCACAGGCCAGAGATCTGAAACAAACACAGAAAATATCACAGGCAAAATCTGTGGAAAGAGAAGCAGAGTTACCATTTCAGATTTTGTAAAGAGGAAAAACAAAGAGTTTTATATAGCAGAAAGGGTGGAGTGGGGTTGGATATGACAAAGGAAACATCCCTGATAGACCAGGGATAAACTGTAAACAAACAGACTCAATAGGTTTTTGGGGGAAGATAGACAGATAGAGCCTAAACAAAGGAACACAAACCTTATAAAACAAGGGCAGTTACATTATAATAAATGTAAAAAGTTAAATAATGCAGATATGGAGGACAAGCCCAGTTTATCAGATCTTGCTAATGGAGAAGAAAATCAGCAATATTACAGGTGGATTGAGCGGTTCTAATGCAGACAGAGAAAGCGAGTTGCTTGAAGTGGGAACAGACCTTCCTTTTAGAATAAGTCATACAGCGTAGAAACAGCCCCTTTAGCCCAACGTACCCATGCCGACCAACATGCCCCATCCACAAGTACCATTTGCCTCTTCTTGATCCATATCCCTCTAAATATTTCGTATCTATGTACTTGTCCAAATGTCTTTTAAATGTTGTTATTGTAACTTTCTCTGCCACCTCCTCTGGCAGCTCATTCGATATCCCCACTACCCACTGTGTAAAAATGAAGCCCCTCAGGTTCCTATAAAATATTTCCCCGCTCACCATAAACCTATGTCCTCTGGTTCTTGACTCCCCTACTCTGGGTAAAGACTGTGCATTTACCATATCTATTCCTCTCATGATCTTAAACACTTCTATAAGATCACCCCTCATCTTCCTGTGCTCCAAAGAATAAAGTTCAAGCCTGGTCCGTATAGCCCAGGCCCTCGATTGAAGTAAACCAACAGTACACATTTATTTTGACAGATTTTTGATAATTGGCAGAACATTCCTCACACTATTAAATTGTAAATCGTCAACTGAGTCCAAGTCAATGCACAATATTGCATCACCAAATTTAACAAAAATGTTTTTAACATCAAATGTTAACATCATTTTTAAAATAAAATGCTTGAAATAACTGCAATTTAATTTCTGGACCAAGGTAGAAATCTATACAAATAAAAATAAAGGAAAAATAAAGGTAAGAAATAAAAATGTGGTTCAAAGCAATCAAATCAACAAATTAAATATTTCTTAATTAACAGTCAGGAAAAGTTTGCAACAATAGAGTTGTACATAAAACTAAACACAAAATGGAAAATAAATTTGCTATAAGAACAATTCAAGATTAATGTTGATTATATCCAAACTCAAACTTACTCCCTTCTATGTGCGTGCGAGGATTCTTGTACAAATGCTCAATACGCCCAGTGTTGAAAGAACTAGATCGACGTACGATGCCGTGCACCTGAGATGAAACATACAACAAAATGTGTTGGATCTTGTCAATGTTCTTTGAACCTTATTTTCAGGCCATTGACTGAAAGCAAAGCCAAAGCTAAACAGCAATTTTAAAGATTTTTAGAAATTAATGATGTTTAGAAACATTTTTCAAACTATAATAATGGATGTAGTCATCTACAAGTGATGTAGATGATTAAAAATAATTATAAATTATAGTAAAATGGCAAAAATATATTATAACATAACTGCAAAAAAAATAGTCGCCTTTTTCTTTTTAACCCCCAGGTTGGGGAATTCACATTCAAATAAATAAGGACTCTGACTTACCTTAAGACGAGAGAGAGTGATTATCCAAAGTAATACTAAGAAATCCCAGCCAGATGAGGTTCTGAAACTGGACTCCAGCATTGGAGTGTTGTGATAAATGTGCCAGAATATATCAGAAGATTCTGACTGCCTTACCTTATCTATGACTCTCATATTCTTATATACTTCTATCAGGTCTCCCTGCAACCTCTGGTATGCCAGAGAAAACAATTCAAGTCCAACTTCTCCCTGTAGCTAATATCCCCTAATCCAGGCCTCATTCTGGTAAACCTCCACTATACTAAAGCCTCCACATTTTGGTGATCAAAGTTCTACGCAATACATCAAATGCGGCCTAACCAAAGTGCTATAAAGCTGCATCATGACTTCCTGACTCTTTACTCAATGCCCTGATGAATGAAGGCAAGCATATAATTTGCCTTCTTTTCTACTCTATCTACTTGTGTGCCACTTTCATGGAGCTATAGCATGGACCCCAAAATCCCTTGTACATCAATGCTATTAAAAATCATATGATTAATTGTATATTTTTCCCTTACATTTCACCTCCCAAAATGGCACACCACATTTGCTCGGATTAAACTCAATCTGCCATTTCTCCGTCTATTTCTCTAGCTGCTCTATATCCCGCTGTGTACGTGATGCAAGTGGCTGATTTATAATTTTATTAAACTTTTCATCAAAATGTAAATGACCATTTCCAAGTTATTCTCATAAACCTGATGCTACGTCAGTGACAAATTAGATAATATCATTCCCTGTTCAGCTCTACTTTTGGAGCACTATTGGTGAAATTAGGCGATGCTGGCATGGGAATCATTTGGTGCACCTGAGACAACTATGTTCTTACAATATAGCTTAGGCAAATACTTATCTTTAATCTTTTGAGCATCTCCCATGCAAAGTAGCACTAACCGCTCTCCATCATTCCCCATTTTTTTCCATGAGTCCCACTCCCAGATCTTGTTCCTTATCCCCTGATTTCCCAGCCCAACAATATTGGCCCCAACCTCACACCTTCTCACTGCCAATCATTTACTTATTCACCAGAAACCTAGCCTCCTTCCCCAGCCTGGATTTTGTTTCCAGATTACCATCACCAAACCCACTTACCACAAACCATTTCACATCAGGCCACATAACCTGGTTAACTGTCTGACGGTCCATGGTTTATACGTATTCTGCCACCCATTCATGCACATCTCCACCCCTGAACTGCTCCAAAACCCTGCAAAGCCCAATGTCCTTTTTGTTCCTCTTACATCCCATACTTGACAAAAATCAGGAATTCACTGGAGAAAAGAGGAAACAGTAAATGCAGTTAAAACCAACCAGGTAAATTTGCATTGACTCACCTCGTAGCCTTTTTCCAGCAGAAACTCCGCCAAATATGAGCCATCCTATAAAGGAAATAAAAATAGTTCAAAAACTTAGAAACCAATAATCAATGTTCAAAATTATATACATATAAATAATTATTACAATATATGATCTGATTTGTTTTTTGTGCAATTAATTAAGGTAGACAAAGTACTGCAGTACTGCTTACATGGTTACAACGATAATAGACTACAAAATTTTCTTGGATATCTCACATGGAGGGGCAGACCTATCATAAAGATGTTTTCCCATTACTGCAGCTCTAAATAACTCAACAAGTGAAAGATAGGGTGTTTCGAGGAGTCTGGTGAACAAAAGGAGACTTTTTCACCAGCTCACCACAATAACAGATAACAGGGACAATGATCATTTCTATCAGCAAGTATCTCTGCATGTTAATCAGTCTTGATGTTATTGGATTGGGAGTAATGGAGCCTACAAACCTCTTGGTAAGGAGTCAAAGAAAACTCATGAACATATAATCAAGGTTCCACCAGATAACTAATACCTAATTATTACTTTAACTGATTCAACACTGGAAACATAAATCACAACATTGCTTATGAATCAAAAACAGAAGGTGCTGGGAACATTCAGCAGGTCAGGCAACATCTGTGGAAAGAAAACAAAGCTATCGTTTCAAGTTAAAGAGCTTTCAAGTCGTAGACAGTTGAAACCCCACCAGAGTGCTAGAGAGAACTTCAAGGTTGGCATTCCTGGAACAGAAGTGGCAATGAAATGAAAATTAAAAAATAAACTGCTGAAAATCTTTTAAAAAATCAAAATTCTGGAAACACTCAATTTGGAACAAATTACCAGAGGAGGTAGATGAAGCATGTATTATAACAGCATTTAAAAGAAAGGTACATGGGTAGGAAAGATATGGAGTGATATGGATCAAAAGTGGGCAAATTGCATGAGCTTAGGGACAGGCAGCGTCTCTGGAGAGAAGGAATTGGGTGACGTTTCGGGTCGAGACCCTTCTTCCCGAACCAAAACGTCACCCATTCCTTCTCTCCAGAGATGCTGCCTGTCCCGCTGAGTTACTCCAGTTTTTTGTGTCTTTCTTCAGTTTAAACTAGCATCTGCAGTTCCTTCTTACCAAGCTGTATGACTCTATAACTCTGTCTATGGCAAGGGAATCAAAGTTTATGTTTCAGGTCATCGATTTTCAACATCTGCAAGTCTTTTAAAAATCATTTTCAATCGCTCATGGATGCATGGCAGCATTGGATGTGTAATGCTGGAGCTGGCAGTGAAAGGATCACAAATGAACCTTCCACCATGTCACGTGCACCCTCTAGCCTTCCTCAGTGTGGCAACAGAGGAAGCACAACCACAGGCAAAACAAACATTCAACCAATACCCTGAAATCATTCAGATTTGAGCAATGACCTAATACTGTGCAGTTTCCTACAAAACCCATGGTTTACACTGAGAGGTGATGTCAGATGGATGGACTGGACAATAAAAATGCATCACATGTCCTGTAAAGTCAGAAGCCTGATGAAAATGGCTTGTTTCCAGCAGTATATTGTCAATATTTACTTCAATCCCTTTCAGTTCATAAAGTATAGTTTGCTCCTAAAAGGAGAATGTACATGTCCCATATTGACCGGTCAGTACTTCTCACAATTTTAATCAGTCTATTTTACTGGGGGCTAGGGGCCAAGTCTAAAGCGTTGGCTTGTCACTCTCTTATGTTATATCAGCACAATTTTATCCACATTATATCCATGAAGCATCTCAGAATGTTTTTTTTACGTTTTAAAAGGTGCTGTACAAATACATTCATTTTCCTGTTGGTTTAAATGTTCAGATGGTTAATATTAAGAGAGAAAATCAGAGAATTTCCAAAATAACAGTTGTGACTTATAGGGAAAAAAACCTGCAGATGCTGGTTTCAATCGAATGTAGACACAAAATGCTGGAGTAACTCAGTGGGTCAGGCAGCATCTCGGGAGAGAAGGAATGTGTGGGTGACGTTTCGGGTCGAGACCCTTCTTCAGACTGAAGAAGGGTCTCGACCCAAAAAGTCACCCGTTCCTTCTCTCCCGAGATGTTGCCTGACCCGCTGAGTTACTGCAGCATTTTGTGTATACAGTTGTGACTTATTGTTATTGCCTACCACTGCTTCGTTGTCTTTTGTAAATAAGCAGGGAATAGCACCATCTAGATGCCTCTCTAAATCATACACTATCCTGACTTTGAACTATATTGCCATTCTTTCATTGTTGCGAAGTCCAAATCTTGGTACTTCCTACCCACCAACCATCAGGCACTGAATTGCACCAATCCTACTCTAACTCCATTTGCAGTGCACCTCCATAATGTTTAGGACAAAGACCCATCATTTATTTATTTGCCTCTGTAATAGAAAAAAATCACATGTGGTTAAAGTGCACATTGTCAGATTTTAATAAAGGCCATTTTTATACATTTTGGTTTCACCATGTAGAAATTACAGCAGTGTTTATACATAGTCCCCCCATTTCAGGGCACCATAATGTTTGGGACACAGCAACGTCATGTAAATGAAAGTAGTCATGTTTAGTATTTTGTTGCATATCCTTTGCATGCAATGACTGCTTGAAGTCTGCAATTCATGGACATCACCAGTTGCTGGGTGTCTTTTCTGGTGATGCTCTGCCAGGCCTGTATGACAGCCATCTTTAGCTTATGCTTGTTTGGGGGGCTAGTCCCCTTCAGCTTTCTCTTCAGCATATAAAAGGCATGCTCAATTGGGTTCAGATCAGGTGATTGACTTGGCCACTCAAGAATTGACCATTTTTTAGCTTTGAAAAACTCCTTTGTTGCTTTAGCAGTATGTGTGGGATCATGTCTTGCTGTAGAATGAACCGCCGGCCATGAGTTTCGAGGCATTTGTTTGAACTTGAGCAGATAGGATGTATCTATACACTTCAGAATTCATTATGCTACCACCATCAGCAGTTGTATCATCAATGAAGATAAGTGAGCCAGTACCTTCAGCAGCCATACATGCCCAGGCCATAACACCCTCACCACTGTGTTTCACAGATAAGGTGGTATGCATTGGATCTTGGGCAGTTCCTTCTCTCCTCCATACTTTGCTCTTGCCATGACTCTAATATAAGTTAATCTTCGTCTCATCTGTCCACAAGACCTTTTTCCAGAACTGTGGTTGCTCTTTTAAGTAATTCTTGACAAACTGTAACCTGGCCATCTATTTTTGCTGCTAATCAGTGGTATGCATCTTGCAGTGTAGCCTCTGTATTTCTGTTCATGAAGTCTTCTGCGGACAGTGGTCAATGACAAATCCACACCTTACTCCTGAAGAGTGTTTCTGATCTGTCGGACAGGTGTTTGGGGTTTTTTCTTTATTATAGAGTGAATTCTTCTGTCATCAGCTGTGGAGGTCTTCCTTGGCCTGCCAGTCCCTTTGCGATTATTAAGGTCACCAGTGCTCTCTATCTTCTTAATGATATTCCAAACAGTTGATTTTGGTAAGCCTGAGATTTGGCTGATATTTCTAACAGTTTTATTCTTGTTTCTCAGTCTCATAATGGCTTATTTGACTTTCGTTGGCACAGCTTTGGTCCTCATGTTGATAAACAGCAATAAAAGTTTCCAAAGGTGATGGAAAGACTGGAGGAACGACGTGGTGCTGAGAGCTCTCTTATACCTGCATTAAGGAGACATTTAAAGCAATTACAAACACCTGTGAAGCCGTGTGTCCCAAACATTATGGTGCCCTGAAATGGGGGGACCATGAATAAACACAGCTGTAATTTCTACATGGTGAAACCAAAATGTATAAAATATACCCTTTAATAAAATCTGACAACGTGCATTTTAACCACATGTGATTTTTTCTATTACAAATCTCAAACTGTGGAGTACAGAGGCAAATAAATAAATGATGGGTCTTTGTCCCAAACATTATGGAGGGCACTGAAACTCATCCCAAATGCCCTACAACTTCCCCAAGAGGATCCGTTAGGGACATTTAAACTTATCATGGATGGAGAAAGAGTAGACCGAGAGTACATGCCTTTTGCAGAAGGGTCAGGGATTGGGGATCCACAAAAAGAAACTGGCAAAAAAAAACAAGGGAATCACTTTTCAGTGTCATGACGGTCTCCATTGGATATCCAGGAGTAGCAATGGATCTATTCATAGAGTCAATAGACAATAGACAATAGGTGCAGGAGTAGGCCATTCAGCCCTTCGAGCCAGCACCGCCATTCAATGCGATCATGGCTGATCACTCTCAATCAGTACCCCGTTCCTGCCTTCTCCCCATCCAGCTCCATGGCGGCGCGCACGGACGCAGCGGCTCACAGCTCTCCCTTTCGGTGCGTTTTATGTGTGTTATCTGTGTTATGTCTGTTAGTCAATTTTAGTCATGCAAACCAGGCAAATCAGGCAAATCCTACCTACAACCGAAAGGATCTTCTGATCATAGGATTCCAATGCAATCGGGACCTTGTGCGCGAATTTCCACACCCGCGAAATATACCGGAAGAGATAGCCAGGACACCGGGCGCTCCGTGGATAGTTGTCGGCGCGAACAGGCGTCGCAGGCGGAGGAGAAACAGGAAGCAAAAGCGAGGATGCCGGTCCGGTATACTTGCCAAGCTAAAGAGACAGCCACACAAACCACCGCTACCCAGCATGTTTCTCACCAACGCCAGATCCATCATCACCAAAATGGACGAACTAAAACTACAGATATCAGCAAACAAACTCGTGGAGGACTGTTGCATTCTCTTAGTAACAGAGACATGGCTTCATCCACTTATCCCAGACGGAGCCATTGAGCTAGCCGGGCGTACAGCGTTTCGTTGGGACAGAAACATCGACTCCGGTAAGAGCAAGGGGGGGGGGGTTATGCATTTACGTGCACAACAACTGGTGCACTAACATCCAAATCATAGATAGCCACTGTTCTCCTGATCTGGAGTCCCTAACAGTTAAATGCAGGCCTTTTTACCTTCCTCGCGAATTTACAGGGGTTATAGTAACAGCAGTCTACATCCCACCGAATGCTAACGCTAGCACAGCTTTAGGCTACCTGCTCGGTGCAATAAACTCACAACAGAGCACATATCCAGAAGCAGCCCACATCATAGCCGGGGACTTCAATCATGCAGACCTAAAGTCAGTTCTCCCGAAACTTGAACAACACATAAGATGTGCTACCAGGGGGAAAAACACACTAGACAAGGTTTACTCAAATATTAAGAAGGGTTTCAGGTCAGCACCACTACCACACCTGGGGCAGTCAGATCACCTGTCCATATTCCTAACTCCAGCATACACCCCACTCAGGAGGAAAGCTCCAGTCACCATAAAGACTGTTAAGACATGGCCTGAAGGAGCTTCCTCGCAGCTGCAGGATTGCTTCGAAAGGACCAACTGGGATATTTTTGAGGATCAGGACTTGGAGGAGTACACATCAACTGTACTTTGCTACATCCAAAACTGTGTTGACAATGTCACCGTCGACAAACGCATCCGGTTGTATCCCAATCAGAAACCCTGGATGACAAAGGATGTCAGGTCTCTCCTCAAGGACCGTAACACCGCCTTCAGGTCTAGTGATAGAGCTCTATACAGTGCTGCTAGAACCAACCTGAAGAGAGGCATCAAGGATGCCAAAGCGTCCTACAAGAGGAAGATTGAGGACCACTTTACCAACAATGACCCATGGCGGGTATGGCAAGGCATCCAGCACATCACCAACTACAAGACCAGCAACCGCACGACTGCCGACGGCGACGCCTCGCTGGCAGAGGAACTTAACTGTTTCTTTGCTCGTTTCGAGGTGAAAGCTACAGTGGCAGACATAACACCCTCTCCAGCACCTGACAGCAACACCTTCACTATGCAGGAGTATGATGTTAAGCGCGTGCTCAGAGCAGTGAATCCCAGGAAAGCTGCAGGCCCCGATGGTGTGACGGGCAGAGTGCTGAGGGAATGTGCAGACCAATTATCTGAGGTCTTCACAAAAATCTTCAACCTGTCCCTTTTAAAATCCACCATCCCTCCCTGCCTGAAGTCCGCCACAATCATCCCACTGCCGAAAAAGTCTGTCATCAGCGGTCTTAACGACTACCGTCCGGTCATCACAAACTGCTTCGAGAGACTGGTCCTGCAGCACATCAAAGCCAGCCTCCCACCCACCTTCGACCCACACCAGTTTGCCTACAGAGCAAATGGGTCTACAGGGGATGCCATCGACACTGCTCTTCACACTGCACTGACCCACCTTGAACACCAGGGGAGCTATGTGAGGATGCTCTTCCTCGACTTCAGCTCTGCCTTTAACACGGTCATCCCGAGCAGACTGGTCACCAAACTTTCCGACCTTGGATTTTCCCAAACCATCTGCCAATGGATCAAGGACTTCCTGACCAACCGCCCCCAGACCGTCAAAATAGGCCCTCACCTCTCCTCCACCATTACACTGAGCACCGGCTCACCACAGGGCTGTGTGTTGAGCCCCATCCTTTACTCCCTCTACACTCACGACTGCGCCCCCACCCATCCCACCAACACCATCATCAAGTTCGCGGATGACACGACTGTGGTTGGACTGATCTCAGGAGGAGATGAGACAGCCTATAGGGATGAAATCCAAAGGCTGGCAGCATGGTGTTCAGTGAACAATCTGGTCCTGAACTCCTCCAAAACAAAGGAACTTATAATTGACTTTAGAAAAACCAGTGTAGAATACGACCCACTCTACATCAATGGGGTCTGTGTGGAAAGGGTACCCGCTTTCAGGTTCCTAGGTACGCACATCGCAGAGGATCTTACCTGGTCTACCAACACCATCACCACAGTAAAGAAGGCACAGCAGAGACTCCACTTCCTGAGGATCCTCAGGAAAACCAACCTGCAGGAGAAGCTCATGTTGTCCTTCTATCGCTGCTCCATCGAGAGTGTGCTGGCATACTGTATAACCACATGGTATGCCAGCTGCTCAGAAAAGGACAGGAAGGCCCTTCAGAGGGTCATCACGACGGCCCAGAAGATCATCGGCTGCTCACTGCCCTCCCTGGAGCACCTGTTCAGCCTACGCTGCCTCAGTAGAGCAGGCAAAATAATAAAAGATCCACCCCACCCCGGCCACCGTCTGTTTGTTCATCTGCCCTCTGGTCGACGTTTCAGGTCGATCAAATCCCGAACAAACAGACTTAAGAACAGTTTTTACCCCAGGCCATACGAGAACTGAACACTACCTTTGCACTAGGCAACACCGTTAAAAAATCTTGTACTTAATATAATTGTATTTATGTATTTATTTGTTTTTGCATTTATTGCATATATGTTTGTACGCACCGTCAGGATTGGCTATTTTTTAATTTCGTTGTACTCGTTGCAATGACAATAAATGAATATTATTATTATTATTATTATTATTATACCCCCTCACTCCGCTATCCTTAAGAGCTCTATCCAGCTCTCTCTTGAAAGCATCCAACGAACTGGCCTCCACTGCCTTCTGAGGCAGAGAATTCCACACCTTCACTACTCTCTGACTGAAAAAGTTCTTCCTCATCTCCGTTCTAAATGGCCTACCCCTTATTCTTAAACTGTGGCCCCTTGTTCTGGACTCCCCCAACATTGGGAACATGTTTCCTGCCTCTACTGTGTCCAATCCCCTAATTATCTTATATGTTTCAATAAGATCCCCCCTCATCCTTCTAAATTCCAGTGTATACAAGCCTAATTGCTCCAGCCTTTCAACATACGACAGTCCCGCCATTCCGGGAATTAACCTAGTGAATCTACGCTGCACGCCCTCAATAGCAATAGTCATAGAGCTGTATAGCATGGAAACAGACCCTTCGGCCTAACTTGTTCTGAAAGACCAAGATTGCATTCTGGGCGAGTCCCATTTGTCTACATTTGGTCAATAACCCTTTAAAACCTTCCCGTCCATGTATTTGCCCAAATGTCTTTAGAAAGTCATAATAGTATCCTCTTCTATAGTTTCCTCTTACAGCTCATTACTGTTATGAATTATGCTCGAAGTAAAAAGGTTGGCTCTGAGGTCCATCCCCCATCTCACCTTAATCCTTTGCCCTCTAACCCGGAAAAAGACTTGAGTGTTCTCTTTATCCATGTATCTCATGATTTTCTTCACTTCAAGAAGGTCACTCCTCAGCCCCACACACCCCAAAGAAAAAAAGCTCCGACCTATCCACCCTCTCCGCAAGTCCTGATAATATCCTGGTGAACCTCTTCTCCGCCCTTTACAACTTTCCAACTACCTAAAACTGTCAAACCAGAATTGTATAAAGTTGCTATGTTAAAAGGGAACAAAATAAGTAAGTGGAAGGAAAGAATTTGCAGGGCCATGGGGAGAAGGCAAGGGATTGGAGCCAATAAACTGTAGGGACTGAATGGCATGTTTCTGCCCTGTACATGTCTCCCCTGTGTGATAATTAGAGCCAGGATGTTTAGGCGCTAAAAATCTCTGAAATAGGCAAGCAAATAGGCATAATAAAATTCAGAAAAAGGCACGAAAAAGGCATTTATTGACAAGAAAGGCATAAAAAGGCATGTATTTCCACCACCAAAATATGGTTAAAAATGATAATATAAGGGTATAATACTACATTAAATGACCAAAGTTGTCTGGTTGCACATAATTACTAGCATTTTTTTCAAATTATCTGGTGTTAAACTATGCCGTCTGTCAGACAGAATATGCTTCAGTTGTGAAGAACTACTTTCTACGAGAGCTGAGGTCACTGGTGCATACCCGAAACAAGCTACAGACTCTATATTCATGTTGATATCTTGTGCATAACTACCTTTGAGAACTTCAGCTATGTTTTGTATTTCTTCAAGATCTTTGTTACCTAAAATCACTCCCTCACATTTTCCTTGTAGGTCTTTACCTACATCATCAGGAACTTTATGAATATCGTCAGTTACTTTGTTGAAAACCTGCAAGTTATTCACTAATGTTTCGCCACGTTTCTCAAGGGAAGTGATAGCTTGTGGGAAGTTTGCAAAATTGGAAGCAATAAACACAAGATCGCGGTGGAGGGACTTTTTCTGCACGGTTTCACTGATGATCCTGACTGCAGCAGATTCTTCTTCTTCAAAATAGTTGACGATTTCTTTTATCTTTTCAAAATTTGCAGCATAGTAGAGTACAGCAGAGAGCCATGTACCCCACGTACATGGCGGCACTGCCCTAGCAGCTGCCGCTCACCTGCGGTCCATTTGTCTTTGTGTTTTTGTTGTTTTTTTTGTCTTAGTTGTAGTTGTGATGTGGTGTTTTTGTGTTTGTGTACTATGTGTGTATGTGGGGGGGAGGGGGAAACTAACACATATTTACTAACACTGTAAATATGTGTCCCTTCCGAACGGAGACCCGACCTTTGTTTTCTGGGCCGTGTCGCCGTTCCTGCTGCGGCCTACCATCGGCCCAACTCCTGGAGCTGTCGGCCTCCATCGGACTTACCATCCAAGTCCGTGGATCGGACTTACCATCACCGGAGCCGGCCGTCTTCGGAGGCTGCGGGAGCGGCTGCGACTCGCCTTAGGCTCGGGCCGCATGGATGCCGACATCAGGAGCTCCGGCAGCGGCAGCGTGTTCGCCCGCCCCGGATCGCGGGGCTTGGGGCGCGGACATTTCACCGTCCGGCGCGGCATAAGATGGCCGCGGGATATTTCTCTGCTGGGCGGGCGCTTCAATGTCGGGAGCCACGACCGCCCCGACGTGCAGCAACAGCGGCAGCAGCAGCGTGTTCGCCCGCCCCGGATCGGACTTATCATCGGCGGAGCCGGCCGTCTTCGGAGGCTGCGGGAGCGGCTGCGACGCGACGCGCCTTGGGCTCGGCCTGCTGTGGACCGTCCGGTGCGGCCTGCAACCACAACAACCTGACTGCGGGCGAGGACAGCAGGAGAAGGGAAAGACATTGTGGCCTTCCATCACAGTGAGGAGAGAGAGGACTGGAGGAGACTCACTGTGATGGATGTTTCTTTGATGGATGTTTCTTTTTTTGTGTGTTTTTGGGGTTGGGTGGTTTGAGTGCCTGTTTGATGCTTTTATTGTTGGACTGTGTTTTTGGGGGTTTTGGGGTGTGTGATTTGAATGCCTATTTAATGCTTCTATTGTTGGACTGTGTTTTGGGGGGTTTTTGGGGTTGGGTAATTTGGGTGCCTGTTTAGTGCTTTTATTGTTAGACTGTGGGTGATTGAATTAACATTTTGTTCAAGATGGCCGCGCCGTTGTGTTTGGCTGCCTGCCACTGTATGTTTCTTTTTTTTCCTAGTCAGATGTGCAGCACTTTGGTCAACGTGGGTTGTTTTTAAATGTGCTATACAAATAAATTGACTTGACTTGACTTGACCTAGTCAAAACGGGCTGAGGAGGTAGAGGAATCTCGGGTGCCATTTCTTTGAACAACTGCACACGTGACGGTGCTTTGAGGAAGATTTTCTTGACATTGGAAACTAGGCGATCGACATTTGGAAACAAGCTACGTATGTGCTCGGCAATTCTATGGAGTCCGTGAGCTAAGCATGTCAAATGCAACATTTTGGGGAATAAAACTTTAAGAGCACGAGCAACATTTTTCATGCAACAGTCACAAACAGAAGAACATTTTCGTGTTTTATACCTTCTGGCCAAAGTACAGCAAGTGAGGACGTAAACAACTGAGCAATAGTTGAGCTGTTTGACTTCTCCAATACTTCCGATGCCAACAAATACTCCTTTGATGGTTGACCTGCCTCCAGTGTACCGATGACCACCTTGGCAACATGTCTCCCCACAGCATTAGTTGTCTCGTCTATTGAGATCCATATTTTGTTGCATGCAACTTCATCTCTAATTTTCTGCACAACAATGTTGAAGTTGCTGTCAACATAATTTTTCCGTAATGACTCGCTCGGTATATGTTCCTCTGTGTATTTCTCTAAAAAACCCCTGCGAGATTTGTTTTCCAATTTCCACAGTGGAATTCCAGCAAAAATGAATGCCTTGCACAGATCACTCAAAAACTCAGATTTGCGACTGGAGCCAGCAGTAAATGTAGTGAGGAGACAAGCTTGCATATTTCCCGCCTCCAGTTTCTCTATCGCCGACTTGTGTTTAACAGTCTGTACATGCTGGGAGACGAAATATTTCTTCTCATGATTCACTGCTTTCCCGTACACTCTCACCAAATCGTTCACTTTTTTACAAGGCGTTGACTTGACTTTACGCATTTTGACGCTTGCACGGGTAGATCCTACAGGAGCGGGGATGCAGACCTCGACAGACAGGCCCAATACAAGCTGAGAAGAGGAATCAGAGCAGCCAAGGAAAAGTACTCTAAGAAGTTGAGGAGCAAGTTCTCAGCTAATGACTCTTCTTCAGTTTGGAAGGGCTTGCAAGGAATCACAAGCTACAAGGAAAACCCTTGGACAATCGTCAGCTGACCAATGACTTGAACGAGTTCTACTGCAGGTTCGAGAAACAGAAATTTAACCCTGGTACCCCCTCCTCAACGAACACTTCACACCTACTCACAGCGTGTCTCCAGTTTGAAAAGACTGGACCCTTCCCCACCCACCCCTCTCCAATCACCACTGAACACCCATTTACAGCCTGACTGCAAAAGACTGGGGCCTCGGCCGCTACCCACGAATGAACGACCGATGGTGGCGCCCCCAGTTTCTGCCCAGTGGTGGAAATTTTCTTGTAAGTTATGTTAACACGGCAAAAAAAGTGCTGATTTAGGCACTCCATCGTGAAAAAGGCATTATCTTGCTGAAATCATCAAAAAAGGCATGAAAAGGCACTTATGGCAAAATCCTGGCTCTAGTGATAATAGTTTGATACACATGGGCACAGCAGATCTTGAAAATTTGCGATACAGACACTCACTTGTTCATACAAATTAATCAATTAACCAAAGTCTTGGATGTGTTGTGAAATGGTAATATTCACTACATATTCACTACATATATCACATGCGACTCTAACTGGATCTGATACTAAAATTAAATGTGAATATGTTTATACAGATTGCACAAAGTATATATTTCAGTTTTCTTAGACTTAAAGATCAGAAATACCAAGACTCTGATTTTAAGCAAACATTATGGTCCATAAATCGTGCTACAGGAAATATAAATAAAATTGCCAAATGTCCAATAAACCTGAAATTAAATAGTGTGCAATATACGAACCAACACCAAATGGTAAAAAAAAAGATGAAAAGTGAGATTTTCCTTAAATTTGCACACTATGTTTCACTTTGAAAACATCTATGATGGTCGGGAATTCACATTTCTAAAATAATTATATGAAAGTGTTAACATTGGCCATGTTTACAACTAGTATAAATCATAAAAAAAACAGAGTCAGCGATGTTTCTTTCCCTCACCCTGCCTCCGATCTGGCCATTTCTCAGAGTTTCCATTCATACTGGAACAGAGATAGAGTCCTGGAATCTACTTCCTGTTCATTTCATTTCCTGGTCTGTGAAGGGACCACTGTTTTGCAGATAATGTAAAAGAATAGCAAAGAATGAAAAATTCTTCCAAACTGTACAGGAAAAGCAAGCACATTCTAAAGTGTTGGATCAGGGCACTTGCATTCATTTCTTTTTAGTGCCTAGATAATAAAAACATTCTTCAAAGAAAAGAAAATATTTTTCCAATGATATGCCTCCTCTGCTCTTGCAAATTACAATGAGTGATTTCTTGATTAATTTGTTATCGCAAAAATAAATACCAATACAAATTTACAGTAGTAAACATACTTGAACGTTCCAAGTGTATGAGATAGAGTACTGTAATGGATGAATGAGCAAAATGCATGCAAACTAAGAACAATGTTTCCCATTTGAAAATGGTTTCATGGTACTTTTGCAGTGAAATTCTTTTTTGCATATTGTTCAGGAACAATCTTACAATATATTAGTCGCAACCATACCCAAGCACAAGAGTGCATGTTAATAGCTCACACTAAGGCGATACACAACAGTCACCAGGTTTCTGGTGCCATCTTGTACTCTTCAAGTTTAGAGATGTTAGGTTGTACTTCAACAATGTTATCTTCAAGTGCATTTGCATACCAACACACACTAAAATCTGTAACAAATCATCGCAATTCCAAAATGTAGTTTGATGAAACTCAATAACTATTGAGGAGAAAGTGGCCACGAAGCATACAGAGATAAAATGTAATCAGGGGGATAGTCAGACTGGTTGGAGAACTAGCAAGGGGGAGGGATGGAGAGAGAGGGAAAGCAAGGGTTACTGGAAGTTAGAAACATAGAAAGATTCATTCAAAAAAGGAAGAAATATTCTAAGGGGAGTAGGAGGCAACCGTGGCTGACAAGGGAAGTTAGAGATGGAATAAAACTAAAAGAAAAGATGTTTAACACACCAAAGAGTAGCCAGAAGCCAGAGGATTGGGAAACTTTCATAGGACAACAGAAGGTAACAAAACTGGCAATACGGGCTGAAAAGATGAAGTACGAGGGGAAGCTGGCCAAGAATATAAAGGACAGTAAAAGCTTCTTTAGATATGTTAAGAGAAAAAGAGTAGCAAAGTTAAATGTGGGTCCATTGAAGGCAAACACGGGTGAAGTTATTATGGGTAACAAGGAAATGGCAGAAGAGTTGAACAGGTACTTCGGATCTGTCTTCACTAAGGAAGACACAAACAATCTCCCAGATGTACTGGAGGACAGAGGATCTAGGGGGGCAAAGGAACTGAAAGAAATTTTCATTAGACGTGAAATAGTATTGGGTAGACTAATGGGACTGAAGGATGATAAATCCCCTGGGCCTGGTGGTCTGCATCCCAGGGTCCTCAGGGAGGTGGCTCTAGAAATAGTGGACGCATTGGTGATATTTCCAATGCTCAATAGATTCAGGAGGAGTTCCTGTGGATTGGAGGATAGCTAATGTTATCCCACTTTTCAAGAAAGGAGCGAGAGAGAAAACGGGAAATTACAGACCAGTTAGCCTGACTTCGGTGGTGGGAAAGATGCTCGAGTCAATTATTAAAGATTATTAACGGTGCATTTGGATAGCAATAAAAGTCCAAGTCAGAATGGATTTATGAAAGGGAAATCATGCTTGACTAATCTTCTGGAATTTTTTGAGGACGTGACAAGTAAAATGAATGAAGGGGAGCCAGTGCAGGCAGGTACAGCAAGTCACCCTGCAGCCTCTTAGCATCCTCATCGCAGCTCACACTGCCACCCCAGCTTTGAGTCATCCGTAAACTTGGAGATACCATATTTAATTCCCTCGTCTAAATAGCTAATATATATTGTAAATAACTGGGGTCCCAGCACCGAGCCTTGTGGCACCCCACTAGTCACTGCCTGCCTTTCTGAAAAGGGCCCGTTAATTCCTACTCTTTGCTTCCTGTCTGCCAACCAGTTCTCTATCCATGTCAATACCCTACCCCCAATACCATGTGCTCTAATTTTGCATACTAATCTCTTCTGTAGGACCTTGTCAAAGGTTTTTTGAAAGTCCAGATACACCACATCCACTGGCTCTCCCTTATCCATTCTACTTGTTATATCATCAAAAAATTCCAGAAGATTAGTCAAGCATGATTTTCCCTTCATAAATCCATGCTGACTTTGACCGATCCTGTCACTGCTTTCCAAATGCGCTGCGATATCTTTAACAATCGACTCAAGCATCTTCCCCACTACCGATGCAAGGCTAACCGGTCTATAATTCCCTGTTTTCTCTCTCCCTCCTTTCTTAAAAAGTGGGGTTACATTGGCTACCCTCCAGTCCACAGGACCTGATCCAGAGTCGAGAGAACATTGGAAAATGATCACCAATGCATCCACGATTTCTAGGGCCACCTCCTTGAGTATTTTGGGATGCAGACCATCAGGCCCTGGAGATTTATCTGCCTTCATATAACCATATAACCATATAACAATTACAGCACGGAAACAGGCCCGTTCGGCCCTACCAGTCCACGCCGACCACTTTCTCTGACCTAGTCTCATCTACCTGCTCTCAGACCATAACCCTCCAATCCCCTCCCATCCATATACCTATCCAATTTACTCTTAAATAATAAAATCGAGCCTGCCTCCACCACTTCCACCGGAAGCTCATTCCACACAGCCACCACCCTCTGAGTAAAGAAGTTACCCCTCATGTTACCCCTAAACTTTTGTCCCTTAATTCTGAAGTTATGTCCCCTTGTTGGAATCTTCCCCACTCTCAAAGGGAAAAGCCTACCCACGTCAACTCTGTCCGTCCCTCTTAAAATTTTTAAAACCTCTATCAAGTCCCCCCTCAACCTTCTACGCTCCAAAGAATAAAGACCCAACCTGTTCAACCTCTCTCTGTAGCTTAAGTGCTGAAACCCAGGCAACATTCTCCTCTGTACCCTCTCCATTTTGTCGACATCCTTCCTATAATTTGGCGACCAGAACTGCACACCATACTCCAGATTCGGCCTCACCAATGCCCTGTACAATTTCAACATTACATCCCAACTTCTATATTCGATGCTCTGATTTATAAAGGCAAACATACCAAACGCCTTCTTCACCACCCTATCCACATGAGATTCCACCTTCAGGGAACAATGCACAGTTATTCCCAGATCCCTCTGTTCCACTGCATTCCTCAATTCCCTACCATTTGGTAGGTTGTGTGAGTGGGCGGATACATGGCAGATGCAGTTTAATGTAGATAAGTGTGAGGTTATTCACTTTGGAAGTAAGAATAGAAAGGCAGATTATTATCTGAATGGTGTCAAGTTAGGAGGAGGGGGAGTTCAACGAGATCTGGGTGTCCTAGTGCATCAGTCAATGAAAGGAAGCATGCAGGTTCAGCAGGCAGTGAAGAAAGCCAATGGAATGTTGGCCTTCGTAACAAGAGGAGTTGAGTATAGGAGCAAAGAGGTCCTTCTACAGTTGTACCGGGCCCTGGTGAGACCGCACCTGGAGTACTGTGTGCAGTTTTGGTCTCCAAATTTGAGGAAGGATATTCTTGCTATGGAGGGCGTGCAGCGTAGGTTCACTAGGTTAATTCCCGGAATGGCGGGACTGTCGTATGTTGAAAGCCTGGAGCGATTGGGCTTGTATACACTGGAATTTAGAAGGATGAGGGGGGATCTTATTGAAACATATAAGATAATTAGGGGATTGGACACATTAGAGGCAGATAACATGTTCCCAATGTTGGGGGAGTCCAGAACAAGGGGCCACAGTTTGAAAATAAGGGGTAGGCCATTTAGAACGGAGATGAGGAAGAACTTTTTCAGTCAGAGGGTGGTGAAGGTGTGGAATTCTCTGCCTCAGAAGGCAGTGGAGGCCAGTTCGTTGGATGCTTTCAAGAGAGAGCTGGATAGAGCTCTTAAGGATAGCGGAGTGAGGGGGTATGGGGAGAAGGCAGGAACGGGGTACTGATTGAGAGTGATCAGCCATGATCGCATTGAATGGCGGTGCTGGCTCGAAGGGCTGAATGGCCTACTCCTGCACCTATTGTCTATTGTCTATTGTCTATTGTCATTTACCCTGTACGTCCTATTTTGATTTGTCCTACCAAAATGTCCCAACAGTTTACCTAAAACCATTTCCTGACATGTGGATTCCCTTCAGTTCCTCCCTCCCACTAGATCCTCGGTCCCCTAGTATTTCTGGGAGATTGTTTGTGTCTTCCTTAGTGAAGACAGAACCAAAGTACTTGTTTAAGTTAGAGAAGTCAATATCCATACTGCTGGGGTGTATGCTGCCCAAGCGAAATATGAGGTGCTATTCCTCCAATCTGCACTGGATCTCACTCTGACAGTGGAGGAGGCCCAGGACAGAAAGGTCAGTATGGGAATGGGAAGGGGAGTTAAAGTGTTTAGCAACCGGACCCGCAGGATGTTTGCAGCTTAGCTTATGGCAATACCTGGCACTTGGGTGGAACAACTGTCACTTGCCAAATATCAGCCCAAACTCTCACTTTATTCAAATCTTGCTGTATGCAGGCACCCATAACTTCATTTGTAAAATTACAGAGGAAACCAAGTACTGCAATCATCAACAAGCCACCTCACCTCTGACATAATGTTGGCAGAGAGATCACCGAAGAGGGAATTGGAGATGTTTGAGCCTAAAAGACTGGTGTAGAAATTCAAAAGTATCACATACCAGTTTCGAAAAGCTAAGACATTTGGTCTCCAAAAACCACAATCTTTGCTTCATGCTAAATAAGTTTTGCACTGAACTCACATGAATTCAATTTTATTAAATTCATGAGGTGTGAGAATCAAATCAAATCCCACTTTCTCATTCCACTCCCTACATATTGGTTGCAATTTACAGAAGCCAATTAACCTACAAACGTCTTTTGGGATGTGGGTGGAAACCAAAGCATCTGGAGGAAACCCACGTGGTCACAGGGAGAGGCAAACCTCAGGTCAGCACTCGAGGTCAGAAGCGAACACGGGTCTCTGGCACTGTGAGGCTGTAGGTCTACCAGCACTCCACTGTGTTGCCCTTGTAATGTGTAACCACACTGTTTGGCAAGCTTCCTGCAAACAAATGAGGGCTAATTACCATCCACATATTTGAATTAAAGTAATAAAGACGTCTAGAGCAGAGAAGTTCTCACAGAAGATGGAGGATTATTGAGCAGGTTACCATTAAATCCTGCTGAAAGCCATTTTAGTAACTGCTTTTAGCATTTTGAAGGTATTTGGGGAAGGCAGTGATGATCCAGTTTTTTTTTAACATGCTGAGCAATGAATGGAAACCAGAATGAAGACACTTTAAGATTTTTGGGAGAGAGGCCAAGTATTAAAACTGAAACATAAAGGCAGATGTGGCACGTTCTCTCTGTGACTGCTTGGGTTTGCTCCAGATGCTCCGGTTTCCACCACATCCCCAAGATGTGGGTTAATTGGACCTTGTAAAATTGCCAATGGAGTGCTTGGGAAAGTTGGATTACATAGAACTAGTATGATCTGTGTGGACTCGGTGGGCCGAAGGGCTGGTTTCCATGCTGCATCTCTAAAATAAACTAAACTAAACTAAACAAGTTCTGGAAAATCTCTTCAGAAGGAGAAGAAATCTGGGCCGAAATAGAGCAGCTGACAATGTTGACAAGGATTGTGCCAACCACAACTCTGCAGTCAGAAATTGTGATTAAAAAAAGGATAATGAGCTTGAAAAAAGTAAAATATTTACCAATCAGAGCCCTTTTGAGGAAGAGGAGTGGGGAGTAGATGATGTTGGTGATCAAGAGAGCAGCAAGTTGCGGCACAGTGGTGCAGCGGAGGAGTTGCTGCCTTACAGAGATCCGGGCTTGATCCTGACTATGGGTGCTGTCTGTATGGAGCTTGTACATTCTCCCTGTGACCACGTGGGTTTTCCCTGGGTGCTCCGGTTTCCTCCCACACTCCAAAGACATACAGGTTTGTAGGTTAATTGACTTTAGTAAAAATTATAAATTGTCTTTAGTGTGTAGAATACTGGCAGTGTACGGGGTGATCGTTGGTCGGCATGGACTCAGTGGGCCGAAGGGCCAGTTTTGGCACTGTATCTCTACACTAAACTAAAGCAGCAGGAAGCCAAGTAGATACTCCTGTCATAGGTATTTACAGGTCCACCACCGATTTTCCAGCAACTGGTGGTCCGACACCTTTTGCTGCAGACAAAATTACGAGAGTCTGGGGGAGTTGTTGGAGAGTTGTTACGATGTTGGGGGAGTAGTTTAAGTATAAGGGGTAGGCCATTTAGAACAGAGATGAGGAAAAACTTTTTCACCCAGAGAGTTGTGAATCTGTGGAATTCTCTGCCTCAGAAGGCAGTGGAGGTCGATTCTTTGGAGGCTTTCAAGAGAGAGTTAGATAGAGCTCTTAATGATAGCAGAGTGAGAGGGTATGGGGAGAGGGCAGGAACGGGCTACTGATTGTGGATGATTAGCCATGATCACATTGAATGGCAGTGCTGGCTCGAAGGGCCGAATGGCCTACTCCTGCACCTATTGTCGATTGTCTATTGTTTATTTAGAGAACACTTGAAATTCCCCTCGGAAGTCCTCCCCGAAAACGTGACGTCTAGGCCAGGTGAGGCAGCCGATCTCGACATCATCGGGACTTCTGCGACCGATCAGTGGATTGAATTTGCCCCATGCGCACAGGGCTCTGGAACTCCAGCCCGGCTGGAGCCGGCAGATCTGTTCCCATAGCCGACTTCTGCGGCCAATTGGTGGGTCGAATTTGCCCCCTGCGGTCGGGGCTCTGGAACTCTGGCCCGGCCACAGCCAGCAGATCCGTTCCCATAGCCAACCTCTGAGGCCGACTTTGTGGGCCGGTACTGATCGACTCACTTCAGACGGCGTGACCTCGGTCGGTCCGGCAAAATGGATAAACCCGCGAGCCTCTGAAACCAAGGGTGCCGGAAAATCGGTGGTGGACCTGCATTTGCAAGATGTCAGATAAATCAAGCCAGCCGGATTGGAATAAAGAATTTGAGGTACTGGTATCCATGCTGATATAGGAGGAAAATTAGCATTAACTGGTGAATGGACTGAGGAGGTAAAGCTCACAGGCAAACGGCATGCGAGCATGAGCACAAAAGATGGGAGGCATGTTCCTTTACTCAACTGTTACTCAGGAAAAAGGATGTGCTAGGATAATTAATTAAATTGAGAAATCCAAACGTGATTTTAAAAGCTATCTAATTATGAGAATACAATGAAACTTCAAGATGACTTAGACCAATTGAGAAATATGTGGCATGACCGGAACAATGTATTATTTAAAGTGCCAATAGATTTGGAAATATTTATATAGACTTGGATGTCCTTTTAGACCTCCTTCCAGGTTTACAGCTAACTGTATTTTTGAAATATATTTCACTGCTGCATTGTTAAATCGTAGAAATCATAGCAAACCATTTGGCACAGAAAGTTCAACTAAACAACTATATGATAATGCCCATAGTTTTATTTTAAAATTATGATGACTGAGGGATAACTATTGAACATGGTACCAGGGAGAACTCTCTCTTTTAGCAGAGCATCTATTGACCATTTGTGTCCATCTGAGAGTGTACACTAGTGAAGATGGGGCATCTTGGTCAGCATACGCAGGTTGGGCAAAAGGGCCTGTTTCCATGTTGTATGATTCTATGACCCCTATAGGGCTAGACATGTATTGATTTACTGTTCTTCTGAAATTTAACACCACATTCAATATTGCCCTGGATGTCAAACTGTGCTCGAAACTCAGGAGTCAGACAAGTAATGAAGAGCTCAAAGGCAATGAGGTCAAGTAGTTGTATATGTCAAGGTGGGGTTGGTAAGAGATTTAATTGCACACAGTGAAGCTGAATATATGTGTGTTTGTACATTCTCCAGACACACCCAAGATGATAAAGGTAAACTCTTTAATTGCACTGCCAGATCCTTTTCATTATTCAAGTAGGCATTGAAAATTTCATCAACATACAATAAATTGTAAAATTTATAGTTAAGGAAGTTGAGCAAATTGTGACATCGTAACTCAGTAACTAAATTACTGCAATAAAGAACCAACTGACATCACAACCTTTATGGACATTTGTTAGAAATGTACATACATGAAGTACAACTGTCATGTTAAATATGGACAAAAAGGCAAAAAGACATAGTGATTCAAAACCAAAAAAGCTACATACCATGAACAAATAAAATCCATTACATTTTAATTAACAATGCTTAACAGTGGTGTGCCACAGGGGCCGGTGCTGGGTCTACTGTCATCATCTACATTAATGATTTGGATGACAATGTAGTTAATATTGTTCATAAATTTATGGATGACACTAAACTTTGTGGCATTGATGACAGTGAGGAAGGATTGAGATCAGTTGAGAAAGTGGGCCAAGGAATGGTAAAAGGAATTTAACTCTGATAAGTGTGAGGTGTTGTGCTTTGGAATGTCAAACCAAGGTGGGACCTACAAAGTAAATAGAAGACCCCTGGAGAGGGTTGTAAAACAGAGCGATCTGGGAGCACAGGTGCATGGTTCCTTGAAAGTGGCGATGCGGGTGGACGGGATGATGAGGCTGGTATTGGCAGGCTTGCCTTCATTGGTTAGTAAGCAACAAAAAAGCTTTTCACTGCACCTGACAATAAACTTAACTGAGAAAAGTATTGAATGCAAAAGTTGGGACTTCATGATACAGTGAAGTCCTACTTAGAGTACTGTGATACAAATGGCAATATATTTCAATCAGGATAGAGTAGCTCTGACTCTATGGCAAGCAAATTATTGGCAATATTATATTGTAAGGGTTCAGGGTGCAACCTGCTTTCTCAAACGGAGGTTAAAAAAGTTTCCAAAAATACTTCAAATGAAACTCAATGAAAACCTGCATGTGATGATATAATCATATTTTCCCAGACAAGACTTACAGCTATCATCCAAGTACCATACTCAATTAAAGCTTCACTGGGAGTTCAACAGCAGCTTACAGAGAAATTGAATGCTACATTTCCATAGTTTTGTCAGAAAAAAACTTATTTTATATTTAAAACTACTATCATAAATTGACCAATGATTCAAAATTGAAAAACATAATAAAAATGAATCACTTAAGTACATTATAAAAAACGGTGGCTATTTTGGTCAAGCTTTACAGTACTATTTCTCTGTTACTTTTACATTTTTCTACTTGAAATTGAAAAATCATTTAAACATTGAAGAACAATTGAAAAATAATCACTGCCTTTTGGTTCTCACTGGCAGATTTTTTTTTAAACTACAGGCGTTTTTAATTTATTTATACTTAAAGTTAACTCTTAAAAACATCTAAGGAAGGCAGACAATCTGCTTCAGGATCTCTGGCAACCAAAATGGTTTGATTTCTAATTATATTTTCTTCATGAGTTAAGTAAAACTGAAAATTAATTAAGTGAATTCCTCACCTTCTATAAATCTTTGATCTGCAACTGCATTAACTGATTCAAATAGACAATAGACAATAGGTGCAGGAGTAGGCCATTCAGCCCTTCGAGCCAGCACCGCCATTCAATGCGATCATGGCTGATCACTCTCAATCAGTACCCCGTTCCTGCCTTCTCCCCATACCCCCTCACTCCGCTATCCTTAAGAGCTCTATCCAGCTCTCTCTTGAAAGCATCAATGCTGAGAATGTGTGTCATTATAAATTTACCAGTTTCTGACTGTCCCTCCCACTTACACCCTGCCCCAAAACCCAGCAGTATCTCAGTAACATTCCCCAAAAGACCTTTAAACACAAACCTCACTCAGCCATCTCTGCACAGATCACCAAATCTATGAGCGGTCGACATGTCTACTCCCCTATTCCCTAAACATCTAAACAAATTCCCCATCTACATAGCCAAATGACCAATGTGGGAAGACAGTCCTCTCATGAACCCTGATCACAGACACTCAAACAAATCAAATCAACATTTGCCGGCTCCATCACTGCAGATGCCAGCAACGGATCCTTTTACAATTCTCAACCCGTGATATATGACAACTGCATTACCCAAACTTGCCATATATCAACCTGCATGTGATGATATAATCATATTTGCATAACTGGAGCGTCCAAATGAAAAATCTTTCCTTGTGTAAAGGAGATTCCTGAATATTATTTAACTTTTAAATGGCAGGATCAATAGTAATTGGTGCATTACCAGTGATCAATTAATGTGCCATACAAAGCAACAAGGATATTCTATACATTGTCTGATAAACGCAGGTCAGAATATTCTGTGCTAGATAGGCAACGTAGCATGGCTAATATAGCCACTGCCTTAGTATCAAAGACCTAGGTTCAATCCTGACCTCAGGCATTGTTTGTGGGGAGTTTGCACATTCTCCTCGTGACAACATGGGTTTCTTCCAGGAGCTTGAGGGTCCTCCTACGTCCCAATGACATTAAATGTTGTAAGTTAATAAGTCTATGAATTTCCTCTACTGACTAGTGTAGATGGTACATGTTGGTTGGTGTGGACAGGTTGGGCCGCAGGGCCTGTCTCCATGCTGTACGACTCCATGTACAAGTGGATGATAGAATCTGCGAAGGGGGTTTGATGAGGCGTGGAAAGAATAGAAAAATGAGATTAATTATTGCAGGATTAGTACAAAGCGGTGGTTGATAGTTGGCACATACTAGGTGAGACAAAAGGCTTTTTTACCTTGCTGTATCTCTCTATAACTATGACTCTCTATGACATAACTGGATAGAAGTATATTACTTATTTTTTCTTATGTTTTCAGATTTCTTCTCCAAGGGAAAATATATATTCCATGCTGCATGGAGTTGTTTTGAGTTCCTCTCCAATTTTAAAAAAGAGAGCTTTGTTGGCATGTGAAGAGTGCCTGTTGTCAAATACATTCCTGTCCAAACCCAACATCCACAATTTAATAAGAGTTTGTTGGATAGAACCTAGCATTTAGGATGTCTTTTTCCACCTATATTCCCAGTCACGAAAGCCTAAAGGCATGCCTCCAACACTGCTGCAGACTGCGTTTAGGCACAGGGTTTTTCCAATTTGTTTTAGCCGCTGACTCCAGAAATCTGCTGGGCCAGTGTTCGAGGAGTTTACAACAACATTTTAAAGGTATGTAGGTTAATTGACTGGGTAAATGTAAAAATAATTTGTCCCTCGTGTGTGTAGGATAGTGTTAATGTGCTGGGCGGCACGGATTCGGTGGGCCGAAGGGCCTGTTTCCGCGCAGTATCTCTAAATCAAAAAAAAAAAAATTTAATCAAAAGACTCACTGTTTCATCTGTTTCTGTACGCATGCAATTTAAAGAATAAGAATTCCACAGCACTTGAGTGCCTTAAATACAAATAAGTGAATTACACATATCACAAAGTATTTGTGATGAACGAATGCGCTCAGTTTTGGTTACCCTATTATAGGAAGGATGTCATTACGCCGGAAAGAGGGCAGAGAAGATTTTCGAGCATGTTGCCAGGATTTAAGGGCCTGCAGGACGCTCAAGGGTGATCTTATAGAGGTGCATATGGGGAATCAAGGAGAAGGTGATCGATTAAGGTAGGGCATTTACCACATTCGGTGAGGATAGGGGACAAATCATCCTCTACGATAATCCTCAACAGTGGTGCCCCGCAAGGGTGTGTTCTCAGCCCCCTACTATACTCCTTATACACTCATGACAGCAGCTAAATACCAATCCAACTCAATTCACAAGTTCACAGACAATACCACCTTGGGGAGGTGAATATCAAATAATGACGGGACGTAGAACAGGGAGATTGAGAAAATCGTAACTGGTGCTAAGACAACAACCTCTCCCTCACTCTCAGTACGACAAAGGAGATTCTGATCGACTTCAGGAGGCGAGGCAGTACACAACACTGATGGTGCCGAAGTAGAGATGGTCGAAATCTTCAAATTCTTAGGAATAAATATCACCAGCAATTTGTCCTGGACCAGCCACATCAAAGCTATGGCATAGAAAGCACACCAATACCTCTACTTTCTTAGACAGCATAGGAAGTTCGGCATGTCCCCAACAACCCTTACCAACTTCTATAGAAGGATATTTTTGAGATGTATCACAGCATGGTTTGGGAACAGCACCATCCAAACCCACAAGAAGCTGCAGAGATAGACACAAAAAGTCAGAGTAACTCAGTGAGTCAGACAGAATCTCTGGAGAAAAGGAATAGGTGACGTTTCGAATCGAGACCCTTCTTCAGACTGAGTCAGAGGAAAGGGAAATGAGAGATATGGACAGTGATATAGAGATATATATAAAACAAATGAATGAAAGGTATGCAAAAAAAGTAACGATGCTAAGGAAACAGGCCATTGTTAGCTGTGGGCTAGATGAAAACGAGTTACAGACAATGAGACTCAACAAGACGACTTTGAAGCTTGTACGACTTGAGTGGGGGAGGAATGGAGAGAGAAGGGATGCATGGGTTACTTGAAGTTAGAGTAATCAATATTCATACCGCTGGGTTGTAAGCTGCCCAAGCGAAATATAAGGTGCTGTTCCTCCAATTTGCTACAAAAAGAGAGTTGTGAATGTAGCCGACTACCATCTTGCAAACTAACTTCTTTTCACTTCCATCTACACTTCACACTGCCTTGGCAAGGCCACCAGCACAATCAAGGACTAGCCACACTCTGGTCACAATCTTCTTCCCTCTCCCATCAGGCAAGAGGTACAGAAGATTAAGAGCACATACATCCAGATTCAGGGATAGTTTCTTCCCAGTTGTTATCATGCAGCTGAACCATCTGCTCAACACGTGCGCTCCTGACCTCACGTGTACCTCATTGGAGACCTTTGAACTATCTTTAATCAAACTTTATCTTGCACTAAATATTAAAACCTTTATCCTGTATCTGTACGCTGTGGACAACTTGAATGTAATCATGTATAGTCTTTTCACAGACTGGATAGCATGCAACAAAAAGCTTTCCACTGTGCCTTGGTACACATGACAATAATAAACTAAACTAAACTAAAAGTTGTCACGGAAGGAATTACAGATGCCTGGAATTACAGATTTGTACAGACTGACTGAAGAAGTGACGAAGGAGAAGGAGAACTGACTGAAGACCGAGTTCAGACTGAAGAAGGATTCTGACACAAAATATCACCGATTCTTTTTATCCAGAGAAGCTGCTTGCCCCGCTGAATTAATGCAGCATTTTGCTTCTATCTTCTAGACGCACACCTCCAGATTCAGGGACGGTTTCTTCCCAGATGTTATCAGATAACGGAATCATCCTACCACAACCAGAGAGCAGTGCTGCACTACTATCTACCTCTTTGGCGACCCTCAGAGTTTCCTTGATCGGACTTTGCTGGCTTTACCTTGCACTAAACGTTATTCCCTTATCATGTATCTACACATTGTAATCATACATGGTCTTTCTGCTGACTGGATAGCACACAACAAGAGCTTTTCACTGTACCTGGGCACACCTGACAATAAACTAAACTGTCTGTTCATATGTCTTTTAACATTGTGATAGTACCTACCTCCTCTGGCAGCTCATTCCATATAACCACCACCCTTTACATTAACAAAATATCCCCTCGGGTTGGAAGGAGATGGATGGCAGGAGAATTGTGGAAATGTGAGAGTGAATAGATTACAGGGAAATGTGAGGGTTGGGATTGAAGGGAAAACACTGAGAGGTGGCATAGACTCAGTGAGCTAAATGGCCTATGTAAGAATGATATAGAAAGACTACCCTCCCATTAAACTAAATGGCAGTTGAGACCTGACAGTGGAGGATGGTTGGCAGGGATTTAAAAAAGCTAGGGTTTATATTTGCTTTCTAGCTGGACGTCTTAGGCGTTTCAGCAGATCAAGGTAAGGTCTATGAATGTTTTGTGCATCCCAGGTAGATCTGGCAGTGCGTGCCTAAACCATTTGTAATGTTTAAGCTTTTAAATCCTTGGATTTAAGATGAAGTTATGTTATAGGAATGAGAGAAAGTAATGACGTTCGTGTTAATTGGACCTCTCCTCCCCTCAGTTAGTTCTTCGATCCTATTCAGAGCATTTAATTTCCTTAGCCTTCTTTTATTTATTTCTTAAAATTAAGCTCTTACATTGGTCATTCAAATCTATCATTGTGTTCTGGCATGAGTTACTTTTTGCATATTATCCTTTAAATTATCAGGGTGATTTCTGTGGTTTATGTGCTATACAAATGTATGTTTCTACTATTCCTATACAAAGTTTAATGCCTCTGAAATGCCTGATGAGTGGAATCTTTATTTGATATTGTAACTGGCTGTAAATGGAACAACACCTATGTCATACCCTGGACCATATTCCTTTGCCAGTTAATCTGCACTTTGTGGGAATATTTAAACATCATTGCAAATGGTACATTCAGATGATGCAGATAACAGATTTATTCCTGACAAAAGAAATTGAATACCACTGCAAACTTGGCATTTTCTGCAGCGCTTTGAATAGATGTGTGGTTGATTCTATCCAATCTAGGCACAGGTAGGCTAATGCAATCAGACTACAGTGCAGGAGACTGGAATTGAGGAAGTAAGATGCTTCCTTTCAAACACTGTGGGAGTCATTTAGGTGGAGTACTGGAGAGCAAGTGGTAGACTTTATGTCATAAAGTTTTACAACACAGGACATCCACCCAACTTTTAATTACTCTCAAGTACAAATTGTGGAAGTTCAGTCCTTGGTTGGATTTGATTCAATTTTGGGCTTCTTTATCAGATGCCAAATTAGTGGAAGGTTTGCCTGAAGTGGAGTTCCTCAGCTCCTCTAGTCCTTTCCTGTCTATTAATGTAATCTTGGGGAAACAGAGAGGAGGTTGTAGTTCAAATTGCAGTAGATAAGCTACAATATCTTATATGTTCCATTTACAGTCAAAAACTTTAGTCTTGGCTGCAGCCAGTGTGCCTGGTATATTGTGCCTAGTCAGAATACAAAAATGTAGACATGGCAGTGGTTCTCAGCCTCCTTGTGGAGCTTTTTTCCCCCTCTAAATTTTGTTGTTAAAGGGATCAGATATAAACCAAACATTTTAACCAGGCTTTGTTAATTCTGTCTGGTGGTCCTGGAGCTGTGGTTGGTAACAGGTGCTTTCTTTTTTTATTCTTGGTGCAATGTATCCCAGAATAATGCAAAATCCCAAACAATGTAGCAAGTTGAAAGGCTAAACAACCGAGGGGAATATGAAAGTCATACATTGGTACAGCATGGAAACAGGACAGTACCGTTACAGGACACATCCACACCAATCAAGATGCCCCATCCAAACTAGTCGCATTTGGCTACGACGGCCCATAACCCCACAGGTTCCTATTATACCCTGTGGAGGGATCTACTAGGAGTGCAGGTTCATAGTTCCTTGAAAGTTGTGTCACAGGTAGATAGGGTGTTCAAGAAGGTCATCTACCCACAAAGGACATAATTAACAATAGCAGATAAACCTACCATCACTTATTTGGGATGTTAGAGAAACGTTGAGCACCCAGTAGAAACTCAAATAGTCACAGGGACACTCCATGCAGTCAGCACCCGAGGTCTGGATCATACTTGGGTTGTGAAACTGTGGGATGCAGCCCAACTGCTGTGGCATTGCTGCTTTGATTCATTCATTTCATTTGGAGGTAAAGAATAGCCTGGCGCTGCTTATCTTCTTGCTCCTTTATCATCATGTATCATGCCTACTAAAAGCAATGTCTTCAACCTGCCCAATGTCCAAAAAATCTCCAAAGTCTAAAGAAAAGTTTAAAAAATCTGGAATTCAACAAAATCAGTACCCTCTGCATCCCATTCCTCCGTTATGATGCTCAAAAATGATCTGGTCAACATCAAATGTTATATCATTAATAGCCCATTGAGTACATTGGGGCATTTTGCTACATTGAAAATAACTTATTTTTTGGGGGTGGGAGGGATGGGGGTCAAGGCCATTTCGTCTCTTCAATGTAAAGAATACCACATTGTAAACGCCAATTACTTCACTAAATGATTATAACATTGCTTCACTGATATCAGAAATTGGATCAAAAAACCAAGATCTGCAACTTGTGTTATTAGTACACAGATGAAGAGAGAATCTGTCACATCTTATGAGCCCTGTCCTGTTTGACTTAAAAGGGACAACCCTGAAACAATCTGTCCATAAAGTGATAAAACAGTCATCATTCTTTCTATCGTCTATCATTTCAATAAAAATGTCAGTCACCGACAGCACGGGATGTGATTATGACCCCGATTTAATCCCTGATTTGCTCAAGCTGGACATGCTCCTCCCCCCCCCCCTCCCCCCCCCTCCAACTCATTTCCTGGCTCACTTCTCCCTAAAAAGAAAAACTCTCGGACACCGCTTCCAACTTAGCCTGCAACCGCAAGAGACGCAACATCCTTGTTTTTCCTCCCTCGACTCAATCCAGGGTCTCCGACAGTCCTTTCAGGTGAGACAGAGGTTCACTTGCATCACCTCCAACCTCATCTACACTATCTGTTGTTCTCGGTGTGGGCTCCTATATACATCAGCGAGAGCAAACGCAGACTGGACGATCATAAGTTCACAAGTTATAGGAGTAGAATTAGGCCATTCGGCCCATCGTCTACTCCGCCATTCAATCATGGCTGATCTCTGCCTCCTAATCCCATTTTCCTGCCTTCTCCCCATAACCCTGGATACCCGTTTTAATCAAGAATTTGTCTATCTCTGCCTTAAAAATATCCACTGACGGCATCCACAGCCCTCTATGGCAATGAGTTCCACAGATTAACTACCCTCTTACTAAAGAGGTTCCTTCTCATCTCCTTTCTAAAAGAGCACCCTTTAATTCTGAGGCTATGACCACTGGTCCAAGACTCTCACACCAGTGGAAATATCCTTTCCACATCCACTCTATCTATTCCTTTCATTATTCTGTAAGTTTCAATGAGGTCTCCCCTCAACCTTCTAAACTCCAGCGAGTAGAGGCCCAGTGCTGTCATGCGCTCATCATATGCTAAACTCATTTTGCTGAACATAACCTCAGTCTATCTTGGATTTGCAATCTCCCAGTTACCAAACATTTTAACTCCCTTTCCCATTCCCATACTGACTTTTCTGTCCTGGGCCTCCTCCACTGTCAGAGCGAAGCTACATACAAATTGGAGGAACAACATCCCATACTTCGCTTGGGCACCATAGAACCCAGTGGTATGAATGTGGATTTCTCCAATTTCAAGTAACGTTTGCATTCCCTCCCTACCCCTTTCCCCACCCTAGAGTCCTACTAGTTCCACTGTTTCCATCCTTGTATCCCTTCGTTACCACCTCTCCCCCACCCCAAAATGGGCTATTATGGGCTCCAAGAGTCCTTGGTCATCTGTTACCGGTCCTGCTTTGTACTGTCCTTTGTTTACCTCCAGTTCCCTTCACTCTACTTTCAGTCTGAAGGGTTCTGACCCAAAATGTCACCCATCCTTTTCCTCCAGAGATGCTGCCTTAACCTGAAGGTAGACACAAAATGCTGGAGTAACTCAGTGGGCCAGGCAGTATCTCTGGAGAGAAGGAATGGGTGACGTTTCGGGTCGAGACCCGAAACGTCACCCATTCCTTCTCTCCAGAGATACTGCCTGTCCCACTGAGTTACTCCAGCATTTTGTGTCTACCTTCGAATTAAACCAGCATCTGCAGTTCTTTCCTACACATGCTGCCTTAAACCACTAAGTCACTCCAGCACTTTGAGTCTATCCAGGCTTACTCAGTTGGATCATGGCATTTATCCCCCTCTTCCAAATGGCAATTGCTCCATTTGGTTTATAATGCAATTTTGATCGGAAACGAGAGAACCAACTAAAAGTTACTTTGGAAATTGGATAGCAGACAGAAAGCTGCCTTGGAAAAAAATGTTTCCATGTAGAGTTCCTGCAGTAATCAGACATCGTTGTCTTTTAAGACAACTGCTACTTTCAGCATGGGAGGCCATTTAAATTGACATGCTATCACTTCTCTTGAAACTTGAGAAATATCACTCTATGAAACAATATAACATGCAGGCAATAGTTCTTGTAGCTTGTAGGAACAAAAATAAACTTATTATTAAAAAGATCTTTACTTTTGAAAATCCTCCAGGCAAAGATAACCTTTGCCCTGTTATGAAGAGTCTGAAACTCTCTAGACCTAACCCCTGTTCCCTCCTTTTCTATAACAACAGGTTTCTTGGAAATGCAACCATTGCATTTTGGCAGAAACTACTGTACTAATTAAATCATTCCCTTTCATTAACTCCTTCATGCATCAGTACAAATACTTTCCGATTGGATTTGAAAGGATAAGAATTACAATGTCAGTAAATGAGAAGAACTGCAGATGATAAGAGAAGATAAGGAATGCTGCCTAGATAAGGGGATATTACAGGGAGAGGTTGGACAAACTTTGGATTGTTTTCACTGGAATGCCGGAGGTTGAGGGGATATTTGGTCGAAGTCTATAAAGTTATGAGACAAAGATAGGATCGAGTCAGAACCTTTTTCCCCACGGTGGAAACATCAAATTCTAAAGGGCATAGCTTTAAGGTGAGAGGAGCAATGTTTAAAGGAGATGTGTGGGACAAGTTTTATTTATTACACAGAGGGTGATGAGTGCCTGGAACACACTAGTGGTGGTTGAGGCAGATACAATTGTGGCATTTCAGAGACTTTTGGAAAGGCACATATGCAGGGAAAGGAATGATATGGATTATGTGCGGGCAGATAAGAGTTGGTCTTGGCGCATTTTGGCACTGATATTGTAGTCCAAAGGGATTGTTTCTATGCTGTCATGTTCTATGTTTCATGTTCAATAACCTATTAAAGAAAACTTGTTCCATTGACCACAAAGCTTTACAATTTGATTTTTTTTCCTTTCTATTCCTTTGTCACTTTATTCAAAATATTCTGATCTTGGATATCGGTTAAACATGACCTTGTAATTGGTCATGGAGATAATTTTTCAGTCCATTACTGAATATTAGACCAGAAATGTAAATTTCCTTTCAAGATCAGTTCTGCATTTCAGAGCAAAATGTGCAATAATTTGGCATCTGAATTACTTAGTGGCATGCTGAATACATTTTGAAAGATCTCTTGTAAAATCAAACCTCCCTATTCAGTCACGGTGCTAGTAATTTTCAATGGATACTTCACTAACCAGAAAACAAGGACATCTTGGCAGCTGTCGGAGCCAAACTGTTTCACAATCCCCATTTAAAATGTTAGATCCAAGAGCCAAATATCTTTAGTTAAAAGGACACTCACCAAGATGGAATAAAAGAAACAAGCATTTATGTAAATACCTCTATGCGACCCGGAAGGCAACTTTATTTTTCCAGGATTCTTTTTTGCAATGTACAATCATAAATTAGATTCTAAAATAAAATTATTTTCTTGCTATAGTCTAAATAATAGTGGAATTTCAAATAATTCACTTAAAAGATCAACACTGATAGATAACAGGGACCCTGGATTAAATTACCTTTTGCACAATCATTTAGCATTATGAGATAAAAAGACAAAAATTCCTGCACATATTTTCAGAACCTTTCAACACTCAATGGCCATTGAAATAATAACAAATCATTTGGACATGGTTTATTACTATTTTAATTTGTCTTCTAATTACAGGTTCCAACCTGCCGTCTAGTCACTCGAGATGGTGTGAATTTCAAGCATCTTAATCGACTTTTTGTTACAGGGCACTTAAATCAGAAATCTGTACATGTAGAGATTTGTTTTTACATCTAGTCTTTTAAGTAGTTTATATTTGCTTTGTTTTTTATATAAGATTTAAAAAATACTTCCAAATTTCATATTTCATTCAAATACATTGATACTTTCGAAAGGAAAATTTCAATATTGAGACTTCAGATTCTAAAAATATTTTTCTATGCAAATATACTTAACTGCACTCGCTTACAGTGATTTTCTTTCAATATTATTTTCATTAGTTCTCACCCAGAAGTATGAATTTTGCCAACAAAAACTGATAAAACAAGTAATTGCTGGAAAAATCATTACTGCTTCATAATGTTTTGCTTGGAATCATTATTTCCAACACTTCTGACTCGAGACATAAAATTTAAATTTATGGGATTCAGCACTACCTCCTCTCTCAAACTAGTGCCCACTCCAGAATTGCTCAGGCCTTGAAGGAAAGGTTGCAATGCATTCAGAAAGTATTCAGACCCCTTCACTTTTTCCACATTTTGCTACGTTACGGCCTTATTTTTAAATGGATTAAATTATTTTTTTTATCATCAATCTACAATACCCCATAATAAAAATGCGAAAACAGGTGTTTAGAAAATTTTGCAAAGTAATTAAAAAGAAATAATTGAAATATCACACTTACATAAGTATTCAGACCCTTTGCTATGACACTCAAAATTGGGCTTATGTTCATCCTGTTTCCATTGATTATCATTGAGATATTTCTACAACTTGATTAGAATCCACCAGTGGTAAATTAAATTGATTGGACATGATTTGGAAAGGCACACAACTATCTGTTTCAAGGTCCCACAGTTGACAGTGCATGTCAGAGCAAAAACCAAGCCATGAAGACAAAGGAATTGGCCGTAGACCTCTGAGACAGGATTGTGTTGAGACACAGATCTGGGGAAGGGTATAAAACAATTTCCGCAGCATTGCAGGTCCCGAAGAGCACTGTGGCCTCCGTCATTCTTAAATGGAAGAACTTTGGTGCGGAGATTGATGCTAAAAAAAAGAATTTAATCCATTTTAAAATAGCGTAGCATAATGTGGAAAAAATGAAGGGGTCTGAATACTTTCTAAATGCACTGTACATGTGCTGAAATCTGCTGCAAAGTGCTATGAGCTAAATTTTAACTTTTAATCAAATTTTAAGTGAAAATGATTCTTCCTACAATCTGCTGAAAACTATAAAAATGCGCGTCAAAAATTTAATAAAATAATGATAAATCCAATGGCAGAATTAAATGTAAACTATCAGCACACAAACTGAGAAAAGACTCAAGATGCTGGGTCAGGCAACATCCCTGGAGAACATGGATAGGTGATGTTTCGAGTTGGAACCATTCTTCAGACTGATTGGAGGGGGGATTGGGGAAGAAAGCTACTGACCCAAAAAGTCACGTATCCATGTTCACCAGGGGTATTGCATGACCTGCTGAGTTACTCCAGCACTTTGTGTCTTTCCTTGCTAAACCAGCATCTGCAGCCAGTTTTCCAACAAACAGTCTAGGTGCTCCATTTGTTTCAAAATACCAGTCGTAAAGCCAGGGCAGTCAAAGTCAGGCAAAGATGGAGTCTACCTTATCATGGGGCATACAAATTCCAGATTTGACACTCCCTCGCTCCCTACTGCATTAGTGAAGTAGCGTTATTGACAGGTTCAAAAGAAATAGAGCAAGCAGCTCCATGAATAACAGCAATATTCATGATTACAAACCAGCCACGTTATTGAAGAATCCCAAGCTATTTTTATGAGAGATTCATAATAAATATCATGGACAGATTTATTCCCATTGCTCAACAGCAGTCTTTAAGTTGGTTTGACGAGACTAATTTCACCAATACCATTAATTTCCACTAAAGAGACTAATACTACTAATTTCCAGGTATTTGCTCCAGATGAACAACTTGTTGATCACATCATTGCAGTGTCTTTATGTAAATATTAAAATGGGTATTTCAACAAATTACAATTTAAGATCATGGCACATCTACTTTGGTCGATGAAGAGGAATAATAAGAATGTAAATGTACGTAACCTATATCTTCCAACCACAAGTAACTATATTTAAAATTTGCTATTTCCAAGTTTATGGAACCCTTACTGAACCAATACATTGACTCGGAACATGGTAGAAGACAATAACTGCAGATGCTGGTACAAATCGAAGGTATTTATTCACAAAATGCTGGAGTAACTCAGCAGATCAGGCAGCATCTCAGGAGAGAAGGAATGGGTGACGTTTCGGGTCGAAGTAGTTTGGTGAGTCTCCACAGGCTAATGGTAGCAATATATTAGTGCACAGATCCGCGACTGGTTAGGTAAGGGTTATATACATTAATCTGCACACAGTTAAATCTCAGCCTCATATGGACTTCTGGGAAGTTATAAAGTTCATTAAATTTATTTTTTCTTCCTCGGGAATTCGAGCAAGGAACAGAAAGAAAAAAAAAGACAAAAGTCCAAACAAAAATGTCTACACATAGCCTACATAAGATTAATTTGTTCAAGCATTATGGAAGAGAAATCCGCCATTCCAATCCTACAAGCTAAAGGCATGTTAAAGTCCAAAATCAGATCACCAAAGAGATAAAAATAAGTATAACTACCTACAGACCACTATCACATTGCTCAGACACCGCCGAATCTATCAGCCTATAAATGTGATCAAGAAGTTATGTTAAGAAAGAATTACAGTTTTAAATTCTCATTTATTAAAATTGGTTTTTTAAATTTGTCTTCTCATATTTCCTTCAGACCTGCCTTTTGTTCCCCACTAAAGATAGGCACAAAATCCTGGAGTAACTCAGCGGGTCAGGCAGCATCTCTGGAGAAAAGGAATTGGTGATGTTTCAGGCCAAGACCCTTCTTCAGACAGAGTCAGGGGAGAGGGAAACTAGAGGTATGAAAAGGTACAGAACAAATCGGAGCTCCCCATTATTGTCTTTACGACTCTTTCACAGGTGCCACTACGACTTTTTTCATCTGCCCTGTCAGATGAAAGACCTTCCCCCGTGTTCGCTTCACCCCTTCACAATTCTTCTAAACCAAAGCAAGAATTATCTCACTTTTTCTAGTTCTGATTTAAAGTCCTTAATCCATTAGACGAACTGTCTCTTTCTCTCCACAGATGTTGTCAGACCTAGTGAGTAGTTCCAATATTTTCAGTTTTATTTCAAGCTTTCAGTTGCTTTGTTTCTATGCAGTTTAGAGGAACACTCTAACTTGCAACTTGTGTAGTCTGTACGACTGCACTGGGAAGATTGCCAGCAGGATCAAAACTAATGCGAATTAGGATGAAACTTCCACTCACATCTACTACCATTTTCAGAAGCTCAAAACCACTTACCATGGGCATTTGCATGATGATATCAAAAGTTTTACTGGAAAATGTGGAATTGAAGCTCAGAAGTCAGAGACATGGGCAAAAACCCTAAGGGGAGGCACCAAAGGGTTCACCATCGACAACATTCTCCTACAGAATAACAATGTTACTATTATAGTAAAAGGAAACCACAGGAACTGATAGGTAAGAAAACAAAAGTAGCCTACTCTAGCAATTACATATGGAAAACTGTATGTAGAGTTGTTGGATAAGTGTCAACTTACAATGACATTTTCTGCAGTTGCTTTATTTAGTTTGCACACATTAACAATACTAACAACGTATCCCAAACTCCCTATACTCCAGAGGTGTTGCCTGATCTGCTGAATTACTCGAGCACTTTTTGTTCAATTTATTAAGGTTTAAAAAGGGAAATTATCCATCAAGTAAGTAGAAACTGATACAATATCCACTGGGTCATAGAGAATTTAAAACATCTTTAAAATTCCCGCCAAATGAAAGCTCTGGGGATTACAACCCTAAATTCAACTATTGGAAATGTTGAAGAGAACTCTGGTGGCTCTAATTCAGAAACTTGTTCAAACCAACACAGATCAAATTATGAGATGAAGGTTCTTCACGAGGGCTCCGAAGAATATTTTCTGTTTCATTCTCCGCATCTGGAAGGTATAGAACTGATTACTTTCCCCACACCAATTTCACACTAGAGGGCCAAAGATTAAATTCAAAACAATGTTTAAATGTAAAATAACACAACTATAAAAGTATCAAAACCTTTATGATTCCACTGTGATGGATTCACAAAGTGAGTAAAAGGCATTCAAATTGGTACAAGCTCAAGTCTGTTTTCATGTTCTATTTGATAAAAAGGTTCCATGATCCATCTGCCCAGGCTTTGAAGTCTGTTCCCACTCTATATGAATGCATTAGTCACAAAGTCTACTGAGAACAGTGCTGGTTGCTGCCAATATGATATTGTTGTGCGATATTCACTTTACTGTTGAGTGTTGAACTTATTTTGACCTTTAGTCACTTGATATGTAGAGACTGACAAAATTGAATCAAGTTTGTCTCAATTGAATCAAGTCAAGTTTGTTCAACTAGGAACGACTTAATTTGGTATGGTACATAAGTCACAGAAATTCTATCCAGTCGTGAAACATTGCTGCAGAGATTAATCAGTTTCCAGGCTGTGGCTCAAGGGAGACATTTGTTTCAAATCAGAAAATGCTAAATAATTTGTTCAGATATGTCTATTATTGTTGGCTTTTTTAAATTTACTGTTTGTTGTTGAAATTAATTCTCTTCAAGATAATATCCATTAGGAACTCAACTATTGCTTCTCACACTGAATTCAACTAGAGATTTCTAAGAGATTGGTTAGTGTACGTTATATTTTTGGGTTTCTTTCTTCGAAGGTTGAGTTATCATGGACACAAAGCTTAAACCATTAGAAATTTAGTCTGCCTCTGGCGTCCCTGCTGGCAGCATAGTAGAAAGTATATATGATCTTGCCTTCTATCAATCTGTCAGTGCTGGGACCTCAGTTATTTACAATATATTTTAATGATTTAGACGAGGGAATTAAATGTAACATCTCCAAGTTTCATGTCACTTGTAGGAATATATTTTTCATTCCCTTAATCTTTTACAGTTTCAGGAAAACGACTTCAAAATGCCTTCCTTTCAGGTCAAAGTCCTCGAGTAGAAATTCACCTTTGTTATTTGCATCAAATTCACATACATAATTGCTGATGTGCATGTATCCTACTTCTCAAATTCAATTCCACTTACTTCCCAAACATCATAAATATTCAGATGCTGGAAATCTGAAATATAAACAGGAAATGTTGGAAACAGTCAACAGATCAGGCAACATCTGTACACTGGAGCACTGGGGAATACTGACTGAAAAGCTGCTGAATCAATCCTCAGTTATCTTTTCACCTGGGGTAAAACACCTGCTCATACTGATAACTCTTGTGTAAACCTGTTGGTAAAACTGCTGCCTTACAGTGCTGGAAATCTGGGTTTGATTCTGACTTCGGGTGCTGTCTGCGTGGCATTTTCCCTATGACTCCGTGGGTTTTCTACAGGTGCTCCAATTTCCTCTCACATGCCAAAGACGTATGGGTTCATAGGTTAATTGGCCTCTGTAAATCGCCCCCAGTATGTAAGGAGTGGATGAGAAAATGGGATAACCTAGAAGTAGTGTGAATGGGTAATCAATCATCAGTGGATTTGGTGGGCCGTGGGGCCTGTTTCCATGTGGCATCTCCAAACTAAATTAAAAATGTAGCACAACTTAGAAATAGTTGTGTCACTTTAATCCTCTATCCATTATAATGCTGACCTACCCAACCATGCTTCCTACATGGCTATGAGGCCCAGGAAAATAACTTCATCTTTTGCATGGGCAAGATCAAACCTTCAGGACTCTACATCAAATTAAAAGTAATTCAAGTAACATGCTTTCTCTGCTTGCACTAGAACTGGCCAGTTTTGCTACAAGGTTATCCATCATTATTATTAGCTCAGTCTTTCTTTAGCCACAGTCAATAACTGATCTGCTGGTTATTTACAACAATTCTGACCTGCATTTTGAGTTCCCTCAAACTGCCCTCATAAACCATTGGGCCAGATGGCTTTGTCAACTGCTTATCCCCATTACAACCCTGGCCTTACCCTTTCAAAGTTATTCAATTTGTCCCATCCATCCCTCCCCATCCTCTCTGCAATTTAAACCTAATTTATTTTCCCTCTTTCACTGTTCTGGTGAAGGGTTGTCTACCAGATATATTAAACTCAGTGTATCTTTCCCCGGATACTGACTGACTGGTAAGTGCTTTCAGGCATTGCATTAATGTTTCAGAATTGTCAGCATCTACAATTTTTTAATTGGAAATAGCTTTATTTATTGAAAATCATTAATATTTGTTACAGATTAACCGAAATAACAGGAGGATAACAACTTGTCGTATTAGAAGTATGGTACTGTTTCATTCTTATATCCAAAACAGGTTCAAAAGAGCATCTAACATGAATAATAGACTTAAGGAACCACAGATGTTGAATCTAGAAGAAAAAAAAACCAAAAGCTGGAGGAACTAAGCGGGTCAGGCAGCATCTGGAAAGTGCATGATAGATGACATTTTGGGTCACGACTTTTCTTCAAACTCAATAATTGAGAGCCAAGAGTCAGGACAGTTTATTTGTCATATGTACCAGCAATGGAACAATTAAATTCTTGTTTGCTGCAGATTTACAGGTTCATTAACGCAAATGGATATCAATAATCAGTAATAGAATAAATTAATAATGCGAGGTAACCAGACCATAATAGTGTAAAACCAAAGTACGTAGTAGAAACGAGACAAAGTTCCTTGTAGATGAGCGTTGCCGAGGTAGTTAGCGTTGTGCACTCAAGAGTTCAATGACTGCAGGGATGAAGATGATATTGAATCTGGAGGCCTCAGTTGGGTTCCTACACCTGGGCTGAGCTCCTACACATTCTTCCTGATGGTCGCAACAAGATGAGCGTGGCCAGGGTGGTGTGGGTCTTTAATGATATTAGCTACCTTTTTGAAGCAGTGCCTCCTGTAGATCCCTTCAATGGTGGAGAGGTCAGTACCCATGATGGACCAGGCAATGTCTATCTCTTTCTGTAGCCTCCTTCAATCTGGGGGCAGTCTCGTTACCAAACCATGGCACAATCAGTCATGTAAGCTCTCTATCTTAAGCCTGTAGAAGTTCAATGAGGTCTTTAGTGACATACCAAATCTCCTCACTCTAAGGAAATAGCAATGTTCATAAACTTTTTTTGTGAATGCATCAATGTGCTGAGCCCAGGACAGATTGATGCTGTTGACTCCCTCCACCGCCATCCCACCAATGAAGCCTGATTCAAGGATCCTCAGCTTTCCGTTCCTGAAGTCAACAATCAGTTCCTTCGTCTTGCTAAAATTGAGAGCAAGATTGCTGTTCTGGCACCGATCAATCAGAATCTTGCATCATTCAATCAGATTATCAACCTCCCCCCTGTACTCTGAATCATTGTAACCACCTTTGTTGGACAAATAATGGGTAATGTTGGTGAATTTAAAGGTGGATAAAAGTTGTGTCTGGCTATATGGTCATATGTATAGAGAGAGACGAGACGAATAGGGGACCGAGGCAGGGGACAAGGCGGGGGATAGTGGGAGGAATGGGTACACAATTGGTTGGAGGCATAGGAAAAAGACAGGGGTAGGAGGATTGTTTCTTAAAAGTGGAGAATTCAATGTTTACACCACTGGGTTGTAAGCTGCACAAGCAGAATATGACGTGCAGTTCCTCACCTAACTTCAACCAGTGTGAAGAAGGGCACCCACCTGAAACTTTGCATATCCATTCCCTCCCAGATGCTGCCTGAGCCACTGAGTTACTCCAGCAGTTTGTATTTCCACAAGTTTGATGATAAGTTTACACGGGATGAAGTTGTTAAATGCAGAGGGAAGCCGATGAACAACAGCCGACATATGTGTTCTGATAAAGTAGGGGGAGAGAAAGTTTAAAAAAATAGAGGCAGGGGTGGGGCAAAATCTGCCATTTGATGGGTGAATACAGAGAAGCGGGTGGTGATTGGCAGATGGGTGGGTGTAAACAGACCTCCCAATTTTGATGTCCAAAATTCAGAATTTTACATCAAAATTCTAAATATGGAACGTAATGCAGTTTTTCAGCAAAAAAAAAGTAAGCACGCCAAATGCGCATATGAGTTGCGCTACATTCAAAATAGTGTGAAAAACGACTATTATTTCCAACAGTCTGTAGTTCTTGGACTACATGTACAATGTCAAGCCGAACATGAGTATATTCTACTATTTATAGAAAAGTTATTGAACAGAAATACTTTGGTCGTCAACAGCAAAACACAACGGTCCATGTGTCCCCCCACTATCCTCCCCCACCACCCTCCCCCCTTCCCCATCTCCCCTCACCCCCACTATCCTCTCCCACCCCCCCTCCCCCTCCCCCTCTACTCCCCTCACCCCCCTTACCCTACTCCTCACCCCCCTTTCCCCTTTCCCCCACCTCCACTCCCCATCCCCCAACTCCCCTCACCCCCCAATCCCTTCACCCCCAACTCCCCTCACCCCCCTATTCCCCCACCCCCCCACCTCCACTCCCCAACCTCCACTCCCAATCCCCAACCCCACTCCCACTCCCCTCCCACTCTCCCCCTCCCTTCCTCCACTCCCCCAACCCACACTCCCCCCTCCCACTCCCCTGTACCCCTCCCTCACAACCCCCCCATCCCCATTCAACATCAATGGGCCTCAAGCTCCGCAGCGAGATCAGGCCAATCTATGAGAGGCGAGGTGAGGCCGGGCCAACGGCGAGGCGGGGCCAGCGGCAAGGCGAGGCTAGGGGCCAGCGGCGAGGAGAGGCGGGGCCAGCGGCGAGGAGTGGCGGGGCCAGCGGCGAGGAGTGGCGGGGCCAGTGGCGAGGAGAGGCGGGGCCAGCGACGAGGAGAGGCGCGGCTAGGCGAGTATAGGCCAGTGGCAAGGCGTGCGGCGGGGCATGTGTTTTGCGGAAATATGTGAGGCGAAATCGGAATGGCGGAAATGAAATAAGAAAACGGAAACTTTCCGCCAAATTCGGAAGTGTTGGGAGGTCTGGTGTAAATGACAAAGTCGGGGACTTAAAAGGGTATCAGCCAAGGAAAGAAGAGGAGTTAAATGAGAAGCCAGGTTGAATATAGGGGGAAGGAAGGCATAAAGGGAAGCATGGGATTCACAGATGGGTGATGAGAATATGGAGAGGGGAAAAGAGGGGGATGACTGGGGTGGTGGGAGAAACGTGTGCGTACTCAAGTGGGGGGAGGGAGGGGGTAGCCAGGGAAAAAGGAGGGGGTTATGGGGGATATTACTTGAAATTGGGGAATTCAATGTTCATACGTTGGATTGTAAACTGCCCAAATGGAATAATAGATGTTGTTCTTCCACTTTACGTGTGGCCTTACTCTCTGGCAATGGGGGCTGCCAAGGACAGGAAGATCGGAATCGGAAGGGGAGTTAAAATGGTTAGCAAATAGGGACTCCAACAAGCCTTGGCGGCCAAAGTGCAAGTGCTCTGTGAAACGGTCGCATAGAATGGACCAGACTCCCCTTCCCATACCTTTCCTTGGCCTCCTCCTTCCCAACATTCTTGCAACTTCTCCTTTTCCAAGTACATATTCAATTTACTTTTGAAAGCTGTTGAATGTTTACCACCACCCTTGGAAGCAGTGGATGCCAAACACAGATTATTTCATTCAATGTAGTTCATCTGTACCCACTGTTCATCAACTATTCCCCATTGCAAAATGTCTTTATTTAAAGACCTCCATCATATCTTCCCCAAGTCTTCTTTGCTTTAAAAACAAATATGGAACATCTAAAAATTGTATTACAACAAACATTTGATTCTATTTTAAAACCTGCACTGCAATAAAAAGGTGACTACTGATGGGAGGTATTGTCCACCATGTTTCATCCTCTCCAAGGTAGGAAGAAAGAAAAATAAGCTCACATTTAAAAAGTTCAAAATCTTATTAAAATTAATTCATAATGAACTCTGTAGCAATTTTATGTATGTTAAGCCGACAACTGAAGCTCTGTAAGAACGCAATGGTCTAGTGAGAATTTAATTTTAAACAGAAGGCATAGTTATGGTTCAAATACAATCTTGGTAGCCAAAAGCCACAGGTGATTTTTGGATTCTGCAGTTATGCCGCCATGTAGTATTTAGAAGTAAATTCATAAAATTACATGTGAATAAATGTGAAATTGTAAGTTATCAAACAACAAATTCCTTTCCTGCTTTTCAAACAGACAGGTTCTTCATAGAAAGAGCTATAAATTTAATTTATCTTGATGGAAATCAGATGACAAGGAACACCACATCATTCACAATACTGTGTTGAGAATGACACAATACTCCTAATATTGTTTTATTTACATGCTGAATTGTTACTTCTGTGATGAATAGGTAAGCCTTGCTGGCATGTATTAACAATCTTAATTCAAATGCAATGAAATAAAGCATTGCCCCAAATTAACTTTATACACTGCTGAGCACAAATACAATGAATAACATTCAAGATAAATCCAGTTCAATTTTGTAGAATTAATAAAAATTGCATTATTACTACCTTTTGATTTTTTTAAAGAAAGCACAACATGATGAGAGCAGCACCTGTTCTGAAGATTGCTAACCCGTGTGTTAGCAAGGATGAAAATAGGTGGATCAGTCAGATGAATGTATGGCTGAAGAGCTGGTGCAGGAGGAAGGGCTCTAGATACAGGGGCTCTGCAGGGTACGAATGACCTGACATGTAAATCAAACTTTACACAATTCTCCCATGTATTTTTAAAGCATTTTTCAAGCCAGTAATAATAATATATTTTCTGATATTCATAAATGGCTCGATTGAGTATATATTCCAGTAGGTTTAGGTTTATTATTGTCAAATGTACTGAGGTACAGTGAAAAGCTTTGTTTTGTGTGCTATCCAAACAGATCAGATATACCATACATTGATACACACAAACATACATTCAGTTCCTACTCAAATACAGCAGATTGAGCAAAGGGGAAGATACTGAATGCAGAATATAGTTTTCAGCATTGTATATTGTTGGGAGCCTCGATCACCTCGTGGCACCACAGGAGAAGAATGAGGAGGAGATAAGACTTTTCTTTGCCTTCCATCACAGTGAGGGTGTGCCTGGAGCAATCACTGTGATGGCTGTTTGTGTAAAAAATTGTATCTGTGTGTCTTGTGCTTTTTGTTGTCTACTGCCGGACCCTGACGTGAGAGGACGCTGGCGCTGTTTATTCGCCGCTTCTCCGTTAGGATAGTTTGTCTGTTTGTTTTTATGTTATGATTGTTTTTGTAAAGCGCTTTGAGCTTCTGGAAAGGCGCTATATAAAATAAATGCTTATTATTATTATTATTATATCATCAGTCAAAGTCCAATATCCTCACTGGGGTGAGATGAATTAGACAATAACCTAAGCTTATGGAAGAACCTTTCAGAAGCCTGGTAACAGAGGGGAAGAAGCTGGTCCCCTGGTGGTGTGCACTTTAAAGTTGCTGGAAATTGCCGGACGGGAACTTGGAGGAGCAATGAGCAGAGTTGGACAAGTTTAGTTTAGTTTAGGGATGCAGTGCAGAAACAAGCCCTTCGGCCCACCATCCGCACGGACCAGCAATCCCCGCACATTAACACTACCTACATACACCAGGGACATTTTTTAACATCAATACATTTATACCCCGCCAATTAATACAAACCTGTATTTCTTTGGAGTGTGGGAGGAAACTGAAGATCTCAAACTGAAGAGTCTCAACCCAAAACGTTACCTGTTCCTTTTATCCATAGATGCTGTCTGACCCGCTGAGTTACTCCAGCTTTTTGTGTCTGTCTGTCTATGTGTCTGTCTGTCTATGTGTCTGTCTGTCTATGTGTCTGTCTGTCTATGTGTCTGTCTGTCTATGTGTCTGTCTGTCTATGTGTCTGTCTGTCTATGTGTCTGTCTGTCTATGTGTCTGTCTGTCTATGTGTCTGTCTGTCTATGTGTCTGTCTGTCTTTGTGTCTGTCTTTGTGTGTGTCTGTCTGTCTGTCTGTCTGTCTGTCTGTCTGTCTGTCTGTCTGTCTGTCTGTCTGTCTGTCTGCCTGTCTATCTATGTGTCTATCCATCAATCTATCTTTGTGTCTATCCATCAATCTTTGTGTCTATCCATCAATCTATCTACCATTTAAACCAGCATCTGCAGTTCCTTCCTGCACATATTGAATGGCAGCGCAGGCTTGAGGGACCTGGTGGCATTCTCTTGCTCGTATTTTCCAATGTTCTTGGTGATCACATCAAAAATACATCTACATCACTCAAAGCTAAACTGGCATCAGTCACATATTCAGAATATGCTGTCTGGACAATTGGGCTCAAGAATATATATTTAAATACAGTACAAGAGACAAATGACAGACATTCAGAGAATTCTTGGATATCTATATAATTAAACAGATATTTATGTATAAAAATAGATTACATAAAAATACATTGAAAAATATTTAAGTAATGTACATGTGACATCATAAAATAAGTTTAATGATGAATGGATTCAACCTTGAACTTGCTTTTCCAAGTTACTCAATTTTAGATTGCCGTCTGCGGGAGCCAAGATCGTCCCGTCAATGGAAGGTTCGAGTCCCCCGACCGCGGGAGAACAAAGAAGGGAAGAAGTTTGAACTTTTTTTGCCTTCCATCACAGTGAGGAATGTGGGGGAGTCGCAGTGCTGGATGCTCATGTTAAAAATGTATTTGGTGTCTTGTTGCTCTTTATTGGTATGACTGTATGGCAAATCAAATTCCTAATATGTTGCAAAACATACTTGGCTAATAAAGTGCTCTTATGATTATGATTTACAAATCTGAAAAATCTGCTATATTTGCAGCTAAACAGTTAATCAGAACTACTTGTAGGAGGTCATCTGTTTGGAAACATAGAAAATAGGTGCAGGAGGAGGCCATTTGGCCCTTCGAGCCAGCACCGCCATTCATTGTCATCATGGCTGATCATCCACAATCAATAACCCGTGCCTGCCTTCTCCCCATATCCCTTGATTCCGCTAGCCCCTAGAGCTCTATCTAACTCTCTTTTAAATTCATCCAGTGAATTGACCTCCACTGCCCTCTGTGGCAGAGAATTCCACAAATTCGCAACTCTCTGGGTGAAAAAGTTCCTTCTCACCTCAGTTTTAAATGGCCTCCCCTTTATTCTAAGACTGTGGCCCCCTGGTTCTGGACTCCCCCAACATTAGGAACATTTTTCCTGCATCTAGCTTGTCCAGTCCTTTTATAATTTTATATGTCTCTATAAGATTCCCTCTCATCCTTCTAAACTGCAGTGAATACAAGCCTTTCTCTATAATTAAGTTCAGAGAAGATGAAAATGACAACAATACCTATTGCATTTAATATAGCCAAACCATTTTAAGTATCCAGACCAACAAATAATCTAGTTTTCAGGTGATTTAGTTCACTTTATTTAATGCAAAGAGTTGTCCGTCCACTGGATGAACAAAGGGCGTGGACTCTAACGACCACTACGAGGGCCCCCATTAAGTAGCTCTGAGCACTGTCAACCACCTGACATTTAACGTTTTCTCATATTTTCGTTCAATGTGGGCATTAATGGATCATCTGACATTTTGCTCTGAATCATTTGAGAACACTTCAGTCTTTTTGAATCATTGCAACATGTGGTGAAAGTACATCCACAATCTGTTCGAAGGGTAATTCCAGAATCTTGTCACAGATATTTGTTCCACATTGGAATGTTGTTCAATAGATAGGGGATCTCTCATGCGTTCACATTTCTATGTACTTGCTGTGCTTGGTTTTTCAGATCAAGGGTATTGTTGTTTCAGATCACGGGAATTTAACAAAAATATTCCAATGCGATCAAAAAAGTTTACAACAGAGGACGAATGCGGATCAGTCAATTATTTTGGATAATAATATCTGGAATGTTGCTGCCAAGGCCAGAAAATAGGGTGGTATTCCATTGAATCCTGACTTGTACCTTGGGATAGTAGAGAACCAATGGGGAGTCAAGGAGTGTGCCATTCATTGGAGAATTCCATATTTTGATTTATTTATATAACTTGCAGTCAATGATAACTTCCAGGATATTGCTGATATCTCATTGTGGATTAGCTTTACCTGTCATTGTTCGTAGTTCAATCGTAGTGCACAATTAATTTTCTTGTTTTGTTTAAGAAAGGAAATTCTTTTTGTCTTGCTCTCACTTGCAGCTTTGTCTGGTCTGATTATTTTTAGCATCTTATTGAGAAGTGGAATTGGTGGCCAGTGGTACATTTAGTAGTCGTGGGAAGAAATATTGGGTTCCAGCTGGATTGCATGATGCCATATGCAGAGAAGATGTCATCAAGGATACCCAAGTTGACTTCTGTAAAAAAAGATTCTATCTTACTAACTTGAATTTATTTTTAAAGTTCATTAGCTTATTGGAACATAGCAACAGTTGCCTGCAAGTACTTCAAGACTTGTGTAGGAAAGAACTGCAGATGCTGGTTTAAATCGTGGACACAAAATGCTGGAGTAACTCAGCGGGACAGGCAGCATCTCTAGAGAGAAGGAATGGGTACTTCAAGACTATTCGATTATTTGAGTGCGTCATAGCTGACTTGCAACTCAACTTTATTTAATCACCTTGGATCCATGCCGCTCGTTATCCTACATTGAAAAATGTCTTTCAACACAAATCTTGAACAACTCGATTTGGTATCCAATTTCTTATAGAGAATTGCATGCTTCTGCTACCCAATGTGTTAGAATGTGCTTCCTGATCTCATCCTCAACAGCAGTATGATAATTTTAATATGCCCCTTTGTTCTCTATTGCAGTACCAGAAGAAATGGTTTACCTGTGCCAACACTAACATATCCTCTCAGAATTTTAAATATCTTACATGGATCATCTTTTTAAGGTTAGGGAATCTAAAGCAAGTTTAATGTCACTTAATTCTTTAAACTACTATCATTCCAGTAAATCCTGAACACATGCTTTTCAAATCTAACACCAAATGGTGCCACAAATCTTGTTTACTATTTCCTTAAACATTTTGGATCAGTCAGAAGTACAATTTCAAAATTTACATACATCAAATTGCAGCATGTCGCTCATAAAAGAAAGACAATAACAAATTATAGCAAGATTTTAAAGTATCAAAACTAGCCTGAATTGACTATCAAAAAAACACAAGTTAGACACAAAATGCTGGAGAAACTCAGCAGGACGGGCAGCATCTCTGGAGAGAAGGAATAGGTGACGTTTCGGGTTGAGACCCTTCTTTAGACCCGACCCGAAACATCACCTTCTCTCTAGAAATGCTGCCCGTCTCGCTGAGTTACTCCAGCATTTTGTATCTATCATATCATATCATATATATACAGCCGGAAACAGGCCTTTTCGGCCCTCCAAGTCCGTGCCGCCCAGTGATCCCCGCACATTAACACTATCCTACACCCACTAGGGACAATTTTCACATTTACCCAGCCAATTAACCTACATACCTGTACGTCTTTGGAGTGTGGGAGGAAACCGAAGATCTCGGAGAAAACCCACGCAGGTCACGGGGAGAACGTACAAACTCCTTACAGTGCAGCACCCGTAGTCAGGATCGAACCTGAGTCTCCGGCGCTGCATTCGCTGTAAAGCAGCAACTCTACCGCTGCGCTACCGTGCCGCCCAATCTATCTTCGGTTTAAACCAGCATCTGCAGTTCCGTCCTACACATCAAAACAACACAAGTCTGAGGTAGTACATTCCAGACGAAAAAAGAAAGTCAAGTATTTCTAGAAAAGTATGGCTCTAATTCAGATGGAGAATTGAGGGAATCTGTAAGGATCAAGACACAAACCACTTAAAATTCCAATGTTGATCAATCAGATCCAAAGGAAAGCACTGGGATTTTGTTCCATAGGTTTAGAATTGAAACGAAAAAGAAATTAACAATCTATTGTTAATCAACAAGTTACACAAGGGACAATCAAGACATTCATTATCCAATCCAGACTCTCACCGAAGAGCGACTTTATTCTTACTGATCTCCAGTTTGGTGAACATGAATTTCAAAGATTTTTTTGATCTAGAAAGGAGTAGCTCAACCAAAAACAAAAACTCAATAAATAATAATTTCACGTTTTTTCCTTAGCCAAACTTTTAAAAAGTCTCCTTTTGTGCAGCTTCACCTGCAAGAAAGATTGATTGCAAATCTGACTTTTCATGTGCAATAATGTACAACTGTTTAGAAAATACTAATTGCATTAAAACACGATACCACCCAACCATGTTAATTGCATGTTTGCTCATGAAAGATTACATTCTGTCTTCCACAAAATTAAAAAGAACAGCAACTCCTCTTTTCCGTCCCAAAATAGATGACGTAGTAAATTTTATTTCCTCTTTCCTCAACACATTCATCACTCAATCTCACTTGCTTGGCAGTTAATACATTTTGTGCATACCGGCACATTTATTTTGTAGGTATATATATATATATATATATAGAGAGAGAGAGATGTAGAGAGAGAGAGAGAGAGAGAGAGAGAAGTAAATAGCTTCTGCAGTAGTATGCCTAATGTAAAAGTACAAAATTCTGAAATGCATTAAATATAAATTTCTCAAGAGTCAAGACTCTTTCAAGAGTCAACAACTTCAAGTTTTTTGGTGTGCATATTTCTAAAGATCTGCCATGGGCCCAACACTTTAATGCATTTATAAAAAAAAGCACATCAACGACTCTACCTGTGAAATTGATCAATGAACTATTTACCTGCAATTCCTTTGTTCCCCAACACTCCCCAGGGCACTAACATTCACTATGAAGGTCCTGCTATGGTTTGGCTTCCCAATACCACACTTTGTATTTATCTACAGTTAACTCCATTAGACTCACAGGGCTGAAGTGCTGCCATCTAGTGAGGATATGAGAGAAACACACTGGGCTGCTGGAGAGGCTGAAACAACATTGTTTCAAGATTTCCCCTCCCCAGCATAATACTGGTAATGTACAGTCTATAGCAGACATGTCCGAAGTCCGGCCCGGAGGCCAATCGCGGCCTGAGGTCAGATTTTATACAGCCCGCAGCTTCCGCCTTAAAATTTATTATTTATGGCCAGCCAGCACTGTCTAACAGAATGAAGGTAGGGGGAGGGGGAGGGGAGAGGGAGACTACACCTCCCGGCGGTCAGCGCTGCCCGACCTCCCCCGCCCTGAGCGGGAGAGGCGACGGCGACTACACTTCCCGGCGGCGGGGTTGAGGGCATGCGGGGGGACGGGAGAGCAGCAGCTGAGCTCTCGTCACCCCGCACGCTCATTGGCAGGCGCTCCCGTCAATCAGGCGGGTGCCGCAAACCCCCCCAGCGGGAGAGGCGACAGCGACTACACGTCCCGGCGGTCAGTGCTGCCCGACCTCAGTAATGTCTGATGCGGGGACGGGCGGTGGTGCACGGGGGGGGGGGGGGAGCGCATTAGTTAAAGGTCCGGGGAGAGCACATTAGTTAAAGGTCCAGGGGGGGGGAGCGCATTAGTTAAAGGTCAGGGGGGGGAGCGCATTAGTTAAAGGTCCGGGGGGGGGGGGGGGGGGCATTGGCCCTTGGCTATTTTCACATTATCAAATCTGGCCCTCTTTGAAAAAAGTTTGGACACCACTGGGCAATAGAGGACAAGCCTGATGAACTTAAAAGCAGACTAACCTACCTTAGAGAACTGAGAGACTGTTGCATGCTCCATTTCACAGAGACATGGTTCACCACTGATGTGCCATCCAACCCGAGGGTATCTCCCTTCGCATGCCGTCTTCATCACCAACAATTTGTCCTGGACCAGCTACATCGAGGCTATGCAAGAGAGCACACCAATGCCTCAACTTCCTTAGAAGGCTTCGGAAGTTTGGCATGTCCCCAAGAGCCCTCTCCAACTTCTACAGATGCATCATAGAAAGCATTCCATCGGGATGATATTTTTCTCCGCAAGATATTGCGGAGAGTTGTGGTCGTACCCCAGACCATCACGCGAATCAACCTCTCTTCCATTGACTATGTACACTTCACGTTCCATCAGCAAGGCCACAAGCATAATCCAAGACCAGTCTCATTCTGGTCACTCCATCTTCACCCCTCTCCCATCAGGCAAGAGGTACAGAAGTTTGAAAATGCCTACCTCCAGATTCAGGGACAGCTATTCCCAGCTATTTTGAGGCAACTGAACCGTCCGCTCACCAGCTCGAACTGTGTTGCGACCTACATCTACCTCATTGGAGACCTTTGAATTATCTTCAATCATAATTTATCTTGCACTAAATGTTGTACCCTTCATCCTTTACCTGTACACTGGACAGCTTGATTGTGATCACGTATAGCCTTTCCTTTGACTGGATAATACGCAACAAAAGCTTTTTAATGGTACACATGACAATAAACTAACCGAACCACTCCTCAGCCCACCTGCTCAGCTGATCAAGAGTCTACCGTAAATTTAGATAACCATCTTCACTATCAAGTGAACCACACACTTTCGAGTCATCTGCAAATTTACTAATCATGCCTTGTACACATTCATCCAAATCATTGATTGTGAATTCCATAAGGGCGAATTTCCATAACACGAGCAGTCATAATGCTGAGAATTGCTTGTATTTGCAAGTTTGCTGATGATATAAAACCGGGTGGGATTGAGAGTTGGGAGGAGGAATTATAGAGGCTTTTAACAGGGATACAGTTAATGTTGATGTTCAAAGAAACTTAAGTCTCCTTGTTTACATGTCACAGATAGACAACAAGCAAATAGTATGCGTATGAATGAACTGCAGATGCGGGTTTACACCGAGGCAGACACAAAATGCTGGAGTAACTCAGTGGGACAGGCAGCATCTCTGGAGAGAAGGAATGGGTGACGTTTCTGGTCGAGACCCTTCTTTAACAAATAGGATGTTGCCCTTTACTACAGCAATGATAAAGACTCACTAAAGTATTGCGTTTAGTTTTGGTCTCCTTACCCAATTAAAAAATAAATAGTTGCTATTGAGGGAGTGCAGCTAAGATTCACTACACTGGATCCAGGGATGGCGGGTTTATCATCCAAGGCGAGATTAAGTAGACTTGGTCTATATTCTCTGGAGGTAAGTAAAATGTGTGATTTCTTTGCAAATCGAGTCTATCAGTGTCACAGGAGAAACCTTTGAGATCAGGATCCCACTCCAGAATACGATTGTGAGTAAGCATACCTCTAAAATAGTTAAATACTCTCCCTGGCATGCTGCTAAAGTTTTCAGCATGTAGTTCAATCTCGAATACAGGCAGCTTCTCTTCAGTTATTAACTTTAATACCATTCAACTTTAATTGTAATATTTCTGCGGAAGTTCTATTTCCACCAAATTGATTAAAAGCCGAGTAATCAAACCGACGAGATAGCAGTTAATATTTGTACCATTCAATTTCTGCAGAAACAACTTTGTATTTTGTCACTACAGATACACATCACTCGTTATATTTCAAGAGGTCAAGCATTCCAATCTAAGGATTTTAACTGCCCATCACCTTAATCGACATTATCCTTCTGCTGAATTATAGTTGACTTTCCTGTCAGTCCAACAAATCAAAAGGCACACACTGAACATTTTTAAGCTGCATCTGCGATCTCCCAAAATTTCCACAAGTTACTTTCCGTTCCAGCTATAGCAGAGGCAAAATGCAGCACAGGAAACAAATGTCAGGCTGACGTGGTCATGCTATTAAAGCAGCAAAGCCATTTATCATCAGAAAATGACTTCACTTGTTTAATTGCATCTGATTTGCACTCAGCCCACCTGAGAAATCACTGGAGGCCTGTCACATTAGTTTCTTAGGTAACAAGAGTAAAACGTATCTGCTGTCTAGACATTCAATTTAACTAACAGATCTCTGCAGCTACTTGCATTTAAAACATTCCCCAGAAAGTTCTCTTCAGAAATATATGCAGTGAATGTACATTAAAAAAATTAAGACCAGTGATAAATGATAATCGAATCTCTCATTTCAAATAATGTACAGATTTTCAATGTCTGCAATTCTTCTCCATGGAACTCTTAATTACCCTTACACCATCAAATATAAATTTAGAAAACTTTTTTAAAATTTTATTTCAATTACCTACAAATTTTTGAACCAAAGCATTATTTTCAACTCCAAAAAATAGGCTGCCGGCTGTTTGTAAATACAACAACAGACTTTGTGCACCTCATAAGAGTCAAGGAAATGACTCCCATTTATAAAATAAAATGAAACTTTTCCCTATTTTAACATTTCGTAACAAAATAGTAGATTGATTGTGTAAACAAATGCCAGCAGGGTAACATGGCCTACCAGAGAATATTGAATGCAGTTTGTACTTTCCACTAACCTGCTTTCTCAAAAATACAAAAGCAAAAGCAGCCACTTCTAACAATCGTTATTGCAGAACTGAACTGAAAAAATAAATTAAAGAAGAAATTAAAAACTCACTAGTACTTCGTATTAACAGCATTTTATGAGCATCTACTAGGCAGGAAAAAAGTACTTTGATATAAAAATTGCAACATTTTTGTTCGTGGAGCTATTGGATAGAGTAAGATAATTATAACTCCATGCAAGACAACAGCTCAACCATTGTTAGCGAGTGTGTACAATTTCAATGCCAAATCATTTTCAGAATATCGTAAATGTTTTTGATAGAAACAGCAAAAATCTTTCATTCAGCAGTTACAAAGGTGTTATCATTGAAATGCCAAGTTATCCAGGAAGAGATATTGATTTTTTTAAATATAAATGCAGTGGCTGTTTTGAATACAGCATGTGGTTGAACTTTTAATTTGCCAGGAGAAAATGGATAATAATCCGAGTTCTGCAAAATAAGGAAGTAGGGCACTGGATTAGCTCAGCTCCACTTGGCACAAACACAATGGGCCATATAGTTTTGCATTTTTCTCAAAGATCCTTTGTGAACACAAATTGGTATGTAGCAGTTTAATACATAGAGGAACAATCTCTTCCAGAAATAGCACTTAGACTGCAAATTTACTGTATGCTTTTCTCCAAAGGCACCTGCAGGCCTTATGAAGCAGGTAATAAAATTAAAACCATACGAGTATCTTATCCATGATTCTATTCACGAATTTTAGTGAATCCTATTACCTTTTCTTAAACTATTTTTAAACTGATCAGCACCAACTAATCAAGACTTTTCTCAAATCATTGTAATAAGACAAAAAAACCCTGATCCTTTTCAAAAATGGCTTTCAACATACATACATTTCCAGTAAAAATTGACAAATGTGTGTTTTAATTGACTGTAATTTACTCCTTTGCTACTAAAAAAGAAATCATATACTGTAAACAAACAGCTTTTTACTAAATATCTTCAAGGATTAAGCTGCATCACATTGAATGTTATCTGGACTGCTTTTGTTTATTTCACCCTTTATCAGTTCTCCAAGTTTTTTAAGATTTTGCTCATATTATGTTCTTAATTCAAATAATTCAAATATTTACAAATAAGAGACACTTTTGGGTCCAGGAAATATGATCACCTTGGACGGTACTCAATGTGGCACTCCACTTGATGCTGAAGGCACAGAAAAACAACGTATTAAAAAGTATATAAACATCTCTATGCATTTGCAGCAAAATGGTGTGCATTCACATAGTGTTTTTTAAAATATTTTAAATAAAAGATTAACTGTGGAATATTTTAAGGAATATTATTTTTCAAATAATTGCCCATTTCTAAAGTTGTACTGACCAGCATCTCAACTTTTTTTTTTAATACAAGTTTATATTGCTTGGAATGAAAGACAATATCCAAGCAGAAATTTGGTTTTATTGCAGAAATTAACTTGTCTACACTAATTATGCTACACATCTGTGAACAAAATCAAAGCTACATCATCTTTTGGACTGAAGCTCAAGGATCTTGAATATAACACAAAATAATCTTGGAACGGCAGGAGATCTTTATGAACTTCTGAGCAGAAAAACCTCATGATATTATATCGTCTTTTGCTTTTTTGATTAATGTAGCTCAGTCCGATGAGAAGCAACTATCATTTGATCCAGATTTGCCATATGTAAATACTGCAAATTAAGCACACCACCTGAACAAACCAGTTAAATTGGGGTGAAATTAAGGTCCATTGCATGCAATTATTAGTCATTTTTACCCCCAAAATGCATATTTGTGCTATTCAATGCCAAGCTGGTCCGATGCAATTTGATAAATTACCGTTGACCTGATGCCAGAAAGAGATAGCTGGAATTGATATTTTCCCTTCCGCACAACAATGAAAACAGCTTTGTCTACAGGAGACAGAATGAATTTCTCCAGTGACTTTTGCCAACATTTGACAGCATATTCCATCCCTTCAAAAAATAATTCCAGAAAGTAAATAAGCTATTAAAAAGTGGTTAACTAAAATTTCTTCAAGATGATTAGTCAGGGTTCTATTGGTACAGTAACAAATATATGTCAGAAAAACCTGATGCACACGTAATCAATAACAAATTAAATGCAAATCTTTGCCCAAATATAATTGAATAATATGGGATTTTAAAGCATCAAATATCAAGGGACAACTGTTAATTGGACACGGTAAGCTTATTAAAAAAATCAGACTTTGCATTTTGTAAAGTACAAGGCCATTTTTTATCTATATATTTCACTAAATCTATTATAATAATAATAATAATAAACATTTATTTTATATAGCGCTTTTCCAAGTGCTCAAAGACGCTTTACAAAACGGTCAAGACATAAAAACAAACAGACGAACTGTCCTATTAAACCAAAACATATACACATGTGTACAAATGAGCAAATTTTCAAACTGTTCTGACAGGTAAGCAGAAATGCAATATCCCCCATCCATTAAGTCTCAGGCAGCTACAGTTTGGGCAAAGAAAGGTGAATGATTGAGACCCAAAAGACTACTGGAATCTTGAGTGAAAGAAATTGCTGGAAGAGCGGGTTAAAACGGTTTGCAATCGGGTGTGCCAGCAGGCCTTGGCAAACAGAGCGCAAATACTCAGCAAAACTCCAACTTAATCTGCACTTGACGCACTGATATAAAGGAGGCCACATCAAAAGTACCAAATGCAGTAGGCGCAGAGGGGCACGTAAACCTCTATCTCAGCACGCCCTTCCCAAACTGAAATGACATCTGTCCATTTTCTCCACAGATGCCTGAACTGCTCAGTTCTTCCAACACATTGTTTTTTTGCAGGTGAATGACTGAATTGCCTGGCTGTTTCTATTTCAGTTCTATTTCATGCCGCATTTTGCCCAAGAATAAAAAATACTACGGCAGGAGGGAAAGTCCAGTGACAAGTAGAAAATAGACTCTTTTAAGGAATTAGTAACTGGAAAATAGCAGTTAATTATCAGTACAGAAACAAAAAGTTAAGTCAGCCAGCGTCCCCTGCAGAAGTTCTTTGGAAATACTTGAATGTTCCTGGCATTTGCTACTTACCTACAGATGGCAATAGAGATTCTGATCTTATTAACTCGTCATGGTGCAGAACAGCAAAGAGAAACACCTGCAAATACTCATACTGGTTTGTAAGCAGGTGCCTTTTGACGGTATAGCAAGGAAAATGTTTGTCACGTTACAGCACAGTGGGCACAGGACAAAACTTTTTAAAAAGAGCAAAGGGCCAAACTGCATGCTAATGGTTCCAACCAGCAGAGTTTATCCATTTAAACAGCTGCAAGTCACAAACCTCCACACGGACTATCAAAGATCAAAAGCCCCAGGCTAGCTGACAAATTAAGGATGCCAAATCTGGCTATTATAGAGCAGAACTTTTATGCTAAACATGACAAGGCACTTAATGTGCCAGTAGCAGGTTTGCGTAAAATTAGACACAAATCTTCCTTATATCATGCGCGTGCATAGCTGAAGATGGGCACCAAATGCGGGCAATGATCATGCATGTATATCAATTCTGCAGAAAACTGTATTGTGGAGTATGCAGTGCAAGTTTTGCACCTAGATGCAATGGAAGAGCGGGGGCTAGGGGGAGAAACAGTGATGGGGGGTCTGCTTCAGCACTGCTAAAGGTACTAGCTTCCTTGAAAACATTTTGAGTATGAGACAATTTCAGCACAGGAGTGCAATAGTAATATAAAATGAGTTTCAATATGCCTAATATAACTCTGTAATATTCGTCAACTTTTTCTTAGTAAACCAGCATCTACAGTTCATTGTATCGTAAAAGCAATTGTGTATTTTTTTTTACAAAAGGTGATTTTCTAAATGCAATGAAACACCACAGACCCAGGTTCAATCCTGCCTCTGGTACTATCCAGAGTTTGCACATTCTCTCTGTGCCTGCGTGGGTTTCCTCCGGGTGCTTCAGTGTCCTCCCATATCCAAATGATGTGGGGTTTGTAGGTTAATTGGTAAATTGCCTCATGTGGGTGCGAAAATGTGAGTTATTGGGGGATTTTGTAATGAAACGTGTTCATTAGTAACCCAATGCCAATAATAAAGGGGTCCTAACTGCATAACGGAAAGCTGGAACACCACATTGAGAAATGCACCAAATCAGCGATAGCAAGTCAGCTTTTTAAGTTTAGTTTAGAGATATAGCATGGAAACAGGCGATCTGGCCCACAAAGTCCATGCAGAACTGCAATCCCTGCACACGAACACTATCCTACACACACTAGGGATAATTGTTCATTTATACTAAGCCAATTAACCTACAAACCTGTACATCTTCGGAGTGTGGGAGGAAACCGAAGATCTCTGAGAAAACATAGATAAGGGGGGGGGGGGGGGGAGGAACGTACAAACTCCATAGACAGAACCCATATTCAGGATTGAACACGGATTTCTGGCGCTGTAAGGCAGCAGCTCTACCATTACGCCACGTGCTGTCTTAAGCGTTTCATGGAGTAAGGATAGCAGGAGCTAATAGTTGTACAATCAATGCTAGCATAAAAGCTCCTCATGGCCGAGAAAGATGTTTGCCATTCCAATTATTCCTTAGGTATGAAATGAATCTAACCACAAAGGTCTACAGGACATTACCGCATTTGAGCACTCTGGACACAAACTAAGGAATTTGCTCACTTCAGCATGTGTTGCACAGCAAATTTCAATATATAATAGATGAAAAAAAACATAATCTTCCAATTTGAAAAACAAAATATGAGATATGTGAATCACATGCCACAGTTTAAGAATAAGGGGTAGGCCATTTAGAACGGAGATGAGGAAAAACTTTTTCAGTCAGAGAGTTGTGAATCTGTGGAATTCTCTGCCTCAGAAGGCAGTGGAGGCCAATTCTCTGAATGCATTTAAGAGAGAGCAATAGAGAGCTCTTAAGGATAGCGGAGTCAGGGAGTATGGCAGGAACGGGGTACTGATTGAGAATGATTAGTCATGATCACATTGAATGGCGGTGCTGGCTCGAAGGGCCGAATGGCCTACTCCTGCACCTATTGTCTGTATAATTGGGCAATTAGCTAAAATATTAACCAACATGTTTTTCTACAACATTGAATTGCAGTATAGGTTTAGTTTTCTGGCAAGTGGTGACAATAGCATTATGCGATTTTACCAAAGATTACTGCTGTTTTACTCGAACCTTTCGAGCAATACAAAAAGTACTGGAAATAATTTCATTGCTATTGTTTAAAACAAAACTTTAAATGTGTTTTTTGTCCATACATTGGAGTCATAGAAGTACAGGATTCAATCACTGGCTAAAATTATGCATTCTTCTTAGAGAAAACTACACTTAATGGCAGAAAATGGCAAGTTGCTGAAGGAAGAACAACATCCAGAATTTCAAGTAGAGTGTATGATCATATGCACATGTACAGTGAGGTACAGGTACAATGAAAAGCCTGCCTGCAGCAGCATTACAGGCAATGTAAACTCAGATAATACGTGGCATTGGAAGAGGAAGCAAAGCCCATCATTGACATTCTTAATAGCCTCATTGCTTGTCATGAAGACTTGGGTCACCAGCACTCAGCAGGTTCAAGAGAACATATACCCTTTATCAGGATGCATCACCACTTGGTTTGGGAACAGCTCCACCCAAGACCGCAAGAAATTGCAGCAAACTGTGGACACGGCCCAGACTATCACACAAGCGCACCTTCTTTCTATAGACTCCATTTATGTCTCATGCTGCCAGCAGCATAATCAAGGACGAGTCGCACCCTGGTCATTCCTTCTTCTCCCCTCTCTCATCAGGCAAAAGGCAAAAGTGTGAAAACGCACACCACCAGATTCAGGGCAGTTTCTTCCCAGCTGTTATCAGGCAACTGAATGATCCTACCACACCCAGAGAGCAGTGTTGAATTACTATCTACCTCTTTGGTGACCGTCACACTATCCTTGATTAGACGTTGCTGGATTTACCTTGCACTAAATGTTATTTCCTTATCATGTATCTAATCTATACACTGTAAATGGATCGATTGTAATCGTGCATTGTCTTTCTGCTGATTGGTTAGCACGCAACAAAAGCTTTTGTTGGTTAGCATGCAACAAAAGCTTTTCACCTCGGTACACGTGACGATAAACTAAACTGAACTTTGTTTTTTTATGCCAATGTATATTTTTCATCGCCTACTGGTCAAATACACAACAGTGTTGTGTTTTTTGGTGAACCGTTAATGTAGTCAAGGAAACAGTAGCAATTTCTTTTGTTCTACAGTCCTCACCTCAGAATTTTGTGGAACATTTATCTAAACCATTTGGTCAGAAGGTCAGCATTTTCCACTCGAATGGGGTACATTATAGTATATATAAGGAAAGCATTACTAAAACAGAAGCAATCGCAACATTGTTGTGTGCCGGCAGAAAAAAAAGACCCAAGAGATATCACCATGGGAAAGAAAAGCAGAGCATTAGTAATACAGGTTATTCCACAGGACATCTTTCAAGACGTGTGCTAAATAGATAGTATAATGCAGTATGCTGTTCTGCAATAAGAATTTAAATCCATGCAATGAAGAGGCAGGAACAGTAAATAGAGGTGATCATAGCATCTCCAAATCTTTTCTTTCCTTCATGAATCTTCATAACAAGAGGATTTGAGTTTAGGAGCAGGGAGGTTCTGCTGCAGTTGTACAGGGCCTTGGTGAGACCACACCTGGAGTACTGTGTGCAGTTTTGGTCTCCTAACCTGAGGAAAGACGTTCTTGCCTTAGAGGGAGTACAGAGAAGGTTCACCAGATTAATCCCTGGGATGGCGGGACTTGCATATGACTGGATAGACTGGGCTTGTACTCGCTGGAATTTAGAAGACTATGGGGGGATCTTATAGAAACATATAAAATTCTTAAGGGGTTGGAGAGGCTAGATGCGGGAAGATTGTTCCCGATGTTGGGGGAGTCCAGAACCAGGGGTCACAGCTTAAGGATAAGGGGGAAGTCTTTTAGGACCGAGATGAGAAAACATTTCTTCACACAGAGAGTGGTGAGTCTGTGGAATTCTCTGCCACAGAAGGTAGTTGAGGCCAGTTCATTGGCTATATTTAAGAGGGAGTTAGATGTGGCCCTTTTTGCTAAAGGGATCAGGGGGTATGGAGAGAAGGCAGGTACAGGCTACTGAGCTGGATGATCAGCCATGATCATATTGAATGGCGGTGCAGGCTCGAAGGGCCGAATGGCCTACTCCTGCAACTATTTTCTATGTTTCTATGTTTCTATGAAAGGGAATTATTTCAAGCTAAAGACACTGAACTGTGGATCTTTTGGCTTTGGCTAGAAAGATCTATATTAATTGAATTCAAAGTTTTCATTTCTAGGCAAACAAAGATTAGGCCTACAAGTAACACCAGATTGTGAAAGCTCTCCACAAACTTCAGGTTTACTTACCATTTGATTGAAAAGAAAACAATAATTGTATATCTAAGTTTGTTTTTGAAATTACTCAGAAGCAAAGCAAGTTATGTAAATAGGAGCAATACATTACACTTATACTTCTAAAGACAAAAGAGGTTTGGCATGTCTCCAACATTTACAGATGCACTGCGGAAAGCATCCTATTGGGTTGCATCACAGTTTAGTTTGGAAACAGCTCTGCCCAAGGAAATCAGCAATTTTCAGACAGTTGTGGATGTAGCCTGGTCCATCACACAAACCAGCCTTCCATCCATCGAATACATCTACACTTCACGCTGCTTTGAGAAAGCTGCCAGCATAATCAAAGACTATTTACACCGTTATCCTCTCGTGTCACCTTTTCCCATCGGGCAGAACAAACAAGAGCTTGAAAGCATGTACTACTACCAGATTCAGAACCAGCTTCTTCCCCACCTTTATCAGACTGCTATTGAACGGTCATCTCATGCAATACAATAGAGGTGTAGCTTTGATCTTTAATCCATCAATTTGCACCCTTGTATTTGTTTGAATCTGCCCTTTCTCTGTAACTGTAACACTGTAATGGTGTAACACCATGTGCTGTGTTCTAGGAATTTTCTCTTTCAAGCCATACCTGTTGTGACAATAATAAACCAATACCAAATGGAGTTCAGCGCAAGTTAGTGCAAGGTTATTCAATTCAGATTTTTTAAATGATCCGGTTTTATAGTTTCTAAAATATGTGAGGAGGGACCACAAAGAGATATAGGTATGTAGGCATCCTCAAAAGAGAGTAACATTGAGGATCGTTCCACAAAATGTTTATGTTTCTAGGATCCATGGAATCTAGAATAATATCAAATCAATGTCAGAAAATTCTGGCTCTTTAAAATTACAAATGCCATTTTACCACTCTCCAACTTATTAAGGGAGAGGTATGGGGGAGACGAGAAGGGAGAGGTGATCCCCCTCTCCCTTCTTCCCCCATATAATCCTATTTTCCTTCTTCCCCTCCCCTCCCCTCCCCCCCTTTGTGCCTCACCTGGACTCCCACGCATTTATCCCCTCCCCTTCTGCCTGCATTCATTCCTCTAGCTTCACAATTCACAACTCTTCAATCCTTATGGCTTACATCTTCTACATTTTCATCTGTGGCCCTTGTCCTACCTCTGCCTATCAAATAACCCTCCTCACCTCCTCACTTGTGTGGGCCTATTACCTGCCAAGCTTTGTCCTGCCCCTCCTCTCTGCCAGCATTCTCCCCCCCCCCCACACACACCCCCCACAATCAGTATGAAGAAAGGTCCGGACCCGAAACATCACTTGTCCACGTTCACCTAAGATGCTGCCTGATCAGCTGGGTTACTCCAGCACATCGTGTCTTCTCACCACTATGGCGCCCGTTTAACATTAAAGTGGAAATATCATTCGGAGGCCAAGCAATGATAATGCGGCAAAGCAGCACAATGATATACTTCTCATTTTGAAATTTCACTGCTAGGCAAAGCAGAAGAGCTTCACACTTCACCTGACCTATACCGTGCATTGATATCTGGCTCACCGTGACTCGACAAAGAGCCGATTTGTTCTAGCAATCTTGGAGTACTCGCCAGGGCTGTGCTGAACTGTACTTTAGAAAAAGACCCGTTCAACCTGCACATTACATGCTGCAGTGCAGGAAGCTGGCCAAATCACCACGCTCCTAGATCTACACCAGGTTCCCAACACCCAGGTCCATAGCAAAGTAAGGCATTGCACCAGGGAGGGTAGGGATCCTGCCAGTTCATGGCACACTACGGCTGTCAACGCATTACTCTGTAAAATGCTGTAATGACCCCTTTCATCACTTGCTGCCTCTCATTCTGGGGAATGGATCCAAATCGCTCAGGAAGGTACCTATATGATTCGCCAAAAACGTTTTGATGCCAATATCGAGGCATGACGTTAGAAAATGTTCATTCCTTACTATTAGTCAAAGTTGTGAATCTGTGGAATTCTCTGCCTCAGAAGGCAGTGGAGGCCAATTCTCTGAATGCATTCAAGAGAGAGCTGGATAGAGCTCTTAAGGATAGCGGAATCGGGGGTACGGGGGGAAGGCAGGAACGGGGTACTGATTGAGAATGATCAGCCATGATCACATTGAATGGCGGTGCTGGCTCGAAGGGCCGAATGGCCTCCTCCTGCACCTATTGTCTATTGTCTATTGAATCGATAGAAGATTGAGACAAGAGCGAGGATGGCTGCTGAGAATGAAGGGCCTGCTGCCACGTTCGGCGGCAGGCAGTTGATAGGACTGTTCAGTGAACTTTTGCAACGTTGTCATCGCCAAAACGTGGTAACACTTGTGTACTGCCGAGGTGAAGTCTGCCATTTGATTTTGCCAGGTTGTTTGCAAAACAAAGCATTTCACTGTACATCTGACAATAAAGGATTATTTAATAATTGAAGATATATTTGTTCTAGATCATTCGGTCAAAACCTGTTATTTCATTAATTATTTTACAACTTGAATTATTTATTTGTCCAAAATGTAAGTGTGCAAATGAACCATGCACACAAGAGAACTGTTTACATAAAATTGCTACAAAATTATATTGTCTTTGAACAAAAAACCATCTCTGGTTGTTCATTTAATTATACCGCTTTTGTCCATGTTTTTTTTATTTTTCCACTCTATGTATAGGTGAGAAGCTTCAAAACCTGCATAAACCTAGTTGGATCTAAAACAGTTGCATTGGATATTAATACAAATACAGGGAAAGCAGATGTCCAAATATTTACTGGTTGGCCTTTTCACAAACCAATAATAAAGCATTAATAACATCAGACAAATATTAACAATATTTTTACAACAAGCCACATTGACTCGTTTTGAAGATATTTTACAATGCAAGCTTAGACAATAGACAATAGGTGCACTATGTTAGAGGAAAGATATTGTCAAGCTTGAAAGGGTTCAGAGAAAATTTACTGGCCCTTCGAGCCAGCACCGCCATGACTGATCACTCACAATCAGTACCCCGTTCCTGCCTTCTCCCCATACCCCCTAACTCCGCTAAGTAGCTCTCTCTTGAAAGCATCCAGGGAATTGGCCTCCACTGCCTTCTGAGGCAGAGAATTCCACAGATTTACAACGCTCTGACTGAAAAAGTTTTTCCTCATCTCCGTCCTAAATGGCCTACCCCTTATTCATAAACTGTGGCCCCTGGTTCTTGACTCCCCCAACATTGGGAACATGTTTCCTGCCTCTAACGTGTCCAATCCCTTAATAATCTTATATGTTTCAATGAGATCCCCTCTAATCCTTCTAAATTCCAGTGTATACAAGCCTCGTCGCTCCAGTCTTTCAACAGGTTTTTCCAAGCTGAGCAGAGAGTGGATCTATTCATCAGTTCCTGTTTATTAAGGATGTGACAGATCAGGGTCACCTGTGACAGACAGGCTCACCAATCAGCAGATGATTCGAGCAGGAGAAGATACAGATTAAAAATGTTGGGCAAAGTATGCAAGGAAAATATTTTTATTCTATGCAGGTGGTAGTTGCGACCTGCAACTCACAGCTTTTGTGTATTGAAACATAATCAACCAGGGTTTAAGAGGGAATTTAGACTTTCGACTTTACTTTAGACTTTAGAGATACAGCGCGCAAACAGGCCCTTCAGCCCACCAACCAGCGATCACCATCCTGCACGCTAAGGACAATTTACAATTTTACCGAAGCCAATTAACCTACAAACCTGTACGTCTTTGTAGTGTGGGAGGACACCGGAGCACCCAGAGAAAATCCACGTGGTCACAGGGAAAACGTACAGACTCCATACAGACAGCACCCATTGTCAGGATCAAACCTGGTTCTCTGGCACTGTAAGGCAGAAGCTCTACCGCTATGCCACTGTGTGTGACAATTGAGGCAAAATTATTTTCAAGTCAAAGGGGGAAAGACTCTGGACATAGGAATGACGAGAATGCTCTGGGAAATGGATAAATATAAAGAGCCACATGGCTGTCTCCTATGCTATACCTATCCTATGATCCTTAGCTTCATCCCACTGCAACCTCATCTCAAAACACTCGTCAAAACAAGCGACAATTCACTTGTACATTTTCTAATCTATTGTACTGCATTTGCTACTTATAATGTGGTCTCCTGCATATTGCAGAAACCAAACAGGGTTTTTTTATTTTATTCAGACAGTAAACTTGATCCATGCAAACAACAGAAAGTTTCACAGTCCCTCATGCCCGGTCTGTCATTCAAAAAAGTTATGCCAATCTTTTACCTCGCTGATTTTCATCAAGGGAATATCCCTAAATTCTCTTCATACATAAAAGTCAATTTATAGAAAAAGAAAAAAATGCTGGAAATACTCAGGTCAGCCTGCATTGTGGGAAGAGAAACAGTGAAAGCATTTCAGGTCAGAGACCCTTCGCCAGAACTCAAAAGGAGACAATTATTTGATCTCTGTCTTAAACATTCTCATCCATCGTGCCTCAAATTCTACATAATTCTAAAGCTTCACTGCTCTCTGGGTGAAGCGATTTCTTCTCTGCTCAGTTCTAAATGGCAGACCCTTTATTTGTTTTGTGTTATCCCAGTCAGGTGAAATATCCTCTGCATCTACCCTATCAAATTCCTCTAGAATTTTGTGTTTTAATGAAATTATCTTCCGTTCTTCAAAACGCACAACAGCACAGATCCAGTCTGCTGAATGTCCCCTCAGAAAACAAGCCCCCATCCCAGAAATCAACGTAGACTTTGCTGCACTCCCATCACAGGTATTTTCTTCTTTGGGTAGAGATACCATTCTCAACAGCACCCTTTCGATTGCATAAGATGCTTCTATTCTTGCCTATGCTTCTATTCTTGTACTCAGATCTGCTTACAAGAATGACCAACAAATAGTTTGCCTTTCGAAGAGTTTGCTGTACCTTCACATTAATCAGCACAAAGACACCCAGAAATTGCTAAACATCAACACCTTTCAAGATTCACATTTTTTTTAAATACTGCTTTTTTGAACTTCCAGTTATCTGCCACCAACTTTTCAACTCACTCTGGTCTTTGTTGGATTGGTGTAAGACACCAAAGTCCATCATAATTTCAAGGAACAGCATCTTCAACAAGTTCACTTTTTTAACAGGACATGGTAGCACATAATGGTAGACACAAAAAGCTGGAGTAACTCAGCAAGATAAGCAGCATCTCAGATGAGACTATACAAAGCATAATAAGTTTGTAGATGACACTAAAACAGGCGACATCATAGACAGATAAGATGGTTATCAAGAATTTTAGCGGAAAAATGATCAGGTGGTGCATTTTGGGAAGTTCATAAGGTAATAAGTGATAGAAGTAGAATTAGGCCATTCGGCCCATCATTCAATCATGGCTGATCTATCCCTCCCCCCTAACCCCATTCTCCTGCCTTCTCCCCATAACCTCAGACACCTGTACAAATCAAAGTTAAACCAGGGTAAAAATATAGAAAAATAGGTGCAGGTCCTCATCTCAGTCCTAAATGGCCTACCCCTTATTCTTAAACTGGTTCTGGACTCCCCCAACATCAGGAATATTTTTCCTGCATCTAGCCTGTCCAATCCTTTAAGAATTTTATATGTTTCTATAAAGATCCCCTCTCATCCTTCTAAATTCCAGTGACTACAAGCCCAGTCGATCCATTCTTTCATCATATGTCAAGTCGACCCATTCTTTCATAATATGGCACCTTCACAATGAACTGTTACAATATTTAAAATTCATTTGGACAGTTACATAGATGGACATGGACCAAACGCAGGAAAAATGGAACTCAATTAGATTGGTCGACATGGAGAGGTTGAAATGGAGACATTTCCATTCTGTATGACTAGTCATTACCTTGACATTTACTGCCAATATAGTCCCTGATCTGGCTGATGCTCCAAGTGAAGACATGCTTTTTGAAATGCAGAATGTCTTGCGTACCCTTATTCCTTCCTGAAAAGGATGTGGCTCCTTATAATCAGGCACAACTGGCTCTCTATTGAGAGTCGTTCTTCGTCCTCATTCCAAAACCTGTCCTGCATGATGTCTCAGTTTAGTTTCTCAGACATGCAGTGCTCCAAATTAAAGATCTGTGAATGCACTCGGATTTGTGCAAGAGGTTCAAAGTCTCAATAATTACCTCACCACCTGCTATAATATTCCACGTAGATTTAAGCAATGTGATACAATTATAAAATGTGCCAAATATCTGCAGAAACATTTGACAGCCACAAAACCAACAACTAATAAGCTGTTAATTGGGTGTGTGCGCCATTGTGCTGCTATTCATTATTTCTACCTTGCAAGTTAAAGGGAGGGATGTTGGCTGGAATGTACGTAGCCAAAGTTATCATCATAATCTTCCTGCTCTGGCATGTATTCACCACACGTGCCATAATACTTTCATAAACGCTTTCACATTTTAGTCTTCTGTTAAGTTGGATTGATTATTGAGATAAACCCTAATGTATGCACTTGGCTCAAAGATGCATTTTGTTCTGTGGATTTATTACATCCAAAATAAACCCTAGACAATCCCAATTTGTGATGTAATGTTGGAATTGCAACAAAGTATTTCACCTTCAAAATGTCCTCACCCTACACTACTGCTGATGTGCCATTATTCATTCTTGCATTTTACCCCTTGTAGTCAATCAATACAAGTAGCCATTTCACCTGTTAATGTTTTATACCAGGATTTATCCAATAATTTATCCAATTTAATAAAAATAATTAAAAGCCCAGCTTGTGTACTCGCGTCAATCCCTTGTTAACAAACGAACACTGGGGACCAATTTTTATTAAATTGGATAAATTATTGGATAAATCCTGGTATAAAACATTAACAGGTGAAATGGAGCGACGAGGCTTGTATACACTGGACCAACTATTATGTAGGTTAATTGGCTGGGTAAATGTAAAAATTGTCCCTAGTGGGTGTAGGATAGTGTTAATGTACAGGGATCGCTGGGCGGCACGGACTTGATGATATGATATTAACGAACAAACTAGGAAATCATATAAGCTTTAAAAACTTGAGCTATGAAAGGAGAATGAACACCAAGTGGAAGGTTTGTGCTACTTGGCCTAAAATTATAACAAATTCATTATCTTTTATTTCCATCAAAAAACTGTTACAAGTAGACCATAACATGGACCATGAATTCCAATAAATCAAAGTATTGTTTCAAAAATAACAGCAAACTTTATCTGTATAAAGTTATAACATAAACCAATAAAGGTCACAGGCATAGATCGGGTAGAGATTTTGAACCTCTTTCCCCACGGTGGATGTGTATTAGTGCATTTGGTATTCTTCCAAAGACTGGAACTTAACCAAAATAACACTTTGCCAAAGCAAAAAGTATTGGGGTAATCCAGCAGGACAGGCAGAACCTCATGAGGCCATGGATAGGCGATGTTTCGGGTCGGGATTCTTCTTAGGACTCGAGTCTGAAGAAGGGTCCCGATCCAAAATGTGGCTTATCTATATCCACCAAAGATGCTGCCTGACCCACTGAGTTACTTTAGCACTTTATGTTTTGTTCAAGATTCCAGCATCTGCAGTTCCTTGTTGCTCCATTTAACCAATTGCCACTTCTGTGATCTTTTTTGCTAAGTCAGCACATAATAGGGGTCAAAGCACTGATTTTTCTGCCCTTGTTCGTTCAGTGCTCCACAATAATTTACACAGGATTGCCAAGAATGGCTCTTGAAAATTAATATTTGTAATTTTACTGTTACAGATCATCTATTTTTCCAAGTCAATATTAAAAGAAATGAATGCAGTACCCAGTTCTTTATCTTGTAATTGTGAAATGAAATTTAACCAACCATCACCTAATTTCATGCCCCACACCACTTTTATCCATATAATTAGAAATTTACGATCGGCGATAGCTCTACCTTCAATAACATTAACCCAACCAAGCTCATCGCCAAACGCGTGGAACTGGGAGATAGCACACCCCTCTGCAACTGGATTCTTGACTTCCTGTCCAACTGACTAGTCTGTGAAAATAGGTGATAAATCATCCTCCACGATAAACCTTAACACTGGAGCATGCAAGGATGCATTCAAAGCTCCCTCCTATACTCCTTATACACTCAGGGCTGTGCAGTCAAATGCCAATCAAACTCAATCTACAAATTCACAGACACCACCATAGTGAGCCAGATACCACAGCGAGAGGATTTGAGTATAGGAGCAAGGAGGCCCTACTGCAGTTGTACAGGGCCCTGATGAGACCACACCTGGAGTATTGTGTACAGTTTTGGTCTCCTAATTTGAGGAAGGACATAATTGCTATTGAGGGAGTGCAGCGTAGGTTCACCAGGTTAATTTCCAGAATGTCGGGACTGACAAATGATGCAGGGATTGGATCGGCTGGGCTTATATTCACTGGAATTTAGAAGGATGAGATGGGATCTTATAGAAACATATAAAATTCTTAAGGGATTGGACAGGCTAGATGCAGAAAAAATGTTCCAAATTTTTGGGGGAGTCCAGAACCAGGGGTCACAGTTGAAGAATAAGGAAGGGGTAGGCCATTTTGGACTGAGATGAGGAAAAACCAGAGAGTTGTGAATCTGTTGAATTCTCTGCCACAGAAGGCTGTGGAGACCAATTCACTGGATGTTTTCAAGAGAGAGTTAGATATAGCTCTTAGGGCTAGGGGATAAGGGGAGAAAGCTGAAACGGGGTACTGATTCTGGATGATCAGCCGTGATCATATTGAATGGCGGTGGTGGCTCGAAGGGCCAAATGGCCTACCTTCTATGTTTCCATACAACAACCTCTCCCTTCCCTCAAAGTCAGCACGACAAAGGACATTGTGATTATCTACAGGATGCTAAGCAGTACACAAATAATGCATTGATGGTGCAAAAGTAGAGATGGGCAAAAGTTCTGAGGAAAGTTCACCAGCAATTTGTCCTGAACCAGCCATATCGAAACAATGGCCAAGAAAGCACACCAAAGCCTCTACTTCCCGAGAAGACTTAGCAAGTTCAACATGTTCCGAACAACTCTTACCAACTAATACAGATGTGCCATGGAAAGTATTTTATCAGGATGCATCACAGCCTGGTTTGGGAACAGCTCTATCCAAGACTGCAAGACATTGCAGAGAGTAGCCCAGACCATCACGTAAACCAACCTCCTTTCCATTAACTCCATCTACACTTCATGCTGCCTGCGCAAGGCCGCCAGCAACATCACGGACAAGTCTCACCCTGGTCACTCTCTGTTCCCCCCACTCCCATCAGGGTAGAGTTAGAGGTTTGAAAACACACACCTCCAGATTCAGTGAGTTTCTTCCCAGCAGTTATCAGGCAACTGGCTCTTATCAGCAAGAGTGTGGTGCTGCTCTCCCATTTACCTCATTGGAAACCTTTGAACTGTATTTAATCTGACTTTATCTTGCACTAAATGCTGTACTCATTATCCTTTTTCTGTGCACAGCTTGATTGTAATCATGTATAGTCTTTTCTTTGACTAGATAGCACACAAACAAAAGATTTTCACTGTACCTTAGTACACATGACAATAATAAACTAAACTAAAATTGATTCTACAAAAGTTAGTGGAGCAATTTTTGCTTTCAATCTGTTGCTGCTCTTATTGCAAGAGTGAAAGGACTTACAAAAATAAATGAAACTTATTTGCAAGAGTTACTGAGTTACATCTTGGGGAGAGCTATTAAATTTTAAATTATAACAAATTCTATTTGTCTCAATTTTCCTGTAGCATTGTTAAGGAAAAGAAAATCACAACATGGTTATAAGTTCCATGAGAGCCCTGGCATCCCTAAGTTCCAGCCAAAAAAAAACAAGCGACCAACTTGCATTTATATGGCCATTTTATAATAATTCTTAAAAAACCACTCTCCCAACTTTGAATCATCCATTAGATTTGCATTTGGGCAAGTACTCGCACGAACCCACTAAATATTAAAAACCTTAAAATGAAGGGAGATAGCAACTAAATGCAATGTGCTCTTATGTCGGGAGCTGCAGAACAAACAATGGGGTTTGTGAATCTACCCTGCACTTCTTAATTGGATTTACACGTTATATGGTCCCAAAATCCCATAATTAAAAGACCAAATGCTGAATAATATTATACTAATGGCACATTAACATATCAGCAAATTAACAAACAACCTGGTTATAAAGGTGGACACAAAATGGGGAGAAGGCAGGAACGGAGTACTGATTGAGAATGATCTGCCATGATCACATTGAATGGCGGTGCTGGCTCGAAGGGCCGAATAGCCTCCTCCTGCACCTATTGTCTATTGTCTAAAATGCTGGAGTAACTCAGCGGGTCAGGCAGCATCTCGGGAGAGAAGGAATGGGTGACGTTTCGGATCGAGACCCTTATTCAGACTGATCCTGGTTATAAAATTACCTAAACTTTAAAAACATTATCAAATTCACTTATATTTGCATTGAATCTGTATTATGACACGTAAAATTACCAGAAAGGCTGAAGAAGTTAGAAAATCAAACAAGGGTTAGCTTCCTAAAACATCCCAAAAGCTGTTGATCTGATACAAACTTCCAAGTTGAGAAGAAAATCCACATCCCAATTCATTATGAATCCATTCTAGAGTGGAAGGCATAAGAGCATTGTCCAATTTGCACACAAACAATACCCTGTTTATAAATTGTGCCATCACATAACCAGAGAAGTGTGAATTAAATAAAAATCGATATCTATTTAAAAGCCTTCTCTGGTTACGTGAGATATCTGCTTAAAAGCCTTCTCACCTATCAGAAACCCTGCTCAACTGAGGAGGCCCTTCCCCACCCCTCTACACCAACCATCCCCTTCCCCCACCCACCTCACCCATATGCTTGCAGTTCAAGCTTTAGTATATCAATTATGAGTAAGCACTTTGGCCAATTTCCCTTTCCCCTTCAGGGAACACAAAAAAACCTATTGTAATGACCTTATCTTCAACTCAAGGCTCAAATCTAGGAGCTACAATATTTTTGTGTGACACGGTTTATTTATCAAGGGAGTCATTAAAATAGTCTCAAAGAGTTTGCTTTTTGATAAAGAAAACGTAATGAACTGTGGCAATATTTAAAAAAATTAACATAAAGGATATGGGGGGAGGGGGGGAAAGAGAGAAAAAATCATCAGGGAGAATGAAACAAACACATAATTTGGATTATTAGTCTAAATAACCAAAATATATATGTAATATTTGCAACGCTCAATTCAAAACATCGATTCCTTAAGAAAGAAATAAGTATGAGGGCCACAGTTTTTTTCAGTACAGCACTTCAGAACAAACCCACACCAGACTTGGCATCCAATCCTAGTCAATAACAGGAACTCCCTCATAAATGCCCTGGTTTCCGGCTAGCAATTTTAGTACACCAGCCTGACAAGGTGAGGTTATAGAATAAAACTGACAGCTGGCAACTGCAGCCACCAGAACTGAAGTAATGATATCTTTATAATAAATCATTATATGAGCACCATTTGTTGTAATTTTTTAGATGTGCTTTCTTTTTAAGATGTCCAAAAAGCTGCCAGTGTTTCATGTTTTCTGTTAATTCACAGTTTTGTATGCATTGCATAGACATCATGTCAGTATATTGATGGTATTAAATTCCAAATTAAACATGAAATACTGTGCATGACACTCAATAAACTATATTGCCAACAAAACATATTCAATTCATTTAATTTTAGAAATGTAGTATGTTATCTCTTGATGGAGAAATGTTGCAACTTACGAAGTGCCAACAATACATTCCAAAATGCCGCAAGTTTATATCGTTAATATATAATTTTACTCAATTTACCACATTACAAATTAGATTCTGTTCTCAAATTTTCCGCTTCTATTTCCCCGAATTTACAATGAACACCACGGCAAAGTGATGCTTCAAGATTGGAGGTGCATATTTAGTGTCAGGCAAAACCTTATTTTTTTAATCCGACATACAAAAATGATGGCAAGAGAAGAACCTTTGTCCAAGATTTTAAAATGATGACAGTAAAATCCCATTCATCTGGCACATTTGGAAATTCAGTTGTGCTGAACCAGTAGATTATCCAGACCATTGGATGTTATTCCGATAATACCCCAATAGACTTGTCTACTTCACTTTTATTTTAAAAATTGTTGGTATAGAGCAGTAATAGATTTTCTGGTGAGTTTCAAGGGATCATGGAAAATGGGGGTCCAGTGAGCATCACAGTGAACAGTCTGTTTGAAGCCATGTCGATTTGTTTCCAAACATACTGCAGGATTTATACAGGTAAATGTCAGATTTCACTCTAGGGTGGATGTGCGGGCTTCAGAGAGGGTACAAAGGATGTTTGCCAGAATGCTGCCTGGAATATACAGTGTTAGCTACAAGGAAGATTGACAACTTAAGATAGTTTTTTCTCTGGAACAACAGAGGTGGAGGGAAGACCTAACAATAGTAAGACAGGTAGAGGAGATAGGTTAGAGAACTTGAACCTTTTTCCCCACGGTGGATGTGTCAAAGACAATAGGGGCTAGCTTTAAGGTGAGAGGAGCAAAATATAAAAGTTTTTTTTGATACAGAGAGTGGTGGGTGACAGGAACACATTACTCAGAGGGTATCTGTGAAAGAACTACAGATACTGGTTTATACCAAAGATAGACACAAAAAGCTGGAGTAAATCAGTGGGTCAGGCAGCACCTCCAGAGAAAAAGAATAGACAATGGTTCAGGTTGGACGTGGGTCTGAAGAAAGGTACTGCCCCTATTCTTTTTGTTCAGAGATGCTGTCCGACCTGCTGAGTTACTCCAGCTTTTTGTGTTTATCGTACTCAGAGGGTGGTGGGTACATGGAACGATCTGCAAGAGGAGGTGGTTGAAACAGGTACTGTCACACCATTTTAAAGTCTCAAAATGCTGCTAAATACATTGATGGAATTGCGACAGAGAAGAAGTTTGTCAATTTTGGCATCATCTGCAAACCTGCTAATAAAAGAGAAACATATATGTCTGTATATACACTGACTAGAAGTCTGTGACTGGTAGAGCTCCACAGGGATCGATTAGAACCTCTGTCTAGACCTGCAGAACTCTACTGGTAAGACTTCTTGCGTTTGAGGCAGCAGAAATTATGTAACACCCTCCAGGCGCTGTAGCCAGTGCAATGTGCTGTTGTCGAGGGCCGTGAGGTCTACCCCTCCACCAGGGGGACGGAGGACAGTGCAGTCAAAAATGACATTCTGCGCTGTTTGCTGGTCTACTTCACACACACAGGCTGCTGATGAACGCAACCCCCAATGATACATGTTGGCGTTGAACCGGCCGACCCCTGTGCGGAGCCGGTTCAGGGCGACCCACTCTTTGCGGGGCATGTCCAAGCCGGGTGGGGCTGTGGTGTTCGGTGCGACAGTGAATTGAGGAGGTCGCGATGTCTGTTCCCAGCTGGTTCTCCATGCTCCTAGTATGTTGAAACTGGAGCCACAGAGGGTCGCTGCATGACGGGAGAAAGGGCGACGAGGCGACAGGCGTTGAGGTCCCAGTTGCTGTGAATCCTGGGCGAGGTGGTGAAAAGGATGTTTAGCATCCGATGGGGTCTTGCACACCAGCCTATGAGTGAAGAACTCTCTGCGAAGCTTGACGGGTGCGATACCTGTGAGCACCGGCAGGAGATCCGTCATGAGCCAGTGATGATCCGCATGGTGTCGTTGAGGGTGATTTACTGGTAAGAGACTTATCGCTGTCTCGCTAAGTTCTCGCTAAGAGGGTGGTTTACTGGAGGGGGGAGGGGGGAGGAGGAGGGGGAGAGAGAATGCAGGAGTTACTTGAAGTTGGAGAAATCAATATTCATATATTGATGAGATGCCCAAGCGAAATATGAGATGCTGTTCCTCCAATTTTCGTTTAGCCTTACTCTGACGATGGAGGAGGCCGAGGACAGAAAGATCAGTGTCGGAATGGGAAGGGGAATGAAAGTGTTTGGCAATTGGGAGATCAGGTAGGTCCGGATGGACCTGGTGAAGAAGTTCAGCGAATCAATCGCCCACACTACGTTTGGTCTCGCCGATGTATAAGAGTCCACATCTTGAACAACAGATACAGTAGACGAGGTTGGAGGAAGTGCAAGTAAACCTCTGCCTAACCTGAAAGGACTGTCAGGTCCCTGGACAGAATGGAGGGAAGACGTGTCGCATTTCCTGCGGTTGCAGGGGAAGGTACCTGGGAGGGGGTGGTTTGGGTAGGAAGGGAGGAGTTATCCAGGGAGTTGCAGAGGGAACGATCTCTGTGGAAGGGGGTAGAGATGGGTAGATGTGACTCGTCGTGGGATCCCGTTGGAGGTGGCGAAAATGTCAGAGGATTATGTGTTGTATGTGATGGCTGATGGGGTGAAAGGCAAAGACATGGGGAACTCTGTCCCTGTTGCGACTAGGTGGAGCAAGGGCAGAGTGGTGGGTACCAAGGAGACACATGAGGGCCTCATCCATGATGGAAGAGGGGAACCCCGTTCCCTAAAGAATGAGGACATCTCAGGTGTCCCGGTATGGAACACCTCATCTTGGGCGCGGATGCGGAGTAGACGGAGAAATTGGGAGTAGGGGATAGAGTCTTTCCAGGAAGCAGGGTGGGAAGAAGTATAGTCGTGATAGTTGTGGGAGTCAGTGGGTTTGTAATAGACATCAGTCGATAGTCTATCTCCTGTGAAAGAGACGGTGAGATCAAGAAAGGGGAAGGAGGTGTCGGAGATGGTCCAAGTGGATTTGAGTGCAGGATGGAAATTGGTGGTGAAGTTAATAAAGTCCATGAGTTCTGCATGGGTGCAGGAGTCATTAATGTAATGGAGATAGAGTTTGGGGATATGGCCAGTGTACACCTGAAACAGTGATTGTTCAATGTACCCTACAAAAAGGTAGGTATAGCAGGGGTTCGTGCGAGTGCCAATAGCTATACCCATGATTTGGAGGAAGTGGGAGGAGTCGAAGGAGAAGCTAAGGGTGAGGACCAGCTCCGCTAGGCGGAGGAGAGTGTTAGTGGATACGCTCTCTAGTTTTAGAATCCTTTACCCATTAAAAAAGACCGAGCATTCACTTTATCCATGTCCCTCATGATTTTGTATACTCCAAAGAAAAAAAAAACCCAGCCTATAAGCCCACAAGCCCAGGTAACATTTTGGGGAAGATAGATTAAAAAAAGCTGGAGTAACTCAGCGGGTCAGCAGCATCTCTAGAGAAAAGGAATAGGTGTCGTTTTGGATCGAGGCCCTTCCTCAGACTGAACTTTTTGTGCATCCTTTTAAAACGTAATGATGTCCTATTTACAGCTGGACAACCAGAACGGTACACAGTAATGCAAGTGTGGTCTCACCAACAGCTGGTATGCCTGCATCAAGATGTTCCAAACTTTTATACTCAAATACCATTCCCAAAGAAGGCCTTCTTTACAACACCGTCCAGCAGACTCACGACCTTTAGGGAAGATGCACCTGTCCTCAAAGACCTCTCTATTCCACCACATTCTCCGGAGCTTTACCATTTACGGTGCAAGTCCTACACTGGTTCGACTGACCACGCCTCAGCCTTGTCAGAGTTAAATTCCGTTTGCCATTTCTTGGCTTACCATTGCAACTAATCTTGATCTTGTTGGAAATTTAGGTAATCTTCTTCACAGTCCACATATACTTTCTGCATAATTTTCAAGAGCAGTGCTTGGAACCCATGTACCAACCATTTAACCCTCTGTTTCGTACAGAAAGGCCAGAGCCTGTATAGGTAGTTCTGCTATAATGCGATAGTTGCGTTCCTGAGAAACATTGTGTTATAGAAATTCATGTTATAAAGACAATTGTGTAAATGGGGGGAAATGGCTTATTTCGGAGCTCAAGAATATCAGACTAGCAAAAACAAAATTATTTTTGAAAATTCCACAGGAAAAAAGAGAGATCTTTTAATAAGTGTGTTTTTTTAACTGCAAGCTAAAAATACTAATGCCTGCATGATACATTGTTCAATAGAGTACCAATGCATAAATATCAACGAAGCATTGCTTGTCAGTTTGATTTGCCAACTGTGGTTACAGTAGTAGTTGCCCTGGTGAGACCACGCCTGGAGTATTGTGTGCAGTTTTGGTCTCCAAATTTGAGGAAGGACATTCTTGCTATTGAGGGAGTGCAGCGTAGGTTCACGAGGATAATTCCCAGGATGGCTGGACTGTCATATGTTTAAAGAATGAAGCGACTGGGCTTGTATACACTGGAATTTAGAAGGATGAGAGGGAAACTTATTGAAACATAAGTTTATTAAGGGATTGGACACGCTAAAGGCGGGAAACATGTTTCCAATATTGGGGGAATGCAGAACCAGGGGCCACAGTTTAAGAATAAGGGGTAGGCCATTTAGAACAGAGATGAGGAAAAGCTTTTTCACCCAGAGAGTTATGAATCTGTGGAATTCTCTGCCTCAGAAGACAGTGAAGGCCGATTCTTTGGATGCTTTCAAGAGTGAGTTAGATAGAGCTCTTAAAGATAGCAGAGTCAAGGGATATGGGGAGAAGGCAGGAACGGGGTACTGATTGCGGATGATCAGCCATGATCACAGTGAATGGTGGTGCTGGCTCGAAAGGCCGAATGGCTTACTCCTGCACCTATTGTCTATTGTCAATAGTTGTGTTGTTAAGACACAATGGTTTGGGAAGTATTTTAGTTCTCCTAGACTATTTTGTGTTTTTAAGACAGCTTCGTTTCTGCTTCTCAACATCCAAAGTAACTTTTAAGTGGTTCTGAAGAAGGGTCCCGACTAAAATGTAGCCTATCCATGTGCTCCAGAGATGTTGTCTGACACGCTGAGTTATTCCAGCACTTTATGTTTTAGCTCAAGATTCCAACTTCTGCAACTCTTTATGTCTACTTTTAAGTTGTTCTCTAGTTCATGATTCAAAACACAACATAACCAATTTGGCTCTTAACATACAAATAGTGTGCCTATCCAACAATGTTGTATCCATCAATCAGAAGTACATAAAGTAACCAGCAAACCGAACCTGCTAACAATCAATGCATAACTCAAAGAGCAACTCTTTTCCTGGTTTGCAATCTCCATTGGTAGGATATATTGTATGGGAAATCTGCAAAGCAATTTGATATTTTTGTAAACCAATATACGATAGGTTTTATATCAAAATTGAAGTTCTTCACTGGCATCCTCTTGTATTGTACTATTCTATCATAATATAATTCCCCCTGTAGTATTCTGCTCAGATTCTGTGCCTAAATATTTAAAGTACCAGCATGAATCAATTAGCATGGTGACCTTGGCAGCATTAAATGTTCAAACTTTTAACAATGCACCTCTACCAACAAATGTCACTGCACCTGTTCATAAGGCTCAGTGCCCCTTTGTAAAATGGCTGTATTACAATAGATTGTCAAATTATTAAAGCTTACAATTCATATTGTTCTATGAACTTTGAGATACAAAATTGTACAGACACTATTTCAAGTAAAAGTTATTATTGACACCCATATCAGGAAAAATTTAATTAAGCCAGATCTATAGTGTTTTCAGAGAGTTAAAATGGCAAAACATAAAAAACATGCAATTTTTGGACACACTTAGATACATCTATATACTAAATCTCTCGTTTGTTATCTTGTTTGTGACTGAACTTCAGCCAAAACAGTACACGATAGTGTGACAATTTTAGGCCCACCTTACTCACCATTGTCACTTTAGTGATAATGCAAGTAGTTTTATTGAAACCAGTGTTATATTTTTTAAGTTATTCACTTTTTAAAGTTTAAAAGGAGGGAAGGGGGAGTGGGGGAGAAGGGGGGTTGAGGAGAGAGGGGAAGGGGGGGGGGAGGACAGGGTGCTGCACCAATGCAGGAGAGGTTTGGGCCCAACGGGTCCACTTGGTCTAATATTACATTAAGAATATCTGTCTGATAGTTAGATTTAGGAATACAGCTCAGAAACAGGCCCTTCGGCCCACCGGGTCCACGCCGCCCAGCGATCCCCGCACATTAACACTATCCTACACCCACTAGGGACTATTTTTACATTTGCCCAGCCAATTTTACATTTGCCCTACAAACCTGTACGTCTTTGGAGTGTGGGAGGAAACCGAAGATCTCGGAGAAAACCCACGCAGGTCACGGGGAGAACGTACAAACTCCGTACAGACAGCACCCGGAGTCAGGATCGAACCCGAGTCTCCGGCGCTGCATTCGCTGTAAGGCAGCAACTCTACCGCTGCGCCACCGTGCCGCCCCGTTATATATGGATTATATGGATATATATGGATTATCATTCGATATGGGCGAGGTGCTGGAAGACTGGAGGATGGCTAATATTGTGCCTCCATTTAAGCAAGGTTGCAAGGAAAAGCCTGGGTACTATAGACCAGGAAGCCTAACGTCTGCGAAGCAAGTTACTGGAGTGTATTCAGAGGGATAAGATATATATATATATGCATTTGGATAGACAGGGGCTGATTAAGAATAGTCAGCATGGTCTGGAAGGTTATATCGCATGGGATTCAAGGAGATCTAGTTCACTGGATAGTGAATTAGCTTAATGGAAGGAAGCAGCCTGTGATCGTGGAAGGTTGTTTTTCAGAATGGAGGCCTGCACTCGTGGTGTGCCTCAGGGATCAGTGTTGGGCCCTTTGCTGTTTGTGCTTTATGTCAATGATATGGATGAGAATGTACAAAGCATGATATGAAAGTTTCCACCATGGAAAAAAAGGTTCTGACTGTGTACTCTATGCCTCTCATAATTTTATGTACTTCTATCAAGCTTAGCTTTAAGGTGAGAGGGACAAAATTTGCTGATAAAATTCAGGATTACATGCATACTAAATATGTAAATAGAACAAAATAGAACAGCTAAAGAATCACAACTGATGGGATCAGCCTGGCAATAAAAAAAATCATGTTCCAGTATTAGCCATATCTCGCCAAGGTATTCTGTACAGCTGGATGCATGCATCAGTCCAAAAATGTGGGAAATTGCCTAATTCACAAAAAAAATAGGACTAATCCAATCCTGCTGATTAATTGTTCAGTCTGAAGGTTCAGACCCAAAACATCACCTATTCCTTATTTCCAGAGAAGCTGCCTAACCTGCTGAGTTACTCCACCATTTTGTGTCAATCTCCGGTATAAACCAGCATCTGCAGTTCCTTCCTACCCAAATAATCTACTTGCATACAATAGCATCATGTAGGAAAACATCCAGAACAGTAACTTCAAGTTGTACCTCCTCATCAATAACCTATTTACCAATGCTCAGTTTTTATTTTGTTAAGATCCTCATTTGCATCCTTGGTCCCATGGACTAAAAACTTGTAATCTAGAGGTAGAAAGAGTGAATGCCCTTGACATTAAGGCAGTATTTGACTAATTGCAGTACTAAAAAGCGCTGGTAAAAATTATGACTATGAGCAAAGAGAACTCCAACTTCAAGAGTCACACAAAACACAAAGAAGATGATAGCAGTTGTTGGAGGTCAATCATCCCAATCTCAGAACATCTTTGCACAAGATCCTCAGAGCAGTGTCCGAAGCCTGCATGTCTTCCACTATTTTACCAAAGTGCCAAGGACTGACCATCCGCAACATGAGAGCCTAAACTCTTGATATTAAAAAAAACATTATTCTCACCAATTACCACTGTCAACTTCCTGAGAGTTGGCCGAAGGACAGGTCAGGGCATGATGGCAAACTCTCCAACTCACTGAATCAGTGCAACTCTAACAATAACCAAGGAAGACTACAGCAGTTTAAGTGGTCGGCTACCCACCGCTTAAGGGCACTTGATGACCTTGCTTGTGATACTTGCAGAGGCAAAGCACTGGAAAAGGCCCTTTGACCCAACTCATCCATGCCCAATCAAGATGCCCCATCTAAGCTAATCCCATTCGACCACAGTCGGCCCACGTCCCTCTAAACCTTCCTATCTATGTACATGTCCAAATAACTTTTAAATTATGTTATTATGACCAACACATCTACTTGCACTGGTAGCTCTTTCTATATACCCACTATCATGTGTGAAAACTTTGCTCCTCATGCTCCAATGAAATATTTTGCCTCTCACCATAAATCTACAGCCTTGATTCTCCTTGATTCTCCTACCCAAAAAAAGGACATCAAATCATAAAATGTACCTAATTAAAAATTTTAACCTGTATTTATCAATTCCATTTTAAAGGTAACAGAATAGTGATCACTGGTCCAATTTCCTAAGAGTAGATTGAGTGTTGCCCTCTCCTATTTAGTGCGCTATACTTACTGCCTGAGGAAACTTTTCAGAATTTGACAAATTCCACCCATCCCAGTCTATATTGGGAATGTTAAAATCCCCTATATGACACAGCCCTGACAATAAAATGATGTTAAAGTTCGCTTTTTCTTAAAACAGACAACACACAATGGGTTAGGTAGACCAACACAAACTTTACTATATCAGCCAGCGGGAGTGTCGGGGTACAGGAGTCAAGTAAGCAGCAAGCACTTGACTCCCAAGCTATCACTCCAAAGAACAAAGATGTTTTATACTGTATAGATCAAAAAGACACATTCCTAAAGGCATGGTCCCGATATGCTGCAGTCGGTTCGCACCTTCCCGACAAGTCTGAGATTGTCACTCTACATCAAAGAGCAATAACTTGATAGCCAGGTACATCAAGTGAAGGACAGGGAAGACACATTCCTAAAAGCATTAGTGCTGGTCCCAATATGCAGCTCCTCTGGCTTGTCTCAAGTCAAGTCAAGTCAAGTTTATTTGTCACATACACATACAAGATGTGCAGTGAAATGAAAGTGGCAATGCCTGCGGATTGTGCACAAAAAAGAATTACAGTTACAGCATATATATATAAAGTTAATAAGTTACTATAGTGTAGACAAAAATTTAGTCTCTGGAGTTATAAAAGTTGACAGTCCTGATGGCCTGTGGGAAGAAACTCCGTCTCATCCTCTCCGTTTTCACAGCGTGACAGCGGAGGCGTTTGCCTGACCGTAGCATCTGGAACAGTCCGTTATTGGGGTGGCAGAGGTCCCTCATAATCTTGCTTGCTCTGGATCTGCACCTCCTGATGTATAGGTCCTGCAGGGGGGCGAGTGTAGTTCCCATGGTGCGTTCTGCCGAACGCACTACTCTCTGCAGGGCCATCCTGTCCTGGGCAGAGCTGTTCCCAAACCAGACTGTAATGTTGCCGGACAGGATGCTCTCTACAGCCCCAGAGTAGAAGCAATAAAGGATCCTGAGAGACACTCTGAATTTCCTCAGCTGTCTAAGGTGGTAAAGGCGCTGCTTTGCCTTACCCACCAGTGCGGCAATGTGCGTTGCCCATGTCAGATCCTCTGTGATGCGGACTCCCAAGTATTTAAAACTGCTCACCCTATCCACAGTAGACCCATTTATCTCCAGTGGCGTGTACATCCTTGGATGTTTAGCCCCTCAAAAGTCCACAATCAGCTCCTTCGTTTTAGTGACATTCAAGAGGAGGCCATTGTCCTGACACCAGAGTGCCAGATCAGCCACCTCCTCCCGGTAGGCCTTCTCATCGTTGTTGGAGATCCGGCCCACCACCACAGTGTCATCAGCAAACTTGATGATGGAGTTTGAGTTGAACCTGGCCACACAGTCATGTGTGTACAGGGAGTACAGCAGGGGGCTAAGGACGCAACCCTGGGGGGATCCTATGTTCAGGGTGAGGGAGCTAGATGTGTGTTCCCCCATCCTGACCACTTGGGGCCTGGCGGTGAGAAAGTCCAGGACCCAGGCACACAGAGGGGTGCTAAGCCCCAGTTCCAGCAGCTTCTCAACCAGTCTGCTGGGGACTATTGTGTTGAATGCTGAACTAAAGTCAATGAACAGCATCCTCACATAGCCCCCCTGGCTGTCCACATGAGAGAGAGCGGTGTGTAGAACCTGGGAGACCGCATCATCCGTGGACCTGTTCGGACGGTATGCGAACTGTAGTGGGTCCATGTTGCGAGGAAGGAGGGCGCAGATGTGCTTCTTGATTAGCCTCTCGAAGCATTTCATGACAACCGAGGTGAGGGCCACCGGTCGGTAGTCATTTAAACACGCTGGAGAGGCATTCTTCGGCACCGGTACAATGTTGGATCTTTTGAAGCATGCAGAGACCACGGACTTGGCCAAGGAGAGGTTGAATATTGTGGTGAGCACTGGAGCAAGCTGAGTAGCACAAGACTTTAGTACTCGCCCAGATATACCATCTGGGCCTCCAGCTTTCCTCGTGTTCACACGCGTCAGAGCCCACCTCACCTCATGCTCGGACACCGAGAATGTGTGCACATCCCCGGCGGTGGATCCCCCTCCAGCCTCGCTAGCCAGCGCCCCCTCGGTGCTGTTTTTAGACGGCGAGCTGGGAGTGTTACCCGTCTCAAACCGTGCATAAAAAGAGTTCAAGTCATCAGCTAAGGAGGAGCCAGCACTTCCGGTTGAGGGGGTGCTGGACCGGTAGCTAGTTATAGTCCGTAGCCCCTGCCAAAGGCGCCTGGTGTCCTGCTGCTCATCTCTGCAAACATGTTAGCTGTCTGGGCTTACCTTTTGAAGTACACATTCTTTTAGCCACATTTTCTTTAGTCAAGTATCTCTGCAAGGCAAGGCTGGGTAGCCAGCTTTATCAATGATATTGCCCTGACTTCATAGGTATTTCCTGTTTTTTTTCTATTTTGGATCTCCAGCACCTTTGTTGCTTTGCTATTGGATGACCTGCAGAGCAAGTTGCACTGCTATTTTAGCTGGATGACTTCCAAGAATTTCAGTCACTTTCTCTTACTGACAACAAAATCTGAGGGGAACAGAAATTTTCCAATTTCTGATCGGCATCAATCAGTTGTGCAGCATACTCCAGATTTTTACATTAATGATTTTCACGGAAGCAACACACTTGCCCCACTAAAAGATCAACTGAAGATTCTGGTTCTTTGCTCATTTTAACGCATTGATCTACAAGTTCCAACCAATCTAAAGGAAGGTTATGAAACACTCTGTTTTACTTTAGATGCCAATTCAAATTTCTGGAATATTAAAATGAATATTGTATTTTTAAGATGTTACATTTCTTTGTGGTACAGGTTATATGATTGCAAGCCAACAAATCAGAATGTATTCCATTAGTTGGAACAGATCTTGCACGATAAAATGTACTTTACTTATTTGTAAAAAAGTATTAGTGGCAAAGAAGGTGTATGATATGCTTGCCTTCATTGGTCAGGGCATTGAGTACGAGAGTCATGATCTAGCTCGAAAGGACTTTGGTTAGGCCACATTCGGAGTACTGTGCACAGTTCTGGTCACCTCAATACAGGAAGGATGTGGAGGTTTGAGAGAGTATGCAGAAGAGGTTTACCAGGTTACCTGGATTAGGGAGTATTAGCTACAACAAAAGGCTGTACAGACTTGGTGATTTTCTCTGGAATGCCGGAAGTTGAGGGAAGACCAGATGGAAATATATAAAAATTATGAAAGCAAAGTAACAAATGAATGGTAATAACTGGCTGAAAAATCCATGCCTTGTAATGTATTTGATACCTGTATATCAGGATCATCGGTGTTTAGTTAAATTGAAGCTTTTATAATAATAATACATTTAATTTATTGTGATATCATGAGAGGTAGAGGCAAAGAGGGGAGATACATTTCCTCCCGGTGGATGCAACAAGGACTACAAACCATCATGGCTGCCAGCAAAAGACTACAAAACCCATAGTCAGCAGGCCTGCCTGCCCTGCTTACACTGATTGCTGCTGACACTGATTGCTGCCCAGCTGAACCAGATGAGCTGATTGCCTCAGTGAGAGAGCTAAAAGGGAAGGGAAGCAGTGTATTTAAAAAGAGAGACAACGACTGGAGCAGACGGGGAGAGAAGCAGTGTTTGAGTTATATTTTGTAAGAAGGCAGCAAGCTACAGTTTTGATTTAACTACCTGTTTTGGGTTTGTGTACCTGTCTGCAAACAATTAAATTTACATGTTTTTGGAAAAGACTAAATATATGGAATTTAAGTTTGAAAACAAGAACTTTTCTGTCTTCATTTCCGGCACCCACACCTCCCAACCTTCAAGAGAAAAGCTCCCGACCTCTCAAGACATCACATTATATAGCGCTTTACAGGATACTCAAAGACGCTTTACAGAGCAAACAAGACATAAAAACAAACAAACAAAAGATTTGTCCTCACGGAGAAGCGGCGAACAAACAGCGCCAGCGTCCTCTCACGTCAGGGTCCGGCAGTAAACAATAAAGAACACAAGACACACAATTACAATTTAACACAAACAACCATCACAGTGATTGCTCCAGGCACACCCTCACTGTGATGGAAGGCAAAGAAAAGTCTTATCTCCTCCTCATTCTTCTCCCGTGGTCAGGCAGTCAAACTGCTGCCTCGAGGCGATCGAGGCTCCCGACTTTTGAAGCCCCCGCCGGGCGAAGGAAAGTCCTAGGCCGAGCCGAGCAGGCCGATGAAGGTCCTAAGCCCCCACTGGGCGATGGAAAGTGCCGCGGCCGAGCCACGCAGGGCGATGGAGGTCCTGCGAGCGGGTCAATCGAACCTCGCGCTTCGGGGCGGTCAAAGCTGCTACGGCTGGAGCTCCCAAAAGCCGGTCGCCAGCCAGGGACCTGCGAGCTCCCGATGTTGCGGTCTGCAGGGCCCACAGCCGAAGCCTCCGTGATGGTAAGTCCAGGCCCTGCGACCGGCGTCTTCAAGGTCGATCCCAGCTGGAGGCCGCCAACTCAGTGTTAGGCCGTAGCGCGAACGGAGATACGACACGATAAAGGTCGCATCTCCGTTGAGGAGGAGATTAGAAAAAGAGGTTTCCACCACCCCCCACATATACAGAGCTAAAAAATAAATCAAAACATACATTTAAACGATAACAATAGACAAAGACAAAAAAAGACAGAGACTGCCGGTGAGCCGCAGCTGCAGGGCGCAGCCACGCCCACCAATGAATAATCCACAGTGATGAATGGAATCTTCTAAGATTACAGAGTCATGCAACTTAGAAGCAGATGCTTTAGCCACCAAAGACCAAGCTAACCATCATGCACCAACCCACACTAATAATCCTACTCATCCCACTTTTATTTGCCCAGTTCCCTCCCGATTCTAGCACTCACCTATACCAGGGACAATTTACAGTGGCCAATTAATCCATCACTTCAAGCACATCTGTGCTATGTGGGAGTAAACCAGATGCAAATCATTGCAGTCACAGGGTGAAAGAGCAAACTCCACACTGACAACACTGGATGTCAGGATTAAACCCAAGTCCCTGAAGCAGCTGTTCTATTAGCTGTGCATGTGTGTGGCCCACGTTAACTGGTGGTTTCTGACTTACCACCGCAAGCTATTATTCTCTGCATGATACAAGTCAAAGGATGGTGACAGAGATCCGTGTAAGTTTGTCAAAAGCAGCTTTGTCAAGGAGAAGAGCGGGATCCTGAGAGTACCTGTAAAGGAACTGGAGGAGCACCCGAGGAAGGCATACACCGACAACCTGAGGCATGAACCAGTCACCATTCCAGATGACATGCCACCTATTCACCCACCTGAGCACCAGATGGACACAACGCCTCCAACATGGAAGGAGGTGGAGAACACAGTTAAACGGGCAAGAACAGCATCAGCCCCAGGGCCCAATGGCATTCCATACAGGCTCTATAAGAACACCCCTGGTGTCCTGAAATACCTCTGGAAGTTAATGAAAGTGGCATGGGGGAAAGGAATCATACCTAAGGCATGGCGAAGGGCAGGAGGGATCCTAATTCCCAAAGAAAAGAACTCCTCAACTATTAGCCAATTCCGCCAGATCAGCCTTCTGAATGTGGAAGGAAAGATCTTCTTTGGTGTTGTGACCCAAAGACTCTCAGCAGTTTTGCAGAGCAACAACTTAATTGACACGTCAGTGCAGAAAGCAGGGGTACGTGGTTTCTCAGGATGTCTGGAACATGCAAACGTCATCTGGCACCAGATACAAACTGCCAAGAAATAAAAGAGAGATCTGCATGTGGTTTTCTTAGATCTTGCCAATGCCTTTGGTTCGGTGCCCCATGAGACTCTTTGGGCAGCTTTTAACTTCTTCCAGGTCCCAGAGGTCACCACAAAGCTGGTAAAAGCTTACTTCCAGGACCTCCAGTTCTGCGTCACAACACAGGACAACACCACCACCTGGCAGCACCTTGACGTTGGCAAAATGGCGGGCTGTACCATTTCTCCCCTGGTTTTCACCATGGCAATGGAGCTCATCATTCGAGCTTCACAATGGGTGGTCGGAGGGGAACGCTCGAAGAGTGGGTTGCATCTTCCTCCAATCAGGGCATACATGGATGACATGACCACGATAACAACAACAAAAGCATGCACCAAACGCCTGCTGGATAAACTCCAGGAAAACATCAAATGGGCATGAATGGAGATTAAACCCAGCAAATCCTGCAGTATTTCCATCGTCATAGGCCGGCTCACTGATGAAAGGTTCCACGTCAATAACAAGACAATACAAACTGTCCTGGAGAAGTCTGTCAAAAGCCTCGGGCAATAGTACACCGCATACCTCAAGGATGCAGAGCAGGTAGAACAACTCAGGCAGGATACAATCAGTGGCAAATCAACAAAACTGCTCTCCCAGGGAAGCTGAAACTTTGGTGCCTTCAATTCGGTCTGCTGCCCCGACTATGTGGCCAATTCCCATCTACAAGGTCATTTTATCCCATGTCAACCAGCTGGAGAGACTGATGAACTCACAAATGAGGGAGTGGCTTGGGCTACCGAGATGTCTCAGCAGCATAAGGCTCTATGGGAATGGAGCCGTCTCACTGCCAGTCTCAAGCCTGGTGGAGGAATTCAAATGCGCCAAAGCAAGGCTGGGACATGACACTAACAGAATCCCGGGACCCAATAGTAAGAGGTGTCGCTCCAACCCTAGCAACAGGGAAGAAATGGACTCCAGCAGCAGTGGTACTGGACGCAAAATCCACCCTCCGACACCGGGACATAGTGGGCCATGTCCAACAAGGCCGAGGGGGCTTTGGCCTGGGAACAATGAAACCTACCTGGCAAAAGGCTACTCCAGCTGAACATCGGCACCTGGTGGTGGAGGAGGTGCGCCACCAAGAAGAAGCAGCCAGGTGTGCCAAAGCCATGTCCCAAGCCAAGCAAGGCCGCTGGATGAGGTGGGATGGCGTTGAGAGGAAGATCACATGGAGTGAGCTGTGGAGCATGGAGTCAAGTATGTTGAGCTTTATTATCAGAGCCACATATGACGTCCTTCCCTCTCCCACAAACCTAAATCGTTGGCTGGAAGAGGATTCAGCCTGCCCCCTGTGTGCAATTCCAGCAAACCTCAAGCACATCCTGGTCGGTTGTAAGACCAGCCTAACATAAGGCAGATGCACCTGGCGATACAACCAGGTGTTGAAGTGTTTGGCAGCTGAACTAGAGTGCGGGTTACCACCAACGCCATGCCCATCAATGCCCAGATAACATTCCCACAAATACCATCCTTCATCCGGGAAGGAAAGAAACGGAGGAATCTCAACTCATGCCCACTGAACGCAGCCAGGGACTGGGAAATGCGTGTTGACCTAGGCCAGAGGCTTTCCTTCCCAATTGAAATCGCAGCTACCAACCTGTGACCAGACCTCGTCCTCTGGTCCAACTCCTGTCGGCGTGTTTTTATCATTGAGCTGACGGTCTCCTGGGAGGAGGCTGTGGACGAGGCATATGAAAGGAAAAGGCTGAGATATTCCAACCTTGTAGTAGAGGCAGAGGAGCGAGGTTGGAGTGCAAGAGCGTCCAGTGGAGGTGGGGTGCAGGGGCTTTGTAGCCAGTTCCACCGCAAGGCTCCTGAGGGAAGTAGGAGTCAGAGGGCAGGCCCAAAGGAGGGCCATCAAAGAACTTGCCAATGCCGCCAAACGGGGCAATCATTGGCTGTGGCTGAAAAGAAGAGATGCTGTCTGGGCTGCCACATAACCATCTAGAGGCTAACCATAAGACACACACACCCAGGTCTGATCACCCTGCGGTGGGCCCGCCTCGACTGAGGGTGTCTTGTGATAAAAGGCCAAAACACCCAGTGACGTTGAGGTTCACAACTGAAGAGGTGTCTGAATGGTAGCAACATCACCTAGTGGTCATCCCCAAGAACAACAAGTCAATTGTAGTGCAAAACCTTAGGGATTGTAACATCCAGTCCTACTAATCAACCAAATGGCAATTGCTTCTCAAAACATTTTCAATGTCACGTTCAGCCAATTTTCTATGTATTATTACTGCTTGCAATGATATTTGATCAGGTGAATGAAAACCACAATAAAATAAACATATACTTTGCAGGTGCCAACTACCAGTGTAAACTAACTTATATATTATTATATATTGTCATTTGAACACATTCATTGAGCCAATTATAAATACAAAGGAACAGAACTCCACAAAGACATAACAATAAGCGGTCAACATTTAGCAATAACACTGAAAAGATGATATTCTTATCCAATTATCACACAGTTCAATTTATTAATTTATTGTTCACCCTTATTATTTTTTAAACAAATTCAACATACATTATAGATCATGTAAATAATGACAAAGGGAAATTCCCACAATACAACAGTTCGACTAATTTGTGTACCATAAATTATGATCATAGATTCATTACCACTTATGCTCCCAAGGGGGTGAAGAGAGAGATATAAAGTTTTCCCAATGGGTTTTAACGCGTGTAGATTACAAATAAAATAAAATCTACTGGCTTGTTGAACACATGAACAACAGAAGCAAAAGTCTTATTCACAAAGTTTAGTTGTCTGACTTGGCGGAGGGAAAAGGAGCGATGAGTAGATTCATCCAAGATATCCTGATGCACATATCAAATTAATCACCAAAGTACTATGCTGGAAATACAAGGACACTTCAGAGAAATGGGGTTCAGGTCAGAGACCAAATAAAAGCAAATTACAGGGCAAATAAAATTAAAACATAATCGATCTTCAGCCGATAATGTGTAGGCTGGCTGCGGTTACATACAACCTAGGAGGATGCAGGAATCCATGTGCCGGGAATGTACCTGCCCAGTGATGCCGGTGATGATGGCCACTTTCTTCCTTCCATTGGCGCTTCCAGATGAGGCGGCCGCGCCGTCGCCGCTCGCTGCCGATGCACACTTCAGCCCGTCCATCGTTGACCTGTTACGACCTGACTTGCCAACCGCTACCAAATTCACGGCTCCGCGTCCTGAAATTATGCGACTCGCACTTCCGCGTCGCGAAGGAAGCGGCCCGGCACTCAGTAGCAACGGGCTGAGCTCGGCGCCGCCCCCTAGTAACAGGTCTGTCCTGCTGCGCAGCTACCCTGGTCCTCCAGCTGCAGGGACACCTGGAGGCAGCAGCGATCCTTCCACTGCACTGCACTGCGATCAAGGCACTACTCCATTGGGGAATCACAGAAAAACTGAAGATGCCAGGAATCTGAAATACCAACTGGAAATGCTGGAAATATTCAACAGGTCAGGCAGCATGTGTGCAAAGAGAAACAGTTAACATTTCAGGAATAAGTAGGATTTTGTAGCTCTTATTATTAGTTCATAAATTCATAAGTGGTAGGAGCAGAATTAGGCCATTTGGCCCATCAAGTCTAATCCACCATTCAATCTTGATTGAATTATCTCTCCATCCTAAACACCATTCTCCTGCCTTCTCCCCATAACCCCTGACACCCATACTAATCAAGAATGTTTGGAGAACAAAGCTGAGCTCTGTGGCGCTGACGATGGCTGCCACGGTGTACTGCTCCTTGCTGTTTTGTATGTATTTGTTCGTTTGTGTTGTCTGCGGTAATCCCACAAAGATCACTTTCATGAGAGAGGATTCTGTTTGTGGACTTTAGCTCTGCTTTTAACACCATTGTGCCAGAGCTACTACACTACAAACTCTCCCAGCTGACTGTGCCTGAACCCCTCTGTCAGTGGATCATCAACTTCCTGACAGACAGGAAGCAGCATGTGAGGCTGGGAAAGCACATCTCGGACCCGCAGACCCTCAGCATAGGAGCTCTGCAAGGCTGTGTACTCTCCCCTCTCCTTTACTCTATCTACACCAACGACTGCACCTCCACAGACTCCTGTCAAGCTCCTCAAGTTTGCGGATGACACTACCCTGATTGGACTGATCCAGGATGGGGAGGAATCTGCCGACAGATGGGAAGTGACACAGCTGGTGTCCTGGTGCCATCGCAACAACCTGGAGCTCAATGCTCTCAAGACAGTGGAACTAATTGTAGACTTTTGAAGAGATCCCCCTCCCCTCCCCCCACTCACCATCAACAACACCATAGTCACATCTGTGGAGTAATTTAAGTTCCTTGGAACCATCATCTCCACGGACCTTAAATGGGGGGGCCACCATCGACTCCACAGTCAAAAAGGCCCAACAGAGGATGTACTTCCTGCGGCAACTGAGGAAACACAATCTGCCACAGGCAATGATGGTCCAATTCTATTCTGCTATCATTGAGTCCGTTCTCACCTTCTCCATCATGGTCTGGTTTGGCTCAGCCACCAAGCACAACATCCGGAGGCTACATTGGATCGTTCGCAAAGCTGAGAAGGTTGTTGGCTGCAACCTTCCCCACATTGACGAACTGTACACTGCAAGGGCCAGGAAGCGAGCGGGCAAGATCATCTCTGACCCCTCTCACCCTGGCCACAAACTCTTTGAAGTACTTCCCTCTGGAAGGCGACTCCGGACTGTCAAAGCAGCCACAGCCAGACATAAAAACAACTTTTTTTCACAAGTGACAGTTCTACTCAATAACCAAAGTCTGCAGTCTCTTTTTTGCTCTGGTTTATTTTCACCCACATGTTTAGACTGTAATAGTGTATCATTATTGTTTTGATGTGTTTATGCTTTATTCTTAATTGTTAACTGTATGTTTGTGTTGTCATTTGTGAGCGGAGCACCAAGGCACATTCCTTGTATATGCATACTTGGCCAATAAACTTATTCATTCATTCGATCATTCAATCTAACAATCTCTGCCTTGACTTAGCCTCCATAGCCTTCTGTGGCAATGAATTCCACAGATTTACCACCCACTGACTAATGAGGTTAGTTGTTCTGCTTTACAGAGAAGGTATGTTTTTTAATTTGATCCTTGAAAGACGATAACATAATTTAAAAATTACAACTGAGCCTCCATGTATTTTGAAACAAACTCCTAGTCATCCAAGCGCAAATGCAATCCTGACATGATGAATCGTTGTATGCACCAATCATCAGGGCTATTCATGTGTCTAATCGATGCCTATGATCCAACAGATTTCAGGGTCAGGTAATTAAAAAATAAGCTTGCAGATGTGAATTAGTACAGATGGACAAAAGCTTGAACTGAAATAAATTGCTTTAAGAAATGTTTTAAATGTGGAATGAGGCACAGAGGTGTGGGATTTAGAATTTAGCATTTTACCAGCTGAGGTATTTTACTCAAGAGTGTGGTGCCCCAGCTCCAAAAAAATCCCCATGAGAATGGATCTAATCTTCAGGATTAATGGGAAACTATTCAATACCTGGTGACTACACTCCATCCCCAAACACCTGAACCTCTGCAGTTGATCTACAGTATTGCAGAGAATGGTTGTGATTGCTGTGCCTTAAACCTTAATAATGAAGTACATAAGAAGGTGGGCCTTACATTCAAAATCTAAAATACAGAGGTCCTTTGCCATAACCCCAGCTGCACCACATTGTCCTCTAATATTGAAGGTTCATAGCGAGATCATGTCATAAGTGATAGGAGTAGAATTAGGCCATTCGGCCTATCAATCATGGCTGATCTATCTCTCCCTCTTAGCCCCATTCTCCTGCCTTCTCCCCATAACCTCTGACACATGTATTAATCAAGAATATATCTATCTCTGCCTTAAAAATATCCACTGACTTGGTCTCCACAGTCTTCTGTGAATTCCATAGATTCACCACCCTCTGACTAAAGAAATGTCTCCTCATCTCCTTCCTCCAGTCCTAGACTCTCCCACTAGTGGAAACACCCTCTCCACATCCACTTTATCCAAGCCTTTCACTATTCTGTATGTTTCAATGAGGTCCCTCCCCCTCATTCTTCTAAACTTCAGCGAGTACAAGCCCAGTGCTGTCAAACGCTCAACCTACTTATTCCTGATATCTTTGTCTTAAGAGCTCTAATCCAGTCCCTGCTGAATATTGTCAATTTCCATGTGTACTCTCCCACAATTAGACACATTTTAATTTCTCTTTAGGTTGGACAATGGTTAACCTCATCTCTCCCAGCTTTCTCTGCTTTTCTCTTGCATATATGTACAGTAAACATTGCTCCTTGTGAGTGAACAGAAAAACTGATGCCTTTATGTGTCTCACTGTATCATAAAGATACTTATTTACCAATTTGGTTGAGAATCACAATAATTCAGTTAGAGACTGAACATCAGAGGAACTGACTTTTATTTTGGCAGAGTTCCTTTACTGAAGTTGGATACAAACCATGTAAGAATAGGTAACTTTGTAGTTTCTGGATGAAAATGAGGAAGAACCATAATGAAAATACATCATCTTCAAAATTGTTTTGTTTTAGTTCTCAGATATTGATTGATAGGAGAGTCTAGCACTAGAGGTCATAGCCTCAGGATTAAAGGACATTCTTTTAGGAAGGAGATGAGGAGAAATTTCTTTAGTCAGATGGTGGTGAATCTGGGGAATTCTTTGCCAAAGAAGGCTGTGGAGACATAGTCTGGATATTTTTAAGGCAGAGGTAGATAGATTCTTGAACATATATCAGTACAGCTCAGGAATGGGCCATTTGGCCTTAATGTCCTTGCTGAACATGATGCCAAGTTAAAAGAATCTTCCCTGCCTGCATGTGATCCATACACCTCAATTTTCTGCATATCCAAAAGCCTCATAGTATATAGGAGCTAGAGTAACTCAGCGGGACAGGCAGCATCTCTGGAGAGAAGGAATGGGTGATTTTTCGGGTCGAGACCCTTCTTCAGACTGGGTCTTATGCTTGTATCCCATTCAAGCACCAAGCAAGTGTAAAAGCTTTCTGTTCAGAAACATATGCTGTGCCCTGATGGGGTGCAACAAAGTGGAAGTAGGGGTTCAGCCACCCAAGACAAATTGCAACACGGAATGAATTGGAAACTGCCCATGATGTTTAAAAGAAATGTTGTAAAACTATTCAGAGAAACTATGTCGGTGTACAAGAGTGGTGTAGTATAGAAACAACGAGAAGGGCTCAAAGCAAATGAACAGATAATATGAAAATAACTGCAAGGCCTGAGGAAAAAGTAGCAGTGGGAATTGCACCCATGGAAAGGGTGTCCCAGAAATGATCATCTAATGCTTAGCAGGTGCTTAAAAGTGGCAAATTCCTGAAGTAAAGCAGGAACAAATGGTCTTGGTTTTCCAGTGTGGCTTGGTGAATCTGGATGAAGTGAAAATGTTCAAAGAAACCTGAGAGCTTTATTCTGGAACAAGAAACATGTGGTCACACTTGCAAAAATGGCGGAAAATGTATACTTTGGGATCAAAAACCAATTGGAGATGCATGTCAGATGCAGTAGTAACAAAATATTAGTTGCACAATCAAACAGACAGACATCAACTACTGTGACCTGATCAGGGGAATGAAGGCTTCAATAGTCTACAACAGGAAAACCAGTTTGGAATTCAAGAGTCAAGAGTGTTTAATTGTCATGTGTATCTAAAAGGGAACAAGGCAGCAGCATAACAGGCTGTGATGCAGCCAGTCAATATTACTTGGAGAAACAGCACCTCATATTTTGCTTGGGCAGTTTAACCCCAGCAGTAAGAACATTGACGTCTCTAACTTCAGGTAGTCCCTGCTTCCCCTCTCTATCCCCTCTGCCTTCCCAGTTCTCCCACTAGTCTTCCTGTCTCCAACTACATCCTATCTTTGTCCCGCCCCCTCCCCTGACATCAGTCTGAAGAAGGGGCTCGACCCGAAACCTCACCCATTCCTTCTCTCCCAAGATGCTGCCTGACCCGCTGAGTTACTCCAGCATTTTGTGTCTGCCTTCGATTTAAACCAGCATCTGCAGGTTTTTTTTCCCTATATACCACAGAACCAGCCAATTTCCATCTAGCTATACTCTCCTCCGCCTAGCAAAGCTGGTCTTTACCCTCAACAACTTCTCCTTTGACTCCTTCCACTTCCTCCAAATCCAAGGCGTAGCTATGGGCACTCGCATGGGCCCTAGCTATGCCTGCCTCTTTGTAGGGTTCGTCGAACAATCCTTGTTCCAGGCATACACTGGTCATCTCCCCAAACTCTACCTCCGCTACATTGACGACTGCATTGCTGCTACCTCTTGTACCCATGCAGAACTCACTGACCTCATCAATTTCCCCACTAATTTCCATCCGGCTCTTAAATATACTTGGACCATCTCCGACATCTCCCTACCGTTTATGGATCTCACCATCTCCATCACAGGAGACAGACTAGTGGCCAACATCTACTACAAACCTACTGACTCCCACAGCTATCTTGACTACACTTCTTCCCATCCTGTCTCCTGTAAAAAGTCTATCCCCTACTCCCAATTCCTCCGTCTATGCCGCATCTGCGCCCAGGTTGAAGTGTTTCACACTAGGGCATAAGATATGTCCTCATTCTTTAGGAAACCGGGCTTCCCCTCTTCCATTACAGATGAGGCTCTCACTAGGGCCTGATCTATATCCCACAGCTCCACTCTTACTCCCCCTCCCCCCCCCCATTTATAACAAGGATAGAGTCCCCCTTGTCCTCACCTTCCACCCCATCAGCCGTCGCATACAACAAATGATCCTCCAACGTTTCCACCACCTCCAACGGGATCCCACTACTGGCCAAATCTTCCCATCTCCACCCCTTTCTGCTTTCCGCAGAGACCGTTCCCTCCAGAAACTCCCTGGTCCACTCGTCCCTTCCCACCTAAACCACTCCCTCCCCAGGTACTTTCCCCTGCAACCACAGGAGATGCAACACCTGTCCCTTTACCTCCCCCTCAACTCCATCCAAGGACCCAAACAGTCTTTCCAGGTGAGGCAGAGGTTCACCTGCACCTCCTCCAACCTCATCTATTGTATCCGCTGTTCCACGTGTCAACTTCTCTACATCGGCGAGACCAAGCGCAGGCTCAGCAATCATTTCGTTGAACACCTCCGTCTGTCCGTCTCAACCAACCTGATCTCCCTGTGGTTCAACACTTGGGTGAACTCCCACTCCTATTCCCAATCTGAACTTTCTGTCCTGGGCCTCCTCCATTGTCAGAGTGAGGCCCAGCGCAAATTGGAAGAACAGCACCTCATATTTCGCTTGGGCAGTTTACACCCCAGCGGTATGAACATTGACCTCTAACTTCAGGTTAGAGCCTCCTGCTTCCCCTCTCTATCGCCTCCCCTTCCCAGTTCTCCCACTAGTCTTCCTGTCTCCGACTACACCCTATCTTTGTCCCGCCCCCTCCCCTGACATCAGTCTGAAGAAGTGCCTCGACCCGAAATGTCACCCATTTCTTCTCTCCTGAGATGTTGCCTGACCCGCTGAGTTACTCCAGCATTTTATGTCTACCTTCAATTTAAACCAGCATCTGCAGGTTTTTTTCCGATAATATTACTTCTACCGTCCTCGTGGAGAAGTTAAAGAGAGTATACGTCAACATCTTGATCAGTTGGGCAGGTGGGCTGAAGAATGGTGAATGGAGTTTAACACGGATAAGTGCGAGGTATTGCATTTTTGGAACTTAAACCAGGGCAGGACCTTCACAGTGAATAGCAAAGCTCTCTGGAATGTTGTAGTGCAGAAGGATCTAGGAGTGCAGGTATATGTTGAAAGTGGCCTCACACGTAGATAGGATGGTCAAGAAGGCTTTCAGTCAGAGTATTGAGTCTGGAAGTTGGGATGTAATGTTACAGTTCTACAAGATATTGGTGAGGCCATATTGGAGTATTGTGTTCAGTTTTGGTCACCCTGTTACATGAAAGATGTTGTTAAGCTGGAAAGGGTGCAGAGAAGATGTAAGAGGATGTTGGTAGGACTTGAAGGCCTGAGCTTTTGGGAGAGGTTGAGCAGGCTAGGACTTTATTCTTAGAGTGCAGGAGGACGAGGAGTGATCTTATAGAGGTGGAAAAGAACATGAGAGGAATAGAGAGGGTAAATGCATCAAGAACCCGAGGACATACGTTTAAGGTGAGAGGGAAAAGATTTAATAGGAACATGAGGGGCAACTTTTTTACACAAAGGGTGGTGGGTATATGGAATGTGCTGACAGATGAGGTAGATGTGGTAGGTACTATCACAACATTTAAAAGACATTTGAACAGATACAATGCCCTCCATAATGTTAGGGACAAAGACCCATCATTTATTTGCCTCTGTACTCCAACAGGCAGTGAAGAATGCAGTGAAGAAAGCAAATGGCATGTTGGCCTTCATAACAAGAGAATTTGAGTATTGGAGTGAAGAGGTCCTCTGCAGTTGTACAGGGCTCTGGTGAGACCGCATCTGGAGTATTGTGTGCAGTTTTGGTCTCCTAATTTGAGTAAGGATATCCTTACTATTGAGGCAGTGCAGCGTAGGTTCACGAGGTAAACCCCCTGGATGGCGGGGCTGTCATATGAGGAAAGATTGGAAAGACTGGGCTAGTATTCACTGGAATTTAGAAGGATGAGAGGGGATCTTATAGAAATGTATAAAATTATAAAAGGACTGGACAAGCTAGATGCAGGAAAAATGGTCCCAATGTTGGGGGAGTCCAGAACCAGGGGCCACAGTCTAAGAATAAAAGGGAGACCATTTAAAACTGAGATGAGAAAAAACTTCTTCACCCAGAGAATTGAGAATTTGTGGAATTCTCTGCCACAGAAGGTAGTAGAGGCCAATTCACTGGATGAATTTAAAAGAGAGTTAGATAGAGCTCTAGGGGCTAGCGGAATCAAGGGATATAGGGAGAAGGCAGGCACAGGTTACTGATTGCGGATGATCAGCCATGATCACAATAGAAATGTATAAAATTATAAAAGGACTGGACAATGCTCAAAGGGCCAAAATGGCCTCCTCCTGCACCCATTTTCAATGTTTCCACAATTTGAGATTTGTAATAGAAAAAATCACATGTGGTTAAAGTGCACATTGTCAGATTTTATTAAAGGGCATTTTTATACATTTTGGTTTCACCATGTAGTAATTACAGCAGTGTTTATACATAGTCCCCCCATTTCAGGGCACCATAATGTTTGGGACACAGCAATGTCATGTAAATGAAAGTAGTCACGTTTAGTATTTTGATGCACATCCTTTGCATGCAATGACTGCTTAAAATCTGCAATTTATAGACATCACCAATTGCTGGGTGTCTTTTCTGGTGATGCTCTTCCAGGCCTGTATTGCAGCCATCTTTAGCTTATGCTTGTTTTGGGGGCTAGTTGTTTTGGGGGCTAGTCAAATTGGTTGAACTTGAGCAGTTAGGATGTGTCTATACACTTCAGAATTCATTATGCTACCACCATCTACAGTTGTATCATCAATGAAGATAAGTGAGCCAGTACCTTCAGCAGCCATTCATGCCCAGGCCATAACACCCCCCACCACCGTGTTTCACAGATGAGGTGGTATGCTTTGGATCTTGGGCAGTTCCTTCTCTCCTCCATACTTTGCTCTTGCCATCACTCTGATATAAGTTAATCTTCATCTCATCTGTCCACAAAACCATTTTCCAGAACTGTGGTTGCTCTTTTAAGTACTTCTTGGCAAACTGTAACCTGGCCATCCTATTTTTGTAGCTAACCATTGGTTTGCATCTTGCAGTGTAGCCTCTGTATTTCTGTTCATGAAGTCTTCTGCGGACGGACAGAGGTCATTGACAAATCAACACCTGACTCCTGAAGAGTGTTTCTGATCTGTCGGACAGGTGTTTAGGGATTTTTCTTTATTATAGAGAGAATTCTTCTGTCATCAGCTGTGAAGGTCTTCCTTGGCCTGCCAGTCCCTTTGCGATTAGTAAGCTCACCAGTGCTCTCTTCTTAATGATGTTCCAAACAGTTGATTTTGGTAAGCCGAAGGTTTGGCTGATGTCTCTAACAGTTTTATTCTTGTTTCAGTCTCATAATGGCTTCTTTGAGTTTCATTGGCACAACTTTGGTCCTCGTGTTGATAAACAGCAATAAAAGTTTCCAAAGGTGACGGAAAGACTGGAGGAAAGATTAGGTGCTGAGAGCTGCCTTATACCTGCATTAGGAAGGCAATTAAACACACCCTGTGCAATTACAAACACCTATGAAACCATGTGTCCCAAACATTATGGTGCCCTGAAATGGGAGACTGTATAAACACTGCTGTAATTTCTACATGGTGAAACTAAAATGTATAAAAATGGCCTTTATTAAAATCTGACAATGTGCACTTTAACCACATGTGATTTTTTTCTATTACATATCTCAAATTGTGGAGTACAGAGGCAAATAAATAAATGATGGGTCTTAGTCCCAAACATTATGGATGGCATTGCACATGTATAGGAAAGATCTAGAAGGATATGGGCCAAAAGGGGGCAGGTGGGACTTGTGTAAGTGGGGTATCTTGGTCGGCATGGACAGGTTGGGCCAAAGGGCCTGTTTCCATGCTGTATGACTCTATGGCATACTAAATGTGATGAATACCAAATGCAAGAAAAGCAGTGATCTTGTTGTAACTAACAGGTTGTGTTAATTGTCCAAGACAGTATCTCCCAGAACAATCCTCATGGAATCTGCTGAATTTAGAGAGAGAGATAGGAAAAGGATAAACATAACCAAGGCCAGGTATCCCTGTACAAAATCATACAATATTCCACATGGCAAGTTGACAAAGTTAAGTAGAAATCAGAGCTTAAATAAAGATTTTATTTCAAATCATAATTGGCTAGATTTCTACCTTCCTCTGGGAACTCATCCATGATTTCAACTGCCTCCAGGTAGAATGGAAAGATTCACAAGATGAATTGTTGTGAGGCAAATGAAAATTCCAATTTACTTAAACTTTATTTAAGCTTTAAGCAACTCGTTTCTGTAATACATAACTTCAAAGCGTCTGGAAATGATCGCTGATTCCGCAGGCCTCGCCCGCCCGAGAGTCCCGCACATGCGCACACTTCATTCTCCCCTCCTATTTATAAGTTGAGACGGTCAGGGGGTTTAGTATGTCTTGATGACCATCGCAGCACTGGAGCATCAGGAGATAATGGTGTTTCAATAGCTGGTGGTACATATATTGCTTGGTCATCAACTTCACTCATATTGTTATTTACATTTTCAATTTTAGAATTACTTATAGAATTTTTCATAGGGGATGATGGGAGTGTTGAAGGAAGTTCTCGATTAATATTATCAAGGAGTGATGGAGAAGATGGACATGGTGCAAGGTCACGAAGTGAGACAGTTGACTGACGTCCATCCTGATACTTGATAGTTGCATAAGAAGGGTTGACATCAGTCAGTTCAACTTCATCAACAAAGGGCTCATTCTTATTTGATCGGACATATCGACGAAGCAACACAGGCCCAGGGCTAGTCAACCATGATGGCAAAGAAGTACCACTAGAAGAACGCCGTTTGAAGTTAAAGAACCGCTCATGTGGAGTAGTATTGGTAGCAGTTGACAGTAGAGATCTGATGGAGTGTAATGCATCTGGTAGAACACATTCCCACTGCCGATCTGGTTTGTCATTTGAATTTAAAGCCAGTTTCACTGCTTTCCAAATGATTCTGTTATACCTCTCAACCTGACCATTTCCAATAGGATGATATGGTGTTGTTTTACTTGTTGCAATTCCCCTATTAGAAAGGTAGTCCTTTAAATCTTTTGACATGAATGAGGTGCCCCTATCAGAATGTATGTAACTTGGAAATCCACAGAATGAAAACAGTTGATCTAAACATTTGATAACCGTAGCAGCTGACATATTTGGACAAGGAAAGGCAAATGGAAACCTCGAATATTCATCAACTATGGTAAGTATATAAACATTTTGAGAGGAGGATGGTAAAGGCCCTTTGAAGTCAATACTCAAACATTCCATAGGTTGAGTAGCTTTGATCAATCTTCCTTCTTCAGGACGAAAAACCTTGGTTTTAATTCAGCACAGATTCTACATGAAGCACACTTCATCTTCACATCTTCTGTAGAGAAAGGCAAGCTTTTGGAACGAACATAGTGTAACATACGAGTGACTCCAGGATGACATAGCCCATTGTGAAGATCAGTGAGTGCAGAAGAATGAACAGAGGCACAAAACGCTCGAGTTAATGCATCCGGAGCAACATTATCCTTACCAGGGCGGTGCTCAATTGAATAACTATATGCAGATAAATCAATCCTCCATTCATGAATTTTACTGTTTTTAATCTTCGTTCGCTTACGATTATCTAGCATGGTATTGGGGGTAGGGTACTGACATGGATAGAAAATTGGTTGACAGACAGAAAGCAAAGAGTGGGGATAAATGGGTCCCTTTCGGAATGGCAGGCAGTGACCAGTGGGGTACCGCAAGGTTCGGTGCTGGGACCCTAGCTATTTACGATATACATTAATGACTTAGACGAAGGGATTAAAAGTACCATTAGCAAATTTGCAGATGATACTAAGTTGGGGGGTAGTGTGAATTGTGAGGAAGATGCAATAAGGCTGCAGGGTGACTTGGACAGGTTGTGTGAGTGGGCGGATACATGGCAGATGCAGTTTAATGTAGATAAGTGTGAGGTTATTCACTTTGGAAGTAAGAATAGAAAGGCAGATTATTATCTGAATGGTGTCAAGTTAGGAGGAGGGGGAGTTCAACGAGATCTGGGTGTCCTAGTGCATCAGTCAATGAAAGGAAGCATGCAGGTACAGCAGGCAGTGAAGAAAGCCAATGGAATGTTGGCCTTCGTAACAAGAGGAGTTGAGTATAGGAGCAAAGAGGTCCTTCTACAGTTGTACCGGGCCCTGGTGAGACCGCACCTGGAGTACTGTGTGCAGTTTTGGTCTCCAAATTTGAGGAAGGATATTCTTGCTATGGAGGGCGTGCAGCGTAGGTTCACTAGGTTAATTCCCGGAATGGCGGGACTGTCGTATGTTGAAAGGCTGGAGCGATTAGGCTTGTATACACTGGAATTTAGAAGGATGAGGGGGGATCTTATTGAAACATATAAGATAATTAGGGGATTGGACACATTAGAGGCAGATAACATGTTCCCAATGTTGGGGGAGTCCTGAACAAGGGGCCACAGTTTGAGAATAAGGGGTAGGCCATTTAGAACGGAGATGAGGAAGAACTTTTTCAGTCAGAGGGTGGTGAAGGTGTGGAATTCTCTGCCTCAGAAGGCAGTGGAGGCCAGTTCGTTGGATGCTTTCAAGAGAGAGCTGGATAGAGCTCTTAAGGATAGCGGAGTGAGGGGGTATGGGGAGAAGGCAGGAACGGGGTACTGATTGAGAGTGATCAGCCATGATCGCATTGAATGGCGGTGCTGGCTCGAAGAGCTGAATGGCCTACTCCTGCACCTATTGTCTATTGTCTATTGAACGCTGATCTGTTATCAAAGTGAAGTGCTGGCGAGCAAGGAAATGACTCAATTTTCTCACTACTTCAATAATTGCTGTAGCTTCCTTTTCGACGGGTGGGTAATGCAATTCACTACCTTGGAGAGTACGAGACATGAAAGCCACTGGACGTCCTCCTTGATTTAATGTTGCTGATACTGCTAAATCAGAGGCATTACATTCAACAACAAAGGGGAGATCCTCATCGATGGCATGTAATGTCGCAGATTCTAATTGTTTCTTTAAAGAAGTAAAGGCACCAATTGCTGTAGAGTCAAGGGGGAAAGATTTTGCTCTAATCAAAGGTTGAATTTTGTCAGAGAAATTTGGTATCCATTTAGCATAATATGCAAACATGCCAAGAACCCTTCGTAGAGAGTTTAATGTAGCTGGAACAAGTATCTCTTGGAGTGGGCGGAGTCTTTCTGGATCAGGCTTGATCATATCATTTCCAACCCAATAACCAAGAATATTAATTGATGACACTGATATTATTGACTTAGCCTCATTTAATGTTAGATTTTTAGAATGTACAACTTCTAAAAACCGTTGTACATTTTTGTCATGTTCAGCTTGGTCTTTTCCAGCAATAGTTATATTATCAAGATAATGGAAAGTATCTTTAAGGTTTTCCTGTTCAACAAGTTTGTCCATCTCTCTCTGAAAAACTGCCACACCATTAGTTACACCAAAAGGAACTCTGCAGTAGTGGTATAATTTTCCATTTGCTTCAAACGCGGTGTTTTTCTTTTCTGATTCTTTCAAATGAATTTGGTAGTAAGCACTTTTTAGGTCAAAAGTAGAGAATACCTTATACTTAGCTAATGTATTGATAATATCTTCTATACGAGGTAATGGATATGCGTCAAGCTCCGTGAACTGGTTTATAGTTTGAGAGTAATCAATGCAGAGTCTCTTTCTATGTCTCTCCAAGGGGTCCTTAACCACGACAACTTGTGCCCTCCAAGGGGAAGAGCTGGGCTCTATGATCCCTTCTCGTAAAAGATTCGTTACTTCTGTGCTGATAAGGTTTTTGTCATCCTTACTAAAATGTCTTGATTTTGTAGCAATTGACTTGCACTTAGAGGATAAATTAGTGAATAATGAAGGACATTCAAACGATGCAGCAGAAAAAACACACAATACTGGTGGCTTTGACAATACAAGATCAGGCATAGTTCCTTCATACATTATTTGAAGTGATCTGTGCTGTTTCGGAAAATCCTGACCTAGAATTACATCGCTACACAAATTTTCCATAATACCAAGACATACAGATTTATAACTAGTTTTGTTCAGAATAAAGTCTACAATACAACTTCCAATAATTTGAGCATTGAGAGATGTCAGAGCCATCGAGATTTCTCTATTTGAAGGAATTATAGTTAGATTTAGTCGAGACACAACTTGTTCACTTATAAAACTTTCTGAACTGCCAGAATCAAGTAGTACATTAAGTGTATGGCCATTGACGGATACCGTTGTAGCTGCGTGAGACAAGCTCTGAGGAAATGCAGCTGTAATTGCACATAGAGAAGGCATATACATGGCAGCAGTCACACTTTTAGTAGTTGCTTTGGACTTGCATAGAATAATGTCCCTTTTTGCCACAACTATTACAAGTTGCCTCTCGAGCAGGACATATCTCTCTATTATGAATATTACCCCCGCAAAAGTAACACTTCCTTTTTGAATAAGTATATGCTGCAGCAAAGGCACATTTATCAGTAGAAATTGTTTCAGCTTGCTCCATGTTAGTACTTGGGTGAGATTCTTTTGTAGTAGTTGCAGCAGAATACACATTAGATGAGCCATAAGCATCTGAATTTCTCTGAGCCAAGTCTAATGAGTAAGCTTGATTGTAAGCTGACTGTAAATCCAAGGTTTTGTTTTCTAATAGTCTCTGTCGTATTAAAGGCAATGCCAAACCATTGATAAACGAGTCTCGAATAAGTTCCTGTCGATATTGATCAGCTGTAACTGCTTTGAAGGCACAGTCTTTACTAAGTCTTTGAAGTTCTTGTAAAAACTCATCAAGTGACTCACCAGGTTTTTGTTTACGAGTAGCAAGGAGGTGTCGAGCAAATATTACATTGGGTGTCTTAACGAAGAGTCTGCTTAGTACATCAATAGCAGAATCATAAGTTATACATTCCTCTATGTAATCATATACATCATAAGAGACAGAGCTTATTAATGTCCTGAATTTGTCTGGTGCATTATCGCCACACTCATCAAAGCAGTTATTTAGTGTACGAAGCCAGTGCTTCCATTCCTTTGCTGCAGTAGGTGAGTTGAGATCCAGATCCAAGCGTTGTGGTTTCAATAGTTTCTCCATCTCGACATCACACTGCTTAACTTCTGAGATTGAGTTGCTTAAATTGTTGTGAGGCAAATGAAAATTCCAATTTACTTAAACTTTATTTAAGCTTTAAGCAATTCATTTCTGTAATACATTATATCTTCAAAGCGTCTGGAAATTATCGCTGATTCCGCAGGCCTCTCCCGCCCGAGAGTCCCGCACATGCGCACACTTCAAATGGCCAACATTTTGACTGCAGAACAGAGTCTAATATAGGATCTAGACCACTTTCAAGAGATAAAAGGTGGAATATCGTTATTAGTTTCTATTCAGCATGCAGCTTCTCAAGCAGTGAAGAACTGGCTTCAAAGCATTCTGGATAGCAATACATCTCAAGCAGGTAGATATTACAGAGGTTAGTGATGACTTAATGCACACCCACCCTAGATCACATGAATTCATGAACAAGAAGGGTGCTTGATGTTGTAAGAGTGGGTGTCACCTCAGATTTACCACAGAAATATCTTGAGGCAGTTACAAAAGAATGCACCACTCAATTGAAAGAGCAAGAATATCACAGTTCAAAAACAGGTCTGGGGAGATGCCACCAATTAGAACTAAATCTGGAAGGGCAGTTCATCAATTTGCGTCAGAATGAAATGGATCCTATTTCGAAGTATTTTTCCCTTTTTGTTAATAAAGGCAGGATGTAACATGAGTGGAAATTGTAAATTGATCGGTACTACTTTAAGAAATGTGTGATCTCTAAGTGGTTGTGATATTATTTTGTATGACGCGACCTTTGTTTCTGTGTCGTGTCTCCGTTCCCGCTGCGGCCTACCACCGGCCATGCACCTGGGATCACCTGGGGCTCTGGTTCGCAGAGCCCGCGGCCCGGACTCACCACCTGCGGCGCTGGCCGCCTTCGGAGGCTGCGGGAGCGGCTGCGACTCGTCTCCGGAGGCTCCGGCGCGGGCCGCCTGGACGTTGGAAGCCCACAGGCCCCTGGGTGGGGGCCGACATCGGGAGCTCCGGCAGCGGCAGCGTCTTCGCCCGCCCCGAATCGCGGGGCTTGGGTCGGCCTGCCGCAGACCTTTCACCGACCGGCGCGGCCTGGAATAGGCCACGGGGTTTTCTCTGCCCGGCGGGGGCTTCAATGTCGGGAGCCCCGACCGCCCCGACGTGGCAACTCCAACAGCCTGACCGCGGGGGAAGACGGCAGGGGAAGAGAAAGGACATTCTGGCCTTCCATCACAGTGAGGAGGGACTGGAGGAGACTCACTGTGATGGATGTTTCTTTTTGTTTGGTGTTAGTTTATGATTGTATGTGTTATTGCATTTTTATTGATTATTCTTATTGGTCTTATTGTTGAACTGCGGGTAATGTTTCATTTCACTACACATTTATGTGTATGTGACAAATAAACGACTATTGACTATTGACTATTGGAATTGTAAAGCCGCAGTGAGAACGTGTTTCCTTGGTGTCAACTCTTGCTTAATGAAGCATCTTTGTTCTTAGCCTGAATTCGCTGCTATTTCCAAGTGCCTTAGTGACAGAGGGATAGTGAGCCACTTTCTTACATAGCAGTGTATAGTAAACTGAGATGCTTCAAATAACGTAAGCCTGGAAGATGCCAGTTGCAAACAGAAAATATTGCCAATGGTGCAGTGGTAATTGTAGCAATGGGCCAATTTCATATTCTGACTGAAGCATAGAGGTTTCAAACTTTATTCCATTCTGATATTTTGGGCAGGAGAACGCTTTGGGAAGATATTGCCTGCTGTGTGTAAATCTTACTCTATAAGCCTTCTGATCAGTTCTTTCGACATGTTGGATTCCAAGAGATATGCCATATAATGTGGAGATGTTTGGGACCAATCAGTTAGTTTAAAGTCTACCGATGGACCACAAGCATCAGTCAAATTATCTTTTGACCCCCATCCTGCTCTTCATCATCCCGGAAAAAAATCTCTAACTAGTTTTATCTGGGTAAGTCTGTTTTATCTGGGTATACTAAACACCATTTATCAGACCACTTTAATACTTTAATCCAGACAGTGTTGGCATCCCGTTTGTAGCAGAAATGCTTCAGCTGCATGATTTTCAGTCAAGAAATGGATTGTAGTTGAAAATTGTTGCTTTCCAGGAGATTGAGCAGTGTGTTAGATGATAATAGATCGAGGTATTTTCTCTTGGTTTCTTTCACCAGATAACAAGCATCAAAGCAGAACTGTTAAACCGGAAAAAATAAAGATTACAGTTATGAATGTTTAGACTTTTGGGTCAACTTGCTACAATGCAAGCCTACAGATATATATATTTTAAATCTAGGGGATATCATATCGTAGGAAGTAGAGTCTTGTAAGAATTTGCTGGATAAAGTACATCATGTAAAATAAATAAATATCTCACAATAGTGCAATACTAGAAAATGTCTTCAATCTTTTGGGAATACTACAGCCTTTGTGGATTATTCCTGAGCAGGCTGATGTTTATAAATACTTTGGTGGCAAAATATACCAAGGAATAGGCCTCTCCCTGTGCCTGTCTCATTTTCTTCACTCTTTTCTTACTCTCCCGTGCAATTTCTATCAGTGTTTGCTTACGTTCCAGCCTGTCTGTATCTGTATTTCAGCAAACCATTAATCGGCATTTCTTCCTGGTTCAGATGACCTTGGTGCATTTCAAGTCCACGAGCTCACAAGAAATTTACACAATCTGAAAAGCTTTCAATTCAGTCAAATTTACTTTATTTTCAGTATCATATAATTTGAAACTTTAGTCAATAACTATCAAAATATTGTTTCAACCAGACTTTGAACTGTTGTAATTAACCTGTCTACCCAATGTTAAGTACATTTGTAGTTGCACAGAATAATGTCTGCAGTCCCATGTGTACATTCTAAGGATGGATGTAGCATGCAGCCAAATATTTGAAAATTTATGAAAGGATAAATGAACCTGAACATACTCAGAACCAACATATGAGGCTATAAAGAACGCTTTGCTGCAGAAGATATATACGTTACACTTGAGTGAGTTCAACCTTCCAGATGTCTCCCTCCTCTATCTCCCAAGTTTTGGATATGATTTCTCTTCATTTATACAATCTTGAGTTACATTAATCCATTGGCATCTGCATACGATTATCTTTTAAATAGTCTTGATGCTTAAGAGGAGCAAAAGTAGACAATCAGACACTCAGAAGATCTCAGTGTAGAACATTCTTGTGAGACTAAGATTGAAAGGCAGAGGTTTCGTTAATGTGTTCCTAAACTTAAAAGTTTATACAGAGGAGGCGGCACGGTAGCGCAGCGGTAGAGTTGCTGCTTTACAGCGAATGCAGTGCCGGAGACTCAGGTTCGATCCTGACTACGGGTGCTGCACTGTAAGGAGTTTGTACGTTCTCCCCGTGACCTGCGTGGGTTTTCTCCGAGATCTTCGGTTTCCTCCCACACTCCAAAGACGTACAGGTATGTAGGTTAATTGGTTGGGTAAAATGTAAAAATTGTCCCTAGTGGGTGTAGGATAGTGTTAATGTACGGGGATCGCTGGGCGGCACGGACTTGGAGGGCCGAAAAGGCCTGTTTCCGGCTGTATATATATGATATGATATGATATGATATGAATACAAAGCCACCAATGGAGGGATGGCCAAAATGGAGGAAAACTACATTTTTGGATAATTTTAGAAATTGATCATTATAGAGATAGAAAGTACTGAAGATATTAATGAATTTGAAAGTAAGGCTGATAATTTTAACTTGATAACATGAGTCCATTACAATTAGCACAGAGCTGAGGAGTGAAAAATATTTGGTATAAATTAAGATACAGGCAGCAAATCCTTGATGAACTGAAGTTCATGCATAACAGATGGGGACTTATCCTCCCATCATTGGAGGAGTTATGCCTGGGCTTTGAAAATGCCACCAGTACGGATAGCGTATTCAGTAGCTAGAGTACAATTAAACGATTTTAAAATGGAATATCAAATGGAGCATTTTCTTTGTGTCAATTATTACACTTTGAAACTGTTTTGCAATTTTAACATGATAAAAAAATTCAAGCATCTCTGTCTGTTGGACTCTTCAGTAAATAGAATAATCCTCAGTCTGGTTCAGGAGTTTAAACAGAATGGAAGTAAGACACTGAGAGGCATTGAGAATGATATTAGAGATATTCTAGGATGTCCAGAAGAGCAAAGAAAGTATTGTAGTGAAATTTAAAGGAAAATTAGGAAAACAAAGTGAAGGCCTGAAAAATCTCCAACAGTAAAGTCAAAGAAAATCCTAAAATTTTGTATGTACATAAGAAACAGGAGGATAACTAAAGAAACGATAGGAAGGGCTATGGTCCAAATAGGTAATGTATCTGTGAAGGTGAGGGGTATGGATATAAACGTAATGGATACTTTGCAGCTAGCTGTCTTCACAAAAGTGGGTACTCATGCTGATTTTAAAAAAAGACACAAAGCATTGAAGTAACTCAGTGGGTCAGGCAGCAGCTCTGGAGAACACAGATCGGTGACGTTTCCGGTCGGGACCCTTCTTCAAACCCAAAATGTCACCGGCCTATGTTCTCCAGAGATGCTGTCTGACCCGTTGAGTTATTCTAGTACTTTATGTCTTTTTTTGTAAATCAGCACATGCAGTTCCTTGTGTCTACATGCTCGTGCTGATGTTGTCATTAGGGAGGAAGAGGGTGATATATTGAATAGGATAAAGAGTATTGTCAAGTCTAAAAATAACATGTCACAAATTGTTAAAGAAAACAGGGAAAAAACATATGGAGGCTTTGACCATCATTTTCAATCCTCCTTTGTTATTGGACAGGAACTGGAGGAATGTTAACGTTGTACAATATTTAAAAGGAAAGGAAGGGAGAAACCGATCGATTGCAGGCCAACTAGTTTAACTTTAGTTGTGGGCAAATTATTGAATTCCAATCTTGGGAACCGTATGAACCTTATGAACCAAAGGCATTCCCGGGGAAGTGTTGCATAGCCAGATATGCCAAGTTTCAGCTGAATCATTAAAACTACGTTTCATCTACCCTTTCAGGTAAATGGAAAAATATAAAGTGGGATTGTTTGAATAAAAATTGAAAATAATTTGTGGGCCAAGATTTAAACCGTCAGCCAATAAAAGTGTTAAGGTAAAATTGGACTCAGTAGCAGGGAGCAGATAAATAGGGTTTATTTTACGTCCCCCCATCCCCAATTACTCTGCATGGAACTGAGAGTGCAAGCTTTCTGACTGCCTTCCCAACACCCCAAATTTATTATTATGCATTGCCAATGGCTTTATCTATAATCTGCCTTTCAAAATTCACCTGAATCCTCTGCTGCAGAAATTGCATGGGACTTTGCCCTTTACATGGTACCTACATTTTTTTCTTTATCTTATTCCCTGACTACATGATACACATAACTGATGCCTCATTGCATACAATATCCTTTCAATTATATGTGTTTTCATTATCTGTTTACTGGCTATGAGCAAAAAACAATCAACTGCTGATGTGTCCTGATTATCATTATCTTGTTTTTCTTATATATTGCCTGGCTAGGTTGTAAGGTCAATCGGGTCGTAAGAAATGACCTCATCTCACCTCATCTTAATCAAAGGGAAGTTTGGCTAGGGGTCTGAGTAAGAGGAATAGGAATAAAAATACCCTTATCACTGATGAGTTATGCTATCTACCACATGTGATGGTGGCCCATTGATGGCCATCACCCATCCATACCAGAGTAATGCAGTTGTCATGGTTAAATAACTGACAGCATGCATAAGGTGTGAAATGTGAGTGTGAGTGTACCAAGGTGGAATGGAGCATGAATGTTATCTGTGCGTCCAGGTTGATAGATATTGTTGGAGAGTGAGAAAGTGGGTTTGATGCATCAAGCAACAACTGTGGCTGATGAGATAATGATTCAGTTAGTGGGATTACGGCATTTGAACATTCATTATTTGATCTTAACCACATAGGGAATCAACTTGTTGTGAGATTGTATCCAAATACTTTTTGCTTGACTCCAAGTATTGATCTTGAAGGCTTCCTTTACCTTCCGATTATCTGTCTAGTTGGAGGTTGTGGCATTGTGATGGAGAGCTCAAGAAGCTTTATGGATGTAAAATACCTATTTTTCTTTCCAAGTCTTCCTCAAAGGCAACCATTGTTGTTTCCAACAATAAAGATGCATGCTTTCATCTATGTTGTGTGTTTTCTGATAGTTATAGTCATAGAGTCACAGAAACAGGCTCTTCTTCCCACTTATCAGTGCCATTCTGTTCACCCATCCTTACTAATCCCTGAATAAGCAAGTTCAGTATCTCGATAAACGCAAGGAATCATGGGATTTGTCAAAGGTCATTCGGGATTTTAAAAAACGAACACAGCGCTGTATAAACTGTGTATAAATTGTTAACTATTCTACCAAGGAATTAATCTAGAATTCTCTCAACTGAATAGCTTCCTTTTTTGTTCTGCTGTTCACACACTACTTACACAGTCCCGGTTCTAGTTCAGTTCATTAATCTGCAATTATGAGATATTCAACAAGTTAAAGAATTTATTATTTTCATTAAATCCTTAATGTGTTTGCTACTGGAATAAGAAAATATTACTTGTGTTTGAAACATTTTGTTATCTTTATTCATAATTTATGTAAAAATATATTTAATCAGCATCACACTGACACAGCAGCGACTGTATCAGTGTGATGTGGGCTGATGCTTTACCTACAGGCGGTGTGAATGTACCGTTGAGGCAAAGATTCATCTCCGAGGAAAACTGAGTACGGGGTTGGCCCTGTGAAGGGGCCGCCAATCCGATATGAGACATTTAACTGCGAAATGCCCTTTAGTATTGGATAGATTGAGAGGAGGGTCTGTGCTGTTCCAAGTTTGCGGTAGTTGCGGTGTACTTCCCCAGCCATCTCGCCCAATGCATGTTGACCAGCACAGTTCACCAGCCCTTGTTAGCAGAGGCTCTTTGTGCAGGCGTTACCTGAAGCCCAAAGGTTTTGTGGAGGTTCTGCGTTAGGATCGGGCACGCAGCGAGCTAGCGAGAGGGCTGTCAGATCAGATCAGCCCAGGTTGCCGAGTAGCCGAAGGGCGGATTTTAATGGGTGGTTATTAAACTGTTCCGTCTGTGTGGCATCGCCAGGTCTCTCTCTCTCCCAGATCCCCTACCCCAAGTGTCGACAAAATCTGACTGAGAAAATGCTCACACTCATATTATGGGTTGGCTCTGTATTTGCCCATTCGCTGGGGCGGGCGGCACCTCCTTCAAAGAGAGCGAGAACATGTCCCGTCAGCTGGGGAGCTGCGGCCCACTCCTGAGTGAAGCCTCTAGTCTGGCTGCGATTCAAATGGCTGCAAATTCTCATAATTATTCACACCCGGTCACCCGGACCCGGCTCCCAACTGTGTGCCCTGACAGACTGGAACCAACCCCAGAGGTTAAAGCGACTGCATCTTTATTTAAGCCAACCCACCTCGAAGGTTTAACCAGCCTGTTCGGATCCAATCTGAACTTTCCAACCTAGCACATTCTCCGTGTTTCCCTCAATCCGGGAAGGTTGTTTAGATAGGAATGTAAGGACTGTCTAACATTGGTTGACCACACAACTTGTAATTCGTGTAAATCAATAGTGAATTTGAATGGCTGTGAGTCAGGCTAATGCAAGGGATTTGATCATTGACCGCTTTGTTCCAGGCGTTCTTGCGTTTTCAAGGCTGGTGCTGTATTGTCAATAATTTAAATAGATACAATTGTGGATTTGTGCAGCAGGCAGTACGCTTTGGCCGACTGCTGACATATTTGATGGATACATTTATTTATAAATCTAATTGAAATGAATACGCAGGTCCCAACACACACAGTAGCTCAGCTGGCGAGAATGTTTATGCCGAATGACCCATGACCTGGGCATGCGCAGTTGTAATACCGAACTCGCTTATTAGTTCTGTGTTCATCCATGCTTTGTCTATTTATGTGCCTGTCTAAATGCTTTTTGAACAAAGGGATTGCATGTGACTCCACCACCTCCTCTGGCAGTGAGTTCGAATGCATCAACCACTGTCTAAAATGCATTCCCTTCCAATCTTCTTTCTCTCACTTAAACCTATGCCCTTTTGTTTTTATAACCTCTGGGAAGAAGGATTCTGACTATCTATCCTATCTGTGCCTCAAATTTCAACTTTAGTTGTAGAATCGTGTGAACATTTGCTCCGGTCACAACATACCTCCCCTTTGTTGGCTGGTTTTAACAGGCACTGAACTTAAGTATATTGGTCAATTGCTGAAGCATGCAGTCAGTAAATACAACAGATGATATTGCACATCAAGAGTCATTATAGTTCTCAGGTAGGTCAAAGTTGCTTGCAATTCTTTTGGCAGCTATTGATCTTAACTAATATTATCTTTTCGCTACTTGTGGGCTTAGCGTTGCACTGTTAATAATAGAATATAGAACAGTACGGCACAGGATCAGGCCATGGGTCTATCAAGTCCATGCTGACCATGATCCAATCTAACCAATCCCATCTGCCTGCATATGTGTGTATCCCTCCATTCTTTGCCTGTCCAAGTGCCCATCTGCTGGCTTTGTGTTCTATGCACCTGCCACTCTCCATGTAAAAAAACTTGCCTTGTAAATCTAATTTCTCTCTGTCTCACCTTAAACCTATGCCCTCTAGTATTTGACGTTTCCACCATGGGGAAAAGAATATCTACATTCTCCCTGCTTCTCATAATGTTATATTTTTCTCTCATGCCCCTCAGCCTTCAATACTCCATAGAAAACAATACAAGATTATCTAATCTCTCTTTGTAACTAATTCCCCACCAATCCAGGCAACATCCTGGTGAACCTCTTCAGCTTCCTCTCCAAGGCCTCCACATCCTCCCTGCAGTGTGGCAATGAGAACTCCACACAATACTCCAAATGTGGACTAACCAAAGGTACAGGCCACTGCAACATAACTTGGCAACCTTTGTACAGTTGCTCCTCAACTTACGATGGGGTTACGTTCCGATAAACCCATCGTAAACTGAAAATATCGTAAGTTGAAAATGTATTTAAATGCACCCAATCATGTGACCGGAAGCGAGCTGCCACTCGCTGCCCTTGCCCAGCATTTGTACCTTTGTAAAGTTGAAATATTGTAAGTCGAAGCATCGTAAATTGAGGAGCATCTGTACTCAAAGCATCTATGATGGCAAGATCATAGAAGATGATGAAGAAGAAGATGCTTTCTTTATCAATCATTTCCTCTTGTGTCGCCAATTGCATCGCATGATACTTCTTTACATTAATGCTGTTACAGTCCTGCCATTTACTGTATACATTCCTCTTGCATTTGCACCACTTCACATTTGTCCAGATCAAACTCCATCTGCCATTTCTCCAACCAAATTTCCAATTGATCTATATCCTGACGAATCCTTTGACAAATTCCTTCGCTATTCACAACTCCACGAATTTTCATGTCGAATCTTCAAACTAACTAATCAGACAAACTACATTTTTATCTAAATAATTTATGACCTCTTGTCATTTACGACCACACCAATTTTGTATCAAACTTACCAACTCACCGTGGACCTCATGTTCTGCATTGATCCAAGAGGCAAAAGTAGTTTTCTACTGTAAAACACTTTGAGGTGAATTGCAATTGTGAAAGAAATGTTTTCAACCAAGTAAAATATTATGCTTAGATGGAATTCATTACGCGATTAAATGATTTAGCATTTTAGACATATATGCTATAAAAACATAGATTTAAAAAGATTAAGTTGTCTTTCTTAGCACTTTACATCTACCTAAAGAGGCAAAAGATTTTTTAAAAGATTAATAAATTATTATTTTATTGGAAGTAAATCATTTCCTGTGCAGAGTTCTTGGCACCAGGCCTGGCTTTGAGATTAAAAAGATACAACAGAGGTCCACAGGTCATAAGCATGAATGGCATAAATGTTTATTGCATACTAAAGTACACCTTTGAATTGCACTTTTGATTTTTTCAATTTTTATTGGAAAGTATAAGTATATTTCCCCTTTGTTTTACCACAGAGAAAGACATGAAGACCAGGGAACTTGGGAAAGCTAATGGAGAAGTCTTAAGGACAGTCGGTATTATAGTCTAGAAGGTGCTAAGATGTATGAAGGTAAATAGCTGCAACAGGAGTATTATATTCATTTTTAATCACCAAAGATGCCATTAAGCTAGATGCAGAGAAGATTTACAAGTATGTTGCTGGGACTCGAGGGATTGAGCTATAGGAGAGATTGGGCAGACTATGACTTTATTCCTTGGAGTGCTGGAGGCTGAGAGATGATCTTACAGAAATGCATAAAATGAACAGGGGAATAGATAGGCAGAATGCATAGACTTTTTCCAAACGATGGGAATCAAGAACTAGAAGCCATTGATTTAATGTGAGAGGTGAAAGATTTCATAAGTTCTAGGGGCAGAATTAGGCCATTCTGCCCATCAAGTCTATTCTGCCATTCAATCATGGCTGATCTATCTCTCCTCTCTATCCCATTCTCCTGCTCCCCATAATCCCTATTAAGATTTAATATGATCCTGAGGGCAACATTTTTCACACAGAGGGTGGCAAGTTTGTGGAATGAGTTGCCAGTGCGAGTAGGTACAATCACAGCATTTAAAATATTTTTGGACAGGTACATATATAAGAAAGATTGAAGGGATATGGGCCAAGGGAAATTGGGGCAAATGGGACTAGTTTGGATGGGTCAGCATGGAAAAGTTAGGTCAAATAACTTATTTCATAGCTGTATGACCCTGTGATTGCACACAAGGGCATTGTGCTCCATAATTATTAAAGTATAAAAAAGAGATAATTCGAACTAGGTCAAATGAATTACAACTTCATATTTATTGTTGATGAGCTCTCAGCTGGAAATATTTATATGTGCAGAAGTTAAATAGTGTAAGAAAGTAGAATAACACAGAACTTGTGTGCACGGGTGATGGTCGATATGGACTTGGTGGGCCAAAGGGCCTGTTTCCATGCCATATCTGTGTTATCCTACTTATCCATTCGCTACAAACCCACATGTCTTTGGGATGTAGGAGGAAACCGGAGCACCCAGAGGATACCCATGCACTCATAGGGTGAACATGGAAATCCCACACAGACAGCATCCAACACCAGGATCAATCCAGGTTTCTGGCATTGTGAGGCAGCAGCTCTGACAGGTGTGCCATTGTGCTGCCGGAAATGATTTTAGTTTACCACAATGGACGGGACTGTATAGCAGATAGCAAATATGCAGGATCTAAACATTTAGAAACATTCTACAGAGGACAACCTATTAATTCTCAGTTTTACAGTCGAACCTTTGAATAAAATGTCATTTCATTCTTAGCATTCATGCACTCGCAACTAATGACCCAGCAGAATGCCCTATATTAGCAGAGGTTACACCTTTCATGGCCCTCAGGTGGTTACATTGTAGATCTGGTAAAATCACGTTCAATGGTACTTAATTATCAAAATCCGATTAAGCTATCCCTGTCAGCTTTGAAGAATGAGTGCAATCATTTTTAAAATGCTTTCTTCTAACATTTCAGCAATATTTGTTCTCTGGCTTGGTGTTATATAATGCTTCCAACAGAATCTGAGAATCATCCACTATAATAGGGCAGATCTTATGAGGCATACCAGCAGGCACCTCCACAATGCTAACAATTATGAGCTTTTTATATTAGAAGAAAAGCAAGTTTCTTTCCAGCTGATGACACAAACGCTTCTGTCAGGCAAATAATATAAAAGCTTGAGAACAGATACCACCAGATTCAGGAACAGCTTCTTTCCCACTGTTAGCAGACTATTGAATGGACCTCTCATAAGCTATTGGTGCAGTTCCGATCTCCCAATTTACTTTGTTGCGGACCTTGAACTTTTTTTAACTGCACTTTCTCCGTGCCTGTAATACCATATTCTGCATTCTGTTTCCTTTCTCTTTTTGCACTACTTGTTATACTTGTACCAATTTGATTATACTCATGCATGGAATGGTTTACCTGGATAGCATGCAAAACTGTATCTTTACACGTGACAACAATACCAACTGGCTTTGACATCCACTTATCTGAACGCTGTTGGTTCTTCAGTTGATCCGGCAGGAGCCTCTGCTGTGATGTTGAGCCTCACATAGATCTTGGTGACCCAGTGGAATCTTCCATCCCTTGTGTTAATAGAATGCATTTAATACCACTGATCCAAGCAGCACCAATGTGAATCAGTGCACCTGTATGGTTGAATGGCAGGAGGCACAACTTTGCCTTCTGGCCACCAGGCCATGCAGTCCTGGGGATTAGTTCTGAGGGTACTGGGATCAAAGCTGCCACTTGGAGCCTGATAACAGTAGCAGACTGAAGTAACTGTCTCCATTAGGGACATCATAAGATCTATGCCATTGTATTGGGCTACAGTCAGCCTTCTGGTGAAAGTATTTCCGAGAAAACCAACAAATTGGAGTGGGGGTAGTACTGCGAGGGCTCTCCTCTCTCAGTTCAGATTCAGGAATGGACTTGGGGAGAGTTCAGTGAAACACTTAGAATGATTAACTGGAGCAGGAGATATAGTGGAATGGCGGTGCATATGTGTCAATGAGATCAAACAATAAAGTGCTGGGGAAACTGCAGATTAGGCTACTTCTTCTGTCTGTCCATTTCCCTTCTCAGAGGCTGCTGGCCTCCTGTGTTCCTCCAGCACATTTTTATTTCCTCCAGATTAGAACACTTGTAGTCTCATGTGTCTCTGTTAGTGAGACCATGCAGCCTAGTGGTTTGGAACACAAAAGGCAAGGGATATAGGATTCATGAAATAACTCTTTTTAAGCATCATTCAAGTAATGGTGGATCCAGTAATGATAATATCTTAGTGACAGCTAACAAGCTCTGGGTGGGGCCATTCATGGATGGAGCTGCCCAATTATGGTTGTAAAGTCTCTCCACTGCTCTCTGGTGATCAGTGGATCTGTCCCATCATGAATGAGTTGACTACTGGATCTTCCAGTTGCTAACCATTTTAACTCCCCTTCCCATTCCCATGCTGACCTTTCTGTCCTGGGTCTCTTCCAATGCCATATTGAGGTTGCATGCAAACTGGAGGAACAGCATCTCATGTTTCGCCTGGGTAGCTTACAATCCAATGGTATGAAAATTCTCCAATTTTAGGTAACTCTTACCAACACTTCCCGCTCCCCTCCCCCCTCACTCTTCCCCTCTTCCCCCCTTCCTCCACTAATACTCGGTTAACTAGTTCCGCAGTTCGCAACTATGCATCCCCCTTGGGTTCAGACCAGTCTCGAGTCAACAGCCAGCCTATCAGGGATCCTCCTTGCCTGCGGTCAAATGTTGCTGGCCTCCTGTTTTTTTCTTTGCGTACAGTTCCCCCCCCCCCCCCCCCTCCTCCCCCCCCCCCCCCCCTCCCCCCCCCCCTCCCCCCCCCCCCACTACAATCAGACTGAATAAGGGTCCCGACCCGAAACGTCACCTATCCAGTTTCTCCAGAGTTGCTGCCTGTCCCACTTTGTGTCTATCACGGTTATGTCTTATTGGCCTTCATTATTCGAAACTAAAATGTTAAAAGTTGCAAATATTTCCATCTTCTTCCAAAGACAAGTTTTGATTCTTGGATAAAATAGTTTTTTTTAAAAAATGTAATGAATGAAGACAACTCCTTAAAATGTTTGACTGGAATATAATATATTGTACATGGTAATTAGTAGGAAATGGTATGGCTCAAGTCCCCTAGTCTCTAGCAGGTGGCTCTAATTACACTGAATTGCTGCCACGCCATGTTTAGTCTGTGAGGTGTGACTGTAATAGTTGCCAGTTAATTAAAACTAACAGAGCTGTCAGCTTACTCACATAAAATGAATGGTCTGAGTTGCTACATTGTTTGCAGACACCATGCATATATGCATAACTGTACTCCGTACAGTTGATGGCTTGGATTTCAGAAGTGCGAAACCATATCAAGCGTCCAATTCCACCACATCGGTGCTGTGACTTTTATGATGTTTTAAAGCAAGCCAATGAAATGAAATAAAAAATGTTTCTTCCACAATTCCAGTTAAATATTAATTTGTCATGTCAAGATTTGACATGATCATTAAAAAACAAAGGGGAAGCAAAGATAATTTACTATGACAAGGAGGTGCAAAATGTATTTCACTTTTGTCAAAGCCCAGTGACCCCACAGACCCCATGAGTTACTGGGTGCCTGTGTTAAAAAATAAAGTCCACATTGAATAAAGTCCACATTGTCTCATTGAATTATTTTGCACATAAAATACATTGTATGCTGCAATTTGAAAAGAAAACATTGCAGTATTATGCATTGAGAAGGAATGTTGTAGTATAGATTCTTAAGAAATACCTTCATTTTAATGGTTCTTATCTCAATCGCACTTTCAACATGAGGCACCAAATGGTAATGTAGAACTTTACTGAAGAGAGAAGCACAATGAACCAAGGGTAAGTCATTGTGATTTGCAAATAAAGATGATGAGCGGACAGCTTTTGTGCAGATTTCATTCTTACTCCTCTCCTGCCCTACATCACCAATCATTTTGCTCAGGTTTATGTTACAGTTCAGTAAATAATCAATAGAGATCAAAGTCTATTTAAATAGCATTGGTGATATCATTGCACTGTGACCCCTGAATGCTAACATGCCCCTTTCCTCCTTTTCCCTCCTTCGTATCAATACAGGTTCTCCCAACCAACCCACCCCTCCTCCCAGCTCCCAATCACCAAAAGAGGACGTACATCGAGATCTGGGTGTCCTAGTGCATCAGGCACTGAAAGCAAGCAAGCAGGTACGGCAGGCAGTGAAGAAGCCAATGGAATGTTGGCCTTCATAACAAGAGGAGTTGAGTATAGGAGCAAAGAGGTCCTACTGCAGTTGTACAAGGCCCTAGTGAGACCGCACCTGGAGTACTGTGTGCAGTTTTGGTCTCCATATTTGAGGAAGGATATTCTTGCTATTGAGGGCGTGCAGCGTAGGTTTACTAGGTTAATTCCCGGAATGGCGGGACTGTCATATGTTGAAAGACTGGATCGACTAGGATTGTATACACTGGAATTTAGAAGGATGAGAGGGGATCTTATCGAAACATATAAGATTATTAAGGGATTGGACATGTTAGAGGCAGGAAACATGTTCCCAATGTTGGGGGAGTCCAGAACCAGGGGCCACAGTTTAAGAATAAGGGGTCGGCCATTTAGAACGGAGATGAGGAAAAACTTTTTCAGTCAGAGTTGTAAATCTGTGGAATTCTCTGCCTCAGAAGGCAGTGGAGGCCAATTCTCTGAATGCATTCAAGAGAGAGCTTGATAGAGCTCTTAAGGGTAGCGGAGTCAGGGGGTATGGGGAGAAGGCAGGAACGGGGTACTGATTGAGAATGATCAGCCATGATCACATTGAATGGTGGTGCTGGTGCGAAGGGCCAAATAGCCTACTCCTGCACCTATTGTCTATTGTCTATTCCCCTCCACCACCTGGTTTCATTTGTCCATCATCCTTGTATGGTTCTTCACAGCACCTTCATAACTTATCAGATTCCAAGATTTGTAGCCTCCTGTTTCCAACTATCACATTCCAGACACTTACTACATTCACCCTCATTCTTCCCGTTGAGTTACTCCAGCACTTTCTGTCCTTTTGTGTAAACCAGCATCAGCAGTTCCTTGTTTCTACATCTAAACTCAAGTTTCCTTGTATTAAGACAAGATCTCAAAATCTCACCAGTGATTAGATTCCCCTGAACTGGGCTTCTCCAGACTGAATATCTGTGAGGAAACTAACTGTTCCCAGTTTTCCCTAGGGATGTGGATTTTTATTTACTCATTGCATTGTATTGGAACTATGGCCTCGTTCTTTGTCGCAGGCAGTTTTTGAGTGGGCTACAGGGCACAGCCGATGTGAGGTGATGTGCCATGCGGTTAACTAAAAAACTCCCCCTCAGCCAAGGATGGCGTCTATAGAGACTGATTCTTTCACGGTTTTCATGCAGATGATTTCTTGTTTGCAGTAAGTATTTGCAGGCAGAGTTGTGGATTTTGCCCTCCTGCGTAAAGTATGTCACACAAACTTTATAACCATATTGGAAGACCTTGAGGATATAAGCATGATAGACAGATACCCTTGTGGTTTGGCTAGTCGCTTGCTGTCAGATAATATATCTTCAAAGTCATGAAAAAAAGGTTTTGACTGTGTTTTATCATTTTCTGCTATAACTTTAATCCAATTTCTCCTTTCAAATCTTCCCAGCGTTTTCTTTCATCATGTCAATACAGTCTATGACATTTTCACATTAAAAAACATAACTTTTTAAAAATAGCCATGCTGCTAATCTTGGTCTCGATCCGAAACGTGTGGCGGCGCCTAACGGCTACGGCTCGCTGGCAGTCTGTTTGTCTTTTTTCCCTTTTTGTTTGTGTGTTGGTGTTGGTGTTGGGATGGTTTTTGTTTTTGTTTTTGGCTGTGTATGTGTGGGGGGCGTGGGGGGCGTGGGGGGGTGGGGTGGGGTGGGGTTTGGTGGGGTGGGGTGGGGTGGGGGAAACCTGATTGCCAGTGACTGATTGGTGGGGTGGGGTGGGGAAAACCCACTCTTTGCCTTCTGCCATCCGTCCAGTCTTTTATCCATGCTAGTATCTTCCCTCTAATACCATTGACTCTCATTTTCTTTGGCAACCTCACGTGCGGCATCTTATCAAAGGCCTTCTGAAAATCAAGGTAAGCAACATCCACTGGCTCTCCTTTTGTCTATCCTGCTATTTACTTCCTCAAAGAATTCCCACCGATTCGTCAGGCAAGATCTCCCCTTCACAAAAGCATGGTGACTCCGGCCAATTTCATCATGTGCTTCAAAGTACTCGGAAACCTTATCCTTAATAATAGACTCTAAAATCTTACCTACCACTGAAGTCAGTCTAGCAGGCCTATAGTTTCCCCGTTTTTGCTTAGCTCCCTTCTTGAACAGCTGAGTAACATTTTCAATTTTTCAGTCATCTGGAACCATCCCTGATTCTAGTGATTCTTGAAAGATCACCACTACTGCCACCATAATCTCTAAAGCCTTCTCTTTCCGAACCCTAGAAACATAGAAACATAGAAAATAGGTGCAGGAGTAGGCCATTCGGCCCTTCGAGCCTGCACCGCCATTCAATATGATCATGGCTGATCATCCAACTCAGTATCCTGTACCTGCCTAATCTCCATACCCCCTGATCCCTTTAGCCACAAGGGCCACATCTAACTCCCTCTTAAATATAGCCAATGAACTGGCCTCAACTACCTTCTGTGGCCTAGGATGTAGTCCATCTGGTCCAGATGACTTATCCACCTTCAGACCTCTCAGTTTCCCAAACACCTTCTCCTTAGTAATAGCCACTCCACTAACCTTTGCCCCCTGGCCCTCTTGAATATCAGGCACGTTGCTGTTGCCTTCTGCTGTGAAGGCTAATGCAAGAAAACGTATTAAATTCCTCCGCCATTTCTTTATTCCACATTATCACTTCCCCAGCGACATTTTCCAATGGTCCAGTGTTCACTCTTGCCTCTTTCTTACTCTTTATAAATCAGCAAAGAGTAGGAATAAACGGGTCCTTTTCAGAATGGCAGGCAGTGACTAGTGGGGTACCGCAAGGCTCAGTGCTGGGACCCCAGCTATTTACAATATATATTAATGATTTGGACGAGGGAATTGAATGCAACATCTCCAAGTTTGCGGATGACACGAAGCTGGGGGGCAGTGTTAGCTGTGAGGAGGATGCTAGGAGGCTGTAACGTGACTTAGGTGAGTGGGCAAATGCATGGCAGATGCAGTATAATGTGGATAAATGTGAGGTTATCCACTTTGGTGGCAAGAACAGGATAGCAGACTATTACCTGAATGGTGGTCGATTAGGAGAAGGGGAAATGTAATGAGACCTGGGTGTCGTGGTACACCAGTCATTGAAAGTAGGCATGCAGGTGCAGCAGGCAGTGAAGAAAGCGAATGGTATGTTGGCATTCATAGCGAGGGGATTTGAGTATAGGAGCAGAGAGGTTCTGCTGCAGTTGTACAGGGCATTGGTGAGACCACACCTGGAGTATTGCGTACAGTTTTGGTCTCCTAATCTGAGGAAAGACATTCTTGCCATAGAGGGAGTACAGAGAAGGTTCACCAGATTGATTCCTGGGATGGCAGGACTTTCATATGAAGAAAGACTGGATAAACTCGGCTTGTACTCGCTGGAATATAGAAAATTGAGGGGGGATCTTATAGAAACTTACAAAATTCTTAAGGGGTTGGACAGGCTAGGTGCAGGAAGATTGTTCCCGATGTTGGGGAAGTCCAGAACAAGGGGTCACAGTTTAAGGATAAGGGGGAAGTCTTTTAGGACCGAGATGAGAACGTTTTTTTTCACACAGAGAGTGGTGAATCTGTGGAATTCTCTGCCACAGAAGGTAGTTGAGGCCAGTTCATTGGCTATATTTAAGAGGAAGTTAGATGTGGCCCTTGTGGCTAAAGGGATCAGGGGGTATGGAGAGAAGGCAGGTACGGGATACTGAGTTGGATGATCAGCCATGATCATTTTGAATGGTGCAGGCTCGAAGGGCCGAATGGCCTACTCCTGCACCTATTTTCTATGTTTCTAGAATAAACGTTTGCTAATCTCTTTTATATTATTTGCTATCTTACCTTCGTATTTCATCTTTTATCCTCTTGTTACCTTTTTAGTTACCTTCTGGTGGTTTGTAAAAGCTCAATCCTCTTGCTTCCCCCTAATCTTTGCAATATTATATGTCTTTAGCCAGCTCCTCCCTCATGCCTCTGAAGTCAACTTTACTCAACAGTAATACTGACACATCTGATTTCATCTTCTCCCTCTCAAACTACAAATTGAATTTTATCATATTATGGTCACTACCTCCTTGGGGTTCCTTTACCTTAAGCTTCGTAATCAAATCCGGTTTGTTACACAATACCAAATCCAGAATCGTCTTTTCCCGAGCAGGCATGACTACAAGCTGCTCCAGGGAGCCACCTCGTAGGCACTCAACAAATTCCTTCTCTTGGGATCCAGTACCAACCTGATTTTCCCAGTCTACCTGCATATTGAAATCCCCCATAACTACTGTAATATTGCTTTCTTTCATGCCGTTTTTATCACCTGATGTAATTTGTATGCTACATCCTGGCTACTGTTCAGAAGCCTGTAAATAACTCCCATCAGGATCTTTTTACCCTTGCAGTTACTTCGCTCCACCTACAAGAATTCTACATCTTCTGATCCTATGTCATCCCTTACTAAGAACATTTCCGATCGGGACCCTTCTTCAGACTGAAGAAGTTGAAGAAGGATCTTGACCCAAAATGTCATCTTTCCATATCCTGCCTTACCCATTGAGTTAATCCAGCGCTTTGTATTTTCTTTTGTAGCTATCATCTGCAGTTCCTTGTTTCTTCATTTGTCTGAGTATATTCCTGATGATATCAGGATGGGTTTGCCACTTAACCAGCGTTCAACCTATTTGAACCTATAACAATTTGGCCTAAAGGATGCGCATTGAAAATCTTATCAGTTCACTAAATCTCTACAATATGCAAGGGCTACAGTTTTCTCAGATGCTTATTTTTGTGTTCAGAAGCATTTACTTAAAAGCTGGTGGACATTCAAAATGGATACGGTTTTCCTCCCTGGCTACCAAACTCAGTTAGGATGAAGCAAACTCAGTTAGGATGAAGTTACAATAGACAATAGGTGCAGGAGTAGGCCATTCAGCCCTTCGAGCCAGCACCACCATTCAATGTGATCATGGCTGATCATTCTCAATCAGTACCCTGTCCTGCCTTCTCCCCATACCCCCTGACTCCACTATCCTTAAGAGCTCTATCTAGCTTTCTCTTGAATGCATTAAGAGAATTGGCCTCCACTGCCTTCTGAGGCAGAGAATTCCACAGATTTACAACTCTCTGACTGAAAAAGTACCAGCTAATCATTTTGCATCTCATTGACTTTTTGCACTTAAAATGATTTACATTATATTGGGAAGCAATTGGTGATATTTCTGTTTCCAGATAAGATTCCAATAATTAGACAGCTTCTTAGTCAACAAAAAAATAAAAGCACAAAGGTTCAAAAATGACAGAGCAATGTTCATGGAAGCCACAAAACTGCAGATCTGGAACCTGTGGCAAAAAAAAAGAACAATTGGAAGAACCCGACAGGCCAGGCTGTATCTATGGAGGGAAATAGATTGGTCTAGGTGAAGGGTACAGACCCAAAAGTTTGACTGTCCTTTTTGCCCCACAAATGTTCCTGAACCACTGAAATCCTACAGCTGCTCTCCTTTGTCATGTGCTGCACATTCTTCTTTAATATCTCAAGTGCTGTTTCCTGTCAAATCTATCGGGTCTCAGAAGGTCCTGATAGCTCTGGATTTTTTTTTTTTAATCTAAGATTCTTTTGGACTCCCTGGCAGATGTGATCCTTAACCCGCAAGAACGCATTTGATTTTTAATTAAGAAATTGTTTTAAACTCGAGCACTTCCCTCCATCTTTTCTCACTTCCTCCCATTTCTACAAAAACAACAGTTCAAACGTTAATGGAAGCTCAGTTCATTCACATATGTTGGTTAATTGAAGTTGATGGATTTTGCAGTTATTCGCTTTAATTGTGTAACCTAGATCCCATGATGGTGCTGGCAAGAGGTATAGTACAGAGACCATGTTCAGTCTGCTTATATACTGGAAAATCTAAAGAGGTATCCACTGAGTCATTTGTCAGAACTTGTTCAATACACTTATTCTTCCATATCCAATGTAAAATTTATTCTTCCTGGATGTCTCTGGGACTATGACCACAGGAAATATCTATGAGCTGAAGGCTGGCTTGATATCATCTGCTGAATATGTTGGCCTGCCAATGTCAGTGACCTAAGGGAGGAGGTTGATTCTATGGAGGCAGCCTACTATATGTCAACATAATTTACAATCTAATCACTCTGTCCTGTTTGTCAAAAACACCAGAAAATTCAAGTCTGAGTTTCAGCAAATCATTTATCTCTGTCACATTGCCAGAGGCTGGTTAATCAATTAACCTAAATTGTTCTTCAGCATTCTTGTGTAATGTAATCTCCCCCAAGTAATTTTCTGGCTGTTCTACTTGATACTTCTCCTGTCCTTTGCAAAGCAAACATAACCAAAGGTCTGAGTAGTGGTGCTGTCCGTGGCTCTGTGGATCTATCCCCACTATTTCTGTCTGACTAAACCCTTTCTCTGAGGAGTTTTAGTTTCACTGTTGAATAGCCAGCATCTGTTTTGAATTGCACCCAGTCATACAAGGAAAATTGTGACCCTGTACTGATGAAT